>NC_059436.1:11352381-11966269 GCF_021028975.2 Sphaerodactylus townsendi | reverse complement strand
GTATATCAACAACAGTATAACATGGAAGTCCACTGGACTTCTGTTTTGCTAAAGCTGACTAATATAGCTTCCCTAGGGCTGTCAGCTCTGACTTGGGAAATCCTAGAGGTTTGGTAAAAATACATAGGGAGGGGAGAGTTTGGGATGGGGAGAGAGATCAATAGGGAAATTATCTCTATGGTATACCGAGAGTCCAACAACCACAACTGCCGTTTCCCCCAAGGAAGACTGATCGCTGTAGTCTGGAGATCAGTTGTTATTCCAGGAGAATGCCAGACCTACTTGGTCTACCACTCAGGGCAGAATACAGAAAGTGCCTTTTAATGAAAGATTTTGTCCCTGCAGTTCAGCTTACGAAGAATCAATCCAACACGTGATATTACACTGCCCGTTACACAGTTTAGCCAGGAATAAATATCTAAACCCGTGGTTAAAACCCCCCATTGATAATATTAATCTATCAATTGTGGTAACGATGTTGGATTGTGGTTCTGCAAGTGTATTGGAAGCGCTGGCTAACTTTTTGTGCTCTGTCATCAGCAAACGGTTATAACTGTACTGGAGATTGTATCATTACACTGAGGTCGCCATTTTTCTGGTATATTGTTGCTGTTTTAATTATGCCATTAAAGGTTTATATATATATATATAAAAAACCACAACTGCCGTTTCCCCCAAGGAAGACTGATCGCTGTAGTCTGGAGATCAGTTGTTATTCCAGGAGAATGCCAGACCTACTTGGAGGATGAAAACTCTTCTGGAATTAATGGCAAGCCATAAGTGCAATACATTCTTTGAAGTATAGTCTGTAAATCTTATGGATCTTCAAGTACTTGGGCCTCAACTCAAGTTCTGTGTGACTGGATTCATGCAGACATAGAGGCTGATCCCAGGTCAATGGAGGTTGATCTCAGGCCAATGGAGGTTGATCACAGGCCAGTGGGGGTTGATTGCAAGCCAGTGCCCCCTGCTTGTCTCCTTAATTCTGCAGTAGCTCTTTCAAATGTTGGTAAGCTACATTATGAATGTGGAAGGGAAGGGAAGGTTGTCGCTTAAAGTGTGATTGCAAATGAGTTCTCTTTGTGGCTTTATTTCACAATGGGTTCTCAGCTGTGCACCTTCTGCATTGGGGAAGGAGAGAGAAAAAGGTCCTTGCCCACCGTTGAGAGACAATTGGGGGGCCTCGAATATTACACAGTAGGGCTGGCTGTCTTCGTGATAATTGAGCAGTTTTCGCATTCATCCAGAGCCACAAAGGGATGCTCTCAAGTTGCTTAATGAGCCACTTACCGCCTCCCTCATGCATATTATCCTAGCACCAGCAGTGCCTATAAGTTGGCACATGTAGAAAAAATGTGCTGTTTTACTTGCCCCCCTGGTGATGCCATCGAATGGGGTAAGGCCTCATTAGTCTCCTGAAAGCCCAGCAGATGCCAGTTGAGTGTGCTCAAAGAGTACCTTCTGTTTGCTTTTAACTTTGGGATTTATTATTGTTGCCTCTCCCTTTCCTCTTCAGCTGCCCAGTTCTTCCTCAAGGAGGACTAGCCCCATGCTGAGCTTTTATTCCTTCAATGAGGATTTATTCATGAATAGGGCTTATATCTGGCGAACTTTTCATTTTTAAGCTGAAAATTGTCACTTCCCCACCCCCCACCCCCCTGCATCATTCTCTCTTAATGCAAAACTTTCTGAGGAGATTTAGAAAATAAACTTTTAATATTTAAACAGGACCCTAATCTACTTCTCGTCAAAGCAAGGGATGCTTTGGCATCTCTGGTTTGAGATGCCTTTGCATTACAACAGAGTGCATAGTGACAAGATACAGGGAAGTGTACCCAGGTGTACAGTAGAACCTTAGAGCTAGCTTGTAGTAATATAAGGAGCCCTTATTAAAGAACTCCATTCTAGATAGGAAAGTGAAGAGACGGGTTCTCTATTCTAATCTAACTAGCTAAGTGGACAGGGATTTAGGCCCTTTCCACACAAGTCACCTAAAATATTTGCAGAACATTTCCAATCCCCTCCATTTCCACAATGTTTGTCTTCAGTCACCCCCTCCAAACATTTCTTGGCTGCGGTGAAGGTTTTTTTTTAATCTTCTGGGGGGTTATTTGTAGAAATGATTCTTCATAGAGTCAGAGGCCCTTTCCACACGGACCAATAAACACAAGTTAAGGGTGGGATAAAACCCGGAGGGGGGGGAACTTCACATAGATTCTGCTCCTAAAGTGAGTCCACACTGCATTTTCGCCCCCAACCCAGGTTTTTCAAAGAGTCACGTCATGTGCGATTCAAGAGAATCACAGTCCCTGGCTCCCATCTTCTGAGCTACCCAGGGACAAAGGGTCATTTCATGGCCCTAGGGATCAGTCGTGCCTGCCTCCAAAGCTGTTCTTCAGAGAGAGGCAGGGACCCAACAAAAACCGCACCTCTGTGTGAAGGCACACACCCTGTTCACATGGCTGGCTGTCCTCATTTCTGAAACCAGAGAGGAAAAACAGTGTGGAACTCCTCAGAGGAAACATTTTATTTTCTATGTGTGGAAAGGGCCATTGTCTACATATCTCCCCCCCCCCACCCCCGCCGGTACAAAGTGGAAAAAGGAAGAAGTGTGGTGTTGAGAAGGAGGAGGAAGGAAGTTCCTAATAATAGCCATCTGCATTTCAAAGAGAAAGCATCAGAATGGTGAAAGCAAGGATGGTCAGTGTTCCTGCCTATCTATCTCTCCGACTCTCTTGAAGTCTTCCTCTGTCATTGAGGCAGGAAACAGTGCACCAGTTCCCTCACTTCCAACAGCTTTTAGGTGACATGTTGACACATTCATTTCTCGGCAGCATACAATTATTGTATCTGAAATACTGATGTCTGTTCTTTTGTAATAACAGAGACATCCTTAGGATGATGGCTACAGCAACAGACTCCATGAAGAAATGTCAATATTGAGGGCACTGAGGGGGCTGTAGAGAGTCCTTTGTCCAACTTCTCTATAAGTGCCAAGTTGAAATGAGTTTCAAATGTTACTTGAGAGCAGATTGGGTGGAGCGCCATAATTTAGAGAAGACCAAAACCCAGAGCTGTGCCACTACGGTTCCCAGATTCTAGGCGGGAGCTGGAGATCTCCTGCTATTACACCTGGTCACCAGGTAACAGAGATCAGTTCACCTGGAGGAAATGGCCACTTTGGAAGGCGGACTATAAGGCATTGTACTTACCCCAATGAAGTGTTGGATTTCACAGCCTTGCGTGCAACAAGCACAGAATTCTGAGAGATCCGTGAACATTCCAAAAGGGACAGTTGGTACTTTCTGCTGAGGAAAGATGTTTTGGTAACTCAAGCTATGTAAAAGCCTCTGTCTGAAAGTTTAATACTTTAATTCCTCTCAGTATAAGTAAAGGCTCATTCCGCACATGCAGAATAATGCACTTTCAAACTGCTTTCAATGCTCCTTGAAGCTGTGCGGAATGGCAAAATCCACTTGCAAACAGTTGTGAAAGTGGTTTGAAAACGCATTATTTTGCATGTGCGGAAGGGGCCAAAGTTCTTTTGTTTACAATTTCTGAGGTAAAAAGGCTGGTCTTTACCAAGATGACTGTTCTTATTTAAAGTGGCACACAAGCTACATTCTGCTCGTTATTCTTCTCACAGGATTATATATACCTATTGACTTCCATGAAGTCCCTCCCTTACCCCTACCCTTCCCTCCTCAGGTCCCACTCCACTGGGTTCAAATCTCCATTCTTCCATAGTATTCGTCGGGTGACTTTGGACTAGTCACTCTTTTTCATGCTTGTTGATCCCTAGGGCTTCGAACTCTGGGTTGGCAAATTCCTGTGAATTTGGAGTTGGACCCTGAAGAGGATGGGTTAGGGGAGGGAGTGGGGAGGGGCCTCGGCAGGGTATAATGCCTTACAGTCCACCCTCCAAAGCTTCCATTTTCTCTAGAACTGATCTCTGTAGTCTGGAGATCAGTTGTAATTCTGAGAGATCTCCAGCCCCCAACTGGAGGTTGACATCCCTACCAACCTCCTGGGGTTATTGCAAGGTAGGAGAATGAGCAGGTAGGAGATGCATGGCATTCTTTGAATGCAGGTCAGGATACAAATGATAGACTGGTCCTCTTCCATTTCAGAGAAAGCACTTAAAAGGATAAATGACATGAGGTTTGCATTCAAAAAAAGAATTACTGATCGGTCTGAATAGCTGAAAAGGAGATGGCAGTCAGCATTAACTCCAATGGTAGTTTCTGAAGTAAAAGAAATGAGCAGATTGATGTGGTAACTGGGCTAATTCAGTGCACATTATGTGGAATTGCTGGGAATTGAATAATTTGGTGATGCTCAGTGATGTGCTTGAACAGGTTGGGCAAAATATCTGGAACATCTCAGTGCTCAGTAGTCCTTTAATTTCTGAAAATGGCAAGACATACGTTTTTGCTTATTATTCCTAGCTGTAGAAAGCAAAAGGGTCGCCAGGCTCCTTTTGTGGGTTGGGGAGATGAGACTCTGAAAGTGCTGTTTTGTCTGGCCATCACTAAGAGAGAAGGTTATCATTCTCCAGTTGGGGCCCAGACATCTCTAGAAACTACAAAGATCAAAACCTCTTGAAGAAATTGGTTGCTTTGGAGGATAGACTCTATGGCATTGTATCACCTTCAGATCTCTCTCCAAGCCCCACCCTCCCTATGCTGCTTCTCAAATCTCCAGGAATTTCTCAATTTAGGTTTTGCAACCCTATCAAGAAGTTGGATTCTGAGATAGGGGTGGGTGGGTGGCGTGCATATTCCTTGCTTCGGTGGCTGCGTTTCAGAGGTGCAGAAGTTTGTTTTGAATGCAGAATTCGGCATTTTGGTCATTAAAAATGTTTCATTTTTAAAATAGGTTTCTAGTCCAAAGTGCTACCATAACTGATCTGGATTTTCAGTAGACTGGTTGCGTGGAGTTTTCCTGAACTGTTAACCTAGGGGGTGTTCAGTAGGGATTTTGCTCATTTATTACTAAAGGCATTTTTTAACCTTCAAGAGGTTGAAGATTTGGCCTTAGTACAGCTCTACCTTCTACACTGGCTAATGGAGGGAAGTGCCAGGAGACCCCAGCCAAGGAGGGCTATAATGGGGATGGCAGTTATTTTCACTATTGGGCTAGAAAAATTCAAGGAAAGTTCCCTAAAAGCTAATGTGAAAAGCTTGCTTACTAGTGTAAGCAACTAGGAGACCTTCTCTTTCTGAATGCAGATAGCTTCATCCTGTCCCCACCTGCAGAACTTCCATGTTCAAAATTCCAATACCATTAGTGGTGGTGGCAGAAAGTGCCATCAAGTCATAGCCGAATTATGACAACAGTAGGGTTTTCAAGGCAAGAGACATTTAGAGTTGGTTTGTGTTGCCTCCTCCACATTGTGACTCTGGGCCAATTTGACCAGGGCCAATCCTGCTTAGCTTCTGAGATCTGATGAGATCAGGCTCTGGTGCCCTTTCTATGCTGAGAAGGTGTAGTCAGATGGTGTCCTTCTGCTAGGAGTTCTTGAACAGACAAATCAACATGGAAAGGATTCCCTGCAAGTGGGATACTTAGGGAAACCACCCATTTAAACTCTTGGATTTAGCATGTGAGCACTGATGCTATTTCTTGTCTCTTTCTCCAGGTCCAGCATCTTCCTTTACCCAGCAGCCTCAGGACCAGGTAGTAATTGCTGGACAGCCTGTGACCCTGTTGTGTGCAATTCCGGAATACAATGGCATCGTGCTGTGGATTAAAGATGGCCTTGCTCTTGGAGTTGGCCGGGATCTCTCAAGTAAGCCTTCTAGATCTGTTGCTTTTGGACCTGCCTCATGTTCACTTGAGGGAAGGGCATGGGGAAGAGAAGCAAATGATAGAGTAAAGGCAAGCCAAGCCACAGCCAGCAGAATCAGAATAACAAGAATGTTTGACTTGGAAGCTTTTCATAGAATCATAGAGCTGGGAGATACCCCAAAGGCCATCAAGTCCAACCTCCTGCAATGCAGGGACACACAGTCAAAGCACTCCTGACAGATGGCCATTCAGCCTCTCTTTAAAAACCTCCAAAGAAGGAGACTCCACCACACTCCGCGGTAGTGCATTCCACTGTTGAACAGTCCTTACTGTCAGGAAGTTTTTCCTGATGTTTAGGTGGTATCTCTTTTCCTTCACCTTGAACCCATTACTCCTGGTCCTAGTCTCTGGAGCAGCAGAAAACAAGCTTGCTCCCTCACCAACATGACATCTCTTCAAATATCTAAACATGGCTATTATGTCACTCCTTAACCTTCTCTTCTCTAGACTAAACATCCCCAGCTCCCTAAGTCTCTCCTCATAGAGCATGGATTCCAGACCTTTTACCATTTTGGTTGCCCTCCTCTTGACATGTTCCAGCTTGTCAATTTTATATAGAACTAACCAGTTATCATGTGATCAATTTTTCCTACTCCTGTAAAAGAAGCAGATTTCCATGTAATTATTTCATTTCTTCAGAACAGGGTGGTGGGACGTATACATACACACACCCCTAGAGGTTGTCAGCTCCAAGTTGGAATATTCCTGGAGATTTGAGTGTAGAGTCTGAGGAGGATGGAGTCTGGAAAGGTTAGGGACCTCAATGGGGTATAATGCAATAAACCTATCCCCCGACCACCCAAATCCACCATTTTCTCTAGGGAACTGATCTCTGTGATCTGGATATCAATTGTAATTCTCAAAGATGTCCAGGACCCACAAGTAGGCTGGCAATCCTACATATACTGCAGTTTCCTGCCTACTACCGCTTAGCCCAAGACCCACTTCTAGCTTAATTCCTGGCAGTTTCCTTCTGGAAATTAGGAACCAGCGTTAGATCTACACAGATGTGTTTGCATAGGCACATTCTCTCCCCCTCCCCAAATATAGTAAGCATGTATCAAGTTCTGCGTTCAGAGGATAAGTAGTAACAACAGAGGGTAAAGAACAAGTGCTACTAGATAGAACTTGAAAGGGTCTTGATGAGTTGTGCTTGAGTCAAAAAGCAGAATCATCCTAAACTCTTTAAGTAGGCCAGAGTTAACAGCAAATTGCATAAAAGATCCCAGCAAGCATGGCAACATCTATTGATGTTGGGAACCATGGAGACCAGGGCTGAATCTAGGGCAGTGAGGAGAGCAGATGCCCTGGGGTAGTGTGTAGAAAGGGGGTGGCTGCAGGAGGTGGGGGAAGCTTAATCACCACGGATCTTGTTTTGCAGCACACAGATCCATTCTCTCGATTAGGCTGCTGCTAGGAGGTGGGAGGGGCTCAATTACATGGAAGAGATGGCTTGTTCTGCAGTTCATGCCCCCCCCTTCTTCCAATTATGCTGCTGCCAGGAGGTGGGGGAATCTCAACTGAATGGAAGACATGGCTTGTTTTGCAGAGCATGCACCCCCTTCCCCCAGTTAGACTTTTGCTAGAAAGTGGGAGGCTGAATTGCATGGAAAAGATGGCTCATTCTGCAGTGTGTACACCTCCTTCCCCAATTAGTTTATGGCTAGGAGGTGGGGGACACTCAAATGCCCAGCAAGGATGGCTTGTTCTTCATTGTGTGCATAATGTTCCCTCAATTAGGCTACTGCTAGAAGGTAAGGAGAGGGAGACTTTGAGCCTCACAGGGTAGTAGCAGCCCTTGGTAAGGCAGAAGCTGAGGTTGTTCGGCTACACTAGGGTGAGTGAAGAGGAGAGGGAGCTAAAGGCTTCTGAGGCCTAGATTATGTTGCTGAACATTTGGAGGCCATTCAGAGAACAAATGTAGTTTCCCTGAAGTATTTCTTGTGTGTGTTTATGCCCTTTAGCTTGTAATGAACATGGAAGGGTCCTCTTATCACTTGTTCTGCCTGCTGAAACTTACAATAAGAACATAAGAACTAGCCTGCTTGATCAGACCAGAGTCCATCTAGTCCAGCACTCTGCTATTCGCAGTGGCCCACCAGGTGCCCTTGGGAGCTCACATGCAGGATATGAAAGCAATGGCCTTCTGCTGCTGCTGCTCCTGAGCACCTGGTCTGCTAAGGCATTTGCAATCTCAGATCAAGGAGGATCAAGATTGGTAGCCATAGATCGACTTCTCCTCCATAAATCTGTTCAAGCCCTTTTTAAAGCTATCCAGGTTAGTGTCCATCACCACCTCCTGTGGCAGCATATTCCAAATACAATATATTTACAAGTATATTGGAACTCCCTTCGTATATTCGTACTTGAAAAATGAATTCCAGGCCACTTGGTACATTGTGAGGATCAGAATTTCACATCTAGATGCATGCTAGTTATAAAAATTCTGGTCCACACAGTCTCTGAGGCTTATGAATCTGCTTGGAAATGGGAACACAGCTCTGTGCATCAGGGCAATGATGTGAGCTGTTCACTTACTGGACCCAGGGGTGTGATAGAGCATCAGAGATAGATATCATATGCTGACTGTATCCTCAGAGCATTGAACAAGCTAAACTTTGTTCAAATAAATTATGGTGAAATAGTAAATGGGAAAGGGATTTGTCTATCCTTTCTTTCTCTCTTCCTTTCGCTACTTCCCGGACCCTTGGATCTAAACATTATCCTGGACTCAGAGTGTGCTCCCTAAATTTGTGGGGCTGCCAGGTACACTAGAACCACTTAGGAGATTGGGGGGATGGGCAAGACATGGGAAGGGAAGTCACATGGCAAAATAATAGTCAAAGTCATAACACATCAGTGACATCATGTCCAGGTTTTAGCTAGAAGTGATATTTCTTGTCTCTACTTTTCCTCCTGATCAGCAACAGGAGATTGCCTAGCATGGCACATAAGTTGGAAACTTTAGTGTGGATTGGTCTATTCCAACAACCAACAGAGTAACTGCCCTTTCTGTAACCCCTCTAGGGTTGTCAACCTGCAGGTGGCCCTTGGAGATCTCCTGGAACAACTGATCTACAGAGATGAGTTCCCATAGAGAAATTGCTGCTTTGGAAAAAAGGACTTGATGGCATCAGACCCTTTTAAGGATTTCACCTTCTGAAAACCCCACTCTCCCCAGCATCTACCCCCAAATCTCCAGTAATTTCCCACTCTGTGGTTGTTAATCCTAAACCCATTTTAGATGGATTTGATGCCACAGACACAAGAGTAGATGCAGCTGCTTGGCTGGGAAACTGGTTCTCCTACTTCCTTTCTGGGCTCCATTTCCCAGCTTGTGAACCACCAAGCAGCCCAGCTGTAGCCTAAGGTTGCCTGGACCTTGCTAACTACCGGTTGGAGATGGGGGTTAGGGTTACCAGATCCAAGATGGAAAATTCCTGGAGATTTGAGGATGGAACCTGGGGAGGACAGGAATCTCTGTGGGGTACAGTGCCACCCTCCAAAGCATCCATTTTTCCCCAGGGGGGCTTATTTCTGTAGTCTGGAGTTGAGCTCCAGGCCCCACCTGGAGGCTGGTATCCCTTCTGTAGACCCTTTTTTTCTGCTATCTCTAGTCATAAAGATCTGCACAATTTATTCCCCAGGGGAAAAAAATCAGTGTTTGCCAGCACAGCTCCCAAACGAGAAATGCGGCTGACATATCGTTCTGACCAACTCTGGCAATTAACTTTGCTGGGCCTGCTTTTGCAAGGCTGCTTGTGCGATATCCACTTAGCTAGTCATCTAATTAGCTAAATACAAACAAACCCTTCATTTGTATTTCTCGCGGTTCAGGAGAGCAAATCCTGCTGTTGATAGCTTGAAAAACAGCAACCAAAAAAGGGAAGAAAACGCAAAGGGAGTAAGCCAAGCTGCCTCTCTGCTTCGCCACTCATTAATCATTAGGCATGGGGAAGGCTCGCAGGAGGGGGCTGTGGATGCCACCTCTCCCCCATGACAGTGTGGGTATCTGGAAAGACAAAGCTGGCTATAGTCACATCTGCTATTGGTACCCTGCTAAGACCCCGCAAACAGGGTGCTTAATTATGTTTCTCTCTCTAATGCAATCATAGCTTTAGTGTTGATTACAGGCATAATAATAACTCACATGAAGGCAAGCATCTCACAAGATGTGAAGATGGGTCAGACATGTACAGCTCTGCTCATCTGAAGCATAAGGTTTTGGTGGCCCCTCTCCCAGAGTATTCTCAATACCCAAGCAACCCATTTTTTTAACCATACAGTTCCCCACAATTCCTAGAACTCCCCAGAAGTGATGTCACAGCTCATGTGACATTTCAAACACCTCCATGTTTCTGCCTCCCAAACCCCTGACACAACTCAGAAGAGTCATCATTGCATGGGATGAAACTCTAGTATCTGCCAAACACTTTATGGTTCAACCTTACAGTTTTGGCGAATGCTGGAATATGGTGACATGTGCTGACATCATTTTTGGATCATGCCAGATGTGAAGTTACCGCAAGACTGATTAGTTCAGCCTCCTTCCCCCCAGCCATCCCACTGTGCAGCTGCAGGGGAAGAGGGCTGCTGGCAGGAAGTCTTTCCCCAATCCAGGAAACCTGGAAGTTTTACTCCTTGACCAGGAAAGATCTGGTTCCTTTAGGCTGTGCCAGCTTCCTTGTTCCCAGCCTTTCCACTTTTATCATCCAGCTGTCTCTTCTACCTGCACTTTTTCTTGCATTGGCCCCTTGTTCACCTTTTCTGTCATATCTACTTCCTGGCTCTTGGACTACTCTAGTGTGGGCTTTTACTCCAGACCAAGCTAGTCCTGGCCGTCATACCCCCTTCCTACTCCTTAGTTACTCTCAGCAATCAGGCTTGGCACTTTGCTCAATCACAGTTTCTCTTGGAGTTGTTCCAGGGCTCCTTTACTTTACATCCTAAGGTGGGGTACCATAGAGTCTGACTGGAACAAACATTAACACTTGTTTGCTTGAGGAAAGAGTGGGATGAGCATGCACATTACGAGCAATGGTTCCTCTTTCAATCCGTCTTAAAAGTCTGAAAGAATTATCTGCTTCAAGCCTAAAAGTTGGGGAGAATGCTTATAAATATTCTCTCTGACAAAATAATATTCTGTGTAGGAATCCCTACTCCCATTTTGTCTGGCAGTATTCAACCAGGTGATTGACCGTAAACTTTGATGTGAAGTTTTACAACCTGGTAACTAATTTGTCTCACAGTCTGCTTTTTAGGCAGACCAAGCCAGCATGCTATAGTGGCTAAGAGCGGGTGGACTCTAATCTGAACACCCGGTTCGATTCCTCACTCCTCCACATGAAGCCTTCTGAGTGACCTTGGGCCAGTCAAGGTTCTCTCAGAACTCTCTCAGCCCATTCAGAGGCAGGCAACAGGAAACCATCTCCAAATGTTTTCATGCCTTGAAAACCTTCCAGGACTGCAATAAGTCAATTGCGATTGGACAGCACTTTACATATTATGGCCTCAGGGTGAAATATATTAATGCTTTTTGTGTAGCTGGAGAATTTGTGGTGCGGTCAAGTCTGGCTATTTAGATGTTTACTTCCCAGACTTTCCTTTGATGGTGAAGGACTGTTTATTCAGCAATTTAGACATCAATAGCTCCTGTATACCTACAACCTTGTATTTTGTGCTTTGCAGGTTACCCACGTTATTTGGTTGTGGGGGACCATTTGTCTGGGGAGCATCACCTGAAGATACTGAGAGCTGATCTCCAAGATGATGCGGTGTATGAGTGCCAGGCCATTCAAGCAGCCATCCGTTCCAGACCAGCTAGGCTGACTGTTCTTGGTAAGGCTATGATGCTCACTGGAAAATTGTGGAGTTTCTTTTCTTCCTTGTGTTTGAAATGAATGAATTCTTTTATTCCTTGTGTTTGAAATGAATGAAATGAATTTCTTACTGGATGAGAAAATTAATTAATTCCAATGAAGAAATGTGATTGGATTAGTCAGACTTTCATGTTTCATTTCCTTGCCAGAATAGGTAATAGCATGGAATGCAGGAGTGCAATCTGGTGATGTCACAGGAAGTGTCACTCAGGTCAGGGCTGGCACTGAAAATGGCAGCTTGAAATCAAGTGCTGCTCTTTGCTCTTTCTTTACAACAGGCAGACTTTCATGTTTACCAAAACATGCAATGGCATGGGATGCAGAAATGCACTGTTTGGTGATGTCACAGGAGGTGTTGTTCAGGTCAGGACAGGCACTGGCAGTCTGGTGTCAAGTGCTACTGCTGAAAATGGCAACCCTGCAGCAAGCCTTTTCCTTCATAATAGATATACTTTGTGTATAATTTCCATGCCTTCATGTGCAGTGCATGGAGTGCAGAAATGCATAGTTTGATGATGTGGCAGGTGAGGTGAATGGATCTAAATATTAGGGGGAAACCAAGAGAGCTTTAATATTTGGCTGCTGTTTCCAGCTGCAATCTTACAGCTAGAATAATATCTAGTTCTACCCTGAGTACAATGGTGCATGTGTAATAAACTGGAGTGCTGAGAACAAGTAGCATACATGAATATTTGTTCCACAATCACATAGCTCAGTTGACTTTGTAAAAAATCAAAAGCTAAATAGCTTGTTGCCAGAACAAAACCAGAACAAAACCAGAACAAAACTGGTTTTCATATCATTAACATCCCTATCTTAAAGTTGTTGCTACTGGCCTTTATTTTTGGATTAAACATGTATCGTTGCAACAGATTTCCGAAGTCTGCTGGTGATCATAACACCACTTCTTTCTCTCTCCGAGTCTCACCTCTCTCCCACACTAGACAGAAACGTGCAGGGAAATTTTCATTAAGAAATATTTGTGTGTTGGGATTGATGTAGATTTATAACTCGGCACCGGATGATTCAAGGATGTGTAACAGCTTTTTCAAAAGGAAGATTTATGTGGAAACACAAAATATACTGCTGAAGCAACCTCCCCCCGAAGCTACCCAGAGCCAAGATGTTATTATGATTGAAAAGTGTTTATCAATGGAGACTGTGAGAAAGAGAGAATGGAAGTTGAAGTCAATTCATTATGAATCATTCTTCAATATATCAAAGGCATGAAAGAGAATTGGCAAAGATCACAGGCCAAAGCAGTTCCTGTCCTCTCAGAGTCTACATCCTCAAGACATATTTGATGACTTGTGCTGCCCTATTTATTGGTCTTGGGGTCAGGCTCAAAAGAAAATATTGTTGGGCTAACTAACTCGAGCAGAGATTAAGCACCACGTCTTGTGGCCCCAGAGTCCTGGTACCCCAAAGTGAAGATAGGAAAAGGAAGCAAAACAAACAGGAGAGTAAGTAAAATCTTTTCTTGTTCTGAAGCTTAGGAAGGAACTTGAATCCCTCCATTGTTTGCTCTCTTCATCCTTACTTTCCTATTTCCCAGCAGAACACACTTGATGGTGTTGTTCACGGATGTTCTTGTAATGCCACTGAAGCCACCTTCTCTACCAGCCTTGTTGTGTTTTACCCAGTTACAAGGATTACTGGGAAATAGGGATGCCAGCCAACTGGTGGGATCTGGGCAATAGTCCTTCTAATCATTCCCCAGTGCTGCACAAAACTTCCCAGATGCTATGTGGAACTGAGTCACCTGGGAGAGTTACCGCTGCTGGGCAGCCCCTTATCTGTGTAGCACCATTGTCGCATAAAGGGAACATTGGACCTGGAGATCTTTTGAAATTACAGATAATCTCCAGATTACAGAGATCAGTTCCCCTGGAGGAAATCCCTCTGTGGCACTGCAGTCCCTGACCTCCCCTGGCTCCATCACCAAATCTCCAGGAATCTCTCAGCCTGGATCTGGCAACCCTACTCTTCCAACCCCTGCTGATGGCCAGGAAAGACCTGTCAACCCTACTGGGAGGGCAGGGTCTTTTACCCAGGTGGAAGGCCATAGTTTTCAGAAACCTAGCCTATCTCTTTCCTCTTGGGTTTCTCAGAATTCCTGCCCTGTTCTTTTAGCAAGAGTAGAATGACTTGCCCACAGCCAGACAGAACATTCCTTCAGGAATTTGCTGTGTCTGTGGAGATTTGCGCTTTGCCGTACATTACCAGAGACTGTGAGAAAGAGAGAAATCATGGTGTTTCCCAATTCTACATACCCTATAGGTTGTCTGTCTAGTGTTTGTCTGAATTTGCCTGAAACCTTGTGTTTGCAAGTGTGGGTTCAAAGGCAAATCACTGTCTTCCAAAAGCCTCCTTTCCAGAATTAGCTGAAGCATGTGCTTGTTATGTGCTTGTTCATTACATGCTGGCTCAGTCTTGGGTAGGTCACGATTTGAACACTTCATTATTCTCAAGGTTCATTATTTGGTCTCTTCATTATCCATGCTGTTTGGCATTTGTTCCTTTAGTAATCCCACGCTGTGTTGCAGTGCAACGCTAGATTTTAAATTCTGCAAGGACTTGATTAGTTAACCCCGAGATCAGGAAGGGGTCAGCATACCAGCCCGACCCACTGAAAGGCAACGAGCAACTTTCAGACTACCAAAGTAACACAGGGACGAAAGAAGGGGCAACTAAATCTCAGGAGTGCTGAATATCAAAGAGGAATTTTGCATGTTGTAAAACCTCAAACAGGGCTTTGGTATTAAACACCATTACCTGGGAGTAGCTGTGTGTTTTGTATCTGAGTAAATATGCACAGGATAGGCAAAGGACTGGTATACTGAATTCAGTGAGCTCTGCAAGATTTATTCCAAATCCCTCCCTACCACCACCCCTCAGTCCCCATTGCTGTGAACTAAACTAAATATTATGTAAGGTATATATGATAAAATATCTGGGGAGAGGCGAAAATGAACTTGCCTACAAATTCTCATCTGATGATTTCGATGGTTATTATTCTCTAACATCCTTTCTTTTGAGGTGCAATTACTCTCCAGCTATTTGCTACGGATTTGGTACTTGTTTTTGTAGGCATTTGAAATCTAAAGGTTTTATAACACCTGACTGTATCTGATAGAGGACTTGATTGTATTGATTATGTTTTCTCAGCAACAGGCAGGTGTCAAAATGTCAAGATTAAATTTTGGACTCTGAAAGTTAATTTTTAAAATCAAAGTTGGAAATCAGCACCTGGTATTTTAAGACGGACATTTTTTAATGTTATGTATTTGAAAAAACAGTAATAGAGTGCACTTTCCAATTCATTTAACCTGGATTACTGATTTCTTCTTGGACCGGATAGCCCAGGCTAGCCTGATGTCATCAGATCCTGCCTGTTGAGCGGGGTCAGCGTGAGTTAGTACTTGGGTGGGAGAACCCCAAGGAAGTCTAGAGTTCCTGTACAAAGATAGGCAATGACAAACCACCCATGTTAATCTCTTGCCTTGAAAACCCAATGGGGTCACCTTAAATCAACTGCAACTTGACTGAACTTTCTACCACCGTTTCTTATTTTCCTCAATCTCCTTGTGACACTCATAAGTGGGGTGGATAAAGAGTGGATTTTTACAGTCTTTAAGGACATATTTGTAGACTACATGGAGGCTGAAATGTGGAGTTATGATACCAAATGCAGAACCAGTTATGTAATTCCTCTGGATTTATTCGCTTCTGATAACACATTAGTAGTAATTTAATTCAAGGCATTTAATTCAAGACCTCTGGATTCCCTTATAGTTCTTGCAGTGACACTTTTTCCCAATTCAAATGGTATGTGGATCAGGTTTCTCTTCCTTTAAGGAATTTGAATGAAACTTACAATCACCTCCCCATCTCCTATCCACAACAGTCACCTTGTGTAAGGCTGAACATACTCAAACAAAGTCGGCTTTCATAAAAAATTTATTGATCTATGTTGCCCTAGATCAGTGGTGGCGAACCTTTGGCACTCCAGATGTTATGGACTACAATTCCCATCAACCCCTTCCAGCATGGCCAATTGGCCATGCTGGCAGGGGCTGATGGGAATTGTAGTCCATAACATCTGGAGTGCCAAAGGTTTGCCACCATGGCCCTAGATACAGGGTGATGGAACTGAGGGTTCTTGCCCTCAGTCCCAGTATACATGGGATGTGTTGGTGGGTGGTTCCCTCTAGTGGCGGGAACTTTGGAGTTTGGGGAAATGAAACTTACAGAGAAACTACAGGAAACGAAACTTGTGAGGTGGGTGGGGCTGAGAGAGTTCTGAGGGAACTGTGACTGGCCCAGGATCACCCAGCAGGTTTCATATGGAGGAGTGGGGAATCCAATCTGGTTTTCCACATTAGAATCCACTGCTCCTAACCACTACATCAGGCCATTTCCCACATTTGAACATTTGCAAAACTGGGTTTGCCACTCAGCAAGGAAGCTGCAGCTTTGACATCTTCATAAAGCATCCTCTGACATCTTCATAAATCACATGTTTTCAACCCCTTGTTTGTCATACTCTTACATTACAAGCATATACTTAAAATTAAATGTATACAACATTTCATGTATAGAGTCTCTCATTCTCCATCCATCACTGTTCACTGAGGTTTTTTAAATGCAGTCTGGTCATTAAGTATATATTTAATGACTGTAAGTCTTTTTTGATCTACATAGTTACACTATTGTGTGTCAAAAATAGGTTTTCCTTGATCAAGGACACAGTTCAATCCCTATCACTTTATAACATCCAGGACCTAAATATAGAATGGAGTACATATTTTAAAAGCAAAACAGGGTATCTGTACAGAGAAATGGATAGAAATTGCAGGTAGTTATGAAAGCACACTCACTCCAGCCAGATGAGTGCTTTTGCGTAATTCAAACCTTGTTCTCGTAGTCACACCAACCTGATTTATGTGAGTAAAGCACAGAGTACCAGCAGCTTGAATAATGAGATGGAGGTAGCTTCCCAGAATTATATTCCACTGGTTGTGACCAATTTAGCTACAATACAATTTAGCTACAGTTTATCTGTGGCTTGGATGGGCATCAAATATCCAAACTCATATTTGTGGTCTGCAGCTTTCACATTCATTTTTGTGTTGTCACCCAATGTCATTTGAAGTGAAAATTTTGAAGGAAATTTGGAGCTTGCTGCTCAGGGCAAAGATGTCAGTGGAATATCGGAGGGAGCCAACAAGAGTTGCAGGAAATCGCAAGAATGTTCTCATGGTGGCGTTGCATACCTCTGTTGTCCTCAGAAAATGTTGCTGCAGGTCTTTAGTCAAGCTAGACTCTAGCTAGACCATGCCCTATGAGGAGCAGCTTAGGGAGCTAAGTATGTTTAGTCTGGAGAAGAGAAGGTTAAGGGATGACATGATAGTCATATTTAAATATTTAAAGTGATGCCATGTTGAAGATAGAGCAAGCTTGTTTTTTGCCGTTCCAGAGACTAGGACAAGG
The DNA here is from genome assembly GCF_021028975.2 of Sphaerodactylus townsendi. Lineage (NCBI taxonomy): Eukaryota > Metazoa > Chordata > Lepidosauria > Squamata > Sphaerodactylidae > Sphaerodactylus > Sphaerodactylus townsendi. The sequence continues at coordinate 11,949,047 of NC_059436.1, read as the reverse complement.
AGTAATGAATTCAAAGTACAGAAAAAGAGATTCTACCTAAACATTAGGAAGAATTTCCTGATGGTAAGGGCTGTTAGACTGTGGAATATACTGCCTCGGAGTGTGGTGGAGTCTTCTTTTTAAACAGAGGCTGGATGGCTGTCTGTCAGAAGTACTTTGATTATGTGTTCCTTCATGGTAGGGGGTTGGACTTGATGGCCCTTGTGGACTCTTTCAACTCTATGATTCTATGAAACATCTGATGTTGCTTACTGGAACTGTGACTCCCGCTGGCTAGAGAGGATCCTCTTCATTTATTCTCCAATGAAACAGTAGTGAGTCAAAAGTATTTGATCCTGCTGGGCATTGTTTATTCCCTTGAAACTCCCCTCAACTTCTGAGTTGCCCTGAAATGTGTAAACACTGGCTCTGAAAAAAATATCAAGGACTGTTAACTCCTGGAAATCTAGTTTTAGATGAGACCATTTTTTCCTCCTAGTATAGAATCTGTGTTTGAAATCTGTATATCTAAAGAGCATGACAAATGGCTACAAGTGGCACATAAAGGAACTGATAATGTTCTGCATTCTACTGGAGTAATGCCGTATTGCCCTGGGCACAGATAAAAGGCAGTATAGTGTGGATGTGATCTGGGAGGTCCTCAGTGCAAATCTAATCTTTTATCATGGATTCACTAGGTGGCATTTGGCAAACCATTCTGGAATATGGGAATAATTGAAGTATGCTAACTGGAATATGGGGATAATAAAACTGGAACATCTTACAGGGAGTTTGCAGTAATTACGATACCTTTTTCAGGATAAAGGGGATGCCAGATTTGAGAATTCATCTTCTGTTTCCTGGACCGTCCTCGTTCTAGAATGCTCTGCCTGAGTCATCGTGCCTTGGGGACAGACCTTGGTAGGCACCAGAACACAAATGGAGCATTCTAGAATAAAGATGGTCCAGGAAATGGCAGATGAATTCTCAAATGTGGTGTCATTTTTATCCTGAAAAGGGTACAGGTAATGTACATGAACTGTTTTGAATGATGAAAATTGTGTATAACTGCAATGTGTTTTAATAGCTTGTACTTTATATTGTTGCAGGGAGTGAAATTTCCTGGGGGGGGGGGGTTGCTCTTTTAGATACAGCCTTTGATTTCTCTGATTCTCTTTGTTATGTTTTGTTAGGAGAATTCTCCGTATCTTTATAGTTTTCTGTTATATCTCTATGCACACTTTTGTGGGATACCTTGATCAGAGGTGACTGTTGCCTGATCATGGAGAAAATCAAATCCATTTCTTTTTTTAAAAAAGGATGAGGTTTCAAAAATTGCATTGTTTACTGTGTGATCAGCTTGGGTTCTACAATCCTGTATGAAAGAGACAGTGGCAGGTTGAGGCCCTTGATGGGGATAGTATTGGCAGAATCAGTTGAGGGTAGAATGAAAATACTGAAGTTCTTTCAAAACAAATAATGCTCTCACAGTCTGATATTGTAGCCCCTTTTGCACATGCAGAATAATGTACTCAGTCCACTTTCAATGCACTTTGCAGCTGGATTTTACTGTGCAAAATAGCAAAATCCACTTGTAAATAATTGTGAAAGCGGATTGAAAGTGCATTATTCTGCATGTGCAGAAAGGGCCCATGTGAATTTTTATCAAAGTAAAACCCACTGGGATTATTTGCATGTAAAGGTGCTGTAGATTACAAACTGAGACAGCATAGTTTATCCAATGCAATAACTCAGACTGAGGTCCTCATTCCACTCATTGGGGATTTCCCCACTTACCTTCTCCTGCGCGCTACTCCAGGAAAGTAGCGCGGGGTCCAGCGGTTCTCCCCACTTGCAAGGGTGGCAACCACGCAGCCGCCCCAACGCTGCCGCTCTTGCACCACCTCAGCACGCATCATTCCTGGCGGTGAAGAAACGGCACCTTTTGATGACCCCGTGCAAAGCGCAGGGTTGTGGGGAACCCCGAGAGCGCACCAGGAATGACGTGCGCTGAGAGGGCGCAAGAGCGGCGCGCAGCAAAAGGTGAGTGGGGAAAGCCCCATTGTTCTCAATATGATTGTCTCATTGTTCAAGAGGCTGGGAATGTTACATGTCAGCCTCTGCTTCTTAAAGCTTTGCAAGAGTTTATTTTAAAAAATGCACAAGAGCTCAGTAAAGAAATAATGGCCTTATTCAAAAGACAGTGTCATTTGATGAGATGGTTCTTGTCTCAGACATTTCGGCAGGCAGGTTTCAAGCCACAATAGCACCATTTTAAAAAATTCCATCCCTGAATATACTGCTGGTGCATTGAGCAGAGCTTGTTATGTGGAACTTCCTCATTAACAACTAGGTGGATTATATTAGTGAATATATTATCGGATCATTTTAGGCAGTAAACTTAGATTGAGGCCTGTGGCATCCCCAACATGACAGTGACATTTCTCGTGTGCACCAGAAGTGCCGCCATCATGTTGCTGATGACTTTTTTTATGACAGTTTCTGGCTTGGGATGGCCAGGTATTTGAACAGGGATGGGCTGGTATTTGAGCAAAACCGTATGCTAAAATGGCTTCTACCACAGAGTTTTGCCCAAATACCAGAGCAACCCCACGACCATTGGCGACATGATCCCACTGCAAATGATGTTGCCATGTTCCATACACCAGAGGCCTCGGCCTACGTTTACTGCCAGTAAATACCCCCACCCCACCCTTGCTGGTTGTCTGGAAGTGCTAGATATCCCTAAGCTCAAAGCTGTTCCTACCAGCCACTTTCCCATTGCAGTCTTAACTTCTTCCCGCTGTCCCACAAGGTTCCAGAAACTGTAGCAAAAAATTTGCAGGCAAGAAAAAGCTGAAAATTGTCAATCTTCTCTCCCTCTCTCCTTGTGTTAATGCTGCAGCAATGTGTTTTCCCCCCTGCTGAAGTTGTCCTACATGCATATGCATGCAATGTGCAGTTCATTCCTAAGGAGATTTCTCAGAAGATTAATTCTATTTGAGTCTTTAGATGAGCAAATGTAGGTTGTGGGAGATGGTTATGGGGTACTGGTGGGATTTATTGGATTACTTTGTGTGTTGCCTTTTTCTGCTGCCACCATTACTTTTTGTGTCTTCATTGCTATTGATGTGGACTTGGTGTTAATATTGGTGGAGGTCCAATGTCTAATGCTCATGCATCCCAAGCAGCAAACCCCAAATGTGACTTATGCTGTGACATGTCTTCCTTTCAAAGAAGGAAAAGGCCAATTACCCCAGCAAGGTTATTTAGAGTAACTCTTTGGACCCCAACATCATATTTCTTACCAGTAATACAATCCACATTGGAAACTCCTGAAAAGAAGAAGACAGGACATGAATTTAAAAATCCATGACATGTTCCAATTCATATTAAGCAGTCCAAGAATTGAACAGTTCCAATTCTGCTTCCATTCACAATTTCAAGGAACGGAATCCTTGTGTTTGTTAAGTACCATCAAAGTTTTTTTGGATTTATGGCAACCCTACAAGGGAAGAAGAGTTTGGAATTATACCCTGCCTTTTTTAATCTTGTTTTACTTTGAAATTTTGTCCTGTTTTGTATGCCAATAAAGGTTTGTTGTTGTTGTTACCCTGCCTTTTTGTCCTGTAAGGAGTCTCAGAACATCTTTCAAAGATCTTCCATTCTCCTCCTCACAACAGATGCTTCTGAAGTAGGTGGAGTGTGAGAGTTCTGAAGAACTGTGACTTGCCCAAGGTCACCCAGCAGGCTTTATGTGTAAGAGCAGGGAATCAAATCCAGTTCACCAGATTATTGCCACTCACGTGAAGGAGGAGGGAATCAAACCCGGTTCTCCAGATTAGAGTCCACCATTATAACCATGATATCATGCTATGAATTAATGGAGTCTTCAACGGATGGGAAATATTCCCTCATTCAGTGCTGCTTATCTTCTGCTTTCTGTGCTACTTTTTAAAAATCTCCAAAAACCACATATGAATCCCTTCCCGCTGCTCACCCAACGGATCCACTCCACCACCTTCCAGTCCTGTCTTTCCCTTCAGGTTTCCTTCTCAATGAGCCATGAGATACATAACTATAATGAGATTATTTTTTAAAAAAGAACAACCCACCCCCAAGGAGCTAAAATATTTATAGTCTATTAACAGCAACAAAAAAGTAGCCTCTCTAGCTGTCAGACGGAAGTTCTCCAGGGGCGTCCCCCCATCCCAGACTTCCAGCCTCTACTTTGGAACTTAACTACAATGTGTCTTGCATGGTGCTTTAATGGCATGCTCTGAGGGGCCACATTGCATGGGCATGCCCAAAGAGGCGATCATTAACACAGTCACAGGAAGCCAATAAAACAGCAAGCAATTCTGTTATCCAGCAAGTAGATAATGGAATTGGGATGGGGGGAGGAAAGTGATGATTCAGTTACCAGAAGGGGGGGGGGGCTTTGTAAGAACCTTGACACCAGAGTTGGCAAGAAGGAATTGTCTGTCTTCAGCAATTTCTCTTTATTTACAGGTGTTCTGTCTGCATTTATAGAAGGCCATGACATCTCTGTGGTTTTCTTTTGCAAGATTCAATCCAATAAAAGTGTTTCTGTGGCTTCTGTAAAAGTAACCTCCCATACAAGCAACAGCAGGTGTCCTCTGTGTCCACAAGCTAATTACTGTATGCTACTGTGTGTAAAAGAAGAGGATTCTGATTCCCTTTTTGGATGGGGATAGATCATGTCAGACTTGGATCTTTGACTGTAGAGGTGACTTCAACACCAGCAGGGGTGGGAAGGAGAGGAGAAGGAAACTCCAGACACTGCCAGAATCCCAAGATGAAGAAGCATTTGGATTTAGACCTCACTTTTCTCAACCATAAGGAGCCTCAAAGTGGCTCACTAACTCCTTCCCTTTTTCTCACTACAACAGATACTTTTTGGGGTAGGTGTGGCTGAGAGAACTAGCCCAAGGTCATCCAGCAGGCTTCATGTGTAAGAGTGGGGAAACAAATCCAGTTCACCAGATAGGAGTCCACCACTGATGTGGAGGAGTGGGGAATCAAACCAGGTTCTCCATAGTCTACTGCTCTTAACTAATACACCATGCTGGCTCTCTTGGAGAATACTGAGGATACTGCAGATGCCTTGGCCTTCTGAACTTTGAGAGGTGATTATTGGAGAAAGGGGCATTTTCTATGGTATCACTCTCCCTCTGTACTCAGATTCCCCTGGCACCTATGCTTACACTCAATAAACAATGCAGTAGGACTAGGACTACAGAAGTTAGAAAGCCAATGGGAAAAGAAAAAGGAATCAGGCATAATATATCACAAACAATGGAGAAAATGGAAATACAAGACAAGGTTGCAAGAGGAGGAGACAATATACAATAAGCAAGAACTGTGTGCCAAAAACCTCTGTGATGTTACAAAGGACCCTGGGCTGTACCTCTCAAAGTGTGTATTCTTTCCTTGAATCACCTAAAGGTTTTTCTGCTGAAGGAGGGTTTCATGACCATGGTGGTTGATGTTAATTCTTTCCCCTTCTTTCTTTTTATGCAAAGTTGGAAGCACAAGAGTGTTTGTCTTCCCTTAAAATGGCCCATTATCCTTTTCCAGTTCTGTTGCCTACAAATGCCATGAACATTGTTGTTCCAGAATAAAACTGAATTTAAAAGATTCTTATTCTTAACATTGTCAGAAATAAAGGGCCCGTTTGCACAATAATGCCAAGATTTCAGTATTTACTTTCTCACACAATGAAATATGATAGAAGCAATTGGGAATGCACGTCAATAGGCATCTTCTGGATTGCCTGTAGTTATGTGTGATTTCCTGTCTTGACCAGCTTCCTGCTGATTATTATCTCAATAAAGAAAATCAAACAATACCTTAATGGAATGTTAAGGTTCACAAAGTCTTAGGGAGGAAATTCAGTTTCTCCGGCAATTAAAATATTCATGGCAAAAATACTAGCACAAATTATTTATGAGGCTGAAATTCGGGATGTCCAAACAAGCCAGAATATCAATAAATTGATCCCAGCAAAGCTGCACACTTTTTGCAGTACAGACCTAAGCGGAGTCACACGCTTCTCAGCCTGTTGACTTCAGTTCATGGGTGTAACACTCATTAGGATTGCACTGGTAGCCTTGTCAATTTCAGGGTGTATCTAAAAGCATGCTTAATTCTAGGGCTGAAAATGTAGGACTGATTACAGGATATGTTTTGGGTCAATATTGTCAAATAAATAGAGTCAATATTTTTAAATAGGGGTTGGAGTAAGCTGAGACTGGGGAATGCTGGGGAATGAGTTTGGGACCTTCTGTGCTCAGGGTCCCCAACATGGTACTTGTGGACATCATGGCGCTCACCAGCACCTTTCCTGGTTTAGAAAGTGGGTGAGGCTTTTGCCCAGCAAGGTTTCTGATTGGCTATTGGAGATCTGATTGGCCATGCCGATGTTTGAAAGTGTCATTCTGGCAGCAGCTGCTACCACAGCAGACGGTACTTTACTATGTGACCGAAAGCAAACTGTGATAACCATTTTGTGGCTTGCTCCTCCTCCTTTGGCTGCCATTTTTTTGGTTGCACCTACCACATTGTCTCAGAATTCCAAAGGTCCCTGCAGGCTCAAAAAGACTGTGGAGCCTGTTTTGTTCAAAGCAGATGCTGTACCACTGAACCATGCATGTCTTACTGCTGCTACTGTATTTACCTCTAGAAGAATATTTTATCTACTTTGGTTATGAAATGTTGAGCACACGGAAACCTTCACTGGTTATGTGGGGAGAAGTTACACACCTGGCATTCTTAATTCAAGCCTGGAATATTTGGAAATGAGAGAGAATCAGATACGAACAAGCTTGAAATGTTAGGAAACTAGTGCTTCTTGAATTGGCACCCTTCGTGGACTATATTCTTTCTCCATTTTTACTATCAGTCATTTTTCATTTTAGTACAGGAGTTTGGTTTCTCTTGCTAGACCAAATTTAATGTTGGAATCAAGCAAAGATGTATAAAGTAAAGCCTCTGTTTATGATGCTGACACAAATTCCAGCACCATCTATCAACTGCTAGAAGTTTTGGCTTTCTTGGACTCTCTTTAGAAGCACCTGGCAAAGGTGTTTTCGATGCTGCAATTTTGAATACGCATCCTGCCTGCCTGCCCCCCCCCCCCCCATGTTTCTGCTTTTCTTTCATTGAGAACTGCATATACCAGAGTCAGGTTTGATTGCTAATTAAACCAGACTTACAGCATTTTGCCTGCATAAATGAGGAATTCTAGGAGATGTTTTACATTATCTCTTCGATTATATTACCAACTGTTCTATGATGCAGATGAGAGATTGATTTGGTCTCACTTTCTCTCTCTCTTTGTTATTGCCCGCGAGAATGTTCAGCTCTCTGAGGTTGAAAAATTGCAGATTTTATTGGGCACTAGGAAAGATGGATTGATTAGAGCTGTACCCACTTTTGCGGTTAAACATTACTACATAAGGAATGGGTTTGCATAAATCTTACTGATTTTACTAACAGATATGAAGTCTTGTTAAAAGATACATATCTCTTATACTGTTTGGAGGTAGGCTTTATTAACACCCCCTGGTTATGTATGGATGCTTTGAGTATTCAAACAGATCTAAGGAGAGGGCTGGGGAAGGGGGTTTGCTGCTAGAGACAGTGTAAAATAGTAAGTGAAGGAGAAGAAGAGAAGAAGTTTGGATTTATACCCTACTTTTCTCAACCATAAGGAGTCTCAAAGTGGCTTATAATCATTTTCCCTTCCCCTCTCCACAACAGATACCTTGTGAGGTAAGTGCTCTGAGAGAATGGTGACTTGCCCAAGATCACTCAGCAGGCTTTCTGTGGAGGAGTGGGGAAACAATCCAGTTCACCGGATAAAAGTCTACCGTTCATGTGGAGGAGTGCGGAATCAAACCTGGTTCTCCGGATTTGAGTCCACTGTTCTTAACCACTACACCAGGCTAGCTCTCCTGAAGTGAAGACCTAAGACCTGGGAGGCTTAAGACAAATCTCCCCTCACCCATGAAACTCATCATTGGCCTTGGAGTGAGGCCTTGCTGTGAGGACAAAATGGAAAGGAAGAACTGCACCTTTGGCCCATGGAAGGAGGGTGGGATATAAATGATAGTGGGGTGGAAGTCCCATCATGCTTTTTAGAAACCTACAACCATTTGCTCTCAGCCCCCCTCCCCCATAATCAATTGCAGATTACAGGCTACATATACATGCTGCCCTCATCCTGCCCTGGAACTAGGTTTCCAACCTCCTTGTAGAGCATGGAGGTTTCCTGGAATTAGAGCTGATCTCCAGACTGCAGTGATCAGTTCCTCTGGCTAAAATGCCTGTTTTGGAGAGTGGAGTCTATGGCACTATACCCAACTGAGAGTCCTCCCCTCCCCAAACCCTGCCCTCCTCAGGGTATACCCCCAAATCTTTAGGAATTTTTCAACCTAGGTTTGGGAACACCACCTGAAACCTTTGCATGGGACTGCAAACTTTTAATACTAGTTAAAAGTTTGCTTCTCATTTGTTTCCATGTGGGACCCAGCATGATCTAGTGGTTAAGAGTGGCAGACTCTAATCTGATGAACCTGGTTTGTTTCCCCACTCCTCCCAATAAAGCCTGCTAGGTGAACTTGGGCTAGTTGCAGTCTCCTCCGAACTCCCTCAGCCCCATCTGCCTCACAGGGTGTTTGTTGTAGGAAGAGGAAGGGAATTGTAAACCATTGTAAGACTCCATAAAGACTGAGAAAAGTGGGGTATAAATACCAACTCCTCCTCCTCCTTCTTGTTCTACTTCTTCTTCAGTGGCTATCCTTCTTGGCAGATGCAGACCTTTAGGTACACTTGCTCTGTTCTTAATTCTTAATTCTGTTCTCCGCTGTGTCCAAAGCTGCAAGGTCACCTCCCTGAAGCTTAATATTTCCTGATCACTGCTTCATTGCTTCTGTGTGTACTTTGCCATTTGAATGCATGTACCTAGACTCAAAATGTAAAATGCATATTGGCCTGTAGCACTTCTTCCAGAGGGATCCCATCCCAGAGTGTTTCCTTTTCTTTGTATCTAAGGTCAAAACACTGCCATGTATGATCTTTCATTTTTAACTTTGCTGACTTTAGATAACCTCAGGCCATGATTAGTTGATGCATATTAATTGATAGGGTCTTTCAAGACATAGGAAGGAAGGAATATAGTTAAAAGGTAAGATAAAAAGAGGCGAGAAAATGATCACAAACAATCCTCAATTTGTTGAATGTGATCTATAAAACCCAGGAGTCTCAATTAGCAAAAGATCTATCATTTAACTTCCCATAGTTGGTAGAGGGCAGAGGGGTTCTCTATTTAAATGTTAAGGAAACACGTCAGTCAAGTATGGTACCAGAGAACGCAATTGTTATCTGTTTAGAGCCTGTCTCGATAGAGTTAATATTAAAAAAATAACCTCAAATATGCATTTCTCTACTGCCTGGAAAACATATAACTGCACATTATCACAAGTTAACATGCCATAAATTATCACATTGTTATTGAGCCACAAATTTCTTATTCGCAGAATACTAACATTTCAGAAAGTCAATAAATATTAAAGTGGTTAGATCTTGTTCCTAAATAGAGTAGGCAGTATTTTGTAAACCAAATAGAAACAGGAGAACAGATACATTTCCATAACAGGTCCAAACTCAGTACACCGGCAGTAACTGCTACACATAATGAAAATTTTATGTGAGGTAGTGTGAAGTAATGGGTAGACTGTTGGATTAGCACTTGGATGATCTTGTTTCAAATTTCTACTCTGTCATGGAACCCACTGGGCCATCTTGGACCAGTGGGAGGAAATGTGAGGAAAAAATGGATAGATACAGTGCAGGCATAAGATTCACATGGAAAAAAACCTGTGTGCTGAGAACAGATAAATTTTGTAGGTTGTTCAGATTGGGTCACCAATGAGGGTGTTCATAATTTGGGGGGGGTATTTTTCAGGTTCAGGTTTAAAAGTCTCAGAAATTTTTGAAAAAGCTGAGAAAGAATGAGCTTTTTCTGAATGCACACCCTAATCACCAACTTCCAAGTGGAGCTTGGAGTTCTCCAAGAACTACATAGATCACTTCTGGAGGAAATGGCAGCTTTTGGAGGACCAACTCTATGGTATACCATGAAGTCTAAGCAGAACAGAAGTCCTAGAATCATACCACATCACCTCATTGAGACTCCTCTACTCCCTCCGTTTCCCCAGCTCTGCAAGAACTACTGGCAAATGTCCCGAACTTTTCCAAGATGGTGTTTGAAACCCTGAGTTCAAATGATATGGACTAAAAAGAGATATATTTTTGCTTTATTCTGATTTATTCTGATTCTGCACAGGGTTGGGGGAAAGAACTATTTTGGCTGAATCATGCCATGGATCCCAGTCTCATTCATTTTGCCAGGTGATAACTCTCCAAAGTGTCAGGCCAATGATATTAGCCAGCACCTGCTGTTTGAGCCACTGCTAGCTGTCAATGCAAAAGAGTGAAATGGACCAACTACATGGTGAGTTTTCCATGACACCAGTTTTCAGTGGCTCCCTCTGCCACTAGATTGGAAAAGGCTTTGCTGCCATCAGCAATCATTGGGAGTGTCCATGTCTTCCTGTTCCCATTAGAGCTTCTTCTATGTTCCAGTTTCCTCTTCATATTCCCTGCTGATGTGTTTTGAAAATGCCTCCACGTTCACTTTCCCCAACTTAGCACATTCCCCTAGCCAGCTTTGCGAGCTGTCTAATTCCACACACCCAGCCTTTTAACTTTATGCACGGCTGCTACAGAGAAATCCCCAAACGCTGTCTAAATCATTTTTGGAAACGACTGCCACTCATGTCTGACAACAGCTTGACGAGCCTGATGCTTCTTTCCCTCCCCCTCCCCACTTGGAGGCTGGAGAGAGACATTGTCTTTTAATTAAATATTTAAGCATTTGTCACATTGTTTTTAGATCTACACTGTTAAATGTGGCGGAATAGATTTTCCATAAGCGTTGGAAATCCACTTGTTCAAACAGCTGAGCCTATAAGGATGGCTTACCTCCACTGTCCTCAACCACCAAATGGAAAAGAAAGGCATCTCCCTAGGAAACGTGTGCCAGTGTTCATTACAAAATACAAGATCTTTATTTTAATTATGGGACAATGTGTCTCTGGTCATATGTTTCTGGACTTCTCCAGAGAATAGCAGTTTTTAACAATGCCAGATCTCAAATCCACTTTCTAAATTTTATCCAGTTACAATCACCTAGTTTCTGTTGATAATACTAAGCATTTATATAACACAGGGTTCGGAGCATTTCCCATGCGCTATCACAATAATCTTCACAACACCCCCAGGAGGGAGCCGAACCATTGTGTCGGTTCAGTAGATTGTTGGGGCCTGGCCAGTCCCACCTCCAGGAAGAAGGTGGTCATGGAGAAGCTGCTTTGAGGCTTGGCCCAGTTCAGTTGCAGGGGATTTGGGGATGGGGAGGACAAGACGGTGACAGCAGCAAGTGGAAGTAACAGACAGACTGGCCATAACCTCCTGAGGAGAGGAGTCACAGAAGGGCCAAGCGAACGGAGGTTGTGGCTCTTTTGCAGGACATTAATAGCATGGAGTCAGGGGTGCCATTTTGGAAAGGTTCCAGGGCCGCTCGCCCTGTTCTTTACCCAAGTTGATAAAAATGGCCTGTGACAGTTGGTGTGGCTTCTTTGTGTCACTTTGTAACAGCTGGGGTCATAAGCAGCTTGTTGAGGGTTAAGGAATGGAGACCTGATGAGGGGTAGGGAAGACAACCTATCTGACACTGCCACATCATATTCCCAGAAATGGCACTGCTGGAAACATAGTTGCTGGCTCATATTTGCTCTTTTGTCAAAATACCATGCGTAATACTGCACAGAATAATTGTTTTAACAAATGCTGCTCTTAAAAATAAGTTGTAATGGTAATAGTCTTTCGGAACTATTTTCTACTGCAGAAGCATACTACTCTCTCTTTCACCATGCCACTACTGACCGCACTTAGATCTTTTGGTGGAAAAAGGTATACTGAGTTATTGGCTGAGATGATTTAAATAATAAAATTTTGGATCACAACCATCACTATACCATCATTAACCTGAGATTGGCAGCTGGTGAAAGATCCCTGGGGGGGGGGGGGGAAGCTAAACAGTGTAGTGATGTGGTGATGTCACTGGTGATGATGTCCCTTCCTGGGGAGACCTGGAAATGACATCCCTAGGAATTGATAAAAATGCTATTGTTTTACTATAGCATTTTTGGTGTTCCCTAGAACAATATGATGTCACTTCCAGTTTCCTCTGGAAGTGACATCACACCATGTGCAAAGCTGGTGCCCCCCACATGTCCTCCAGTCTCCTGCCAACTCTAGTTAATCATATCACATTAGGAATTAAAAAGAGTGTATTGATCTCCTATCAGAAGAATGTACCATTACTGTAGGTATGGTTGGTATTGCACTCACTTTTCAATTATACCAAGCCTCAAGGAACACAGGTTTGGATTCTTTACCTTTGCTTCATGAATGCTTCTCCACAGAGCTTGCTTCCTCACATGAGGCACTTTAGATCTAATTGCAAAACATTAGAATTGTACAAATAGATATACCTAGTGCCAGAGGAAGAGTACCTGGAGAGGAGCACGTGCGTAGCAAATGCAGAAGATCCAAGCCAAAATTTCTTGCTAAATATTTGCTTTCTTTCAAGCATGGAACAGATGCAACACAACAAATATAAGCATGAAGTATTGAGGACTTTAGTGATTCAAAGAACATAGGTGTTAATCTGATTAGGAGGGTGTCTTCCTCCAAAATCTTATCATGAGCTGGTTTACATACTCCCAAGGAGCCAGGTGTTGATCTTGATGCAGCTGGTTTCCTTGGGGTTCACAGTAAGCCCTGCAAAAACCACTAATACTTTCATCAGGAAAAGAGTCGCTGATCTAGTTCCATGGCCACATACTCAAACTTTTACTGATACGGTCATTATAATATACAATATAAGGAGATTATATCTATCTATGTCTCTGTGTGTGTGTGTGTGTGTGTGTGTGTGTGTGTGTGTGTGTGTGTGTGTGTGTGTGTGTGTGTGTGTGTGTGTGTGGACCCCCCCCCCCCGGGTTTTCAAGAATTGCACAATTTGTGATTCTTTTGTTTTAACGTGCCTCACAGCCACAGCTGAGCGAACAGCTGGCCAAGAGGTGTGTTATGCGGCTGCACTTTCCCCTGGTTCTCTACCTCCTGACTCCCATCTGCAGACCCACAAAAGCACTTTTGGCATCAGCAAGGCTCTGGGGGTGCATGTGTGCCTGCCTGCATAGCTGCGCATCGGTGGGAGGTACCAAAAAATGTGCCTCCGTGCGAAGATGCATCAGTGGCCCATATTAGCTCTAGGGCCACTTCCAAGGAGGCGTGTGAATGGCCCAGGGCTGCACCCTGCATTTCTTGGCCCATGCAGAAAGGGCCTGAGAATGTGCCCTGCCCATGCTGAGGAGCAAAGGGTCAACAGAAGACTGTCTGTGCGGCATGCAGAAGGTCCCAGTATTGCCAGTGAAGGATCTGGTAGTTGGTGCTGAGGAAGCCCTGCAGATGAAACCCTGGAGAGCTGCTGCCAGTGTGAATAGACAATAGACAATATTGAATTTAATGGACCAAGGGTCTGATTCAGGTGTTTGTTCCACCCATGCACAGAGCTCCCTGGTGTGCCATCACTGTAACTGCATGCAAATAAAACATTTTCAGGCTAGAAATGAATTGTTTTGGACTAAAAACCATGCAGAATTCCATAGAGGAAACATTTTATTTCCTGCCTGAAAAAGTTTTATAAGTGTTGTGCAGAAGCATAGAGTCAAAGAGTTGGAAGAGACCACAAGAGCCATCAAGTCCAACCCTCTGCCATGCAGGAACACACAATCAAAGCACTCCCGACATATGATTATCCAGCCTCTGTTTAAAAACCTCCAAAAGGCCTTTGTCTTCTGCCAATGGATGAGAACTTTAGCCATTTCTTTTGGCATTCCCTCAATGACCCACCTTCCTGCTTATGTGATTTGTTTAATTGTTTGTGTATTATTCTGTTTGGGTGTCCTCATCACTGCAGGCCAGATGGGTGACCAAGCCACAAAATGGTTTTCTCAGTCATGGCACTTAAATTTTGGAATTCCCTCTGTGGGGAGATTTGCTTGTCCCTCTGTGGTGCCTTTGACATGTGAACACATGACGCTGCCATATACTGAAGCAGACCCTTGGTCCATCAAGGTCCGCAGCAGCTCTCCAGGGTTTCAGACAAGAGTGTTTCACATCCCCTCCTATCAGATTCTTTTCCAGCTGGATGTGCTGGGGGTTGAACCTTGGCTCTTCTTCATGGCAAGCAAATACTCTACCACAGAGCCACAGCCCTTCCCATCTTCCAACAGCAGATGAGGTCTTTATACTTTTCTTATTGTATCCAACCATTGACTGCCCTTCACGCTTATGTGTTTTATTTAGTTGTTATCCACAGACACATTTCTAAAAGCTTTTCTTTCAGTGATATTTTGCTGCTCTGGGGACCCTAATTTGTGGGCATATGCAGCATAAAGATACTTGAAATAAATAAATAAGTTTATGCAGAAATGTGTAGTACCTCTTTGGAGGTGGTCCTTGTAACATGCAAAATTTTCCTGCACACACACACCCTGTCGTATTGACCGGCATTTTTCTACTGAAGAGTAAATGATAAGGCATAATGCCCATTAACCCATATAAAGTAAGCCCATTAACCCATTTAAAACAATGCAATTCACCCATATAAATTAACAGCCTGTATTGATTGCAAAATGAGTCTGATCTGATATCTCTTCAATCTACCAAAACTATGCCCCCTCTGGGGAGTGGGCGCTGTTTTTGAAATGTCCATTAATATCTTGTTGCTCCTCAAATGGGCCAGAAATATCATAGGCTATTGAGGTTTGGCCCTTGTCCAATACTTTTGCTCATGAGCTCAACCAGCCTATATCTAATGCAGACTATAGCGTGCAGGCGTGCACTTTGCTGCATAAAATATTTGCTAAAGGCAAAGGCAATTCATTCACTCTCCATAAAGCATTCTCCCCCTAGGTTCCTGCTACAGACATGTATACATTTAGCAAGGACAGCTGAGCAGGGAAATCTTTTGCAACCCACTGGAGGCTTCCTTGCTACCTGGCACTTTTAAAAAAAAATGCAAGTGCATGTTAATTTATTATATGTTTAACTAAGTTAGAATATTAATTACATAAAGCTAGAGCCTGATGAGGAGTTGGAGAAGGGGAAAAAATAAAAAAAGAACCCGTCAGCTTCGGAACAAAATTGCAAAGCAAACACTTTGGCTGTAACCACTAGAGGTTTCCCTCGGGTCTTCCATCAAAGCGCAAAGCAGAGAGGGCAAAGACGAGAGATTATATAGCCAACAGATGCGTGTTGTTCAAATATGCATCTGCCAGCCACGCAATTTAAGGAGCTAGCGGGCTAGCTTGTAGATCTTGCCGCACTCAAGGGAGCATGAGTGAATTCCAGACCCTGCAGGGCAAGCTGGGGGTTGCAGACATGTTAATTAGTGTTGAGTTTCATGATCTCGGATGCAATCAGGCAAGGAGAAACTTTGAACAGAGCAGTTGTTTCGCTGAAAGGGAAAGTGGGGAAGACAGAAGGGGAAGGGTGGGAGAGAAGTTCTTGCTCTGCTGATGTGGCATACATAGACTTCCAGATGTGCCACGCCATAAGCACCAGGCTGGGTTCAATCGCTGTTAGGCAGAAAAAGCTAGATTGAAAAAGACCTTGTTCTAAATGAATGCCAAAGTTGGACAATCAGCGCTGACCACTGATATTAGCATCATCCCAGTTTAAGTCCACATTGGCATCCTTTTCATCTTTGGATCACATTCTGCAATCAAGTGCTTTAAAATGTGTGTCCTTGGAAGCCCTCAGTTCATGCTGAGAAAGCCTATAAGCATACTTTTGTGGAGAAAAGGGAGTCTTGGGGTATCTAGAACAGGAATAGACATGGAAGTAAGCAAGGCCAGAAAACATTGTATTTTGCTATTTTGGGGGGTCTTCTGTTGGCCAAGTCTTTCAATATTTTCATGGATATTGGAATATTGTTCATAGTTCAGTGATTGAAGTATGTGGTTTGCATGCAGAAAGTCAAATTCTGGGCATGTTCAATTAAAAGCTCTCCAGTAAGCAGACATTGGCAAAGATGAGGAAGAGGAGGAAGAAGAAGAGGTGGTGGAGGAGGAATTTGGATTTCTACCCTGCCTTTCTCTCCTGTAAGGAGACTCAAGGCAGTTTATAAACTCCTTTCCCTTCCTTTCTTCACAACAGACACCTTGTGAGGTAGGTGGGGCTGAGAGAGTTCTGAATGAACAGTGACTAGCCCAAGGTCACCTAACAGGAATGTAGGAGTGGGGAAACAATTAAAGAGTCTACCGTTCATGTGAAGGAGTGAGGAATCAAACTCAATTCCACCTGTTCTTAACCACTACACCACACTGGCTCCAACCAACAAACTGAAGGGAAACTAAATGAAAAAACTGAAGAGGAAAAAAATCCAGCTTGTAAAATAAGCTAGGGACCAAAAGATTGAGAGAAAAGGAAGAAAATAAATATTATAGTATAATTTTTATTGCACAGTGTCCGATAACTAACATTTTTAAAGTCACACTAAAACCTAAATTAAGTGTTATCTCAATAGTTTTCAGTGAATTAAACAGTCAAGTATACATATGTAGTGTCACAAAGACCTGACACATTTTAACCCAACAAGGGTCTTCTTAAGAGGTCAGTAAAATACACATAAACAAGTGTATTTCAAAATACATAAACTAAAATACATAAACTGAACTAAACTTTCAAAATACATAAACATAAACTAAAATTTCTTACTCCAGCCAGGAGATTTGTATATGCCTCTATATTCAGTAGACCCTCCCAGTAAAAATACAATTTGATATTATACATGCCAAGGGCCAAGGAGCCATCGTTTCTTCTATGTGGTATCTGCAGGTCACTAAACTCCCTTGGACTGAAGTAAGATCCCAGTGTATGTTCTCAGGTGCACCAAAGTGACCAGAAATCTGCCAAAGATCAATCAATAATCGAAACTGTGAGCAATGCACAAACAATGGTTAGGAGTCAGAAGGACTGAATAGCTTAATGCTTTACTAAATCAACAGTGTGAACAAAGTCTAGAAATGGGGCTGTGAAACAGCTAGTGCCCTGATCTCCCCATGTATATGCCAAAGCATACAATCACTCATGCTTTCAAATCAATGTGAACTTCTCTAAGTTAATGGGAAAGCCCACAATGAACTGCCAGTATTGGGTAATTATCTGGCTTTGATGAATCTTCGAAGGCTCGTGGGCATGTGGTACTTTCAATGTACATAGGATTTGTCCCATAGAAAGATGTTCTTACAGTTCAGTTCAGACCATGTTATTCTCTGTGCTGCTATCTCTTCCTGCCTGGTTCAGTAGAAGGCATTTTGTCTCATGACACATTTATATATAACATGGAAGATATGGAACATACAATACTTGTACTTTTCTGAAGACCCACCAAAAGGATAGAGAAGGGTCATTGGAACCAATTTTGCTGTGCTCCAAAGCCCAAGGAGTGCAGACAACCCAGCATAGAGATCCTTAACAGTCTGTGCATTGGAATACTATTTAAATGAAGTTCATTATTAATCATCATCAACAACACCCAGGAACGCTGGCCTTCTGCCTCTTGTCAACGCCTTAGAAAATTCATTATGTTGTTACGTGTGACAATGGATTATATTTGACAGCATCAGGCTGTACAACAGCCAGATTGCACTGAACGGAAACCCTTGCATCAAAGTGGCAGCTGTATGCAAGGAAAATAATCTTCACTCTGGGTTTTTTTTTTTGTTAAGAGGAACTGTCTCTTAAAAGGTGGGTGTGGGGAAGCGGTCCTTGGAGACTGGTTCAGTCAAAATTATATGGGTGGGTCTTTAGGGTTATTCAAGGGCCTTTGCTCACAAAACCCACTGTATTAGCAGTCAACTGTTCCCTCCTAACTATTCTCTCCTAAGCATCACTGTTCTCTTCTAAGCAGAGTTGCATCTTTTCTAAACCCCGTGACTTCAAAGTGACGTATAAAGGTGGTGCTATAGGTCACCAGTGAATCCAAACAGCCCACTGATAGGAAATGACTGCATTTGGCAAGCCTCTCATAAGACATTCTACAGTTCATGGGACATTTTGTGGCTGGAAAGATCTCTGGTAGAGGCAAGCAGAAAAAGAAGAAGCCGAAACACAAAATGGATTGAGTTAATGAAGGAAGCCACTGCCTTCAGTTTGCAAGGTGATAGCCATGTGTCTCTCATATTTTATTGCATATGGCTGTTGCTACAAAATACATTTTGGGTAATGTTGTGAGCCCTATCTTGAGTGTTGTAGGCATAAATGGGAGCAGGCTGCCAAATGGATGTATTTTTAAAGAAAAATCTCAAAACATATTGACTTTTTAATATATTGATTAATTCTCCTATTAGGTAAAATTGTGGTATTTTATTCAATCTGTGACCGTTATATACAGTATGCTTGCTGTGTGATGGGGCAATGTCCTTCGCAGCAAGATCTCTTATTTGGACCTGTTTTTCAAGTCCCATTTTCACTTTCCGTTCTTTCTGCAGCAAGTGAGGCCATTTTTAGCATGACTTTTAATTTTCTTTGCTGCCAGAGTGGGCCAGATTTGCCAGTCAGCACAGCTTTGCCCTGGAGATTTTTCCCTTTGCTCACAGTCAACCTTCCCTCTTCCTTACGCCACTTGGCATTTCTTCTCCCTTGCCTCATCCACCATGTTGCCAGTTGCTTCAAGTAACAGAAAAGAAGCTTACTCACACAACACTGACCTCTAATTCTCTTGATATTTTGAGATGTCGCTATAAAGAGAACTTGGAAATAACAAGCCTCTGTCCTCTGGGGGCAGCAGCACCAGCAACAGGAAGTGCTGAGTGGAAGGAAGAGAATATCAGCTCTAAGATGGTCCCCTTCTTTAGCAGCCTGTGGTCCAGGGAATTGCTTTGCCTCTTTCTTTGGGGGGTCTGGAGGATTACTTTTGAAACAGTAATATCAATGTAAGTTCAGCTTAAAGGGCTAAACCAGCAATTTTGACTACTGGATGTAATGAGATCTGTGCCTTTAAGAATCTCTTGATGGGAGGAGTTAAGAAAAGGATTTCTGGTTTGTGATGTTCTGGAGGCATTTTGGCCTGGAAAGGTTTAACAAATCTGTGTTCTCTCTGCATTTTGATTTCTAAAATATAGTTCTGGGGTGTCTTTAATGCATGCCACTGTTTTTGTGTGTGTGTGTCCTATTATTTAATGCTCGTCTAGGCCATTCCAGGCCAATTTGTGATGTTTCAGAGGCATTTTGGCCACGAAAGAGTTAATAAATGTGGATTAGCTCTGTGCTTTGATTTCTACAATATAATGCTGAAGTGTCTTTAATGTTTGCTGCTGGTTTTTTGAGGGTGGTGGTGGTGCTGTAATCTGTTTAATGCCCATTCCGGGCTGTTCCAGGCTGATTTTTGATGCTCCAGAGGCATTTTGGCCTGGAAGGGGTTAATAAATGCACATTCTCAGTGTATTTTGATTTCTAAAATATAGTTCTGGGGTGTCTTTAATGCATGCCAGTTTTTTTTTGTGGTCCTATAATTTGTTTAATTTCAGTTCTGGGCCATTCCAGCTCTTTCCAGCTTTTATCCCGTCCCAAATTTTAATTCTATCATTAATCTAGGTGGAAACTCCACCTCCAAAGTGTGACTATGGAACATTTTGCCAGTTTTGAAAGAGGTACAAAATGGATGTATAATTTACCAGTGAATGTCACAGCTAGAGTCAGGCCAGTCTTATTTCTAGGGCAGTTTATGTTGCTTGGTAAAAGGCATGGGTCGGTGGGTGTGGGTGGTTGCTGAGTGAACCAGCGGGTGGCCAATCAGAAGGACCAAAGGGGAGGGGTGCAGAATCGTGTTCCAGTTTTGCGCCATTCATAATTGATAATACAATTAATTTTTACACTCACCTTCTGCTGTCTATTTCTTTGCTTCCTCCCCATCTGAGGCATGTTTAAAAAAATCACTGCCTTCCTCAAATTCCCATTAGGAATAAAGCTTTCCTAAATCAACATGAATTATTTAATGATACAGATTAAGTCAATTCAGACACAGCGCTGCTGTCTTTTAATTTGACATCTCACCAAAAGCAGAAGGGGAGGGGGAAAGGAGCGTTTCCTGGGTGGTCAAAGGGTTTTGAGAAGGATTTTTTAAAAAAAAAAAAAGATACGATGCCTTTGGGGGAAATGAAAGTAGCATGCACATTTCATCAGAGCTATATCACTCCTTGATGTACAAAGCACCCTGTCATTAAGCATTACTAGGTTATATGCATATAGTAATTAGACTGTTACTAATATGTGCTTACACATTCAGGGTCTATAGGTTTCCTGCTCTGATTTGTGTTGGTGGAATGTGTGCATATGCATACTTTTTTTTTCCAGAAGCAAGATTTTATAACACCTCTTAGGCTGTTTGCGCTTTAAAGGACTATCTGTGTTGTCAAAATCCATGTTCCAAGTCTAATTGGAGCTAGATCATGTCAACAATTGCGCCATAACTCAACAATATAAAACAAAATTCTCCTTGATTCAAATATATACAGAGCCATATGGTGGAGTAGGAGGAGAAAATAGAAATACTCACCAACAGCAATGAGGCATCAAAGGGAGAAACCATAAATGTATAACATTCTTTGGTAATAAATGGAGTCAGGCTTACTACTTAACACATTTCAAACTTGGGGTTTCACAAGGCTTGGAGGAAGTACAAAATGCACTGGTGTGAACAAAGACACCAAACTGGAATTACAGTATGGGCCTTTGGAAAAAAATGGCAGCCAGGTGGAGCTGGCCGTGATTAAGAGTACTCATCTTCCTGGTCTTTTCTACTGATTAGGTAAGTAATTATACAACATTTTTCAACTCTAAACTTCAAAATAATCAAACTGTGCTTTCAACTATAGTTTCAGCTGGATATACACTATCAAATTTTGGCTTCCCATCCATTTTAACGCCAATCCCAGCACCCTGATTTGGGATATATTGTCTGATACATTCCACTCTAATTGGGATTCTCATATAAGAGAGAAGATTGCATCAATTGGTCTCCCAATGGACTCTTTACTAAATATAGATGGGAATCAGGCACTCAGGCTACTGAAACAGAGGTTATTTGACATCGATAAACTATCCATATTGTCACAGGTTCACAGATCTGGGTTGTCAGTGAATCCTAAAATTTCGGAAATTGGATCCTTTCCCAAGTACTTCACTTCTTTAGCTTATCCTCTGTTGTGACATGCCTTCAGGTAGGCACACCTTAACATCTTACCTACAGCAAAGTTAACTGGCCAATAACTGCTCCTCCAACCGACCCAAAACTGTTGTTCACTTCTGTTTGACTGTGAATTATATACTGATGTCCAAGTGCAACACCTGGGGATACATTTAAACCACCTTCACTCTTCTTCAGACATTGTGATTGCCCAAAAGCTTCCTTTTGATTTTAATCACCAGAGAACTCTAGACCTGGCTTTATTTTTAATGAATGGGAATTAGATCTTCCATCAGTTGTAAATTTTAATTTATTAACTTGTAGTGATATTGACATGATCTTACTATGCCAATAAAATTTTTAGAATTGGAATTGATTGAATTACAGTATGGTGAACATGCAGTGCTTCCTCTTACTGAATATCTAGCTCTGTCCACCCATCCTTCAGTTTGTCTCTGTGACTTCCTGCCCTTCATATCCTGAAAAGCCTCTCAACAGAAGGAAAAACTAAAATATCTGGATCTGCTGAATGCTGTCTAAATGGGTATTCTGATTCAAAGACTATCTGGTGGGATGGAGACTGAGGAGAACAGTGGACCAGGAGTCCCTGGTGCTAAAGTAGCATGTTGGACCATTTCAATATTATCTGTAGAGGGGAGTAAATGATTTATGAGGCGACTCTATAATAAGCTCCTTGTCGTTGCTAAATCATTTAGCATTCACTGTAATTGCATTAATCACTGAGAGGGGAGGGATGGGGGATATGTCTTGCCTTTGATGAGCCAAAGCCAATTGGCATCCAAGGAAGACTGCTAACCTGAGCTGAGGATTCATCGTGTGGCTTATCAAGCATGAACTAAAGCAGTAATGCTACCAGAGGTCTGCCTTTCTATCTGTCTGTCTCTATTGCACACATGTCAATTGACAGACTGATTTTTTGTTGCATGGGTGCCTGTCAAGACAGCAGCTCATCAATTCTGGGCTTGGATCTTCACAGTAGTTTCCCAGGCGATAGTGACCCCTGCTGTCATTAGTGTTCAGCATGCAGGACACACAACCCAGTTTCTGGTGGCTTTATTTCACCACTGTAACCCAGGCTAGCCTGATCTCATCAGAATTCAGAAGCTTAGCAGGGTTGGCTAGCATTGGATGGGAGACCTCTAAGGAACACTAGGGTTATGATATGGAGGCAGGCTATAGCAAGCCACTACTGAACATTTTGAAAACCCCACCAGGGATCACCATAAGCCAGATGTGATTTGACAACAAAAAATGCAGTAGTTTGAATCCATCTTAAAAAGCAGGTAAACATCCAGACACTAGACTTTGCATAGTAGAGTCCTGTATATTCCTTGTAATATATAGTTTTCCTTTTCTCTCTTTTTTGTATTGAGTGTCCTCATCCATCCATCCTACAGGGTGGAAAACTGGCTGCATAAAATTGGATTCCCTGACCCAAACTTTATTCAATTTGTGGGTTCTTTTAAGGAGAAATAACACAGCTCTGCTGCAAATTTGGTGCCTCTGCTTTAAAGAAACTGCCCCCAGCGCCCCACAGATATTCCCCATAGGCTTCAGTGGACCTGAACATTTTCCCACGCTCTCCACATTACCTGCTACGGAGTGGAAATTTCTCTTTCAAGAACCTCTGGTCAGACCCATGGGAACTCTTTGCAGGGCTAGGGGGCTGGGTTTTCAATGTAGAGATAACCAGGTTTGCAACTGAGCCGCTGGTGCCTCTCCTTACACAGACCCTGAGCTTGGAAAACTTTGGGTCAGAAGGTCCAATTTTAGTGACCCCCATTTTCTATTTTCTTCCAAAAAAATTGAACTCCTGACCCACTCTTTACCAAATGTGAGGGTTTGTATAAGGAGAGTCA
This sequence comes from Sphaerodactylus townsendi, assembly GCF_021028975.2. Classification (NCBI taxonomy): domain Eukaryota; kingdom Metazoa; phylum Chordata; class Lepidosauria; order Squamata; family Sphaerodactylidae; genus Sphaerodactylus; species Sphaerodactylus townsendi. The sequence continues at coordinate 11,925,779 of NC_059436.1, read as the reverse complement.
CCAGCAACTCCATGGCAAATTTGGTGTCTCTACATTAAAACTCCGAGCCCCACAAAAATTCCCCATAGATTGTAATGAAGCCATGATCTTTACATTTTAAAGAGCTGCTGAACCCACCACCCAGTGTACATTGGGTGATGGGGTTTTGGCATTAGAAATGTAAAGAGCTTTCAAAAGCCCTTTGACAAGCACTGAAAAAGCTGGGGAAAGCTGGATTTTTTCCACCTTTTTCAAATAAGCATTTTTTTCAGCTTCATATAAATGGCGCCTTTTTCTGTTGTCACATTTGAATGCACACCCCTAGGCATAAGCTCCCTCCTCTATGTGCAGGAAAAGGTAGTGTTGATCTGGAACTGGCTGCTGGGTTGGAAGCCTGTCAGGTAGTTGCTTTCTACCTTCAAAAAAGCCAAATTTCTGAGTGTGTCTTACATGGATGCAAGAATATTTTGGGCAGCTAATGCACATATTTTTGCAATGTTTCTGAACACAGCCTGTGCTCATACACCTACATTCACAAAAGACTTGCTGCAGATATCTGACTTTGCATAGATGTCTTGGGTCATTGCCTGCAGGCCCCATTTTCTATTTCTCTGTAAGCATTTTGTTTCAAACTTCTGAACAAGGCTTTAAACATTTCACTATCCATTTTGTGCTACCTCCTACTAAGGGTCATGCCACAACAAATGGTTTTTCTCTGTAATGTGGTACCAGACTCTTTGTTGTCTATGCTGCAGTGCACTAGCGTGACTGCCCTTCTGACATCTGGGTGCATATGTGAGGGCACGAACACACACACAGGAGCTCCTTCTTGCTTAGAAGACAGGCAAAATTGATTTACTTATATCCCTATTAAGCTTTTGTTAGCCAGGCGCATGGTACAAGTTTAAAGTGTCGTATTTCGTTTATTCGGCAGCCTCGTTGCCTGCCAAATTCATTACTGTACAATAACACTTCGCACAAAAAGTGTGCAGCAAATAAACTGGAAAGCAAGAGAAGGGTCAAAGGGGTAGGGAGGAAAGAGACGTGAAGAAGAGAAGCATAAATGACAAGGAAAGGCCATTTTGTACCTCCACTGCTGCTGTTGCTCAAATCCACTTAAGCGTCTGATCCTTCATTTCCAGGGCTGCTTTCTTCCCTCTCTATTTATCGCATGCTTAGTTGGAAGTCCAATGAGACAGCGAATGACACGGCATATCCAGTTGGTAGCAATGTGCAGAGAGCACCTATACAAACAGCCCTGCAAGGATTTCCCCAGTATTAGGCAGAGAAGGGTGACAAAGTGGTGAAAGGTCTGGAATCTATGTCCAATGAAGAGAGGGTTGTGGAATTGGGTATGTTTAGTCTAGCTAAGAGAAAGTTAAGGGGTGACAGGATAGCCATGGTTAAATATTCAAAGGGATGATATGTTGAAGATGCAGCAAGCTTTTTTTTCTGCTGCTCTAGAGACTTGGATAAGGAATAATGGATTCAAACAATGAGAAAAGAGATTCCACCTAAACCTTTGGAAGAACTTCCTGACAGTAAGGACTGTTCAACAGTGGTGTCTCCTTTTTTGGAGATTTTTAAACAGAGGCTGGGTAGCCATCTGTCAGCAGTGCTTTAGTTGTGTGTACCTCCATGGCAGGGGGTTGGACTGGATGGCCCTTGTGATCTGTTCAACCTCTATGATCCTAAGTAGCTAAGATGCTTTTGAACTGACAGGCCAAATGTTGAATTTTTTCCTATTTGTTTGGTAGGAGCTCATAGTAGCATATATTCCTCTCCTCCATTTCATCCTCACAAAAATCCTGTGAGGTAGGTTAGGCTGTGAAAGAGTGACTGGCCCAAAATCACCTTGAGTTGTGAACTTCCATGATGGAATGGGGATTCCAACTTGGTTCTTCCAGATCCTAGCGCAGTGATGGCGAACCTTTTTGAGACCGAGTGCCCAAATCGCAACCCAAAACCCACTTATTTATCGCAAAGTGCCAACACGGCAATTTAACCTGAATACTGAGGTTTTAGTTTAGGAAAAACGGTTGGCTCCGAGGCGTGCGTTACTCGGGAGTAAGCTTAGTCATATTCGGTGGCTTTGCTTTGAAGCAACCATGCAACTCTTCCAATGGGTGAATCATGACCCTAGGTTTACTCAGAAGCAAGCCCCATTGCCAGCAACTGAGCTTACTCCCAGGTAAAGGATCACGCTTTAGTTCTTCGCATGAAAATCAGTGGGGTTTAACAGCGCTTAACAGGGTTACCTACACTGCTTCCCCAAAACTAGGTCTTAGGTTTAATGCTAATAATAATAATAATAATTTAATGCTAATAATCGGGCCCAGCCACCGAGGCCAGTCTAGGTGTGTGTGTGTGTGGGGACTCTGCGTGTGCCCACAGAGAGGGCTCTGAGTGCCACCTCTGGCACCCGTGCCATAGGTTCGCCACCACTGTCCTAGCGTCTAACTATTACACCACACTGGTAAACTGGGGAATATGCATGTGAATGTTATCCATACATTGCAGTTGAGTGGCAGAGAGAGAATAGTGGCTTGACCAGGATAGCTAGTGAGTGTGGTCCTGAGGTGAGGCTTGAACCAGGGGATTGGTTAGGATAGGGGATGTGGTAGGGTATCTCCTTGGTATGCCAAAAGCGCCAGGTTCAATACCAGGTATTTCCATTTACATGGACTATGAAGCAAGTACTTTTAAAGATACATGTCTGAGACTCTGGAAATATATTTGCCAGTCAGAGTAGACAAGAATTATCTGTCTGTCTGTATATGAATGGTCAGATTCAGTGTCCGTGTGTCCATGTGGCTTTCTGACATAAAGCTTACCCACTTAGCTGCAAAGAAATGATGGATGTTATGTAGCCTCAAGTCAACCAAAGGACTAGCCTTCGTGCTGCCTCACTCAAGAATCTGCTGGAAACAGCCATGTAATGAGGTGTTCACTCCAAAATTAACTCATCTCACCTTTGTGAGTCAGTGTGTAACTGATGATGCTCTTCGGGCAATGTCTAATTGGAGAAGGCAAGTCTGCTTAAATAATGAGTGTGGGGATGGGGTGGGGATCAGCATGGTTCCTGCACACACATCATTAGCTGTTTGCAGGCACAAAGTATGCATTTGTGGGGAGGAAAGGGATAGGCAAATGCACCAGCAGGGGGGCAGATATGTGGGCGCCCAGAAGCCAGGAAGCTCTGTGGCACCTGACACCAAAAGCAACCACTATGTACCAGCCCAATGGAGAGCTTTCTGGTGGTGGGGGGGTTGTTTTTCTCTTCCTCCCCATGCTGCCAGAAAGCCCTCTGGAGGTGGTGGGGCAGTGCTGCAGTGGTCCCATCCCCGCCTGCCTGGGACTCTGGATTGGGCTTCACACCAGTATGTTAATATTTTAGGGTCACTTAAAAAGACTGAAACCACTCTTGTTTGGGGCACAGGAGAGGGAGAGTGGATAGATGATGACAACAGTCCAATCATTGAAAAGTTGGTTGGAGATGAGTGGGCAGGACAAAAAAAAACCTGATAGAAATATTATGCACAAGGAAAAATGCGTGCAGAATTTGGAGAATGGATTAAAGAAATATGGGGCCAGAACAAATGGAAGCAACCTATTCCTGAGAAGGCTATTTTTAGCAACAACATTGCAGTTCATGGTAACATATGTGTCTTTTACATTGCACATACAGATTTGTACATGGCTCTGTTTCATGTACATGCACACAAATCCTGACAAAGACCTCCCTCCATAGGTCCCGAGAATCACTTGGTGATCCTGGACACAATGCTGTCCACGTATGCCACACACAGCCTCTTGCCAAAATGCACACATGGATGCATCAGCCTTTCTGTGTGGAGTAACGGCACCACTCTACTCTGGATCACTGAAGCTTCTGGGCCCCAAAACCAGGAATCAGTCACTGTTAAGAACTTGCTGGGTTGTTAGTGACCTGACAAAAATATTGACTCTTTCTCCCCATGTCAGGTGGCAGAGAAGAATGAAGCCCTCCAAGCGTGACATCACCTGAGCAACAACCTCCACTTTTCTATCGATCCTGTCTAATGAAAAATGAAACTAAAGCTCAGAAGGGTATAAGAACAACTATTTTTTTAGAAGAGAGAGGGAAAAACACGCATTTATGCATAGCTGGGTTGCTGTACATGCATCTAGACTTGGAGGGCATGTTTGCTGGCCTGGACTCCTTGAAATCAGCGGCTGGAAGACTAGCAAGCAGAAAGTACAAATTTGTCGATGGCAGCCTGTCAAACTCATGCTGACAGCATGAGAGAATTTCAGTCCTGTGCAGATATTCAGTGGATACGTGGCTGGGGATTGTACGTGCTGTTCTCACTCACTTCCCCCCTCCCTCCATTAGACATGCTGAGAGATTCATGGCGAACGTGCTTGCAAGGCAAACATATCTGGATTTGAATAGCCTTGATTTCCCGCAAGGTGGGCAACTGATTGGAGCAGCTGTACATTCCCTGGCAAAGTTTGCCTGGAGCATAACCCAAAATGGACTGGGACTGTCACATCTGCAGGGCTGCCTCTCCCAGTATACCCCCAGTATACCCCCAGAGAGCATTTCACTTTTTCACGTAATAACCTACTGGAGATCTCTGGCCCAACAGATATCTGTCTGTCCTCAACCAGGGCTAGAGCCTTTTCAACTCTGGTCCCCATCTGGTAGATCACTGCCCAATGAGACCAGGGTCTCGTGGAACCTATCACAGTTATGCAGGGCCTGTTAGATGAAGTTGGCCCACAAGGCCCATGATAGACAGCAACAGTAGTTCATTGAGCTGGCCTCTCACCTTTCCACATTTTTAAGGTTCTTTTACATGCTTTTTTATGTTGTATGTTATTTATTGATTTCATATTTGTTACTAACCTTACCCTCAGGGTCTAAAAAGGGAAGGGCACCATACTGTAAGAATTGTAATTTTAAATCTGTATATATAATTGTATGATTTTATTTATATATATTGCTGTGCACCACCCTGAGCCCCACTCATGGGTGGTGGGGAGCAGTTCATAAATAGAATCATTACATTACATTACATTACATTACATTACATTACATTACATTACATTAGAGCAGCTTTGCAATTTCACGCCATAGCTAGTGGCTGCTTTTGGCACTTCTGATGGACTGGAAGTCGCTTTGCCACACATATTCATGATATCCTCTAGAATGGAACCATTTTTGGAGGGACCTCCAAATAAAAATAGTATGGGGAAAAACAGGATTTTGCTCACCAGGTATTAAAATGAATGAGGCAATGCTACTCTGGGGGACAGGAGGACTGGTTACCCATGCTACATTTAGTGGGAAAGTGTGTGAGTAATGTAGGGTTGCCAGGCTCCAGGTGGGTCCTGGAGTTCTCTGGTATTACTGTTGATCTCCAGACCGTGGAGGTCAGTTCCCTTGGAGGAAATGACAGCTTCAAAGGGTATCATAACCCTGCTGAGCTTCCACCCATTCTGAAATGCTGCCTTCCCTAGGCTCCTCCTCCAAATCTCCAGGAATTTTCCAGGTCATACTTGGCACCTCTATTGTGGTGGGTCAACTTCCTACTCAGAATGTCATCTAGGACCACTTTAGAGGTCCTGAGTCCAGCTTTATTTAAGAATTAGCCAATAAGTCATTTCAACATTCTTCTGCTTAATAACTGTATTTATTTTATGAAGCGTTCTCCAGGAAAGGGATCTGAGATTGGCTGTGGTTTCCTAATACATCTGCATCACATCCTCAAATACAAATTTTTCAAAGGTATATTGCAGTCTCTGAAGCAACATTCTGAATGTCCATTAGTGGGAAGTGTATACTTAGGAAGCCTCCGTTGGTGCCTCGAGAATCATAGATCTAAAGAATTAGACTTCCTTAACATGCTCACCTTTTGACCCTCGTGGGAGAAGCAAGGAATTGATAGCAAATTATGGACTGAAAAACTCCAATGAATCTCCATTACAGCATGAAATGAGAAAGGAAAATGGAACTAAATTGAAGGTCTCCCCTGGGTAGCAGGCAGCAGCAGCAACTTACTACCATATTGTTAAGCGGGGGAGGGGGGAGGGAGTGGATGAAACTTGTTTTATTTACATAAGCATTGCTGTGCTTCAGCAGACCCAGCGTGTGCTCTGTTGACAGAGATGCATTGGAAAGAGTCATCAGGATCAACGGCAAACATGGAGAACAGCCACATTTACATTTTTAGCTTTCCAGTGTTGAGCTGCAAGGATAAAAAGGTAGAGAAATGGGCCCCACCTAAGAACAGAGGTGGCAGCCTGCTGGATCAGATAAGACAGCCAACTAGTCAAGTAGTCTGGGCAAACTCTAGGTCCCACCTGGAGGTCAGCAACCCAAGATAACAATAACTATTGTCGAAGGCTTTCACGGCCAGAATCACTGGAGTGTTGTGTGGTTTCCGGGCTGTATGGCTGTGTTCTAGTAGCATTTTCTCCTGACGTTTCACCTGCATCTGTGGCTGGCATCTTCAAAGGATCTAATGGTATTAATGCACTCCACTTATTTTACTACTATCAGATCCTCTGAAGATGCCAGCCACAGATGCAGCTAAAATGTCAGGAGAATGCAGCCCAGAAACCACACAAAACCTCAGTAGGCAATACTGATAGACCAAACATCTGACTCAGTAGAAGTCAGGTTCGTTTTTTTAGTGCCAATCCTTCCTATTTGGTTGGTGGTTACGATTGTTTTGAACTGCAGATAGATATTTGGCATGTATTTTATTGTGTAGTTTTTATTGGATGCTCTGTGTATTTGTTTGGACTTCATTTCTCACACATCAGATCAAGAAGACAATCAAGTCCTTCTTTGCATTTTCCTCTTCCTTTCTCCTACAGGCATGTAGAATTACCACCAATCCCAACAGCACCTCTTACACACATACATAACATAAGGAGAGCCATGCTGGTTCAGACCACTAGTTCATCTAGTCCAGCATCCTGTTTCATACCTATTCCACTGGAGGTGCAACAATAGGGCATAGAGGCCAAGCCCTTCTGCTAATATTGCCTTCTGGTATTGGTATTCAGAGATGACTGCCTCTAAATGTAGAGGTTCCCTTTAGTCGCCTTGGTTGGTGACCTCTCTTCTATTCATCGAATCCCCTTTTTAAACCATCTCTGCCTGTGGCCATTACTACATCTTCTAGCAGTGAATTTCACGTGGGGCAAGTTGAACAATCTCTGCTAAACTGAGTTCAAGATATGGGCAGCTCTAAAGGAAATAAAACATGATGAACATTAGGCCTTCACCTCAGACTCCTGCCTACCATGAATGTACAAAGGCCAATCCTGAGCTCTGTTTTTTGTTTTATGTCTGGATGCTGAAGGTTCTCACATTTCTGTTGGACCCCTGAATTCATCCAGTCACGTGCTGTGTACTGTGTACCTGCTGGGGTCGCCATTTCTGTTTGGTAGCCTGGAAGATGTTGCTTCAGATTAGATTAATTCCTTCCACAGATAGTCAGCGCTGGTTCTTTCACTCCAACAAGGGCTTAAGCTTTTTCTTGAGCCAGTCCCTGTGAGCAGAAAGAAGTTACCCAGAAACAAACCCCTTGAGCTTGACATGTTGTAGGCTGGAATTTGATTGGAAAACTATATAAATATCTTCCTGCCAAGACAAGCCATTGGATGTCAGTTGTAACTTGTGTCTAAACTCTCGTTTTGCTGCCCAGAGAGGAAAATAGACTGTCTGAAAACAAATAGCTTAATGTAGAAGAGAAGACGGGGATGAGATGGACGTGGCCCATGTGAAGAGCCAGGTCATCTCTTTTTGTGATCAGCTGACCCCTTTGAGGAGTGTTTAAAGAGTACTCTTGCAATTTCTGACATTTTCACATAGTCTGCCAGTAGTTAAACAAGCATGGAGTTCAACCTGGGTTCCTCCACATCCTAGTTGAACACTCTTAACCATTACACCAGGCTGGCTTTCAATGCAGGTCAGGTTTAGACTCTCGTCACCCTCCCATGTATGCAAAACCTACAAGCAATAGAATTATAGCCCAGGAAGCATGGCATGGAGGAGCCAATTGGATGAGTTACCAAGTGAGGCCTAACCATATGTCCAGCAGAATAATCTTTTCTTCAGCTGGGGACCTATTGAGGAGGCAGGGCTGGTGTCAGGGTACCCCAATGTGGGCAGTTGACAAGATCTATGGCTTCTAGTGGGGCCCACAGCAGTCTATTCATGAATCTCCTCTGATGCCTACACTTTCTTCTATCCACTGCCTGCTCCTGTGTGCTTTGTCATCTCTGCTCCCAGCTGCATCGACTGTTGATGAAAGGCATATGGGTGGTGCACAAAGCATCAAAATTTCTGTTGGCCAAAGCAGTCGTATTCCTAGCTGCATTCACTAACCAGCGGATTTGGAGAAAATTCATGTGTGCAATGTGGACAGATGTTACTACAGGTGGTGGGAGAGGCTCTGAGTGGGCAAGAGAACAATAAGCAAACAGATGAGGGCGCACAGGGTGGGTGGGAAAGGAAAGCGGCCTCATAATGAACATGGGAGACCCCCCCCAAAAAAAAAAACTGGAACCAGCCCAGGGTGAGGGACTACAAAGCATAAACGTTCTTTGCAGATCTGATGCAGCTCTGAAAATTGACACCACTTATTCACTGAGTAGCAGCCCTTCCCTATCAGCCGTTACGTTTGCTAATAAGCAGATTTCACAAAATGCCATTAAGTCTGCAGTGATCTTGCATTCAAAAGGAAAGTAAACCCCCTTAGTGCAGCATGCAACAGTATATTTTTGCTCCCAAATTGGAGATTTGGTGACAAATTACCCAGGGAAAAGAGAAGCTTTATGACTTCCCATATATTTGCTAAAACCCCAACAGGAAATGCCCACTTCTTAGTTTCAGTCGGTGTGCACAAGACTCCCCACCGTTCTTGCTTCCATTATATTCCAACCAGTAGGTTTAAAAGATATAGGAGGCATTTATTGATAATGATAATGATTTACATTTATATGGTGCCTTTTATCCAGCAGGATAACAAAACTCCTTTGTATTTCAATAGATTTTTAAAAAAATTCCTCAGAATCTCACTGTATAGGAAACATTTCTTCCACTACTAACTTGTAGCCGTCTCTACAAGATGACAGCAAGCTGTCTGACGACACAGTGTAATTGCTTAGGAAGTGCCCCCGCCTTCCATACTTCCTGGGCACTTTAAGAGGCTCGATGGTAATTCCGTAATAAAAGAGAGTTGTTAAACCACTTTAAAATAACAATGCACTAAAAACAGTACACTCAGAAAACTCGACACAACACACCGGAGGATATGAATATTGGAAAGGCTGTTGAAGTGGAGAGATACAGTTGTGTGGGATCCAAAAGTTGTTTTTTTTTTTGTTTTCATCCCATTTTACCTTCCTTTCACTGAATTTTCTCTGTTAAACGCACGTGCAGCAGCATTTGTGCATCAGAAGATCACTGTTGTTCATTACGTCATAATTCCCCAGCATGGTGCCTGTGGGTGACACTGTTTCTGTCACTCACCAAGTGTGTTTTAGAGAGTGGTTGGGCCGGTTGGGGCTTTCGTCCAGCAAGGCTTCTGATTGACTGTTGAAGATTTGATTGGCTGTGCAGATTTTTTTAAAATGTTGCTTTGGCAGCAGCGCAAGGATCTGTACTGGATTACCGACATTAAGCTGTAGCAATCGTTTTGTGGCTGGTTCCGCCTCCAGCAGCCATTTTGTGGCAGCCATTTTGTTGCTGTGCCCACCCTGCTGTATCAGAATTCCAAATGTGCCTGCAGGTTGAGAACCCGTATCTTATATGCATATCTCTATATTTACCTGAGTTACATTCAATGGATATTCTTAAGTGTCTCTAGGTTTTGGTAGTCATTGGTGTGGCAGAGCAGAAATTTGAAGATGGGTCTCCCAGGTCCTAGTCCAATATTGTAACCACTACTCCAAACTGGCTGTTCTAGTACCTCTTCTGTTTTGGTCTTGTGTCTAGAAGTTCCAGGATTCCAAAGTACGAAGAGAGGGGATACATAATTCACCTTTCACCTGTTGTGCAGGAAAGCAGAATGGGAAAATGTACAGGTAATACACTGGGCGTGTGTGGGGATGGCCGACCCAGGGGTGGCATGCTCAATCTCCCACTCTCTCTATTTAAGATCATCTGAAGGGATGGTCTCACCAACATAAGGGTGTTACAAAGTGAGCAAAACATCACATACTCAGATGTTCTTTTCCGCACAATTTAAAAAGAAACGGAAGCCCTATGACATGACAAGCTGCACCTCCCAAAATTACCACTTTTTGCACAAAAGACCTTGCCCTGTATCAGATGCGGTCATCCTAGCCTTCTTTGAGCCTGATGTGCAGCCATAAATTATATTCAGGTTTTTTTTCATGGGTATCTGCCAGGCTAGGGAAAAGAGAGGACAGGCAGGATGAAAACAGGGAATTGAGCTCACACAAAAGGCACTTAGTGATATTCATTCAAAATTCATAGGCATAAAATTGCAGTCTGCATGGATTTGTTTCCTTTTGGAAATTACAGGAAACTACAGTCACCGAAAACTGTTATTCAAATAGCCACTTTACATGATTAGGCCTGCAGGAGGCTGTACTTACAGATGAAGCCCCAATATAATCTCACGTGTTCCAAGGCCGGGAGGTGAAGCTGTATAAAATGGAGAACCGATGGAGTGGCAGTAAGTGTAATGGAGCTTCGGGACGAGAGTGGTTGAAATAGGAGCAGAGGTAATTCACAACACGGCGGGCAGTTTTTCACAGAGTCTCTGCTGCACCTGGTTTGCTGTTTGAACATCACACTGAAAGCACAGGAGGAAAGGCAGTACACCATGGTACATGAGAACTCAGCACCAAAACTGCCCCTTCGGGCATGCCAGTATCACAGACTGCTGCACTAGGATTGAGCTATTGTGATTCTACCACAGGAAGAGGAAGAATACTACCAGTTAAGCTTGTGTGTATCTGGTTCAAAACCATTGACATTTGCTTCCAAGTTTGTAAGTGAACCAGATCTGCTGCTCTAGCAAGAGACGTCCTGGCTTGGGGGGTCCCATTCTCCATTTCTGCTTGAAAGACAAGTGGTGGGAGGGAATGGGAAGTTCTTCAGTATCATACCAATGTGTGACATCAGCCTTGGAGCAAACCTGTAAGTGATGTCATCACATTGGCCTGGTGCTCTAGTTTAATCCACCACAGCATTTTGGGTGTGTCCTAGTCATGATGGGTGTGTCCTAGTCACTTCCAGTTTTGCACCAAAAATGACATTGCACATTGGTGCAGTAGCTCCTGCCTGGTTGCCCATCATCGCAACTACTTATGGGTGTACTTATGCCAAGGATTATAAAAAGAAGGTCTAATAATATTCTTGTGGGCCTTGCACACTCTTCTCGCTGTTAAACTTGGAGATTTTCATTTCTTCACCTGAGAGGACGGTGCTGTAGCTGTTCGGTGTGTGAAACCCAAGTTGTATTCCCCCTGAGCTGCAAAATTCACATCTGGTGAAGAGACAGTGTGACCCCTTCATCAAAGGATCCAAAAATGGTTGCAGGAATGTATGCAGGAATGTATCCCAGCTCTTCTTCTCCCAGTTTTAATCTTGCTCAATGGGCATCATTAACTATGGCCAGTGCTAATTATGGGTTCATCTTACCCATGGTTTGAAGTGATTAAAACTCTGGGATAGTTTTTTTTCTGTGTTAATAGAGTCGACATAACCCTGAACATAGCACAGATGGAAGAACAAAGTGGCGAGAATAGCCCAGTTTTAATACCAATGGTTAATAAGTGAATCACATTACATCCTCAGTCAAAGATCCACATCTTAATTAAGCCTGCAGAAACTTTTGGAATTTAGAGAACAAGCAGTGGATGCCACCACAAAATAACTGGGCATATGCATACACAAAATGGTTGTCATCGGCATTTGTCACACAGTCACGTATGGGGTGGAGGCATGATTGCTAGGGATATATGGTTAGGGTCAGCTCTTTGCTTTAGGAAAGAGATATTGCTTTGGCTCTGTTTTCATAGAAAGGAGACTTTTTGCAGTTTCCAAGGCTAAAACAAAAGGCAAGTCCGACCCCCCCCCCCCCACCTCCTGTGACTAAGCTAAATGAACACTACAGTGATTTGTATGTTCATATGCTCAGAAGGAGGAGGAGGAATTTGGATTTATATTCCCCCTTTCTCTCCTGCTGAAGAGTCGAAGGGGCTTACCATCTCCTTTCCCTTCCACCACCACCACCACCACCACCACCACCACCACCACCCCCCCGGCAAACACCCTGTGAGATGGGTAAGGCTGAGAGAACTCTGAAGAACTGTGACTAGCCAAAGGTCACCCAGCTGGCATGTGTTGGAGTGCACAAGCTAATCTGGTTCACCAGATGAGCCTCCATAGCTCAAGTGACAGGGTGGGGAATCAAACCGGGTTCTCCAGATTAGAGTGCACCTGCTCTTAACCACTACACCACACTGATGAGTCAGCTTATAAGGACTAACCCAAAGCTCCATATTTTTTTTGTTATACAGAAGACCCTTTGATTTGTCTCACCCTAGCATAGGTTTGCTGTACAGTGAAAATGCTTCTAAAAGAACTTTACAGGCAAGGTGAGATATACAACTTAATGTATGGAAGCAATCATACTTGTCAAGAATTTTCTTCTGGGAAAGATGTTGCACATTTGATGTCATTGTCTATAGCTCTATCTCAGAGGTTCTCAACCTGGGGGTCGGGAGACCCTTTCAAAGGGGTCGCCTAAGACTCTCTGCATCAGTGTTCTCTATCTGTAAAATGGATAAATGTTAGGGTTGGGGGTCACCACAACATGAGGAACTGTATTAAAGGGTCGAGGCATTAGGAAGGTTGAGAACCACTGCTCTATCCCATCCTTCACAAAGATCTACTTGCTCCAATGGGTGAGATGGGAGGAAAGAAAGGAACCATGTCCTGCCTTCCTGGATCCTGTTTGAATTTGTAACAACATGGCTTGAACAAAAAGAAGCCCACTTTTTTTCTGAAATCTCGCCTCAGGGTCAGTGGTGAGATTTATTTTGAGTAGGCTCAGCTTCTGAGGAATAGAAATACAACCATAAAAATAGACCGGCCACAACACATGCATTTAAAAAGTAAAAACCCTTCTGGCTTCATGTCTGAAGGTCTTTTTAAGTTGTGGTTGAAACATTTACAATTACTTTATCACAGGAATCTGATAAAGCCGAGCAGGATTTCAAAGCTTTTGCAAATACAGTATCAGATATATATTTTTTGCTTACTTACCAACTATCCATCTACTCCCTACGCAGTGGGCCCTAATCCCAACAGATCCATTTTCATCTCATTTTACAAGGCTCTGCCTGTTTTGCTTTGTTTCCCTCCAGCGCAGGCCTGTTGGTTATTCCAACAGAATCAATTAATGCTTAATTTTTAATAGAAGCAACAAAAACAAACAGCCACCCTTCCTCCCCCACTACTTCCCAACTTGGGGAAACAGGCGTAGCGCCCATTACATTTTCACACATCAATCAAGGTGTCAGTAAATGTTTATACACTGAAAAGTGTTTCCATATGCAGAGATGACAAGAGTGTTGGCAACTGAAGAGACGCCGCTTGGCAAGAACTCTGCCGGAGTTGCTGCACTGAAGATATATTGAGCTGAAGAGGACCAGTCTGATCTCACTGGGAACGAAGAAGGGAATGCACCTCACATAGAAGTATGCTTCCTTGATTTGCGCTTGACCTTGAGGTCAACTGCTGACCCTGAGAGCTTAGCCCTTAGTTTTCGTTGAAATGGTACAGCTGCAGAGCAATCACAAATGGGCCTTTTTCTCAGCATCAAGTTATCCCTCGGGATGCTTGAAAGTCACGGTTTCAGCTCACAGTCTGTTGGCCAGTTGCAAACTGGGAGTCAGTTTTGGAATGGACTGTTATTTGTTCATCATCCCTTTCTTGGATTGTTGGCAGGTTGCATCATCTTGTTGGGGAGGAAAGTGTGATATAAAAATTTAAATAAATAAAATAATGCCAACAGGGGAAAAGCTCTTGGGACGAAAGATGATGGTTCACCCTAAGTTCATTTCAAATCTGAAGTATTCCAAAGTGATGACAAGGTGCCACATCTGAGGTGAGTTCAGAATGCTACAAAATGTACACAAAAAAGTTGCCTTTTTGTGTATGCTATCGTATGGTCCATGAAAATAGTAACTAAATAAGCTTGTGTGCCATGCAAAATCCAATTCCTAGACATGTAATTTGCTTGCCAAAAGTAGTCATAGATGGAGCCAATACAAAATCAGAACCAATACAGATCAGGACCATGGAGATACTGGCGAATGAGAGGGGTGGCAAGTTGACTCTTGCTCACAGCACCATTTCCTTGGCCAGAAATGCCTCCACCACTCTCCCAGTCTGCTTTAAGTTCTGGAACTTTCTGGAAGTTCTGGAACAGTCTGCTTTAAGTTCTGGAACCCAACATAATATGAATACTTGTCTTTTTCCCTTCCCTTTTCTCCAGCCTATGGCCATCCAGATGTTCATGGACTATGATTCCTATCATCCCCTGCCAGCATGACCAATTGGCAGAGCTGATGGGAATTGTAGTCCATGAATATCTGGGGGGCATGGGCTGGAAACTCCTGGTTTAAAGCATAGATTTAAAGCAGCCTCTCCAGACAGAGAAGAGTTAAACCCCTTTATCTAGTGTTATGATCTCAGCCTCTATCAACCCCTTCCCCATGGCTCTTTTGCTTCTAAAATACACAGATCATAGGATGATTTTGGTTTTGTGGTGAACCCTGCTAATGCAACTTATGAAATACATAATTGAGATAACTGAACACTCTGGTGAGGTTGTACAGGGTGTCTCTGCATGAGTCGTTGTTCTGGCCTTGCAGCCTTCAAACCAGCCTTCATTTGGGTTGAATGATTCTGCAGCAAACAGTTAAATTGTTCAATCATTCGCAAAGAAGCCCATAGAGGAGACTGTCCATCATGTCTCTGGATGTCACTCTTACTTTATTTTTAAAAAAGTCCTTTTTCAGACATAACAGTAAAATGCCTCCAATTGGTATTCAAGAAAAAAAATTGTCTTCCAGCTACTGGATGCTGTTGGACACACTGGTGTAAATGGAGCATCCAATCATTGCAGAATGTAAATTATGGTTGGCATAGAGCAGCCCTGTCTCATTATCTGTGGTAACAGCAAGCTGGTAAAACTCCTGGTTTACCATTTTCAGGCTATTATGACTCTGAAGGGTGAACGGTGAGGAATAAATCTGCAGAATCAGATCTCCTCTGATGGGAACAAAAAATGGTATTTCTTTATACAAAACAAAGCTCCATTTTATTCCTGCTTCATTAACTTGCAAACTTTTTACCAGCTCCAAGGTTCCTGGTCTAGGACTGAGACACAGGAAATCCAGGGAAGATCTAGGAATAACTTTCCTGTCTGTTCTCTCTTCCAGTAGAGTGTGGGTGGGAGGAAGGGGACAAAAAGCCACTTTATCTGCTAGGCAGCACAAAAACCTTCCTTCTTGTTATCCCCCTCCTCCTGAAAATCTAATCTAAACTGGTTCAGGTGGCAAGTCTGCAAAGAGGCACAATTAAAGGAGAGAGGATGGCAAAAGGCGACAATATTATATTTTGGAGGCATCATAAGCCATTTATCACCCTTTTCTTTCCTTGTTTTGTTTACAAATGTCAACAACCACAAATGACTTGGAAACAAGCTTGTGTGTGTGTGTGTGTGTGTGTGTGTGTGTGTGTGTGTGTGTGTGTCAATGACTGAGTGCTGACACTTCAGACTTTCCCTTCCCTTCACCCCCCCTCCCCACCCAATAAATCTTGTTTAACCAGTTCCATTGGCAAAGGCAGAAAAATAATTAAGGTGAAAGTGTTTGAAATGTGGACGTTATTACTGTAATGCAGCTGCCTGTTTAGGTTTCCCCCCTCCGCCCCCACCAATGAAATGCAACCAGAGGGAAATCAGTTTTAAAGATTACCTCCCAGAGATGCAAATTGAGACCTGGAAAGCTTGTGGCTGGCAAGAAATAGTCTCAAACTAGGAAACATTTCAAAGTTGGCGACAGTCTCTCTGGGGCCTTAAAGACCACAATTTACCTTTTAACTGCATTCTATTTTCTCTCAAATCCTTTATTTCCACCTTACTTATTCACAGAAGAAATGGCACATGCACTAGAAAAACGAGCCCTCAGTCTTTAAAAAAAAATCCATCGAAGGAAATCATTCTCGAGAGGGTGTTTTCTGTTTTTAGCACTTTCTTTGCACTAGGCTTAATTGAATTACTTTGCTATGGAGGGGTCTCGAATGAGATGTGTGATGCTATTTCAGAGGAGGAGAAGGCCTTGCTTGGAATTCCTGCTGTGAGGTCAGGGCCACATCGACCTTTTTTTTTTGTAAAGGGGGGAACAAAAGTACAAAATGATGCTCCTCCACATATTGTAGACATTTTTCCTTATATATACATATGTAATCAGCATATACACTCAATAACTCTTAAATGACAGCATACGTTATATTGACCTCTGTGAACTGTTGATGACTAATTACACTTTTACCTTATTTACCTTATCTATCTATAATGTTTGAATATTCTCTCAACCCCTGCACACACATAAAACACAACCCAAGGAGAAAGGTTTTCAGCCTAGCCTTTTCCTGGACATTTTTTTAAACACAGAACACATGATTTCTGAGCCATCTCATCTGTGAAGCTGAGCCTCCCCCAACTCCTAGTAGCAGCTTTATTGGAGAACAGGGTCACATGTTGCAGGGTGAGCCATCTCTGCTGGGCAGTTGAGCTTCCCCCACCTCATAACAGCAGCCTGATTGGGGGAACAGGATATACATTCTGCAGAAAAAGCCATTTCTGCAAAGGGATTCAACCTCTACCTCATAGCAGCGACCTAATAGGGGTAATCTGCTGTCAGGGGTGTACCACCCAGGGGGACATATGGGATCAAATGTCCCCAGGCTGTGACCATTTAGTCATGTGGGGGCGGGGCAGAAAATCACCCCCCACACACCTCCTCCTTCCCCCCGGGTTCATACACTGACTTCAAGACCTGATGCAAAAAAAGTTGTTTGGTCATGGTGGGGGAGGTCATCTGCCCAGGGGGAGGGGCAGAAAACTCAGATTTTGCACCAAGGTACATTTCCCCTAGATATGCCTCTGCCTGCTGTGCACGCTGCAGAATAAACCATCTCTCCCATGCAATTGAGACTCTCACACCCCTTAGCAACAGCCTAATCAGGGGAATGGGATTATGTGCATTGCACAATAAGCCATCTCTGTTGGGGAGTTAAATCTCCCCCCACTGCCTGCTGCCGCCCCCTCTCTGCTTGCCACCCAGTGCACCCTAACCCTTTTCCCTCGATGTGGCCAGTCCAAGATGGTGCTTACTACTAACTCCACAGCTAGGGATTATTTTGTATTTCTCAACCCTGACTATTCATCCTGAAAATCCCCATTTCAGTTTTTGTTTCTCCCATACGTGATTTAAACATGGCATTCTTCATTTTCACACCATAACATATTTTCTTGCACTGATTTAATTTCCTGTAAAATGTGTTCATTTTTCAGTGTTAAGTTATGTCAGTCAGTACTATATAGTGGTTAAGAGCAGCAAAGTCTAATCTACAGAACCGGGTTTGATTCCCCATTCTTCCTCGAGAGCTGTGAACTCTAATTTGAGATCCAAATTTGTTTCTCTTCCTCCTACAAATGAGCCTGCTGGGTGGCCTTGGGCAATAGTCATAGTTCTTTCAGAACTCTTTCAGTCCTACAAACCTCACAAGGTGTATGTTGTGGAGAGGGGAAGGGAAGGTGATTGTAAGCCGCTTTGAGGCTCTTTACAGATGGAGAAAAGTAGAGTTTAAAACCCAGCTCTTCTTTCATAGCATTTGGATACAGCACCAATGTATCCACAAAGCCAATGGTGAAATACAGAATTCCAAAAACACAGGTGTAGAAATGAATCTAAAAAGAAAACCAGACCGTATAAATGAAACCATAGCATTCTTGGCTGAAACTGATGTATAAAAGATAGAATACTTAAGTGTGCATAGTTGTTTATTCAGATTGTGGCTGTGAGGGAGAGGGAGAGAAGATTTTACCCTTCATCTCTTCATGAATTGAAATCAGGCCCCAGTGCATTGTTATTAGGGTTTGAGAAGAAAAAGATGAGTTGTTAAAGGACATAAGTTTTTTTCCTTTAACATCAGAGGGAGAGCAATTTTGATGAGCAAAGCTGAATGAGCGTCGAAGAGTTAAATCCCTTCTCCTTTCCCTGTGGAGCCCCAATCCGATTCAGGGTTGCACGCGTGTAATTTTCTTTTAACAGGAGGATGCAGGCAGCTGTGATCTTTGTCACGTCTGTTTAGTCATTCACCCCTAAGTGCCACAGCTCCTGCGGTGCAATTCATTGCTGAATCCTTCTCGCCAACATGAAATGTCCCCTGATACTTTTCAGAACTGCAGTTTGTTAAACCTATACTAGGAAAAGAAATAAAGCATCTTCTGACATTTTAAAGATTAATAAGTTTATTGTAACTTGAGTTTTTGTAGTTCAGATATTCAACACCTCTCCTATCCTTCATGCTTCAGATGAAATGGACTCTTGCCTAGTGAGGCTCATATTATTAGAAATGTGTTAGTCTTTAAGGCATTACACCCTCCTGATATTCACCTGTCATTCCCCTCCCTTTCCTCAATTCAATCCTACTCATGTCTCAGCTACATAAAGTATGGCCTACGAAATAACTGTGGATCTGTCTTTCTCTCTTGTATGTGAAAGTATGTTATGATGGTCAGTCTGTCATACTAGCAGTTGGAAGGTTTAAATTTACTCCTCAATACAGCTTGCTGGGTCATCTTGAGTCAGTCACATCGTCTTAATCTATCCAACCCAACAAGGTTGTTGCCAGGATACAATGGGCAAAACCGGGAAAACCATGTATGCTCATTTGAATTCCTGGAGCAGTGGAATGAAATGCACTAGATAGGTTATTATCACAAGAAGCCACATTGGTAAAGTAGTTAAAGGCCAGTTGTGCAGGGAACACTTACCTCAGGACTTTTCTTTGAGCAGTGGGCTTGCAGAGGGCTCTCCTCATGTTTCTCCATTTACACACAAGAAGACAGCCCAGTGCCTGCTCCGCGCCTGTTTCCTGAAATCTCAACCCTCTCCTTTTGCTGCTCTTCATCCATCAACAGCCTTAAGGGCACAGCTCTCACTGATATTCTCTTCCCCTTCCCTCCCTTCTCCTACACACATATGCACTCACGCTCACTGCTGTTGCTGCTGGGGGACATCTGAGGGGAGATTGTTCCAAAGCCTGGGGGAAAGTATCTCAGCAGGAGCAGGTACCACAAGGAGAATCTCCCTGTGACCTCATTGTCTGGGCAGGTACATGCAGGTGTAGGCATTCTTTTAGGTAGGCAGGGCCCAAGCCACTTAGGGCTTTATATATTAATGTCAAGACCTTGAAGCAAATTGTGAGCTTGTGCAGCTCCTTGACGACCAACATGATATGCGTGCTGCCAGATGTACCAGCAAGCAGCCTAGCTGCACCATGTTGCAGCAGCTCGAGCTTCTGGATCGTCTTCAAGGGCAGACCCACGTAGGACTGGGAAGAGTATTAATGTCTCACTCTAGATGTACAATAGAACATTAAACAGCCATTACTGTATCTGAAGTTTTGCTCTGCAAAGAAGTAAATTTAGCTCAGATTTTCTTAGCAATCAAAGCAAAAAAAGTGACATATTATGGTTAACTGATGGATGGATATCAGATAGGAGGAAAAAACAGTTTATCTAAATTGGATGACTCATTAAAAGCTGAAACAAAAATTGACCCTCATTTCTGAATACAAAGAACAGAATTAGATAGAATGAGAAAGATCTTCCTTCCCGGGATCTCCACATATACAAAGACAAAGGCATATAACAGTTCCATTTGGCTAGTGGTGCCTTTGTCATTAGTTGCTTTGTTTCAGCATACCCTACTACCTACTTCATATGGGGGTGTGGATAAAGAGGGGAATATGCCATCTGTATGCTACCCTATGCTTCTTAGAGAAGGGATGGGACTAGAAATAAACGATGAATTCTACAGTTCTTCATAGCAGATTAAGTAAGGCACAGAAAATCAGAGAACATATTTCTAGTCACTCAGACCAGCTTCCTATTTCATTTGTAAAACTCGTCCTGTTTTATCCATGCAGAGTGGAGATTAGACCACCTGAGCAACTGAAGATTTCCTGTTTTCTGTGGGAGAAGCACATGGGATGAGCAAAGTATTATTTTTGCACGTTCTTTTAAGCTCTATTGGTGCCCAAGGGACTTCGACCAACACAAAGCATTATGCTTCACTCTCTTTTTTCCAGGAGAAGTTTTGCATATACACATAAGGGATGATATCTTTTCGGGGGGGGGAGGGGAGGGGAGGGGTACAAGAAGACCCTTGTCCCAAGGCCTGCAAAGCTTGGAGCTGGCCTTGGAGCTCAGTTCAAAACAGGTCTGCCAAGTCTGGCTTGGCAAATTTCTGGAGACTTGAGGGTGTTGCCTGGGGAAGGCAGAGTTTGGAGAGGAGAAGGAAATCACCAAGGATGATGGCATATCAACAGAAAATGGAGTCCTGGGCAATAACTGAGTTTTCCACCTCCTGCCCCCCCCCCCCCGGGCGGCCGCCCTCCCCTGCCTTCTCACAGTCCCCTCTTTTATCCTCCCCATCCTCCCTTTGTGCGCATGCCACTCCCTCCAGCCAACTATTGCCCCGCCCCCTTCTTATTCTGCGGGCCACTTCTGCCCAGCCCCACCCATGGCCTCCCTGTCAGGCGTCCTCAGGCCTGCTGGCTTGCCTAGGGCCACAGGACTCTTGCAGCTTGATCCTGAGCCGCCCACCAAGGGGCCACTTGCTGCTGATCCATATTTTGATATTAGTTTCTTCAAGGTGAACTAATCTCTGAAACTAGGAAATCATTTGTAGTTTCAGGTGAGCTCCATGCCCCACCTGGAGGTTGATCACCCTAGCACAAGAGGAGAATATTAACTCCTATTTCAGATTAATACAGACTGGTGGCTCAACCTTCAAACCTACGTCCCACTGCTCCGAGTAGGAGAGAGTTTCCAGGTCAGAGATAAGCAGTGGTGTGGAGCCAAGTGCCACGGTCACATGAAGAAAAAGTGCTTTTGCAATCCAATCACAGCCTCGGCATTCAGCCTGGAGCACTCCTTAAAACAGCACTAAAAAGTCTATTAGAGCAACTAGGGGAATATTTAACAAAAAAACAATTTCTAGGAGAGATCCGTTATAATTACTAATTAGATCTGATTGTAATTATTTCTCTTGGCTGTCCCACATCTGACACCCGGGATAACTCCGGTCCCTCCTTACAATTAAGAGTGAAAGTCTTTTTATGATACACCGGGTGATTAGAGTAGCAATTGCAGCCTCTCTGTTCTTTCTGACATTGAGGAAAGAATGATATTTACAGAAGAACATTGCAATTACATTAAACTAAAATTAACTAGAGTAAATGAAGAATCAGGTGTCTTTCCGCTCCCCGTTCTCTCTTTCCTCTTTTTGTAGTCTTTCCTCGGGGTGTGTGGTGAACCCATACCTCTTGCAGCAGGTGAAAAGGCATAGAAACAACATGATTTAATTAGGCCAAGGATCTTCTAACTCATTATCAGTAGGTACTGCATGGAAGAGTACAAAAGAGCTGAAAAATGCTATGAGCCCTTCTTTCTCTTGTATCTTCTTGAACTTCCTTGAGAATCAGATTGTAGGGTACCCTTCGTCATAAAGATACTGTGGTTAATTGTGTCTTTTGAAACTCAGAATCATAAAAACATTTGTGGAACATCAAACTCAGGCCCTTTCCGCACAGGCCTTTTACAGCGCCCTGGGGACGGCAAAAACATTGTCCCAAGGGAGCTGTTCACATGGGGGGGGCGCAGCTGCTTTGCAGCTGCATCACCCTCGCTCCTCCCCAGCGGCGCGAAGCCACCATTTTCCCACCTCGATCCCCGAGCAAGGTTTTTGGAAAACGGCAGCTTCCAGCCGCTGCCGTGCGAATGGCAGCGGCTGGAAGGCGCCATCCCTCCCCCCTTGCCCAATCGACTTACAGTCCCTGTGACCATCCGGCGCATCACCGAGGCCTAGGGACATGCCCCCACCCCACCCTGCGACACCGGAGCGGTCGTGCAGGGCAGGGGGGCGTGTCCCCTGACCTCGGCGATGCGCTGGACGGTCACAGGGACAGTAAGTCGATCGGGCGACGGCGCAGTGTGGCACCGTCTTCCCGGTCATTACCGGGACCATTCATGCGAACGGTCCCGGGGGGGTTGGGTCGGCATCATGTACGCCGACCCGACCCCCAGCATGGCCGTGCGGAAGCAGCCTCACCCAGAGGAAGTGCAGCTCTCCAGTTCTACAATGAAGAATAATGGGTAAAGGTACTAGAGTTGGCTCAGATGGCCAAGTTAATTTCAGTACTTAAAGAACCTAATTGAGTTCATGGACAACTGGAAACACTTGATAGAACTGCAAGATAAAACAGGAAAAACCCAAATTGATGACTAGTGGTTTTGAAGGTTAAAAAGTGAGACTTTTTGTTAGTAATGATGCTAAAGATTTAATTTCATTTTGATGCCTAATGGCCAAGTGCTGAAGATGTAGAACTTAAGGGTTAATGCTGGGTGTCAAAGAAACTGGAAGTCTATATGACATAAGTACTTTATAATAGGGTTATAATTTCTGTTCTTGAGTATGTTTTGGGCCTTTGATTTTGAAGTACAACTAAAAATTATTGATATCAAGGAAGAGCAGCTCTCTCTAACCCTGTGTCTCAGGAAGGAGACCTGTCTATAGCACCTGAGATGGGTAGTTATTTTTCCCATCTTTGATTTGAAGACCCCCTTTCTCGTGCCCAACCACAACTGTGGTACTTGCTTCCAAACCTTTATCTCAGACCTGGGAGCTCTCTCTTATTCTCATCAGGAGACTGCAGCTGTTGCATTAGGAAATGGATTAGGCTGCTAATCCAGGACCACAACACCATCAAATCTGTGATTAACCAAGAATTGTCAGCTGACGGGACGAGCCGTGGGTAGCCTTCAGGCTGGCAAAGAAGAAATAAGCCAGCTTCCTCTCCTTGTCTTGTTATCACGCAGCAGCTACCGTGCTGTCTCATTCAAATATGCTTTTTTAAAAGCTACATATAACTTTGAGTGGCAATGAGATTGCAGCTACACTTTGTGAATAAGAATGTTGAGATGGTTGTCTTAGTGGTTTGTTTAAAACCGCTTATATTTAGTAGAGCCCAGGGATCACCAGCACTGAGGCTCGGGCAGTTGGTTCAAGCCACAAACCAAGTCTTCCCTTGGCTTGTGCTCTTGTCAGGTTTTCCAGAGGATGGTTATTCTGGAAACAGTAACCCAGGTAGCCCTTGTTTGTGTGATCAATTTTAGGTCTTTACAGCCATCCCTGAAAGTTGACAGCTCCAGGTTGTGACATTACTGAAGACCTGGAGCCTGGAGAGAGCAGGATTTATGGACCTCAGCAGGATATTTATTTATTTTTATTTAGCTATTAGATTTCTGTGCTGCCACCCCCCCCCCCCCTTCCAGGCTCAGGATGGTACACATCATATCAGTACAATATAAAATGTCTAAACAATTTAAAACAATATAAGCATTTAAACAACAATACATGGAAACGATTATTCAATGCTATAGAGTCCACCCTCCAAAGCAGCCATTTTCTCCAGGGGAACTGATCTCTGTAGTCACCAGCTATAATTCTAGGAGATGTCTAGACCCTATTATGTTTTATCATGAGTCAGGATGGGGTTCTCCTACCTAGCCCAAACAAACTCATTCTTCTCAAATACACAGCAGCTGCAGGAAACTAAATTCCTAAGTACCTGATTTGGATGTGGACTTACATGCAGAAGGAGGAGGGGCTTCACCATTCCCCTGTGCAGTTTTCTCAAGCCGAAACAGCCCTGTGGGGGTCAGTTTCCCCAATGTGACTGCATTAGTCAACCAGGTAAATAATGCTTCTAGGACTGTTTCAGGTGGGAAAAATTCCCAATGGCAGGAGGAGGCTGAAGTCTGGCACCCATGCCGTGGTTGTGTACAGCTGCCATGTGTCTGAGGAGGATCTGAGCCAGGTCAGGAAAACTCCAGTCCAACATACAGCAAAATGTATTATCTAATTTGATCCTAAGGTAGGATAACCTGGGTGTGTGCTGTAAGAGTGACAGTAGGCATACTTTGGTTTCTCCTGATATGCATCATAGGGTAGGGAAAGGGGACTGAAGAACATGCAAAGAATTTAAGTAGTAGGTAGGTGTTCGATTGATTTATATAGTTGTTATGATATTTTCTGCTTTCCTCCTCCTATTGTAATAATTCCTAACATTTTATTTGCCTTTCTGGCAGCTGCAGCTGACTAAGCTCTTGTGTTCAGCAAGCTAACTAGAATTATTCCAAAATATCCTTTCTGAGTAATGACAGCTAGTTTAGAGCCTGAAATTGTTCAATGCATTGTGTAGGATTATTATTTTTTTCTTTACCCAGAGTGCACCTCTTTGTGATACTTCACATCTCATGGGCCATTTTTTTCTGCCCTCTAAGCCAGTGCTCAGTCTTTACAATCTGCTTGAAGCTTAACTGTTTTGATTCAATGGTTTAAGCCCCTGCAATTTTCCTGTGTTTTTTTTTTAAAAAAAGGTTTCCAATGAGAATGTTAAACTGCATGGGGTTCCGATACAGAACCTGGAAGAACCTTTTATTTCAAAAAGCAAATTGAGCAATTTTTTGGTTCCTCTCTTTTTGCCTGTGCCTTTATATAGGGATAATCTGTGAAAAGAATCCAAGGCATAATTCATATTCATGCAGGTATAGATGGCCACGTGGGAAGGGATCTGCATTAGGCTTAACACGACCTTTTTTCCTTCCCTGTCTTTGGTACAAATAAATAGATGTATGCACATCCAGGGCTGTTTATGATGGTACTCAATGGTGCCGAATACAGACACATTTTTGATGCAAGTCCCTATCCTCATGCATCAGCCTGTACCACTCAGTCAGAATGAACCCTCAGGAGCAGCCCAGTGGGAATATGCAGAGGGAAGGTGAATTGGTGGAAATTACTGAAGAAGAAGAAGAAGAAGAAATTACTGAAGAAGAAGAAGAAGAAGAAGAAGAAGAAGAAGAAGAAGAAGAGGAGGAGGAGGAGGAGGAGGAGGAGGAGGAGGAGGAGGAGGAGGAGGAGGAGGAGGAGTTTGGATTTATACCCCACCTTTCTCTCCTGTAAGGAGACTCAAGGTCACTTACAAACTGCTTTCCCTTCCTCCCCCCACAACCGACACCTTGTGAGGTAGGTGGGGCTGAGAGAGTTCCAAAGAACTGTGACGAGCCCAAGGTCACCCAGCAGGCTTCATGTGGAAGAGTGGGGAAACACATCTGGTTCACCAGATAAGCCTCTGCCACTCAGGTGGAGAAGTGAGGAATCAAACCCAGTTTTCCAGATTAGAATCCACCTACTCTTAACCACTATGCCACACTGGCTCTCAGATGGGCATTTTTTAAAAAGAAGTGTTGTGCACTTCTTAGTATTCTGAACCACTGCTAAGATTTGGAATTTACTTGCACCGTGGGAAAGGGAGATTGTGATGGATATATCCTGGGTCCATCCTGGACTTTTCCAGCCCCCCCCCCCCCCCCCGCATCTGTTGCAGATCACCAGAAAAACTATAAATCACACAACTGGCTTCTTAAAATGAGTTCTGAAGAATCCATTGGAAAGAGGATTTTCTTCTCACTTAGGCACACCCGCTGCCAAAACAAGAGGCGCAAGAGAGTGCTGTATGGAAGACCATTAACTAAACTGATGGTGATGCATGCATAGCTAGTCCCATTAATCACTTCAGGGGGATCAATGCGAGAGCAAGGTTACGTAGCACAGCCAGCCATTCAACGCCTTCCCTTTTCAGTTTCTTCCAAACACCGACAAAGCTATTGTCTGCTCAAGGTGACTTGCTGCTGTTTAATCGGCTCTTGAACATATTGTATGGAGGTTGTAAGAGATGGGTGAAGAGTCATTTTTGTTTACTGGCTTGTGTGTGTGCCTAAGTGGGCATGCATGCATGCATGTGTGCCAGATAGTAGAGATTTCAGAGCACCCACCAGGTTGGATTATGTCCTGATTGCCTGTTTCAAGCAGGGAGTTGATTATTCAGTAGGCAGTTTGGGTTGTTTATGAACAGGTCAAGCTATTTTACTTTCTGTGCCTAGGGGTGTCATGCACAATGTACATTAATCCCACCACCGCCACCACCGCTGCTGCCTCAGCATTCTCCCCTATCATTTTTAAATGATGAAGAAACAAAAAAAAAACATGTCTTACTATTGGGTGATCATCTGAGCCAATAGTAATAGCTACAGAGATCTGTCTGACCCTGAAACAATGTGCACGTGCATGTTAAGATGGGTAGGACCTTAGGGTACTTTTATGCCCACATCCTGGTGTCATTTCATTACCTGACCCAACTTGGATCCTAGGGGGAGATCAGTTCACTTGCTGTTCAGGTACATAAGTAGCCACAAAGATGAAGGATGTGAAACTTCACCATGGCACAGCAGCCACACAAACTAAGAGCTGTTTGGCTTGGTTCTCAAGTCAGGTGGTGAACTGCAAAGGCAAGATGAGCTGATCCAAGGATGAGCCTGCAAGAAATTGCAGCTGTCCAAAAATTGTGTTTGCCTGCCAAATGTATTCATTTTCAGCAGCCGTTTTTTTTTTTTTCTGTTTTCCTTTGTTTTGATTTTTGGCTTACAACTATTTAACATCCATTTTGAGTTTGAGTTTGTAACATATGTGGGGTAAAATACTACATTTTTGTGTATGTAAAATACCCAAAAAGTAAAATTTATTTAATCCCCTTCTCAATGGCAAATGATGTGCCGTTGCCCCTTAATCTGTGGCTGTTCTTTTTCAATTACTTTTATTGTTCAAACTTCTGAATCAGTTTAGGAGTTTCTGTCCTCCAAAAAGATCAGTTTCTTCCCTTTCTGGCCTTCCTTCCTCAGCCCATAGCATTGGCAAATTGCTTACCTTAATAATGTTTATTTTTGTCTTTGAGACTTTGGGAGACAAATATGCAATGCTATCTCTGTTACATTCTATTTGGAAGAGAGTCTTATTTTGCATTTTGGTACTACTTAGTTTTTCTTATGCAGAAGTGTAAGTAGAGCATGGTAGGTAGAGTGGAAGAGGCTTGCTACCCTACATCAAATACTAGAGAGAATGGGGAGAAAAGACCTGTACTTCATCCTCAGCTAATTCACAAAAAATTTCTCTTTTGAACTCAAAACAAGCAGATTCATCACATGTGTCCCCTCCCCTCAGCTAGAAAAGATCACCTTTGCCAATAGACAATTGATTTTTAACAGAGCTATCAGCAGATGATTGGCACATAATTGTTACATCAGCTAAGCATTCTGGGTTTTCAGTCTCACAAAATAATGGTAAACTGCTATCTCCCATTTTAAAAAACAAAACAAAAACAAGGACAATATAACAGGCGATGTGATAAAACGGCACCAAAGAAGAAGTTTAGTGATGGTTCAGAGGCGAGCGATGCACAGTAAATAGTAGATTGCACAGCAAGGGAAACCTTTTTGAAAAGGATACAACCATAGAATAATTTTAAAAGGGTATTTACTGAAAACATTTCGAGTTTGGAAATAAACGTCTTCAGCGCCAAAGGGGGGGGAGGGACAATGTTGAACTCCACGAAGGAAACATTTCGTTTCCTGCCTCAAAACATTTTTAAAAGGCATGTGGGGAAAGGACCTTTGTTGCCCTGCCAATTTCAGCAATCACTGCATCACTGTGTGCTCATGTGCATGTCAGTTCTTCAGCAACCAAAACTAGACACCTTATGCTTTGCCACATGGATGAGATGCTGTTAATGGTTCTGATAAATGTTCCCAATTCCACAGGGTGGACTTTGCAAAACAGGGAATAAATGTACAGAATAGGGTGACACCCATTGATCTGAACCTGACCTTAGTTCAAATTAATAACATCAGAACTGCTTTCACACATCATTATATAATGTACTCTCATTGCACTATAGCAACTGTTTGCCACTAGATTTTTCCATGTGAAACAAGAAAACCCAGTTGCAAGTGACTCCTGTAGTGCATTAAGGGTGCCTTATGCAACGTGTGTAAAAGTACCGTATATAGTCTCGTATAAGTCGACCCGCATATAAAAAAGGCACCTAATTTTACCACAAAAAACTGGGAAAACTTACTGACTCGCGTATAAGTCGAGGGTGGGAAATGCAGCAGCTGCTGGTAAATTTCAAAAATAAAAATAGATGCCAATAAAATTACATCAATTGAGGCATCAGTTGGTTAAATGTTTTTGAATATTTATTTCAAAGAAAAACAGTAAACTGGCTCTGTAAGTGGAAAAGAGGGTCAACAAGAACAATATGGTATCAACAATAACTTTAAAAGTACAAAAACCTTAGCTCAACCAGCAACCAAGCTAAAACACAAGAGTTAAAATCCTCCAAAACTGGATTCCTCATCACCATCTGTATGTCCAAATGTAACCCAACATAGATTTTAAGAGGGATATTATCAGAAATGGAAAATCTACTATTAGCTTCCATTGTAAACAATGGGGGATGGAGCATCCCCTTTGGGGGTCAATAACTTTGGATCCCCTGACCCAAACTTCACCAAACCTGGCTGGTATCATAAAGAGACTCTCCTGATGAGACCAGCCAGATTTGGTGAAGTTTGGTTCACAGGGTCCAAAGTTATGGACCCTCAAAAGGGTAGCCCCATCTACTAATAGCTCCCATTGAAAACAATGGGGAATGGGGGAACCTCATTTGGGGGTCCATAACTTTGGACCCCCTGAACCAAACTTTACCAAACTTGGCTGGTATCATCAGGAGTGTCTTCTGAGGGTACCCTGAAATTTTGGTGCCGCTATCATAGAAACTGCACCCCCTGCTGGCCGGCAAAATAAAAACACACAAAAAATTTTAATGACCCGCATATAAGTCGAGGGGAGCTTTTTCAGCATTAAAAATGTGCTGAAAAATTCGACTTATACATGAGTATATACGGTAGGCCATTTGTCTGAACATCTATATAGGGAGGCCAGCCTGCAGTTGTTACAGTTCATCTCCAGACTCCA
The DNA here is from genome assembly GCF_021028975.2 of Sphaerodactylus townsendi. Classification (NCBI taxonomy): domain Eukaryota; kingdom Metazoa; phylum Chordata; class Lepidosauria; order Squamata; family Sphaerodactylidae; genus Sphaerodactylus; species Sphaerodactylus townsendi. The sequence continues at coordinate 11,896,523 of NC_059436.1, read as the reverse complement.
AAGATCAGTTCCCCTAGAACAGGGGTAGGGAACCTGCGGCTCTCCAGATGTTCAGGAACTACAATTCCCATCAGCCCCTTCCAGCATGGCCAATTGGCCATGCTGACAGGGGCTGATAGGAATTGTAGTTCCTGAACATCTGGAGAGCCGCAGGTTCCCTACCCCTGCCCTAGAAACTGATCTTTGGAGGTTGGTCTCTATGGCATTGCAATTCACTGAGGTCCCAGCATGGTATAGTGGTTAAGAGCGGTGGATTCTTACGTGGCGAACCAGGTTTGTTTCCCCACTCCCTCACATGAAGCCTGTCAGGTGACCATGGGCTGGTCACAGTTGTCTCAGAACTCTCTCAGACCCACCTACCTCACAAAGATGTCTGTTGGGGAGAGGGGAAGGGAAAGAGTCATAAACAGCTTTGAGACACCATGTGCACAAGAAAAGTGGGGGAATAAATCCAACTCTCTTTTTGGTCTTCTCCTGCTTCCATCCTCCCCAGGCTCCATTCTCAAATCTCCAGGAGTTTCCCAACCTGTTTCTAGCAACCAACTCCATCCCCATCCAGTAGCCAGGGGAGATCTGGCCACCCTACATCTGTGTATTGTCCAATTGGTGTAGTGGTTAAGAGCAGGTGGATTCTAATCTGGAGAACCAGGTTTGATTCTCCACTCCTCCATCTGAATGGCAGAGGCTTATCTGGTGAACCAGATGTGTTTCCCCACTCTTCCACATGAAGCCTGCTGGGTGACCTTGGGCTCGTCACAGTTCTTTGGAACTCTCTCAGCCCCACCTACCTCACAAGGTGTCTGTTGTGGGGAGAGGAAGGGAAGGGAGCTTGGAAGCCACCTTGAATCTCCTTACAGGAGAGAAAGGTGGGGTATAAATCCAAACTCCTACTCCTACTCTTCTTTTTCTTCTGCACTCTGGTTTGTTGTCACAGGCAGGGCCTGTGCTTACAGTAAGACTTTAAACTTGTCTTTAAGAAAACAAAACAGCACAGCATCAGAAGCGGATTCCAAACTTCAGGGGAGGTTGTCAGAAGAAACTTCCGTGGCGTTGTGGGAGAGGGCTGGTCTTGAAAGGCGAGCATTTTCACAGTGCTTGGATGCTGGCCAGAGCCTATTGAGCAACAGCTGGAGGTTAGGCACTCAACCATCCTGTTTGTTTAGCGCTGTTCTTAAAATTACTCCAAAGAAGTATTCTCAGATGTTAAACAATGTGCAAATTTCAAAGACCCGATGCAGCACAGGAAAGCCATTTCAAGCCCTGAGAAATTGAATTGGCTCTGAGAATCTGTTTGCTTCCCTGGCAATGCCAACTGCGGCGTGTCAGGCATGTTACCAGAGCAAAGAGAAGTTACTGGAGATAATAGATTTTATGCCCTTGTTGGAGGCCGCCGATTCTTATCTCTCATGATGGGGGGGGGGGGAGCACCATGTTCACGTAATATTCATTTTGCCACTGGACTGACCCCTGGTGCTTCTCGACACCTTGTGCCCCGGGAGGATCGCCAGCCTCTCACTCCATGACAGTACTGTTTCTTGTACTTTGCCAACCACACGCTGTTCAGCAAGGCAGTGGAATGAGAGGACGGCAGGTCAAAACTGAAGCGGCATGTTAATCTGTCTCTCTTTGCTGTAGCCGTTGAGGTAGGAGCCCAGATTGAATTCAGCCGCCCCCTGCCAGGTTCCCCTTAAGACCTGCTGGGCCACTTCAACAAGCCATAGTGGCGAGAACAGCGACTACCCACAGAAACCGGGAGGGGGTCAGGCCCCTTTCCATTCAGAAGCGGAGCCGAACAGAGGTGATGATTAAGCCTGAGCTGAATGGCGAGGGAAACAATTATGAGCCAATTATTGTGGCGGTGACCCCTTCAAAGTAGAGTCACGAAACCGCGTTCCAGTCAAAGGCAGCCTGCACCATTCAGAACATAGGTGTTTCCTGTAGCTGCCATTCACTGAGAACTAAAGAAAGGAGCTGCTTTGGTCTTGAGGAGTTGAGAGTTTTGAGTACCTGCTGCCATGAGGTACTTGATAAACTGCGCTGGCAAGGCATAGTGACTGGCCCGGGAAACAGCATGTCTTTCTCAGTTCTGCCCGCTAAATGTCTGTCTGCCAACTGCCTCGTCTTTAGAGGCAGCAGGGCTGGCACCGATGGAAGTTGAGCTGGTGTGGGCGGCAGCAGCCGGCAGGCTCACTGCTTGTCATGACCTGCCGGTTGCTGCTGGCACCCCCCTCCCCCACTCAACCTCCATCAGCACCATCCCTGCTGCTTCAGCTTCAGCTTCTTGCGGGGCCAGCCAAGGGACTCCCGTCGAAGGCTTCGGTCTGTGAGGGGTCATTTTGCACCCACCACCCACATGACCAGAGGGGTGGCACCCAGTGACATGGCTTACCCCATGTCCCTCTGGCAGGTACTTCCTGCTGCCAGGGCTAGGTGTGGTGGTGAATGTTGGTATGGAAGTTTCTGAAAACATTGGGAAGGTGACAGAGTGTACTGTGCCTATATTGCTTTAGTAAGGATGAGAATGCCTATTGTTAGAAAATCTGCCAAGCTTGCTGTTAATTTTTAAAGTAACTTTTTGAATGGTATCTAAACATAGCTACTTAGCTGAGTCACTAGCAGGGCAATTGTAAGCCAAGTTACACCCTTCTTAAGGTATAACATAGCTTAGAATTGTACTGTAAATGTTGCCCACAAAAATTTGCACCTGGAGCCTATAGTATTTGTATTGCAACTTTTCTCCAAGGCACTGGAGGGGGGAGTGTATGCATGGTTATCTCTTCCTCCCTTTCCCCCAACAACAAGCTTATCAGATAGTTTTGTTAAGAGAACATGGTTGGCCCAGGGATACTGTGGCAGGGAGCGGGTTTACACATGGGTCATCCCATTCCTAGTCTCTTTAACCATGATGTCACACACTTTCCTTTTTTGCATGAGTTTCATATGCTGTTACCCATACGAATTTCTCATTATAAATTTGTAGATTTTCAGTTGTAACATTTAAAGCTTTGCAAGCTTTTTCTCCAAATCATGCACAATACAAAAACTGTCATTCTGGAATAGAAATTTAGCATACCGCAATTTTATTAAGTGTGGGTCCATGTAAACACATACATACATGTGCACCAACCTATCACATGTCACAGTGGGCCAGAGTTAAGGAATGAAAGCAATTTTATTTGGCTTTGGCATCCTTCCTCAATCATTTCTTTCACATAAAAATAACTGTTTTTTTCAAAATTGCAAAAATAGGTATTTCACAATTAATGTTCTGACTCTCTGAGCATTATGACCCCCCGGGGTGGGGCGGTCTACAAATTCAAGAAATAAATAAAATAAATAAAAATAAAAAATGACTAATCACAGCTTGGAAGTTTTATTGCAGTAACTGACCCCCAATCAGGATGTTAGCTGGTGCCACAAAATATACTTGTGGTTCTAATCTAGACTATTGTCTTGTGAATACAGTAGCTTTAGAGACTCCAAGTGTTAGCTATCTCTGATCTGCCTTATCCCTTTAGCATCAGTCTTCATGGCATACATACACTGAGGGCATGAATGCAGCATTCTCACAGAGCCAACATCTATTCACAGACCATATATTTTCACTACTTTATTTTGTGGCTACATTACAGATATCATCATAAATGATTAAAGTTTTCTCACGTTCCTAGAATCGATTTCTCAAGGTCCACACAGCCAGGGTTGTCACTCTTCAACCACATTCCACCCCAACTGGGTGTCACTTAATTACTGTGAATGCAAGATTGCTTCGCTCAGAACCAAGCATCATGGGAAGTCTAATTTGCAATGAAGAGACTCATTTCACACTTTTGTTCCTTTCCTGCAATTGTCTCTCATTTAGGGATCTCTAAGTGCTTTTCTCAGTGGTGGAACATCTGTGTTCTGTTAAAATGGCTAACGGTCCTGCAGATCAGGGGAAGGGGAATATAGCATCCACACATCAACAGAGACCACCAGTCGCTATTTATCACTGCATACCAAACTTTTACATGCGAATGAGACTTTTGCAAGACAATTGACGTGTGTAAACTGGAGGTTGGAGCTTTGGACTCAGTTGCCATCAATATACTGTTGACACTCAGATTGTTCTGTTGATGGTTGATCAGCCAGCCACCGCCCCAGGTGCTCTGGACAATCTCTGGAGGCTGTGGCTGGTTGGTTGGAAAAGATCAGTTTCAGGTTAAATCCATCAAAGACAGAGGACCTGTGGCTGGGTCAGTTTCCAACTGCCAAGATTTGGCAATGCAGCATTACATCTAGCCGCATCTGTTAAGAGCCTTGGTGTGACCCTGGAGTCTTCCCTTTCTATGGAGGCCCAGCTCACTAATACAGTGAGGATTGCCTTTTACAATCTTCGGCAGGCTAGGCAGCTGGCCCCCTACCTACCCCGCCCTGATTTAGCCACAGTGATCCATATGATGGTCACCTCCAAGCTAGATTACTGTAATTAGCTTTACTTGGACCTGCCCTTGAGACTGACTTGGAAACTAATATTAGTTCAGATGCAGCTGCTAGACTTCTCACTGGTACATTGGTGAGAGAGCACATAACACCTGTGCCCTGGCAGCTGCTCTGGTTGCCAATGGAATTCTGAATCAGGTTCAGGGTTTTGGTTTTAACTTTCAAAGCCCTGAGTGGTCTGGGACCATCTTATCTGGTCTGAGTAGACAGTCCTGCCCTTGATGGACCGGTGGTCTGATGCAGTACAAAGCAGCTTTGTGTCTTCATGTGTTCAGTTGCAACCTACTTTCCGTCATGCAGTTAAAATGATGCCATAGAATTAGATTTAATGTTAGATGTGCAAAAAATCCACCCAGTGTGCTTCTGATGATCTGAGAAGCCCACCACAGCACAAAGGTCATCAGGAGAGGCAGCGGCCCTATGGCACAATGCCTGTTTTATGCCCTTGGCAGTCCCTCTTGTCAGAGCTGCCACCCGGACAGATTGTTGCTGTTTGTCAGGGAAGCTCCGTAAGGATTTGAACCTCCATTTCTGGAGCCAGAGAACCATCCTCCTTGATCCTAGGACTTCCTGATCACTCGTTTCAAGTGCCAAAACAATGTGTTATGCCAACAAATAATCAAAGAGCCAGCTGTGCGGTGTTTAGTGCTAAATATTCCTTCAAGTTGTGATCCTGTGCACTGCTGTGACATTATCTCTCTTGGATTAACCCTTTCCAGCCTGTGCTATTTGACTCAACAGGATAATGGAAATGACAGTTTCGATCTAGTTGCGCTTACATGAATTCGATAATACATTTGCTCAGCTTCGGGTGACGTTAGGAAGTGAAATAGAAATCAATACAAATTTTGGTAGGAACTTGAGTGCTTAAGTTAGAGAACAGCTGCAGTGGGGTTAAATGGGAGTACTGGACCTGAAAGGTACAGTCTCTGGACTAGCAGGCTGGACAAGGCGGCAGGTAAGCTAGGAAGCTGGTAGGTAGTCTACAGGCAGCAGGCAGCCTAATCCATATGGGTAGTCAGTAGAGCGGAGGTGGAAGAAAGTGTCACAGCACCACCTCCCAAGATGCAATCAGTGGTGTGTGCGCCAGGGGAGAAAGAAAAATCATTTTCCTCCTGGAAAAGCCCATTTTTGGAAATGACTTTTTTAGTGGTGTAACTTTCCACTGCAGAAAAGAGGCATTCCTGGCAAAAGAGGCGAAAGCGAGCTGCGCCCCCAGGAATGCCCCCAACACACACACCCTCTGCACCAGCACAGGCCCCAATGACTCAGAAGTGACATCCTGGAGAAAAACCTCTGGATTCAGGTGATGTGGAGTCATCTGGCATCCAGCTGCAAAGGTAATTTGCAGAACAAAGATTCTTGGGCAAATTTCTGGGATGTTTCTGCAGGTGGTGAATTTTTGGATGTATCAGCACCAGAATTTCAGGATATCATCTGGAAACTGTCCTGATGGGACCCCCCAAGTTTGGTGCAGTTTGGTTCAGGGGGTCCAAAGTTATGGACCCTCAAAGGGGTAGCCCCAGGCATCCAACTGAGGTTTTGCCCAGGGCTACAGTTTGCCTCGTTACGCCCCTGCGACACACAGTAATGGTGCTGAAGCACCTCTGCTTCTTTCTTTGGCAGTTTCAGAGAATATTGTTTCAGAGAGCCTTCTTCAAGACCCATGGCACCTTAGATTTAGTCTGCTGACTAGGGTCTGCCAACTTTTTCTTTAGTAAGAGCTACTTCTAAGTACTGACCTGGATGACCGGGGCTACCTTGATCTCATCACATCTCAGTAGCTAAGCAGGGTCAGTCCTGGTTAGTACCTGAATGGGAGACCACCTAGGAATACCAGGGTCACTATGCAGAGGCAGACAATGGCAAACCATCTCTGTTAGTCTCTTGTTTTGGAAACCATACCAGATGGCCCTAAGGTGGCTGAGACTTGATGGACTCTGTAATGGAAAATATCCTGGGTTCCCCCCTCCCCCCCCAAAAAATGTTATCAAGCTTTGTTCTGTCCTAGAAACAAAAGATGGTTTGAAAAAACATGAGAACTGAAGCTGCCAGTTATGTAGCACGGAGGAAAATTCGGGGAAGCGGGGCGTGGGGGGGTGGAGAGAGAGATACTTTTAAAAACTAGAGCAGATATTTCCACAATCTTTTCCTGGGTCTTCAAGGGGATACACAAGCTACTCACACTACCTGGGGGCTACTTGTTGCAGATGTACTGTATGTACTGGCTAGTCTGTATCATGGCATTCATCTAGGGCCGGATGAACTAGGAACAGGGTCAGGCTAATGATGACTTATAAAATATTGTTTGTGTCTTCACCAGTCTTCTCATTATGGACCACCTCTCCACCCACGCACACACATGCTGCATTTCATTCATGTTCTGCTGGAGCTGATTCATATGAAAATCTAGAGGTGAAAAGGGAGGATATTTTGAAAAAAATGGGGGTGGGAGATAGCCCAAAGTGCTCACAAGGTTACAAAGGGGATCGAGGAAGTATAAAAGCTGTGCAGAAAAATCTGTCTTGCAGACTCCCAGATACACTATCGATGCGGTGATCCCCTTGACATGCACCTGTAATTTATACAATTCATTAGTCTAGACTGGAGAAAGAGAGAGAGAAAGGAGATGTCCTGTTTTTGTAGGGCTTGCTAAGAATAAAAATAATTAGCCAGAATGGCTCAGCCGTGATTGGCAGATGCATGGAAACTGAAAGAGAATTGTTTCTTGCAAGACTTGGGGAGAAAGCAAGGGAGGGAAGAGGAGGAGGAAGAGGAGAGACCTTTCCCCTGTCTGCTGGGAAAGCTTTCGCTATGGAGTGTTTTGATGGCCCAACACACTCTTCAGTGCAGTCTCCTTGGAAATGGCCAATTAATGCGTTGCAACTTGGCAATTCAGTTGTAATGACCCCCAAAATAGCCATCTCGTTTCACACTCTGCTAATCTGCCCACGCAGACCCCAGGGGAAAGCATGGGAGAGACTGATCTCCAAGACTAAGGTGTTATTTCAGTGGCTCCCTGTGAAGCCAATATGATCTCTCTCTCTCTCTCTCTCTCTCTCTCTCTCTCTCTCTCTCTCTCTCTCTCTTTGTCATCTATTTATTTACCTACCCTACCTACCTACCTACCTACCTACCCATCCATCTATCGATTGTCTATCCACAACATTTTAATCTTCAACTGGAATTTAAAGAGTTGTGCTATTGTGGTTTTTATTAATGGTATAGTGCTTACCCAGAACACTTTACAGATTAGGATGCATAAAGTCAGCTCCCTGCCCTGAAGCACTTATAATCTACAATTAGATGAAAACCACAGAGTTTTTGGCATCACTTCAGAATTTCCTCCATAAGTGACACAGCAATGTACATGATGTCATAGCCCCCCTGTCCCTGGACCTCCCATCACTTCCTTCCTTCCTTCCTTCCTTCCTTCCTTCCTTCCTTCCTTCCTTCCTTCCTTCCTTCCTTCCTTCCTTCCTTCCTTCCTTCCTTCCTTCCTTCCTTCCAGCTTAAAGGTAAAAAGAACAGGCCAGCCTTGCCATGTCTGGCCAAAATGATAAAAACCTTTGCAGACAGAATGGGGACTTTGACAGATACCTTTGGTAATGTGGGCAGCGTTTCTATCTGAAAAATGTAGTAGAGAAATCTATCTTCCTGCCATAGAGTTGCTACCGCAGTATAACCAGTAGCCCCTCAGCAACCTCCAGCGATCATCATTCTAAAAGGTTAACAGCTGCCATGGGGGTAGACAGGAAGTCAGCATTTCACCTTGGTTCCCTTTCTTGGACAACCGTTGTGGAGAGAGATTGCAAGGAGAGAGAATGCAAGGAGAGAGAATGATCTGAGTGAAAGGTAACTTATAGCCACTTTCAGAAAAGTAATGAAATTTCAGATTTCTTAGTTTAGCTTTGTTCAGTTTCTTAATTGGGTGGTTTCTGTCAATTGTTTCTGAGAATTTTGCCCCAGAGTATCGTTGAATGTGAAATCATAAAACAGAGTGGTTGCTTTGCTGTAATTTGATGCTCTCGTTTGTTCAAAATTCACGACACTGATGACACCAGATTACCGTCCTCCAGAAGAGGGCCAGGTTCTCTGATGATATATTGGACCGATGTGGCCAGTTATTTCTTTTTTTTCCCTTCTAGCTTGTTTTACTGTATCCGTCATCATTTTTTTTCCCAAGTCTTAAATTTCTGGGCAGAAAGAGATGGTGAGAATTCTCTCAAAAAGACAGTTCTATCCTGCATTGGAGGGCAGATTTCTCCCTCACTGTGCCCCAAAGTTCATTATATTTCCCCATAAAAAAAAGTAACAGTGTTTACTCAGGGATTAGGACTGCTAAGCCCCTCGTGGGAGTGGGGAATCTCCCACCTCCAGTTTCCATTTCCCGCTGCTGCTTGGAGTGGCAGTGGGAGAATAGGTGCAGCCTCATAAATGATGAGAATAAATGCAGCCTCATGTATTTAACTTGAAGTTCTTAACAAAAGGAAGAAAAAATAGCTCTAGGAATTACCAGAAACTCTGTGGTTTCCTACAAAGTTTTGGTTATTCCTAGAGTTTGTCACTACTGGTGTATTTCCAAGAAGTGCCAGAAACTCTCTGATGAGTCCGAAAGCTCCTCCTTATCTTAACCAATGAGAACCTCTGGTAACTACATGAGGCTGCATTTTTTTAAAAAAACCTCTCTTGTGACATTATCTAAAAGTTTCTGTGGAGTTAAGTATGAAATATAATGTGTAGTTAGGCCAAAAATGGTATTAAAACTTAAATTTCCCCATCCTAGACTTTAACTATTGCCACACTCTGGCCCTTTCCTAGCTCCCCTCCGATAATACAATTCTTAAAACCCATTCCAATAGATAAGTAAAATTTGTCATATTTACCTAAAACTTTGTTCCAAAGTTGAAATGCCCATTTTCAGATTTGGATCTTGACTCTGAAATCAGTATCTGACCCTTGGGAATTAACAGTGAGATGCTAAGCCTGAACCCAGACACTCACATAGAAGGCCCCAAAACTCTATCTCTGCCACTGGTTTTCTGCTGTGATATCTACTTAAACTGTAAAATGAATGAAATAACAGCATCTGCTTGGCCTCTTGAAAAGCCAAGGGTACTCTTAAAAGCACTCCAGTGTACAATAAAGGCTGCACAAATCAAGGGATGGCAAAGTAAGTGAACACTGTGTAAAGATTTAAAGCACATCCAGAAAGAGGGTATAAGCAAACACTCTCAAGACCCGGCCTTTTTTCTCCCTATCTACATTTCTTATGTGTTCCCCATGTGAATTCCAAACTGCATTTATCCACCTAATTCTCCCACCAAGCTAGCAAATGGCTATCATTTCTGTCTGATGAGGACTCAGTGGACAGAAAAATCCTTTGGCACGTACAGAATGGATGGAAATAAAACTGAACTGCTTTTGTAAATATCTGTATGGGGCCACCAGCCTGCTAGGCACTATACAGAAGTATCAGAGTCTCTGTTAGACAGCAGAGGTGCAAGAATTTAGTTTAACCCTGCCCAGAGAAGCTAATGCCACCTGGGTGGATTTACCATTGCTGTGACTCTGTGCCCCCAAACACAAGAGGTCATTATATGCATGCCCCCTAAGAATGGTTTGCACCTTAAGGACGCTGGCATTAACTCTATCATTAATTTTAATCTGACCTCTTCTTGTTCCTTGGAATTAATACATTTAATAATCAGCTGTATTCCAAGGTTCCGCGTGTGACTTAATATCCATTAGTTTAGCTCTGTTGTGCTGCATTTCTTGTCAAATGCCCGTATTGGAAAGCCAAAGTACAGGGTCACAACTAGAATTGGGCTGTAGATTCAAACCTAGGTTAAGCAAATGACAGATTTGGTGGGTGGTTTCTTGCTGGCAGCTGATGCTGCTATACCACTTCTGAGGGGAACCCAGAAGTGATGTACCTTAGCTCAAGGCATTTCCAGAAATCCTGTTGTTTTACCATGGAGTTTCTGGCCATTCCTAGAACCATCCTATATCACATCACCATTTCACATACCCCCTATGTCCCCAACCCTAAATCTCTTGTCGGTTGCAAGGCACTGCCTGGCAACTATATTTACTACCACCATAATTTGTTTGTTTATTTGACTTTTACCCTGCCCTTTCCTGACCAGTTGGATTTAGGGTGGCTTCCAATAAAAAATAATACAATTTAAAAATATAATTCCATTCAAACCTTGTCACAGTTCTCTCAGATGTCTGTAAGCCACTTTGGGTAGAGAAAGGGAAGGAGTCTGTAAGCCACTTTGAGATGCCTTACAGTTGAGAAATGCAAGGTATAAATCCAACTCTTATCCAATGTATAAAACTTGATGGTGCTTTAACACAACAGGAAGATCAGTCGAAACGGGAAGGGCAGACCAATTAAAGATAGGAAAGAAAAGAACAACACTGTAACAATAGATAATAGGGGAAGAAAAGGGAAAAGGGAAATCAGTGACCATTTGTGCACTTGTGTTCTGCCTTGCAGTGACCGTACCTTTCCTTTGGCATAGACTTTCATTTGTGCATTGTTTTTTGCCCTATCTGAAGCCACTACAGCACAGATCAGAGTAGCCACAAGGTATCCAAATGCCATCAAAACATGACTTTTCCTGCTGCTTTGCTTTTCTCTTCCTCCGTGTTTGTTGCTCCTTCCTCACCTACCCCTGCTTGCTCAAGAGCTCTGCTGGCCATTCTAATTTTTTGTTTTTCAGGCTACTGCTCTTCAGAAATGCAAAACTATTGTATTTTCAATGGACCACCCCACCCCCCCTTAAAAAAAGGCTGCAGGCAACCTCCCCCAGAGAGAGGTCACACTTAGCTGAGTGGAGGAAGTGACTGGCAACAAAAATGGAAGAAAAGGTAGAAGTTTCACAGCAGGAGGGAGCTGTGGGGGAAAACCCCAGAGCAAAGCACCCAACCATACCACTGCAGTAAGTACGCAAATGGCCAGTGAATGGAAACAATCATCTGTGTAACTACAGACACTGCTTGAAAGCAAAGGGGAAACCCAAGTATACCATCAAGATGTTCATACAGATATACTCCCTGCTGCCGTAGGAAAATTATGTTTATGTTTATAAGAGTGTGTGACTATTTACAAGAGATTCCCCACATCTCGTCAATTCATGCATTTTTAACACGTTAGAATCCTGCCTCCTCTGTACAGGGGAAGAGGGGCTGCTTTGGCAGCCTCAGCTTCTGGCACATCCAGACCTTCAGTTGCACCTGCCCTGCATGGCTGCCCTGTTTCCATTTTATGAGGAAAGGAGAAAAGTTGACAGAATTCACACTTTCAAAAAATGCACCATCTAGTCAGGCTGTTCTGCCCCAACAATGTGTATGTGTGTCAGCGTTACAGTCCCTGTTTTTGCTGTTCATGGATAGAGGATAGAGCAGTTCAGGAGGCTGTTTTGCCCACTGAAATAATCATTCTGATAAAAATAGCGCTAGCGAATGCATTTTTGTCAAGGTTTCTTTTTCTGACCTTTGGGGTTTCGGCTGGTATCCTTCCCTGGGAAAGAACATTGACTTATTCTCCATGCCGATGCCCAGAAGGGAAGACTACACAACACCCAGAGAAGTTAATAGTCATGTTCAGCCTTACTGGGCTGTGTGCCAAATAGACCTGGGGATGAAGAGCAAGTGCTTGAAAATAACCTGCCCTGCTTGTCGCAAACCCACCAAGTAACTTAACATTCTGTTTGTGTCTCCTCCCTGCTGCAGGCACTGAGGACAGTGTGAGGCGTAATGTTTGGGTTTGAGCGGGTTTCTGTTTTAAATATCTATGCTCTGAATGGCTTGGAGAGCCACTGAATTATTTTCTAAAGTATGTTTTGCATCATTTTGTTCTAATGTGTCCTGACCTGGACTGCTAGCCTGACTGGTCTCCCTATCCTTACCCATGCTGTTATCCTTTATATTATTTGTTCTGTAGCTGATTATGGTTTTCGGTTTTACATTATGTAATAATTGTAGCACCAATTGGGAAAGCTGAACAGTGAAATACATTAACTAGTGTATTTGAATAGTGGACGTTTTTGCATGGTTAGCCACCCTGAGCCCCACCTTGGTCAGGATGAGGTTGCATATAAAATCTAATAACAATAAAAAATAAAAATAAAATCAGACCTTGGAAGCTAAGCAGGGTTAATACTTGGAAGGGAGACCACCAACCAAGATTTTGTATTGGAAGACAGATACACATTTACCATCCTAGTAAGGATGTCGTTTTTAATTTTTTAATTAAGAGCAGCCATGGGGGAGAACAGAATTGCATGCACATCACGGTGGGGGATAAGGATTTAACCATTTTGCTTGTCCTTTTCAGTTGTTTAAATGCATTGCTTTCTAGTCCTGCCTTTAAAAAGTGTCATATTATTTTTTTAAAATCCTCCAGCGCCAGCATGGTATAGTGGTTAAGAGCAAGTGGATTCTAATCTGGAGAACCGGGTTTGATTCCCCACTCCTCCACCTGAGTGGCAGAGGTTTATCTGGTGAACCAGATGTGTTTCCACACTCCTACATTCTTGCTAGGTGACCTTGGGCTAGTCACAGTTCTTTGGAACTCTCTCAGCCCCACCTGCCTCACAAGGTGTCCAGTGTTGGGGAGAGGAAGGGAGAGGAGCTTGTAAGCCACCTTGAGCCTGAGAAAGGTGGCATATAAATTCTTCTTCCTCTTCCATGTTCTTTATTTTATTTATTCATGTATTTAATTTGTATGCTGCCAAGGTGCTTTACCCTGATCTGGATGGCCAGGCTGGCTGATCTCATCAGATCTCAGAAGCTAAGCGGGGTCAGCCCTGGTTAGTAATTGGATGGGAGGCCACCAAGTAAACAGCATAGAATTTGTACCACAAAGACAACCATTTATGGGCAGTGGCTTTCCACGTGGGGTGTTAACTTCCTTCCATACCACCAGAAGCCTTTTCTTTATGGGTGACTGAGAAAGTAGCATGGCAAAGTTATGCCTAGGGATGGCTGCCACACTTTGCTCATGTTAATTATGCCGATGTGCCATTGTAAACAATGGAAATGTCACCCTCAGGCTGGCAAGACCACTCAAATGGTGAATGAATTATGCATCCTGTCTTCTACACCTTCAGCTGCTTAATATTTCACCATTAGCAGCTGTTGGGCTATAAACTGCTTGTTGAGAAAGCGCATTTCAGAATAAATGTGGATGAAGGTGATGGAAAACCATAAAATCCGATTTTTCCCCCTCTGAGCATCAAAGTCCAGCAGGTAGAGATTGTCTGGGAAGAGAATATATGCACAGAGAGCATGTGATGAGATATATAGCCACCTATCTTGCCTTTTTGCCATCACTCATTCATACACTCTCACAGACTGCTTTATTCATACACATGCCTCCTCTCTCTCTCTCTCTCTCTCTCTCTCTCTCTCTCTCTCTTCCAGATTTTCTTACTGTTTACAACACCTATCAAGGGATGCATCTTAAACACAGCAAAAAGCAAGACATTAAACTGTGCATGTTTCTCATCAGGTAGTTCTACAATAAACATGCCATTATGTTCTGGAGTCTGCCCAGATGCTAAAATTCTCCAGGAGGTGGTAAATAGTAGAGCTCACCAAGTAGAGATACATTCAGAAGAAATATTTACTGAGATTCATTCCTTGCTTTCACATGTGCAGATAGCAAAGCAGCCCCCTAGAGGTCTATGCTCTCTTCTCCTACCAAGTTGCAGCCATGCACTGCTATTCTGGGCACAATGCAGACAAATAACCAACCACAATGGAAGAGTCTCATACACTTGTATTTAAGCATTTCATGGCTACTTCTTCTCCAGGTTTCCAAATGTAGCTCTGCTCATTCTTCTGTTGAAAGTAGCTTGCATAAGTGTGATATATTGGTACAGTGGTTAGCTTCAAATCGCCATGCTGTTCACTGATGGGCTTGGGCCAGTTCTCAAGACTTATCTGTATCACTGTATGAGTATGATGCTAAACTGATGGAGAATTATGAACCTCCTGAGATCCTGAAAAGATTGTTGAGGTAAAGGAAGGAAGGAAGGAAGGAAGGAAGGAAGGAAGGAAGGAAGGAAGGAAGGAAGGAAGGAAGGAAGGAAGGAAGGAAGGAAGGAAGGAAGGAAGGAAGGAAGGAAGGAAGGAAGGAAGGAAGGAAGGAAGGAAGGAAGGAAGGAAGGAAGGAAGGAAGGAAGGAAGGAAGGAAGGAAGGAAGGAAATGCTGAATGCTTCCAGGTAAACATTTGTCTCTTTGAGATCAGTTTGGCTGTATTGGTGAGAGCATAACACAGCTGCTGTAAATGTTGTGTGGTGGATACTTGTAGGAACTGCTTATAGCATTCTGCTTTCCTTGAGTGCAAGATGTCACGATTACAACCCAAGTGAAAATCATGAGAAAATGTCACTTCAAGGTAGTAAAAAGGGGGCATTACAAACAAAAAAGCAAGACAAATCCTATTTCAGGACTCTGATATGATATAGGAAAATCTGTGTTAGAGGTCTTTTGATTTACATGCTAGTTATGATTTCAGAAGTTCGTCAATAACAGCTCCTCACCAAAGTTACCTATTCTAGGCTGTCTCCATTTTACAATTCAGCCTAAAACACTTCCATTTTAATCTAATCTATATGGCATTTGCTGTCAGGGATTCATGAACTGTGACAAAAGGAGTCCTTCTGGATTAGACCAAGGATTCATCTATTCCAGCACCCTGTTTCTAATAAAGGTCAATTAGAAGCTGCAGTTTCCAATAAGCCATCAAGCCAACAATCTCTTCTTGTTCTTCATTTAATTTTCCAAAGCAAACTTCCTATGAACAAGGATGCCTCATTTTACTGTGGCTAAGACTAATGAAAACAGGGTCTTTGCGTGGAAAGCTTCCAGACAGAATTGAGTAATTCCATGTCTTTTTTCTTTGTAACAAATTAAACATCAAGGACAATAGCTAGGTGGATTTTTTAAAACTTAAAATATAGGTTGAAACCATCCATACCAAATCAGATGAAATTGTTCAAATGTCTTTCTTCATTACTCCTCATTGAAATTATTACATTCTAGCCCATTCCCCAGAAGCCAAGAAACATGGGTGTGGGACACCATATAACCCATTGGGAGGGACTTAGAATCATAGACTTGGAAGAGACCCCAAGGGCCATCATGACCAACTCCCTGCAATGCAGGAACACATAATCAAAGCACTCCTGATAGATGGCTATCCAGCCTCTACTTAAAGACCTCCAAAGAAGGAGACTCCACCACACTTCGAGGTAGAGCATTTCACTGTTGAACAGCCCTTACTGTCAGGAAGTTTTTCTTGATGTTTAGGTGGAATCTCTTTTCCTTCACCTTGAACCCATTACTCTTGGTCCTAGTCTCTGGAGCAGCAAAAAACAAGCTTGCTCCCTCAACAACATGACATCCCTTCAAATATCTAAACATGGCTATCATGCCACCTCGTAACCTTCTCTTCACTAAACTAAGCAAACCCAGCTCCCTAAGTCTCTGCTCGTTGGGCCTGGATTCCAGATCTTTTACTATTTTGGTTGCCCTCCTCTGTACCCATAACCAATATTTCAGGTGAGGACTTCTCACAGGTCCCGCCCCCCAGAAAGCGTCTGCCCTGTTTTATTTCCCCCAACCTGGATTTTTAAAAAATCTCTGAACAAGCAATCCTTTTGAAAAATTCCAGGTTTGAGCTGCTCCCAAACGAAAGGCCAGGATGGAGGTACTTTATTTCCCTCCCTTCCACCACATCCTCCAAAATGAGGGAGAAGCCACCTGCCATTGTCCAACCATTGCAGGGAGGTCCCTTTTCTTTTCTTTTTTTTTAATTTTGCAGCTTGCAGCTGCATAGTTACACAGGTGCAGCCAGTCATATTGTGGGACATCAATATGGCTGTGGAGGTTCATTTCTGCCAGCCTGCCTAGCTACACATGTGTTTCAGGACAATAAAGAAAAAATAAGCATCTCCATGTGAAGGTGTAGCAGCAACCTGGATTGTTTCCATGGCCTCCATTTGCTGTCTGCATGGAATGCATGTGAATAGGAAAACAGGAACCCAGGTTCCTTTATCACGATTGCAGCCTGTTACACATTTGCTGTGTGGAAGAGGTCTCTGTCATTTGTTTCAACGCATGGTGCTTTTGTTCTTGCTTATTGCTTCAGTGCCCTAATACAGTCACCACAAAATCCAGCTCCTGATCATTGTTCTGCCCTGCTAGGAAAAGGAAGGAAGCATGAGCAGCCCTGTCTGTGTAAGGTGATTTAGGTCCCCATGCTTGTATTTCAGATAAAGGTTTGCCCTTTAAAAGAAGAGAGGGGGGAAAGAAAAACATCCATTCACCTTTTTAAAAAATCAATCCTTCCATCCCAAAATAGGAGAAACTTATCTTCGAAATTGAAATTGAGGCCTGACATGGTGTGTCTGTAATTCTTCAGTCTCACGGATGACAGTGCCCAAAATCCATCACTAACACCAGAAGAATCTCACCAATCTATCCTTTCCTTTTAACTGCCAGAACTAGTAATCCTTCTTTCTTTCTTTCTTTCTTTCTTTCTTTCTTTCTTTCTTTCTTTCTTTCTTTCTTTCTTTCTTTCTTTCTTTCTTTCTTTCTTTCTTTCTTTCTTTCTTTCTTTCTCTCTCTCTCTCTCTCTCTCTCTCTCTCTCTCTCTCTCTCTCTCTCTCTCTCTCTCTCTCTTTCTTTCTTTCTTTCCCCTCAAGTCACAGTTCATTTATGGTGACCATGTAGGGTTTTCAAGGCAAGAGCCATATAGAGGTGGTTCGCCATTGTCTGCCTCTTCCTCACAATCCTAATTTTCCTTGGAGGTCTCCCATCCAAATACTAACCAGGGTCAGGGCTGAGAGTGTGTGAGTTGCCCAAGGTCACCCAGCAAGCTTCCATGGTGTGAGTGGGTGTTTGAACCTGGTTTTCCCAGGTCCTAGTCTGACACTTCAATCACTACACCATGCTGGCACTCTGGTAAACTAGAGTCCTAAAAAAAAGTTTGTGGCAGAAAAAACAGCAGAGTTCCCAGCATTTTTATTGTTTAACATCAAGATGAGAAAATATCTGCTATTGAAGGTAATTTCTGTATTACATTCCCACATTCAAACCACACTTAGCATTTCTTTTTTATAGTTTACTGTGGAAGGATGCTAGTTGTCTTCATTCATTAATTCACTTATATTTCTAGCCTGCCCTACTCCCAGAGTGGGTAACAGTAAGGGGGGAAAACATGCATATAAATTATTTACCTTGGATTTGGACTTTAATTTGAATGAATTTCAATTTAATTTACAAATCAAATTTTAATTTGGTTTGGAGAATATGTAAGACCAATTCACAGGATGCTAAGATCTTGTCAGCTAAATTGTTAATGAAGCCCACCCAAACATCCGCAAATTTGTTCAACCCTGACCATTAAAATAGAATAGAAAAAATGCTACTGAGAAAATACTCAGTTTGGAACTTGAATGAACACACAAGATGAAAGGAAATAAATTTTTAAACGACTATACTGGTTTTCCTTGCTGTTAGGAATTGGTGGCCCAGGTGCATGATTAAGTGGGCACAGAAAATGACTCTCTTAGATACTTTATCTAGGCAGCCTGAAGGAAAAACAACAGGTAAAGTGTCTTGTAGGCTCAATGGTTCAAACCCTCATCTGTGAAATGGAACTAATAGCACTTCTCTTGCTGAAAGAAGACAAATTTGTTATTGGCAGACAGGTGCTTAGTTTCTATGGCAATGGCAGTGTATACATAACCAGCAGGAGTGTCCACAGCTTTGCTAGCCCCCCTGTCATCATTCCTTTCACACATGGTTAGTCTCCTTCTGACCTCTCTTCATTTCTTAACAGCCTGAATTGCCACCATTAGTTATAGTCGCCAAAGGTCAGATGTTTAGCTCTCTCATAAATAGTTTCCAATGCCTCCACTATCAAATGGATACCATTCCAAAGGTATGCGTAGTTCTTCGCAGGCACAAGTGACACAGCCCAGTAGTAACCTTCAAACTTTGCCCAAGCTTTCAGATAGTGCATGGCTTTGCTAGCATTTCTTGGGGCTTAATTTTTTTGGGGGGAGGGAGCATTATCCTCCAGCCATGTGATGAAGAGCAGCCTCAGATTATTTTGGCTTCATAGGTTAGTAATCAGAACTTTTTTTTTTTAATGAAATGGAAACAGTAGATTTGTTTTTCCAATAAGTTAAATTTGAGTCCAGTGGCACCAACAAAATCTTCAGGGTATCACTTTCAAGTGTCAGAATTCCTTTCATCAGTTATCTTGTCCGATGTATGTCAGATAGCCTGAAAATCTTGTCAGTCTTTGAGGTGATACTGGACTTCAATCTAACTGTTTTATTGTAGACCAACTTGGTTATGAAACCTGCTTTAATTTGTTTTTTAAATCAATATTTTTTTTTTCTTTCCTTCCTGGGCCCTTTTATTAACAGGGCCAGTGCAAACACATTATTTTATTTCTACTGGAGCATGGGTTTTGTCTGCACCTGCAATTTTACACAAGGACGGTCCACAAATATAATAGTAGAAGGAACCAGGATTTTGCATGGGGGTGTGTGAATGTGGTATACACAATTTTAGACATGTACCCTTTGTGTTTGTAAGACTGTTTTCTCTCATGTATGTCTCCACATGTCTTAGGATAACATTTAAAGATCCTGCTTAAAGCACTGCATGGTCTGAAGTAAGGTACTGGCCACAATGCATAGTCCTTCTCAATTGTAGGAATGGTAACCCCAAAGAAACTATCACATTGACTCTTCTTTGACTTTTGGGGACATCATGACTTTAAAAAAGTATTCAGTGACTGGGATACCAACTCAGAAGAGGGTACCTCTTTAGGGATCTCAGTTGCTCAGAGGTATGAGAAATCCTGTGAATGGAAGGGTGAGTGGAAATGCAAAGACTTAGGCCCTTTCCGCATGGGCCAAAAACGACGTCCTGGGGGCGGTAAAAACGCCGCCCTCAGGCCACCATTCGCACAGGCGGTGCTGCTGCAACGCAGCAGCGCCGACCTGACTGCCCTCCCCCTCCCCCAGGGCGGCGTCAGGCCGCCCTAAACAACAACCCTTTAAAGGGTTGTTGTTGGGGGGAAAGAGTCTTCCGGCGGCGCGGTGCGAACCGCGCCGCCGGGAACACACTGTCTCCCTGCCCCGTCCACTCACCTTGTCCCCATCGTCGCCTGCTGGCCGGCCGGAAGCTGTCCCTGGAGGTCCGGAGGGCAAGCGTGCGGGGCTTTGACAGCCAGCAGGCGACGACGGGGACAAGGTGAGTGGGGCGGGGGAAGACGGCTTCCGTCGCGGAGCCACCTGCCGCATCTGCCGTGCTCTCTGGGGGTCAGTCCGCAAATCGTGCATGCGAGCGGCCTCCACGCCGGCGGAATTCTCGCCGGCGTGGAGGCGACAGGGAGGCCATGCGGAAACGGCCTTAGTTTCCTTTGGTTGTGACTTGATGACACCTTACATACAGAGTTTGTTTTGGAAGGTGTTGTAGCCACATCTGCTGCCTGGGAGCTGTCCTTGGTGCTGAAGAGCTTGTCGCTGCTTATATTGCGTTTCTCTGCTTTCTTATGTTTTCTCTCTTCTGCCTGTTTCTTAGCAGATAAGTCTTTCCTGTGGTCTCTTGGCCATTTGTAATCTAAGTCAAATGTTAATTACACATACCCTGTGAGTTTATACCTACTAGGGCAAAATATACATGCAAAGCCTTTGTTGTGCTTTTATCCTTCTATTGTCATGATTGGGCAGGATTTTGCAAACGCAGTGCGGGAAGCCAGAAACGTTATGGAAAATGTGTGGGAAATCATTATGAGAAATACTTCTGCTAAACTTGTGTCGAGAAATGAGATGAGTCAAAGGAAGATGTTCAACCACTGGGTTTTTATGTAGAATGTGCTATGTTCAACCTATGACATCTTCACTTAAAGGGTTTTGGAATCAGGTGTTAGAGAGATCTTTCTACTTGGGATCCTGAAGAATTATTACCCATTGAAAATGACTATGCCAAACTAGCTGGACTAGTAATTTGACTCAATATCAATCTGTATTATCTATTCCTACCTCACCCAACTTTCATTCTGTCTCAAAAGTAAGTCCCATTGATTTGAGTAAGCTTACTTTTTTCTAGTAGGTTTTGCATAAGACTGCTTTTTTGTATAAAGTGAAGAATATTTGAGTGTTTATGTGCAAGAATACGGACCAAATAATAGCAACTCCCCCCCCCTTTTTTTTTAATTTGCTAGCTTGTTCTTTTTCCTTCTACATTCCTATTTGTTACTCTGGCCTTCTCCTTCTGTGGACAGCCAGGCAGTAACAAAACTCTCCTGTCACTGTTTCCCTGCCAAATCAGAAGACTTTGAAGTACAGTGCATTTCATCGCTCCCTCTAGTGCTGGAAGTGAGACATCATCTCTCCAACCCACACATTCTGCCTCTCAGATGCATCGAAGGAGAAACACTGTAAGACAAATAGGGCACAGAAAGAGATGCAACTTTTAAACTTCCTTGCAATTTTTATTTGCTGCCCTCTCATTCCTTTTCATTTATTTTTCAGCTCTCTTCCCCCACCCACCCACCCAACTGTTTGGTTTGCCTCCGTCGTTTTGTGGCTCCCTACTCCATACACACACACACACACAGCTTACTTTGGGTATGCTGCCATTATTTAGAACCCATTACTATGATGAGAAAAGGATAAAGTCCCAATAATATCAGTCTTCCACACCAGTTATTTCTAAACTGGGTATTAGGGTATACATTAAAGAGTTAATATTTGCTGTAAGCCACTCACAAAGGAAGCTGTTTCTTGTGTTTTTATCTGAGCGATTACTCAGACTTTTCCTCCTTTCAGTGAGCACGTGTTTCTGTTGTGCACCTGTTGTGACTCAAACATGCTTTGCAGCACAATCCTGTGTGTGTTTCTTCAGGCTCGCTTCATTCATTTTCCAATGGCTTTGGATTGGACTAACTCTGCAGAGGATGACACTGTTACTTTTCCATTGAAACTGATGGGACTCAAAAGTGCTTAAGGAACTACCTTCCCTCTAAGAAGGTTGGCCATCACATCTTGGCCTCCATGCAAAGGCATGCTGTGACTCATGCAAAAGCAGAGGGAATGGCTTTCTCTGAGGGTGGCTTATTGCTCCTCCATCAGGGGAGCAGGCATGGAATATGACTCCATTTTTAATTACGAGGGAAAGTGTGCCACTGCCATCAGAGGTTTGGGATACACTGCTAAAGATTCATCCCCCATGGCCCACCAATGTTATTGGTAAAGAAGGGGGAGGCAGTGGATGTTATACAACTGGTTGCATACTTTTCATTTGCATAATGTCACAGCACAGTGGGACTGTGCATGAAAAAAGGGCCTGCTTATTGCATGGGGAGCTGGGAGAGGAATAATGGATAATTGTGTTCTTCCCATGCTATGTTTCATATTCATCAAGAGAGACTCCAAATAAATGACCTTCGGTGAATAATTGCAAGGATGAGCTCCAGCACATTCAAGAGTAAAACCAAAGCCTTTGTTTAGAGGGCCAAAAATGTTATGGGAGCAGCTGGGGGCAAAGCTGTATTGCATGGGACTGGGTTCATTGTGATGCCAAGCATGTAAACCCTGGGACTTTGTGGCAGTCTGATTAAATGAGATTGTCCCCATGCGAAAATGTTTCCTTTCTCACACAAAAGCAAGTGGTAGGTGTGTCTCCATTTGTGGAGAAATGCAGAAGTGGGGGTAGCCTGTCCACCTTGATTCTTTGGGCTACTTCAAGTCTCAGGTGGTAGTTGTCACTGCTCCCATGCACCTGATAGTTTTCACAAAAGCACATCCCTGCCATAAGCATGGTACTTCTTTATGAGTGCACCTAAAGTTCCTTTATTCATATCGTACATATGGATCATATGAAATAGCCTTGTGTGTCCAGGGTTGAACCTTTAGAGGGTCTAGACCTGGTGAGCTGTAAGATCACCAGTCATAAAGATAGTTACTCCAGTCTAAGTACATTGAAATGAATAGTTAGTTGTGGTTAACCTCTTGGCTCTTGCCAAGGGAGGGAGATGTAGGTAAACTAGTCAAGGAAATCTCCCTGCAGCAGCTAGAGACAATCAGGCAGTTAACCCAATGGGAGATTCCAAATCAGGTGGGTTTCCAAGTCTGAGTAACTAGAACCTCTGTCTTTGAACATAAGAACCTAAGAACATAAGAACGAGCCTGCTGGATCAGACCAGAGCCCATCTAGTCCAGCAAGCTGCTACTTGCAGTGGCCCACCAGGTGCCTTTGGGAGCTCACATGCAGGATGTGAAAGCAATGGCCTTCTGGAGCTGCTGCTGCTCCCGAGCACCTGGTCTGCTAAGGCATTTGCAACCTCAGATCGAGGAGGATCAAGATTGGTAGCCATAGATCGACTTCATAAATCTGTCCAAGCCCCTTTTAAAGCTATCCTAGCCATCACCACCTCCTGTAGCAGCATATTCCAAACACCAATCACACGTTGCGTGAAGAAATGTTTCCTTTTATTAGTCCCAATTCTTTCCCCCAGCATTTTCAATGTATGCCCCCTGGTTTTAGTATTGTGAAAAAGAGAGAAAATTTTCTCTCTGTCAACATTTTCTGCCCCATGCATAATGTTATAGACTTCAATCATATCCCCCCTCAGACATCTCCTCTCCAAACTAAAGAGTCCCAAACACTGCAGCCTCTCCTCATAAGGATGGTGCTCCAATCCCTCAATCATCCTCGTTGCCCTTCTCTGCACTTTTTCTATCTCTTCGATATTTGCTGGGTTTAGCACTGTAGATCCCTGTAATGCAGGCATTATTTTGCTTTCTACATATCTCTGTGTGATGGTATGACTGCACTTGACCAATAACAATAGATGCCTTCATGCCATTTAATTCATCTGTAGTCCATGTGTGTGTTACACAATTTGTAGAAAGTGGAGATAACTTTTCTCTCTTTTCCTACAATGTGAAAACTTGAGGAGAGGGGCTGAGACTCAATGGCAGAATTTTGTGCATAGAAGATCCCAGGTTCATTCCTCAACCTCTCTAGTTTAAAAGGGCCAGATAGCAGGTGTGAAAGATTCCTGAGAGTCTTCTACTTAGAGTAGACAATACTGAGCAGTTTCGTTGGTTAGGGGAGGTATTGTGGGTTGGTGGCAGAGCATTAAAAAGATTCCATGTGCAACCTCCAGCATCTCCAGCTAAAAAATCAGGTAATGGGAGATGTGATAGACCTCCTCATGAGACCCTAGCAAGCCATTGCAAGTCAGGGTAGCCAATGTTGACACTGATAGATCAGGGATCTGACTCAGTCTAAGGCAGATTTGTTACCCTAAGTAGTCAGTCTCCACTTTGGTTGAGGCAATTAGGAGACAGAGAAAGCAAGATGGAGAAAATAGGTTCGATAACTTACATATACCAGGATAGTCCTGGGTGAAAACTCTCAAACAAGTCTTGAAGACATGTCTAGGGAAAGCAGCACCAAAGAGGAAAATGACCAGTGTTTCTAGAAGCAAAAGGAAAAGCCCACACCAAGTGGGGTGCATGCATGGATCCAGAACACACACACATACACACTATGAAAGGCCAAGGAACCAATATTTATACCCCAAAGTGGGTCCAAAGATGGTATGAAGTAAGCTGGCAGGAAAAGCAGAGACAAAGAACGGATTGCTTTTCTGGGGTTCCAACAAAAAGATAGTGGGCACCTGGGCTATTCATCTGAATACTGATTGATGGCTGGGATGGGTGCACATAGGGCAAGTAATGGTCTGCTTAGAATGCTGATTAGGATGATACAATAGGGATTAGCTAGTGCCATTGTCGACCCAGGCATACCTTAAGGCCAGCGGGAAAATGGCCGACTGCCTTCCTGCCCAGGCTCGACATGCAAGATGAATCCCAAAACCCTCTGAGAGGCATCGATTTTGTGGGGGCCAGTGTATTGTTCTCATGTTAGTCTTTGGCCTCTGTGCTTCCTGGCACCCTTTAGTGGGAGGAGGGGTTCAATTGAGGTCACTCAATGAAACTGTTTGCAATAGATCAAAGCAAGTACATTCACGGATTTTGTCCTTGTTTGTGTAGCAAGCAGCCTCCTAGGAACTGCCACTAGTCGTACCATGAGGACTGGTGTCCCATGCTATGTTCTTCTTCTCATTGTATTGAAGATGCCAGCCACAGATGCAGGTGAATCGTCAGGAGAGAATGCTGCTAGAACACGGCCATACAGCCCGGAAACCACACAGCACCCCAGTTTTCTCAGTTTCTTAGGAGTGGATGGAGCCTTTCATTAACTGGGCAATGAGGAATATCTAGCTTCCAAGGGCAGGCGATTTTGCACAGCTGCTAAGCAGCAGATCAGATATTCCAAAGTGAAGCTCTGCCTCTGACCCCTGGAAGAAGTACAGGACTTAATTATTTGCTTCGCCAGCCTCCTTGTGAACACTGTGCTTATTAGTGCACTCACCCCCAACTGTCCTATTTACACAGAGTCCTTAATAAAGATCAAGCGCCTTGTTGCTTCAGATCTGTTCAGCCTCATCCTTTGGAGAATTCATTGATCTCCTGTATATCTACGTAGCTGGATCTGTTGTGCAACACAGCTACCCCTATTTTTTATGCACAGAGTAGTTGATGCAAATTAAGATTGCGTCAAATAGACATCAGGTCTGGACCCCAAGATGCACTGGGATATATGTAACAGATTGAGTACATTACAGTCAGCAAACCTCAGCTTTGCAGAGGAAGCTGCATGTTTAAAACATTGAAAAACAGCAGGCAGCTTTATGGAGATGAAGGGTGGGATCTGTGAACAAGGTTATGGTGATGCTCTCATCATCTCAACTTGTCTGCAGCGGAGAAACATGTCTAGCTGACAAACCAGCAAGGCAGTGCATAAATACACAAGCATGGCACTATGACCAGATCTGAGCATTCAAGTACAGTCTCTCTTCACAAATAATATCGCATTGAATCAGTGAGACGTAGCTGAACTGGCATGGATTTCCTCTTCCGACGCTCGCTAAAGTTCATTTTTTCTCATTGCCCCACACTGGCAATCTTCAAGCAGCGGCTGGAGGAACATTTGTCAGGGTTGTTTTTGGCTGGACCCTGCATTGAGCAGGGGGGTTAGAAGAAGAAGAGTTTGGATTTATATCTCGCTTTTCTCAACTGTAAGAGTTTCTAAGTGGCTTACAGTCACCTTCCCTTCTCCTCCCCACAACAGGCAGCTTGTGTGGTAGGTGGAGCTGAGAAAGTTCTGAGAGAACTGTGACTGGTCCAAGTTCACCCAGCAGGTTTCATGTGGAAAGGTGGAGAATCAAACCCAGTTCTCCAGATTAGAGTCCAGCAGTCTTAACCACTACACCACACTGGCTCTCTAATAGTGGAACATTTAGCCATCCCTGTCTGGACTACTCTATCTACACATACATTTCTACACCTCCCCAACCCCCTCCCTCCCTCCCTCCCTCCCTCCCTCCCTCCCTTCCTTCCTTCCTTCCTTCCTTCCTTCCTTCCTTCCTTCCTTCCTTCCTTCCTTCCTTCCTTCCTTCCTTCCTTCCTTCCTTCCTTCCTTCCTCTGAAATCCAGAAAAATGGACGGATGAGGTACATATACTATTTCCACTCCAGTGGCCATTGGCTGCTTTCCATTAATGAGCCTCTGGGATGGTTCCGTTCCTACTTTTTTTTTTCTAGGGGGAAAAACATGTTGCACAAATTGATCGATAATGTGATGCAGAAGACAGCCATCAGAATTAATTAGAGGTAGTTTCATTGCGGTGTCAGTCTTCCCCCCGCCCCTTCCCTCTGGCTCATCTTTCAAGAACCAGATTGTCCCCAGGGAACTTCTGCAATTCAAAGAGATGTAGATAATAATTAAGAATGTCTCCGGCAGCAGTGATGTCCAGCTGGCCGTTTCACTACTGAAAGTGATAAAATAATAATGACTAATTAGTAATAGTGGGGTAAACATACAGAGGTGCTGATCAACTGCTGTGTGGAGTGGCAGTCTCTCAGCATCAGACTAGATCGGACTTGTAACCAGCAATGAAATATTTTCAGCAACAGCATTTTTCCGAAATACAGGGTAAATGCTACCAGAGAAGCCACCATGGAATGCATTTGCCCAAGGCTCCAAAAATAAGGATGCTGGAACAATCACCATCTGAGCTCCTGTGGGATTTTGTGTGTGTTTGAATTTTTTTATTAGTACTTAAAATTCACAAAATGAAACGATGTACATTTTCCATATTGATTCCCAGTATTAACACTGAAAA
Organism: Sphaerodactylus townsendi; assembly: GCF_021028975.2. Taxonomy (NCBI): domain Eukaryota; kingdom Metazoa; phylum Chordata; class Lepidosauria; order Squamata; family Sphaerodactylidae; genus Sphaerodactylus; species Sphaerodactylus townsendi. The sequence continues at coordinate 11,869,738 of NC_059436.1, read as the reverse complement.
AAAATATTACCACTTGCTCTTTAACAACATCAGTACCAGAACCAGCTTGGTGTAGTGGTTAAGAGCACATGCACTCTAATCTGGAGAACTGGGTTTGATTCTGACTCTGCCACTTGAGCTGTGGAGGCTTATCTGGTGAATCAGATCAGCTTGTGCACTCTGACACATGCCAGCTGGGTGACCTTGAGCTAGTCACAGTGATGTTATGGGGTTTACTACCTGTGAACATGAATGTTTGCTGTAGTCATCATGCCTAGTAGCCATCGAAAGACCTCTCTTCTTTGAATTTGTTGAATCCCCTTTTAAAGCTATATTTTGTTTGTTTTATGGCCCAATCCAGAGTGGCAGACCAAAGCAACATCTGGAGGTGATGAGGCTGTGCCAGAGTAGATTTGTCCTCCCCACTCTTGCAGTCCTGCTGACTTTGCAGGGGCATTCCAGAAGCGTGGCTAGGGATGGAGCTGATGTTAGCCTCCACTTTGGCTTTGCCTCCTGGAACTCCGATGCCCAAGGCTTGGATTTAGAAGCCCATTAAGCTCTATGGAGGGCTTTTTGGTGGTGGGGAAGTTTTTAATGCTTTTACCATCCCACACTACCAAAAAGTCCTCTTGGAAGCTGTGGGGTGGTGCCGCAGCAGCATTCTCCCCACCCTGTCTGAATTGTGCTGCCCAACACAATTGCTCTTCAGTGAAAGTTATAATTGCCTGTAAAAACAACCAACAGTATCTGTAGATTAAAATAAGGCTGGAAAGTTGGCTTTGTGTAGAGGGCAGTTGTTGATTCCTTGGTGGTACAAAGAGAATGCACAAGCTGGGAATACACAAGCCCGCCGATGTTCTTACTGTTACCTTTGTGGGGCTTCATAGAGATCAAGAGATGTAGCAGATCAGAAAAGTTAAGAGATGTTCTGTCTAAGGGTCTGCTTTTTGATGACCTTTCCCACCTCCCTTCCTGGACCTATACATCAGAGCGCCTCTGTTTTGACCTGACAATTTTTCTGTTTGCCTCGGCAGTTCTTTGAGGTTAAGTTTTGCAAAGGAGTATTAGATTCTTTGGAATTCTGTGTGTTCAACTTCAGCCTCTGTGTATAAGGGGAGAATATGACTGTCCAGCAGGAGAAAGTGTATCCAGTACCCTTTTAAAATGCCCTTGAAAGGAATGTCTGCATGCATGTTCACAAAGAGTTCAAGGTGCACGTGGGTGTATGTTTTAATTATTTAATAGGAATTTGAACTGAATTCCGCCCCCTCAAAAAAATAAAGAACCCTTGGACAGATGCTGGCAAACATACATGTGTCTGAGGCTTTTGCAGTTTTTAAAACCTGTACAAGGTATTTGAAAGACAAAGTGCTCTAAGCTGCCTTCCAACACAGTGAGGACTATGTTATCTATGTGTATGGTAGAACACTGAGCAACCTGTGATGATTTGCTTAATTTTGACAGTGGGTAAGATAACAAATAAGAAAGGAAACAAGAGATACAAAGAACAAGAGAGGGAGATGGGATGGGGTATCTAGAGTTCACAGGCTTTGAAGTTGGCAAGGTTTGTATTCTGTAGCTATGAACTCACTGTGTGGCCTTACTGTTTATTGTGAAGACTCTTAAGTTGCTGTTTGCCTTTTATATTTATGCCACACTCTTCTCCCAGGGCACCTAGAGTAGTTGCCAAAATATAGCTTTAAAATAAACAATCACAGTAGCAAATCCTATACTTGAGAGGCGCACATATGCAAAAATTGGTAAGAGTCGTCCACTGAACACCGAGAATCTGGCAGTAAATCATCATAATAAAAACCAATGAAATCCCAAAGCATTTTTACATAATAGAGCAGAACAACAAAAACCATCCCCAAGAGTTGAAGACAAAATCCATGCCCCATCAAAGACCATCAAGAAAAGAAACATCTGCCAGGAAGTCAACAATGCGGGTGCTGATTTGGCCTTCTTGATTCTGAGAGTTCCAGAGCCAAGGAGCTCCAACTGGGCCAACTTTATCTCTCAAGGCTCAAAGATGGAGAAGGGAAGAATGTTTGGGGAGCAGATTCATCTTGTTATTATATGTGTGTTTGTCCTGAGAATATAGTGCATGAAGATGAAGGCACTTCTACAGGTGCAAATTAACACTGTTGCTTGCTTTGACTGATTTCAAGCTTCTATGTAAAATGGATAATTTACAACCGCGCAGGGGGTGGGGATCGGAATTTTAAACTAATCTCAGAAAGTGAATTTCTCCCCCAACCCCTAGCATTATCCTTGTCACTAAAGTTACTGGAATTAATCTGTTTCTCAAGGTAGACATGGATCACAGCCTATGACTTCCTTTGCACCAGTTTAGGAAGTATTCTGGATGAAAGGCTTTTATTTAAACCATCTTCCACTGCTCTTTCTTGCATGCAGGTTGCATTGCTTATTTATGGGAAATAAATGTCTTGCTTCTCCTGCTATACTCAAAAACGTAAGGCAACTTAGTTGGTTCTCTTCATGCTATCCGTGTTTGCTCAATAACCTCTGTGCTTGCTTTACCTTCTCTATCTCATGAAATTCCAGTCTACTATGAGGCACCACAGCAAATGGTGACAGCAGCATATCATAATCAAGCTTGGTGACTTGGTGACAGCTCTGCTCTAGAAGAATAAACTGAGCACCAGTGCTATAGTGCTGCTCCTAGGGAAGAGGAGACCCTGGCAAGTATCATGAGAGAGATCTGCAGTAAGAAAAAAGCCCGGATGTGGCACCACAGCCACTTTGCCTTGCCCTGCCATTCCCAAGGGGGCTTTCCAGTGGTGTTGAAGGCAGAAACCACAAAAAAGCCTCCTGCCACTGGAAAGTCCCCACTGGGCTTAATGGACTTATGCCACCAAACAAATACTGTAAATCCAAAGCCCTGGCTATCAGCATAATGGCGGCAATGGCCAGGTGGAAGCTGACTAGTGTCAGCTCCTCCCCTGGCCATACCTCCAGACTGCCCCTGTTATGCCAGGAGCACAGGGATGCTGCCACAGCACTCAGCACTACGTTCCACCACCATGGAAGGCTGAAGTGCAGGGAGGGCAAATACCTCACATGGCCCCATGCCACTCCCAATGGCAGATCTTTGGATGGGGCTTATCGTCTGGCTCCAACCCATAAGCTGGAGTGTTGGACTAGGATCTGGGAGACCCGGGTTCAAAGCCACTCTCTGCATTGGGCTAGTCTCCATCTGACCTCTGGCTAGTCATCCTCTCTCAGCCTAACCATCCTATAGATCTGAGGGCCGGAGGTAGGAGGGGAACTAAAAAATGGGCAGGGGAGGGAAAATTATCTGCCCCTTTCCCCCTAAGGTTGGTTTTTTTAAAAAAATCTAAGTTTTTTTTAAAGTTCCCATCCTCACCCAAACACTTGCAGGAACCTGACTGTGCTTTCAAAAACCAAGAGGCTGGTTTTACAACAGTTTTCTGATTGGCCAGCCAGTCTAACTGAAAACTTTCATATGAAGAGTCCACTTGTTTGTCGTGTCTTAAACAATTACGTTCTATTTTTTTAAAAAAAAAACACCTCTACCTGAATCACAAAAATAGTGAATGCATTTACTTTTCATGCGCTTAAAAGATACAAAGACCAAACTCTATTGTAATATGACCAAAATAAGAACAAAAAAAATCAAAACCTGAGTCTACATTGGATGGATAATGGCCACCATCTCTGTGCTTTCTTTCCCTGATGGACTTTGAATGGGGCCATAATGAGTTGCCTTCATTTTGCCAAGTTACAGATGTTAAGAAGAGCCACCGCTGATTTCTATTCATCAGATTCTCCCCTCCCATCCACCCAGATCTCCTCTTTAATGAGCTGGGAGCCAATCAATAATTCATAGCTACATGAATAACCGGGGATAATAACCACTTATTTGGAAAGATGCAATCAGACCACATTCTCTCCCTGAGCCTCTTATCTGCTTATCAGCTCCGTCTAACTCATGGCTAATCCAATAGACCAAAGCAGGCACCAAACAAAAGGTTAGAAAACAAGGTAGCTAGAATGTGCGGCAGATCAGAGTCCCACATGTGGATGTGTTTCTTTCTTCCTCTGGATGTGCAGGGCCTTGTGAAGAATCAAAACAGCAGGGATATCATTAGAATGGAGGGCTGCTGCTAGAACATCTCAATTCAGCTTATCATGACCATCTGCAAATGTGACTGAAGAGTGTTTCCAATGGGAAAGCTTCTTCATTTAGGCGTGAGATCTACCTGCAGAGAAGATGACATTTGTCACAAGAAAGGAAGGGATCATGCTATAAGTCTTCTCAGCACTGATCTACAACTGCGATTGTGAGGTCAGATCTAAACCTGACACCTGCCAAACTGATGTCCTTCAGGTAGCACAGGGCAACCACACAATCAAATGTTGGGGGATTTTTTCTGGTGCACAATTGTCACTTATGAACTTCAATATCCGGTGATAGTTTGCATATGTAAATGAGTTATCAAGGATCAAAACACATGGATAGAATCTTCATATTGATTTCTTCAGCACAGCACAAGTAAGACATCCTGAGGAAGCTAAAAAAAGCATATTGGGGAGGAACTCTGCACAGTTTTTCGCCAAGATGTCCTCAGAATGGCTTAGTTTAACACAAGGCATCTTTTTTTAAAATGCTTCAAAGTACATCTTTTTTCCTTAAGCCACCTGCAAGACATCTGCTGCCTGGCTGGCTGTGTGGAGCTCAGGAGGTGTCTTATTTTTCCCATCCAACCATTTTGCTCTCTGGTCAGCTTCCTTCTCAGCTTGCGCCCAACATTTTGTTTGCAACTGAAGGGATTCTCCCTGCCCCATTTGCTAAGGCTCTGCAGGCTCTGATCCTGGGTGCCTCTTCAGCCTGAAGTGTACACAGTTTTACTCTGTTCATCCCGCCGATCCTGGCAACATATAGTTTTCCTATTTTTTAAAAAACTTTTTCAATGAGCTGTCTGCAAAGATCCGCAGACACAAATATGAGTATCTTAGTCTCTCAGAAGATGGGTCTACTGCCCATTGAAAAACATTAGATAGACTTTCCCTCCATGGACCATCAGTTTTTCTGTGCAGTAAGAAAAAACTGAATTTTGTGGTAAGGCTGTCCAAATAAACAAGGTGAAATTGACTCATGTAAATAACTCAAGCTGCATCTGCCATCTGCCCAAACTCTAACAAAATGTGAGGGGACAGTATAGATTTTTCCTTCATACAAATATAAAACCAAACTCTACTGGGCCAAGCCAATGAGTCTTCCATTCTACTACTCATTTAATTTATTTGAAATTCAACCTCTCAACACAAGAAGAAGAAGAGTTTGGATTTATATCCCACCTTTCTCTCCTGTAAGGAGACTCAAGGTGGCCTACAAGCTCCTTTCTCCTCCCCACAACAGACACCTTGTGAGGTAGGTGGGGCTGAGAGTTCTGAAGAACTATGACTAGTCCAAGGTCACCCAGCAGGAATGTAGGAGTGCAGAAACACATCTGTTTCACCAGATAAGGCTCAGCCACTCAGGTGGAGGAGTGGAGAATCAATCCCGGTTCTCCAGATTAGAATCCACCTGCTCTTAACCACTACACCATGCTGGCTTCCAAGCATCCCTAAGTGGTGTACCTAAAGCTACAAAATGCATTTACCATTAGCATTTGAATCATAGTTGAATTATAGAACTTTGATGATCAAGTGTTGGTGAAAGATTGTTGAAAGGGCTTGGGAAATTATGGTACCCTTCACCCAATGCCTGAAACTGAAAAGAAAAAGTTGTAATTAAACAGATGAAGGAAGAAGTTCCATAGGTGGGACACTGCATCAGAGAAGATCCTGTTCTTGTTAGTCATCCATCTTACTTTTCAAGGTTGTGACCATTTAGATATCTTTTGGAGGCTTCCAAAGTGGGCATGATGGTCGACAACACTCAACTCTGACTATGATGATTCCATTTGGCTGTCATGCTGAACCTATTGATAGATCTGTCCTCTGTTAATGTTTAATTCTTTTTAAGGCTATCTAAACTAATGACTATCATGTGGCTAAGAAACTGAGGGTTACTTTTGTTGACTTCCTCTTTGCTGCCAGTCTCTGGAAGAGAGCTATGCACAATCAGAAAGTGCACTGGAAGGGTGTTTCTGCCTTACCATGCCACACTTCAAGATGGGACTACTTTGTGACCTTCGCCCATTTGCTTCTCTGTCTCAGTCTCTTTCCTGTGGCTTGTAAAACAGGCCCTGATACTTTTGTGATGCTTAATGCAATAAAGTGTACAAAGCCTTTGGAAATCCTCTTAAGAGGAAGTTAAATATTGATTATTATTCATACAGCAATTATTGTTCCTTTCAGGGAAGCGGATTATTACTGTCATTAAAATTGCTAGCAGCATCTAAGTGGTTGTATTTAAACCCTAGAAAATAATCTGTCAGTTGGATTAATTTACGTGTTTTAAAAATTTTTGCTTGAATGCCTCCCACTCCTGTCGCATATTATCCTGCCTTTCCTTGGAACAAATCATGCTTCCAATATGCCCCGGAAGCTATCTTGTGCAACATTTTGGGTTCCAATAATTTTTAGCACAAAGATGGAACGGTTGTTGGGCATCTGAAATTCTTTGTGCTTTGGAGTGAGGAAACATAGATAAGGTCAGGGCTTGTATTTATCACTTGTTTGTGATGAGTGGGTTGCTAAAAGTAGATCAAAAGTTAGCATTGTGTAGCGATTAGTGATGGACTAGGTAGGAGGTTCTAGGAGATCCAGATTCAGATTCCCAATCTGCCATGGACAATCACTGGATGACCTTGATGCAGTCATGCTTAACTTAGCCTACCTAACTGGGTTGTTGTGGGAACAAAATAGAGAAGGGGAAAATGATGCCCTGTCCTGTGTGCTGTCCTGAGCCACTCAGTGAAAAGGGGAGATTGAAACATACTTAATAATTAGTAAGATTCATCCAGGGCGACTAAACAGAGAAATATTTGCCTTGAATGTCTAAAAGAAGTAAGGGTTATTTCAACAGAATCTTTTTTTTTTTACGTTCTTCTATTTTAAATTGTTTATAGTACTTTTAAAAGTGTGCCCCTGTTTTATATGATTGGTGTCTGCTCTGACCCTCTGAAGACAGAATGGGCTATAATGCTAAAAACAAATAGATCTATTGCAGTAAAAGAAAGAACAATTTAGGGGCATGAATGCTACAAAGCCTCAAGGCCTCACCTTACCTGCTCTGAAAATGCTCTCTAATGACAGATTCTCCCCTCTCCTTCCTAGCAAGCTGTCATGAGCGTTTCCACTTGCGGCCCATTTAGCCGACAGGGCGCCAAAGCCCCAGGACCACCGTTACCTGAGCAGCCTGACTCTTCTTCCCGCCCCAGAGCGTCAAACACGCCCTAAACAGCTTAACCCTTTAAAGGGTTGTTGTTGGGAGGAAGCGTCTTCCCTGCGGTAGCGGTGCCCGAACAGCCGCCGGGCAGCGCTATCTCCCGTCTCCGCCCACTCCTGCCCGGTGTCTGCGTGGCCTGCGGAGGCGTGCAGCCCGCCCACACTGTCCTCCGACCTCCAGGGGTGGGAGGGCGGCGTCAGTGAACTCGGCATGCAAGCATTTACCGATGAAACAAAGGCGAAGAGCAATGTGAGACGCCTGCGCAGATCTGCCGACACTTCAGCTTCTCCACGTCGCGGGCAGACTTAGCTAAGCAGCCGCGCTCTTGGTAGAGCCGAGCTTGTACATAGGCCGCTTCAAGACGCTTCCATGAGGACGGGCCTGGGACGCCAAAAGGCTTCCCCAGGCCACCGTTCGCGACAGGCAACCTGGACTTCTTCCTTCTGTGGGCGGCGCTGCCGCTTCTAAACAACAAACCCTTTTAAAGGGTTGTTGTTAGAGGGAGCGTTTCTGGCGGCGCTGGGTGCGAACCGGCTACTGGAAGACGCCAGTTCTTCGCTTCCTCTGCTGATTATTGCAGTTCTGAAAGGAGAGGAGCAGCCAGACTTCATTACCTCGGGTCCTCCGACTCTCCAGGGCTGGAGGGCAGCGCATGAGGCACGCTTCCGCAGGCGGCGAGGAGGACACCGCGAGCGGGCGGAGGCGCAGAGGCTGCTCTTGTGCGGAGCCGCCGCTCGCCTGGCCGGCCTCCGCCTCGCGCTTAACGGGCTTGCACTCCACGCCTCGCACTCTTTTGGCTGCTGCATGCAAGGAGGCCGTGCGGAAACGGCCATAATGACACAGCAAAGCCTCTTCTAGAAAGCCAGAGTGGTGTAGTGGTTAAGAGCATGTGGAGTTTGAAACCAAGTTTGATTCCCCACTCCTCCACCTGAGTGACAGAGGCTTATTTGGTGAACCAGATATGTTTCCACACTCTTACATTCCTGCTAGGTGACCTTGGAACTCCCTCAGCCCTACCTACCTCACAAGGTGTCTGTTGTGGGGAGAGGAGGGGAAAGTAGCTTGTAAGTCACCTTGAATCTCCTTACAAGAGAGAAAGGTGGATTATAAATCCAAACTCCTCCTCCTCCTCTTCTTCTTCATAAATTCAAGAGGGGAGACATTTTATGATTCTCTGGTGTAGTGAAGCTTTTCAACTGGATTAAATTTTGCAAATGCGGCTCAGCAGATGACAATAGCTCTTGCAATTTACCTATCAGGAGTTAATATTCACTGTTAATATTCACCCTAACCCTAACCCTTTTTTATCAGTCCTGAGGAGTTGGGTTTAGGATTTACTGTCCCACGCTAGACTGTATTTCTTCTCCATTTCTCACATAGCGGTCAGCAGCAAGATCTCTTTATTGCTCAGACCAGTGACCTAGCCCAACCTGTCTTTATACTAAGGTCAGGAAATACCCTCTGGTCCGTTGGAAATAAACAGTTTCTTTATGTGTCTTCCCAGATTCCTGCTTGGTATCTGTGATAGCACTCGCTGGTACAGAATATTGGTACCCTTTTTCAAGGGCTCTCCCAAATCTTGAGGCAACAACTGTTGGACATCAGTTCAAAAAAACCTAGTAATGGTACCCAAGGGGTATGTTCATTAATAGTAGTTTTTTTTAAAAAAAGAACCTTCAAAAAGTAGGCACTTGACTATAATAATGCACAGTTCTTACCCATGGAGAATCTCAAGATGAAAGGGGGTACAATTCTTGTATGGCAGTGGAGCTGACTTGGAAGTACATTCACTGGTTAGAGAAGTCAGCTAGGTGCAGTAGTGAGCCAATACCTGTAATGTATTAAAGATGCTACCTTCCCCACCAATTCCTGGTGTAATGCTGCAACTGTTTTTTTTAAACTGTTTGTGTTTTTATTACAAAAAATATAGTAAATCAATATTGTATTGTATAGTAAATCAATATTGGAATTGTTAATATGTACATGGGGTACCAGAAAACTTTAAAGTCAGGCCATATGTCTGAAGTAGGAGAAGTTTAGGTTTAGCAGCAGATACACCATTGCTTGATTTGTTCTGCATTTCTGCAGTTTCAGTTATGAGACTGGGCTTCTGCTATGGCTAAAGGATCCCTCTGAGACTCTCTTTTTTGGTACTGTATCTGCCTTCATCCTAAGTTAACCATTTAGTAATAGTAGGTACAAGGAAAGGAAGTGGAAGGAAAGATAGAAGTGTGGGATGTGAGAGAAAGATAGAATGGCAGGGTTTCATCAAACAATGGTTAACATTTATTTATAGTCTGCCTTTCTCACCAAGATGCAAGGTGGATCACAAAGTCAATATAATCAACATCCAGGGCATCATGCAACAGGACTGGGATTCTAGACATCTGGTTACAGCAGTGGAAGGGGTCAAGCAGATGGCTATAGGCAAACAATTCCAATAGGTTAAGATGTAGTGAACAAAGAACACAGCAAGGAAATACCTTTGGAATTCACTGCCCCAGGAATCTTGCTTGGCCTCTTCATCTTGACCTTATGGAAACTGTATTGTTCCAGAGAGCCTTTGGTGGCAGCTGCTTCAGTTCTATGACTCAAGAGAATTGTGAATGCTGAACCATTCTTCTTCCCCAAAGATGAGTGTAGAGGAAAACGTAACAGATAATAATAGGAACACTTTGCAGTATCACTTCTCCCACTGAGCATAGAACTGGGGACAGTAATAGATAAAAAGTTGGCATGAGCCTGATATATCAGGAAAGGGCAGGGTAAAAACCAAACAAATTAATAAATCACTCTGTGTTTCTTTGTACTTCTTCCCAGTAATGTTTAGAACAGGGATGGGCTACCTATTTGCATCGTGCCAAAACACTTTCAACATCTTCCTTGGCCAGTGTCACTAAGGCCTTTTCTGCACGGGCCAATAAAACCGGGATAACACTGGTAAAAAAGCCAGGTTGGAGGGGAACTTCACATGGATCCCGATCCTAACGCAGATCCACTCCATGTCCCCTCCCCCAACCCAGGTTATTCAAGAATCACACACACAAATGTTTTAACATGCCTCGCAGCTGCGGCTAAGCAAACAGCTGCAGCTGCAAGGCACATTATACGGCTGCACATTATTGTTTTCCTCCTCCCTGCCTCTCTCCTGCATGGCCATGCAGGAGAACATGGATGTCCAGAGATGTTGGTATGGTTGTAGGGTCATCTGTGGCTGGATGCATTGCAAAGCAGTGGAGAAGGCCCGGGACAGCCACAACAGACACGCCTCTGTGTGAAGGCACATCACCCAGGTGCGTTGGCCCCAGGGCCGCCCGCCCAGAGCTCTATTGGCCTGTGTGGAAAGGACCTAAGAACAAGCTGAGCTCTAAGGACACTACCAGCTCCTGCTGTTACCCAAAATGGTAGAAGTCTGTCCCTTTTAGCGTAGGGGAATTAGCAAGAGCAGACTCTTGTCTTAGCAAAAACTTGGGCAAGCTTAGGCTCTTTGTTGTCTATGTATACCAAGATCAGCTTTTGCAAGAAATTTTTCAGGAGAGCAAACTAAAGGTTAACAAATTTATTCACAAATAAAAGGGGTACAAAAGCACACAATAATCAAAGCAACAGAACACCCACATCGTCCCAGGATATAAGTAGTTTTGAAGGGATAGGAAGGGAAACTATTTTAATGGAATCTGATTTTATTTGCCACCTGGGTTTTGATTGTTGTTATTCGTGGTTTTATGTTTTGATTGTATTTTAAATGTTGGAAGCCACCCTGAGTCCATAAGGGGAAGGGCAGCACATAAATAGAAATAAATAAATAAATAAATGTGAGCTCTGAAAACAGCCACAAAGTTTGTGCAGTCTGAGTATTCTAATGGCTGAGAGAGTTCTTGCCTGGTGCTCCGATTCCTGTGTCAAATGAGTTAGAATGCCAGTGTTTTTCAACTGAGTCGCCAGCTTTTGCATTGTCGAATGAATGACAGTTCTTGCCCCTGGGCTTTCATAAAGTGTGATGTGTGCATCTCAGCAGGAAAGCCCTATCAACAATGCAGTAAATAAATAAAGTGGAGGAAATGTGTTATTGCTTTCATATCTAATGTCTAAAGCCATTTCAGACAATAAAGGTTGAACACAGAAAGCCCACCTAAGCCAAAATTGCCCAGGGCACCCCCATTGACACTGCTGATGTTGAGTGAACAAATAGAAATGTAACAGCAGTGGAATTGCCAGTTACCCTGCAAAAGATCTTGGGCAACAGAAAAACAGAAACTTACAAGTGAGGAAACGGAGAATGCAGAAAAGGTCTGTTGTCTGAGATAATGTTCCCTGCACAAGTGTAACTTAGAAGGCCTGGGAGTATGTCTTTATCCTACTTAAAGTTTGTTTTTCAATTTTGCACTGTTTGCACATGTGCATTGTAGTCACACATCCTCTTCCACGCCTGCTTTACTCTGCTGTAAACATGCAATAGGGCACTTATAGAAATGATGTTGGAAAGGCTGACCAGGACGAGATCAGCAGCTTTCTGCTGCCCCACTTGCTCGCTCCAAAAAGAACTGAAGAGGAACCTTATGCAGAGAGTTTTTAAAATCTTGATTTCTAGTTTGCTATGGAGACCCCTGCCCTACTTCCCCCTTCAGATGAAAACTGAAATCAATATTCCTGCAGAAGCATCCACTAGAGAATGCTCTGGTTAAAAAAATACCCTGAACTATACGCTTTGTAGCAAATCCCACTTTCTCATTCTGACCTGCTAATGTGTCACTGGAGTTTTATTGAAAAATTCCAGACATATAGAACCCTTGAAACTGGGAGAAAATGTCCTCTTTCAGACAACTGGAAATTCCTAGACACTGAACAAAGACGTGATCCACAGCTTTACCAAAGGCTGTTTCTGACCAGTTTTCAACTATCTTCTATACATTTCCTCAGTTGGTTACAAATTTGCCACATATAATGTGCCTTGTTGTGTGATCAATGCACCGCAATTGTGTAGCCTCTCGCTATTGTACAAAGCTATCGACAAAACAGTTGCCTCTGCTGCCAGAAGCCAATGTTTGACTGCAACCTTGACTTGCTAATTAGTTCTACGCATGAATTTCAGAATATTCCTTGACATTAAAGGCCTTTAAATGCATAACACCTATGTTCGCTTCACCCAATATTTTCTAAATTCAGAGAACTGCCGTTGATTACAGCAGTGAAGCTGGGGGAGGAGGGGAGAAGCCTCTAACCCTCTCTCTCTTTGCATTGTTGTTCCCATTGAGATTTCTCCCCAGGCTGCTGTTTTCTCTGTGGGGGAGAGAAGGAACCTCTATTTTTTCCCAATGGGCAACAAGGAACTTGTGAAGGGCAATATGGACCAGGCAAATGGTTAAGTGGAAAAGGAGTGTGTGTGGAGGAGTGGGAATTGTCATCATGGCATAGCCAGGTTACGGCAATACTGTAAAGCTTTCTCTCTAGCTCATTTTAACTGCCTGCCCTCATCGCTCCTGTAAAGGAGATACTTAACCCATCCCCTGTTCTCAACATTTGTGACCCGGCCAGTTGAACCGAGTCAAAACAGTGGAACAAGGGTTACCATATTTTCTTTTCTTAAATTAATTTTCTCCATATATATATTCACAAAACTAAAATATAACATATAACAGAAAAATAAAACTTCCCAGAGAACAAACAATACAACAAGGTGGACCTTAATATTCCATAACGTGTAAACATGATACTATTTTAAGAAAAAACCTTCTGTCCTTATTTCATCTAGCATTTTGCTGTTTAATGATTTGCTGTTTAATGAGCACCCACTGGTGTGAAAATAATATTGCCACTTTTATTATTAGTAACACTTTTATTTATTAGTAACATATTAACCTGCTCAATCCATTCTGTATTAATATATTTTCCATAAGGATGTCAGTCCCACATATCTTACCCCTGCAGTAAGTTTCCAGGAAGACCTGGAAAATTCTGTACATCTCTCCTCCTTGCAGTCTACTCCGATGACACCACCTTTGAAGATGGCCAAATTCGGTGCTGAGATCTTGTCTATAAGAAGGCAGATATTCCAAATGTTTTAATAACTGTTATGAATAATTAATTACAGCACAATAAGGTTATGAATTTTAATCTCTGTATGTTAATTTTATATTTGTATGCAAATTGTGCTCTTCAGTTGATGTTGACAGATCTTTGGGTCATAATAAATGCTGAGATTGAGACTGGGTTTTCAAGGGAAAAGATGAACAAAGTGGTTGGCCAGTGCCTGCTGCTGAACCTGCTCAGCTACCAAGATCTGACAAGATCAGGCTAGCCCAGGCTGTTTAGGTCATAGAGGAAAGAGTTAACTTCCCCAATCCGGCATTGCTGCACCAATCCAAGCAGCAGACTCAACAGCTGAATTTTGTCAAAAGAAGAAGTGCCAGAAGATTGGATTGTGGGTCTTTTGTAGAGTGTGTGGTTTTTAAACAGAGGCTGGATGGCCATCTGTCAGGAGTGCTTTGATTATGTGTTCCTGCATGGCAGGGGATTGGACTTGCTGACCCTTGTGGTCTCTTCCAACTCTATCATTCTCTTGGATCCATGTCACCTATGACCTGTCCATTGAACTGATTTTGTTTTTAAGTCTCCTAAACAGTATCCTGTATTTTGTCTCATCTTCTTTGCAGTGCCTCCAGATGATCCGGTTATTATTGGGGGGCCCGTCGTTAGCCTAAGAGCTGGTGATCCTCTGAATCTGACCTGCCATGCTGATAACGCCAAACCAGCAGCATCCATCATTTGGATGCGGAGAGGAGAAGTAATCAATGGAGCAACCTACTCAAAGGTAAGGACACCTGAAACTGGGAAGGAAGGAAGGGAATTTGGGTGCAGCTCACCTGGAGGACAATGACAATTCCACTGTGCATGAGGTAGAAATTAGTAGGGCACTGAGAGTTTTCCCCCTCTTATAATATTAAGATTCCATAGGATGCAAAGAAATCCATTGGTGGTAGGTTTAGGACAAACAAGACTCTTTTTTAACATAACAAATATTTAAGTTAAGGTGTTTACTTCTACAAGATGTGTTGATTGATAGGTGATTGTCACATAAATAAGAAGGATGCATTTAGGGTGTTCACTTCTATAATACGTACCGATTGCCATTAACTTGGATGATTTTTGACAAGTCAGGTCAGACAAATCCATTAAATGTATCTATCACTATGGCAAAGCTGAATAAGGATGTTCCTGGGTAGTACCTCTGAATACTAAATGTTGGATACTCCCAACAGAAGATCTTGCCTTCAGGCTTTGCTTATGGGTTTGCTGGAGGCATCTGACTCGCCAGCAGTTTTGGACTAGGTGGACTTTTTGTTTGTTTGTTTGTTTGTTTCATTGAACAAAGATTTGAAGTTCACTACCCAATCAATGTTTGGACTTCAGACAATATAAAGAAGATGATTTAGGGCTGGTCACCCTCCCAGCCTAACCAATCCTCAGGGTTGTTGTGAGGATAAAATGGAGAAAGGAGAACCATGAATGCTACCCTGAGCTCCCTGGAAGAATGGTAAGATACACATTGAGAGAGGGGGGGGCAAGCAGTTTCACAGGGTAGATGTGGAACAGCTAGATTTGAGTCGAGGATCACCTTAGAGAACAACTAGATTTTCAGGGTTTTATCATTTGAGAGCCAAACTCCCTTCATCAGATATCGCAAAAAGTTTATATTTTGACATTTTTGTTGGTCTATAAGGTGGGTTTTATTCATTAGTATCTGACATGCAGAGCTTTGACTCTCAAAAGCTTAGGCCCTGAAAATCTTGGTCGTCTCTAATGTGCTGCTGGACTCAAATACAGACAGAGATACCCTAAATAGAGAAGAATGTTTCTCGGATATTCTAACTATGAAAATAATATTGCCACTTTGGATGACAAAGAACTGCCTCCAGGTTGACACAGCCAGGCAGGATAGAGATGAGAGCAGACAGCATGGCAAAGTGAAAAGAAGCAAACATCAAAGAAGCGGGAGCAGAATTTTGAGTGGCAATATTGCCACTTAGAGGCAATAAACATTGTTCAGGACAAATGATTCCCAATCTAGTGTGGTGGTCTTATCCACGTCCTTCCCTACATCTGTCATCATGTTGTGAGTGTGAGAAGTGTCCAACTTCTCAAGGGATGTACGACACCCACGCATTTATATGAGATTTATATAAGGGTTTAATTCCACTGGAAAATCTTCAGCCAAAAAGACCACCAAGGGACCTCTCAGGCAGGCAAGAAGCTGAGAAGTTTGGAGACCAAAGGCTGTGCAAAGAAATAAGTCTAATGATGGTTTAGGCTTCTGGCTTCTGCTGCCTGCTTTCTTTGCACCTTGCTCCTACTACAGGACTAGACCTTCCTTAGACTTGTTCTTCTGCTTACCCTGCTTTTCATGAACTGCTTCCTAACCAGCCATAAGGAGTCTCAAAGCAGATTACAAATGTCTTCCTTCCTCTTTCCCACAACAGACACCTTGTGAGATAGGTGGGGCTGAGAGAGTTCTGAATGAACTGTGACTGGCTCAGGACTCCCAGTAGTCTTATCGACGACTCCAGATTAGAGTCTGTCACTCTTCACCACTTCACTATGTGTGCTCTCACATTGCTCTACCTCTATTCCACACTGGCTAATTGGTAAGGAATGGCACAAATTGGAACATATAGGTAGGGCAGCTGACACTTACTCTGAGCATAAAGAGCTGGTCAGAAACCAATACTTCATTGACTTGAGCAGGCAGGTGCTGAGTATCATCAGCCAAGGCTTAGCTTCTTAGTGGAATGTGGGAGTCTTAACACCTCTTGGCTCTCTTTGATGTGCAGCTTAGGATATAAACAAAGCCAGTGGGAAGGTTGGCTGAGTTTGGAGCCAGGGTGGATTTGCCCAGAACGTTGACAGCTGTGGATGGCTGCTTGCTGGAGCAATGTTTGTTGATGTAGATCAGCCATTAATAAACCCTCGATAAACCCAGGTGTTCATGCCTCGTGTCTTTATTGTGGGTGTGACCACAGAATAAGCCAAGATTAGGAATAGTAACAGGAAGAGTCAGGCCTAAGAAACTTAGCCATGAACCAACTGAAACAAAAATGTATGTACTTGCCAGCAAACATGGCTCTGGATAAACCTGTGAGCCGCAAAGTGCTGGTTCTCCAGGTGCTGCCCCCTGAACTTTCTGTAGGTGGGCACCTGCCTCTGAAGATGATCTTAGTAAACAAGCATTGCAGTACAGGAGAAGATTGTATTTCAGATACCTCAGATCCAGAACAGTAAGTGGTTAGAATGTCAGATTAGGATCCCAGACACCTTCAAGCACCCACTTCTGCCTTGGACACTTGCCAGTCACACAATCTCATCCTGAACTGCCTTCCAAGCTTTTTGTGAGGACAGCATGGAGAAGAGAAGAATTATGCAAGTTGCTTTCCTAGTGGGGAAACAGGTGGGGTATCACCGAAGAAAATAAGTAAGTAAGCCTTTTCTAAGTCAAATCACTCTGAATTGTGCTTGGACTGAGTGCCAACGTAGATATTGCAAAAGTGTAAGAATCAATTATCCCTCTAACCATGGCAGGGAATTCTCTACCATTGAGTGGCGCAGACCAGCCTGCAAGAGTTCTCCCTGCTGGTGGCTGCCCAATCTGAATGGCACCAATACAGTTTGTGGTCATGCAGCTTACAGGGAACATTGATAAGAATGCAATCACTGTAATACACTCCTGTTAACGCTACAAGGTTGGAGCTTCTGAGAGGTCTTTCAAGGCAGCCCCATCAGGCAGCTTTGTCAACACCTAGCTTCCATGTAACTAGGGCAAAGATCAGTGTGGTCATTTTTCTCCAAGAAAGGATGGCCCTTTCCACACAGGGGAAAGGGCGCCTCTCCAACGGCAGAAATTTTGCCGGTGGAGGGGAGGGGGCCATTCACACAGGAGCATGCAAGTGGCCCCCGCAGAGGCCAGCACAGAAGAGGCGGCTCTTCTGCACCCCCCCCCACTCACCTCGTCCTCCAGCATTGGTCTGGAGGGCTGCAGGGACCCGCTCATGCTGCCCTCCAACCTCCAGGGGTCAGAGGGCAGCGTGGGCGGGTCTCAGCAGCCCTTCAGACTGACGCTGGAGGACAAGGTGAGTGGGTGGGATGGGAAGGTGGCGCTTTCCAAAAACCTCCCTCAGGAAGGGAGGTGGAAAGCGGCGCCTTCACGCCGCTCGGGGCTGCACAGGACGGCTCTGCTGGCAGTGCTGCCTGTGCGAACAGCTGCCCAGGGCTGGCGTTTTTGCCATCCCTGGGCCGCTGTAAATGGCCAGTGCAGAAAGGGCCAATGATTCTGACACACCAGCCAGAATTGGTGGAAGACACTTTGACCCACTCATGGTACATGATCACTCCAAAATAAGACTCAAAGTGCCTCCCAGATGAAAACCTGACCCTTTAAGCAGAATGCCTCCCCTTTGAGATGGAAAACAAAATCTCTGTTCAAATTTTCCTACTACTATAAAGTGTTGTAACCTAAGAACCCAAATTAGGCCATAGTAATAGCAATTTGCTATCATATTATTTTTCAGAGGATAGCCCTGATGGTCTACAGGAGAACAGTTAGATTCAAGTCCAATAAGATTTTAGGGGCTTGAGCTTTTGAGAGTCAAATCTCACTTCTCCACAGGCCCCTTCCACACATGCAGAATAATCCACAATTGTTTGAAAGTGGATTTTGCTATTCCGCACATAAAATCCAACTTCAGAGTGCATTGAAAGTGGATTGAAAATGCATTATTCTGTGTGTGCAGAGGGGGCCAGATAATTGATGAAGGGAGAAGAAGTGTGCATGCCCACAAAGGTTTATACCAACAATAAAACTTTATTGGTCTTAAAGGTCTTTGTTGGTCTTAAAAGTGCCACTGGCCTCAAACTTTTTTCTGCTGCTTCAAAGCAACACCGCTGTTTTCCTAAATCTATCCGATGAAGGGAGCTTTGACTTTCAGAAGTTTACACCCCCAAAATATTGTGGGTTTCTAAAGTGCTACTGGGCTCAAATAATATTATTTGTGGGCATTGAGTGAGTTTTCAGTATTTTTCCATATGAAAACATAGAGACTGTTTACAAAGCTATTTGCAATTCAGGCAGCTTATGTTAACAGTGGCTGGGGATCATGGGAAGGATGAGAAGGCCAAATAACATAATTCTGTGTACTTCCCTTGCAAGGGAAGATGCACAGCCATTGTTTGGATTTTAGTCTTTGTCCGGGCATGGGATTCTCTGGCCCAGGCTGCCTCTACTGTCAGCTCGGTTGCCTGCAGCTTCGTCTACATTAGCCAGCTTTATCCTCCAGGCCTTCTGGTTGCTATCTGAGAATCCAGTGTCTGATTTGCATAAGCAGAGTGACCTTTTCTTCCCCACCATCTGATTTGCCTTCAGTATTACAGGCAAATTCTGGCTTTATTGCACCCAAATCCTAAGACAT
This sequence comes from Sphaerodactylus townsendi, assembly GCF_021028975.2. Classification (NCBI taxonomy): domain Eukaryota; kingdom Metazoa; phylum Chordata; class Lepidosauria; order Squamata; family Sphaerodactylidae; genus Sphaerodactylus; species Sphaerodactylus townsendi. The sequence goes on along the minus strand of NC_059436.1, from coordinate 11,850,919 downwards.
TTCCTTTTTCCTGGCATCTGCAATATATCAGGAAATGGCCAACTGGATACTGAATGCCAGAAAAGGGACCGGGGTGTGTGCACGTTTGTTTTTGCAACACTTGTGCCTTGTAGAATTCAAGTTCCTTTCCTCACCCCTTATTTCCATATGTGCTTGTGTTTCTTACAAATCCCCCCCACACCCAGTTCTTCTTCCTCTTATAATCCAGATCAGTGCCAGTGGCCTTCCTTATTATGCACATGCCATGTTGGACATCACAGAACAATTAAGCTAGGCACTTGATCTTGTCTCCCAGAATGTTATGCAGCAGCTGATGCTAATGAATGTCAGAGAGGAATGAACTCTGCTAACTCTGTTGGGTGGAATTAATTACTTTCTAAGCCATGGATGTACAGGGCCACCAATGAGATTTTCTGGACCTGACCCTTCCCTGTGTAGACCCCTACCCCATAGCTCTTAGAGAATGTAGGTTCTTTATTGCTTTGTTTCTTTGAACAAATGATACTCTATTCTTGCCCCTCAGTTCAAAGGCTCTCCAACATGCCTGAGTTACTGTGTATGTGTGTGTGAATATACCCAAAGAAAGTGGAGCATAAGCCAATTTTTGCTTCATTCTACTACATGCTGCTGTTTTTTAAAAAAAACATACATACAAGATGGTAGGTGTATGTGTCCCTCTCCTCAACATGCTGCAGAGCCCTAGTAAATTACCTTTGTAGTCCCCTTTGCTATGACCCTGTTTACATGCAATCGCTTGCAATTGCTTTTGGTCCCCATCTCCATTGTGGTTCTGACCTTTCCCATTACTGTGTTTCAGAGATTCTTGTTGAAGCTCTTGCTTCTGTACTACTTCCTCCCTAGCTTGCATGGAGATGCCATGGCATAATGGTTAGAATGTCAGACTAAGACATAGGGAACCAGGTTGTAATCTCTACTCTCTCATGGGAGCTTTCCGGGTGATTTGGACCAGTCACACATTCCCAGCCTAACCTACCTCACAGGACAGTCTTGAAGATCCAGTGGAGAGGGGTGCGAGGGAGGATATAAGACACTTTAGGTCCCTGATAGAGGGAATGGCAGGATATAAATGAAGCAGATAAATGGAGTGTACAGGATCATAGGCAAGTAACTGTAACTGAGCAGAGATAGAGCTGCCCACAGCTCCTAGAACCAGAGGGAACAAGAACCGGAGGTATAATGAAAGAGGCAGATGAGAGGCTAGGTAGCTGGAATGGCATATGTCCAGTCCTAGCTGATCAGACATCATAAGTGAGTGATCAGACTGACCTCAAATGGCTAAGCAAGAGATTGCAAGCAGGTGGGGACTACCCAAGATGCTCCATATGAAGCAAAAGCCCAATGAAGAGCCAGGAAACAAAGTAAAGTGATAGGTGGGGAGTGCAGCACCAAGGACAGCTCCCCAGAAGCCAGCTCCAAACTCCAACCAAACCAAATGCCAAAGCAAGACTAAGCCCAATATTCCTGCCCTGCTGCTTGTCCTAGTACTCTGTGCACCTGCAGCCATGCGGTGAAGCAGAAAGTACCTCTTGAGGCCAATTCAGCTTGGGAATGTAGCATGGGAGGATGGCTGGAGCTCCTCCTCCCCTGGCACTATAGTCCTAATCCTATGATGCTTGGGTGAGTTAGTTCCCAGTATTTCCATGGTAAGTCAGGGTGTGGGGAACTCTGACCCAACTCATGGTGAAGTTTATCATGTTGTTTGGCCCCTCAGAGTCTGCTTTCCTCTGATAATCAAAAGATCTTAAAAGGATAGAATATTTCTTGGGAGTCTTGCATTCCATTGCTGTTCTGGTGTTTCTTTATAGATTCATTATCTTCTTTGAGGACAGAAGACAGAGCATGTGAGGCTTTAGGTGGAGTATGTGGTAGTTACTTAGCAGGGTTGGAATCTGGAGAGTCTGGTTTCCGATGGCCCATGCTCAAATTCCTGGCTAGTAGATATTGCCTTAGATTTTGTAACAAGGCCCGGGGGTTGGTGGCTGCTTGTCAGACACAAGTTTCCCCTTCCCAATGTCTCTGGCACATCCACTTCACAGTTAGTACCTCAGTCACTGTCAAAGGCCAAGAGTATGAGATCATGCATGCATGGAAAAGCACGTCTACCTTGCTAAATGTTAACAGTGAAAAAAGATTCTGCAGTGTCCGTGGTTTCTGTGGGCACTCTTCTTCAACCCTAAAGAGAGCCAAGGTGGTGTAGTGGTTAAGAGCAGGTAGATTCCAATCTGGAGAATCATGTTTGATTCCCCACTCATCCACCTGAGTAGCAGAGGGTTATCTGGTGAACCAGATGTGTTTCTGCACTCCTGCTGGCCTTGAGCTAGTCACAATTCTTCGGAACTCTTTCAGCCCTCCCTACCTCACAAAGTGTCTGTAATGGGGAGAGGAAGGGAAAGGAGCTTGTAGGCTACCTTGAGTCTCCTTGCAGGAGAGAAAGGTGGGGTATAAATCCAAACTCTTCTTCTTCTAAACCAGAATGGCTTTATAAAGTAGCTGAGGTATAGGCTCTGCAGCTTGCCTGGCCTGAGAATTTCTCAGATCCCAACGCCTGGTGCTGCTGCTGTTAAGACCAAGGGAAAGATTCAGATCAGATCTGACAGGAGATTAATTCTATGTCAAGCCGTGTCCATCCTCCTCTCATGAAACATTACCAAAAAGATTACACTTTCAAATCCCAATTCCCTGGTGGCTGCACCTGGGCAACCTTTGGTATTTGGCAGAGTGAAGGGCTAGAACTGGAGTGCCGCAGATGCCAGTGCCCTCAGCCCTCGCGTGACTCCTATGGAGGTGTCAGTCGATACGGCGCTGTAATGAGCTTTTAAATATTCAATTTTATTAATATGCAGTGCCTGCCTGACTAGACGGAATTAAATGTGCCGACCAAAAGCACTTCCTGTAATAATGATACATTTAATATATTCATGCTCTCACAGCCAACTCCGGTGGGAAGCAACGTTAGGCCCCTGTGAAAGAACCACCTCCTTTGCGTCAAGCAGGTCAATCTGTTGGAAAAAATCTAATAAAGGGTGCTTTACCCAGTAGCTGTCAGTGTGTGGCGGCATGGATTCGAGTGGTACTTGGATGTTTTGGCTGCAGAGTATCGTCACTTTTGATTTTTCTTCTCCCTGATCTAGGCCTTTTAGGATGTGTTGCAATATTTTGAAGCCCAAAACCACAAGAGATGTTAAGAAGATAGGGTGGTTTGTGCATAGAGGACAAACTGGGGGTCCGAGATGGGAGGGGGATTGGCAGTAATTGCCAGCCTGGCTTGTGCAAATGGAAGTGTGAGAGGGGCCATGGCTCAGTGATTGAGCACCTTCTTGGAAAGCAGAAGTTCCAGGTTTAATCCCTGCCATCTCCAGTTAAAAGGACCAGGTCATAGGTGATATGATGAACCTCTCCCTGAGAGTCTGCAGATTTACTGCCAGTCCGTCTACTCAGCAGTATCCATGATAGACCAATGGTTCAGTATATGTGTCATGTGTTCATGTGGACTGTGGTTGGATCCAATCTACTGAGTCAGCTCATTGGTCCATCCTTCTTTGTGACCCATTCTGACCCGCAGTGGCTTTCTAATTCTTTCTGTACCTAGCAATACTAGATCCAGTGTGGTTGGTGTAGTGTAGTGGAGTAGTGGTTAGGAGCAGGGTTCTAATCTTCTAATCTGAAGAACCGGGTTTGATTCCCCACTCTGGCACCTGAGTGCCAGAGGCTTATCTGGTGAACCAGATGTGTTTTCGCACTCCTACATTCTTGCTAGGTGACCTTCGGCTAGTCACAGTTCTTCAGAACTCTCTCAGCCCCACCTACCTCACAAGGTGTGTGTTGTGGGGAGAGGAAGGGAAAGGAGCTTGTAAACCACCTTGAGTCTCCTTACAGGAGAGAAAGGTGGGATATAAATCTAAACTCTTCTTCTTCTTCTAAACTGTATTTAGGATTTGGTGCTCTAAGGAACGGCCCCTCAATGTATTTAAGCAGTTCACACATTTTACCCTCACAACAATCCTGTGGGGTGGGCTAGTTTGTAAAATAAAGACTGACCAAAGTAATTCAGAGAGCTCTAAGATTGAACAGCAAGCACGTGTTTATGAGAAACATCCTTCTGTTTTGAGAATCTATTGTTCTGTGAACTTCTACATGGTATACAAGAAAGGTGGATCACTCATGCAAATAAGTAACCAGCAAATGCAAAAACCAACACATAGTATGTTAAACATCTAAATAAAGGGTTATAAAGTCCTCATAGCAAGGAGTCCCTTCTAAGCACTGCTACCAACCCAGACCCAACCCCATCCTTTAAATACCATGTTAGAAAAAGAGTCCTTGAAAAATGTTTACATTTAGTCTCAGCCTTTGGTGGGTCTTGAAGTGGAAGGATGCTCAACTTTTTTGCAGCAGGCGTAAAAAATTGCCTGTCTGTATTCATGAGTTGAAATACATGGAGGGATATCCATAGGATGTTTGGTCTCTGTAATGGATACAAGTCGAATTTGGGAATAGCCAACGCAGTATTTCCTCCAGGAGAAAAAGATATACTGATGAACATAAAAGCTCTGAGATCAAAACTGAAATGAATTTTGTCACAATAAAGGGGAAGAGGGTTGGAATTCTCATACAAGTTTTTAAATACTTTTTTTTTGTGCTGCCCAATTCTGGATGCTGTTTCATTTTATTCTTTTAGGAGGAAAAAACCCCAAACGCAAGAGCGCTGAATATGATAAATTAGCGCATAGCATCTCTTTTACATAGCATTCATCAATTCAAGTGAGAAGGAACAATTCAAGTGAGAAGGATCCTCTCTAGCAGGGCAGCATTTTAGTTTTGTTTTGTTTTTTAATTTGTATTCACACCTTTCCTGCAAAGAACTCAGAGTGACACAAATGTTGGTCAATCTCTTTTACCTTCTCAGTGACCTCATAATATAGGTTAGTCTGAGAAATAATGTCTGACCCAAAGTCAACTAATAGTCTCTGTGGTTGATTGAAGCTGGGAGCCCAGGTCTTTGAAATCCAAGTCTAGCAAGGAATCCAGCAACTTACAAAATGCTCTATAATGGAAGTTGCCATCTCTTGCTGACAATTGCAAATAACTGTGTTGTTGCTTTACTCCTACAGACAATACTCCGGGATGGCAAGCGAGAGAGCATCATGAGCACCCTCTTTGTCTCCCCATCTGACATTGAGAACGGCCAGACGATCGTCTGCAGGGCCACCAACAAGGCCATTCCTAGTGGGAAGGAGACATCTGTCACCATTGACATTCAACGTGAGTTGCTTTCCAGTTTCATCTGGAATAGCCATTTCTGCCCGAATTCATTCCTCAATGCTACCTATTGTATCTGAAATGAGACACAGCAGTGATTACTATACAAATGTATGCTGGTTTAACTGTCCTTCTCTCACCTCTGGATATCCAGGGAATGGTAGATTATGAGACTGGCTAGATGTCTTATGGAGACATCTCAGGACCTTTCGCAAAATATGTATTTATTTATTTACTTATTCATTCATTCATATCCTGCTTTTCTCCCCAATGGGGACTCAAAGCAGCTTACTGTAAAAAGAGAAAATAGAAAAATACAATGGAAATAGACAAAAGAGGAGAAGGCACAACAAAGGAGGCTAACTGGCTCTCCCCCTCCCTCTCACTATCCATGAGCAGAGTTTCCTATCAGGCTAAGAGCAGAAACCGTCATGCTAAGAGCTGAAAGCCAAGAACAGTTTGGCCCTTGTGCTGCGATTCATGTACAAGGTTGCACTGTAGCTATACTGTAACTGAGTTGTCCTGGGCCATGTGTTAAAGCATACCAGCAACCTTTGAAGAAGAAAAGAAGGAAGAGGCAATTGTTCAACAACTCTGTATCAGGGATGAAGAACAAGAGAAGAGTTTGGATTTATATCCCCCCTTTCTCTCCTGGAAGAAGACTCAGAAGGGCTTAAAATCTCCTTCCTCCCCCCCCCCACACACACACCCTGTGAGGTGGGTGGGGCTGAGAGAGCTCCAAAGAACTATGATTCAGCCAAGGTCACCCAGCTGGCATGTGCTGAAGTGCAAAAGCTTCCATAGCTCAAGTGGCAGAGCAAGGAATCAAACCCGGTTCTTCAGATTAAAGTGCACCTGCTCTTAACCACTACACTAACTAGTAGCAAAGCACTTAACCACTACACCACGCTGGCTCTCTATGTTTGATAGACCCTCTGGGACCCTCTCAGTGAAACCCTAGGCAGAGTTGTACCATTCTAAGGCCTTTGAGTTCAATGGGCTTAGAAGCATTTAACTCTGCTTATGATTGCACTGACATTTTTGCAGATTTTTTTACTGTTTCCGTAACTTTTACTTAGCCATCCACCCTTGCATTCAAAGAAATGTCAACACCCAACTTCTGCAGTCACCTGATAGTTTGTAAATACAGCCTTGAGAAAGGCTCATGTTTGTTTTAGTGTAGAAGAAGCTGAAGTCACAGGGAGAATCTTTGGAAATTATTTTAGCTGCAGCATGTTGAGCGATTTTATTCTCAGCGAGGCAATCATTCGCCGGTCAGCTGCCCAGGCTGGAGAAGAGCGTTTGCAGCAGTCATCGAAATGCAAGGCAGTCTTGGGCAAGATGATTTAGCTCTCTGAGTGACTTCAGGTTATTGCCAGATGAGTTGACAAGATTCAGAAAAAGCCTCTAAGTGATGGTCTGGAGAGAGAAGCGAAGGGCAAAGGTGACTCTGTGATGCTGAGTTTACAAATCTTGATGGCACAGTTGTCCAGGGTGATTGAAGCGAGCCCAACGCACCGGGAGGGGTGAAGAGTGTGATTTAGCTGAATTGAGCTTAAACTGCTGACAGGATGTCACATGCCAACTGTTCAAAGAGATACAATACATTTTAGCATGACTGGTCGGAAACTGGCACCGAACAAGGTCAGCAAACCCGGGAATAAGTGGCACAGACATAATCAATACAGGAAAATATCATGGATGTAAGTTTGTGGATGAGAAAGAAAGGGTTAGCCATGTTTTTCTTGTTAAGGACCAAAGGGACCAGCCTTTGGATTTGTTAACACGTCTGCAGTACAACCACCATACATGCCCAGCAGCATTCAGTGGTGATACTGATCCCACTTGTCTCACAATGAAATGAGAGCTCCAAAGAACTCCAAAGGTCACCCCGCTGGCATATGTTGGCATCCACAAGCTAATCTGGTTCCCCAGATAAGCCTCCACAGCTCAAGTGGCAGAGCAGGGAATCAAACCTGGTTCTTCAGATTAGAGTGCACCTGCTCTTAACCACTACACTAACAAGTAGCAAAGCACCACTTCTGATTGCCACATTAGCTAGAAGTGTTATTTACATTTGTTACGAATGCCAGATGTTTTTATTGGAACAAATTTGTCTCTTGTCTGCTACCTGGCAAGCAGGATGTCCAAAGGAACCTATGGCCTTTCTTCAGTGTGCTTCTAGTGCCCTTTGGTTTCGCACAGTGCTGAATGCATTTAAAATTCCCATTAAACTTGCTCCAGTGGAAGTTACATCTGTGCAAAGTCTGCTGTGTGGCTTAGTGGTTGAGAGTAATGGTCTCTAATTTGGAGGACCACGTTTGATTCCCTGCTCCTCCATATGAGCAGTGGACTCTTATTTGGTGAACTGGATTTGTTTCTCTGCTTTTCCACCTGAAGCCTGCTGGGTGACCTTGGGCTAGTCACAGTTGTCTCTGATCTCTCTCGGCCCCTCCTGCCTCACAAGGTGTCTGTTGTGGGGAGAGGAAGGGAAAGGAGCTTGTAAGCCTCCTTGAGTCTTCTGACAGGAGAGAAAGGTGGGGTACAAATCCAAACTCTTCTTTTTGTTCTTCACTCAGCCTTCCTTCCTTTTGTGAAATGGGCAGCCTGAAGAATTCAGCCAGCTGCATCTGCATCCTTTCCACCTTTTTGGTATTTGCTGCTGTCAGACTTGGTCTCAGCTCCCCCCGCCCCCTCCACTCCCTCCTCCCGGTAGCTCTTCTTCAGCTGCATTTTCAAATTCCTGCATCTGTATTTACCAACAATTTGCAATTGCAAGCCATTCAGCATTAGCATGCCAGCTGCTTTCCTGATTCCAATTAAAAACTGGCTGAGCAAATTTGAGTACTGCGGAAAATTCGCCTCTTTTTTTTTTTTTTACAAACTTCCAACTAGTCTACCGGAAGATTAACAGGCTCTCAGGTTGTTCCTTTGCATGTCCTGACACAACTGGCGAGATCAAATGAGATAACGGCGCGGTTCTTTCCCGACCAGCAAAACAGTTACAGCAGCTTCAGACGCTGGGAGAAAATAACAACAGCAGAACTTGAGGCATCATTATAGCGTGCTGTATAGTAGAAGGCCAGCGACGTGAGTGGAATCCCTAAAGACCGCCAGATCCAATTCAAAAGGACAGATTCAATAAAGGCCAATTTCTACTCCAAACCATTAAGTAGACCATGCTGTGAAAGAAATAATAATAGTCATATCCCATTCAGCTATTAAAAGAATTTTGTTTTTAATGTTCTCTAATGGGATTATCAGTTTAGCAGGAATGGATGGCTACCAGAGAAGGGACGGATTCATTTTCAAGTGGTAGAAATGGGGGATCCAAATAGGAAAGAGAAGAACTCCTTAGTGGGACTTCCTCCAGTTCCAGGGATGAAATGGACAGAATGCCCTCTGTGGGAAGGGTGTCAAACATTTGTTACACCTGGATATGGCATAAATGTGACTGGGCCTTGTGGGAGGGAGAGGGCGGCTTCCTCGGCTGGTGAGCCTGCAGCAAGCTCATCATCCCAGATCAGCAGGGGCGGAAGGGGGCTACCTTGGCCCATAGGAGGCTCACCAGCCCATTATCAGGAGCAAGGAGGGCGGGTTGCCTCAGCTGGCTCCCAGACCTGATAAGCCCTCTCAAGGGGCTGGATCTGACTTCCAGATTGCCTGTCTGACACCTCCTCTACAGTCTTCCTACACCTGCACCTTGGGAATGGAGACATTTTGGACAGTTGAGAGAGCCTGAAAGACCAGTTCTGGTCTCTACCATGACACCTTCCCACTCCCACTTCTAGCAGCCTTGAATCCCATTTCTGCCCTGGTCTTAGTGTTGAGGAAGATGCTCCAGTAGTTGAGTAGAAAGCCGAATAGGCCTTGCCTGCTGCTTCTGGTCTGAGTGGGGCTGATTAGGAAGAATCACTGCTTAGGCTCAAAAGGAATCACATTCCACTTCTGCTCTGGCAGGGCTATTCCCAGTGGGAATGTCCCAGAGGGGCCTCTATGTTGTCTTTCCTTTTTATAATTGGAGCAGCATCGCTACCTGTGAAGGAGGCCCCTGGTATGTTGCTTTTTACTTAGTCCAAGTGACTGGCGCTAAGGGAATTGGTCACACTTGATCTAGGCTGATGCGAAAGTCCACGAAGTTCAAGTTCTGGCTCCAAATTTGTGTGTAGAAACAAATGTCAGTGGACTCCATTGGAAAGATGTAGCCTTTAAGATTAAATAGCACAAGGAATTCATTCTGCGAATCTGCAGCCCAGTAAATGACCTGGTAGGAAAACAGGCCCTACTTGAAAGATCGTCAGAAATAGTCATATTCAACAAGAAGAAATGCCTCCGTTTCTTCATCTCTCTTGCAGGGGGAATTTAAAAGAGAAAACCAACATAGTGTAATGGTTAGAATACCAGATCTTGGAGAGCCAAGTCTGAATCTCAAGTCTGCCATGGAAGCTTGCTGGGCGACCTTGGGCCATGCATGCTCTCTCTCACCCTCAACTGCCTCACTGAGTTACTATTGTGAGAATAAAATGGAGGAGGGGAAACAATATTGTTTCCAGCATGGTGTAGTGGTTAACAGCAGGTACCCTAATCTGGAAAACCAGGTTTGATTCCTCGCTCTGCCACTTGAGCTGCGGAGGCTTATCTGGTGAGCCAGATTAGCTTGTACACTCCAACACATGCCAGCTGGGTGACCTTGGGCTAATCACAGTTCTTCGGAGCTCTCTCAGTCCCACCCACCTCACAGGGTGTCTGTTGTATGGGGGGAAGGGAAAAGAGATTGTAAGCCCCTCTGACTCTTCTTGCAGGAGAGAAAGAGGGGATATAAATCCAAACTCCTCCTACTCCTACTCCTCCTTCTTTGCAGCTTTAGGTTCTAATTGGGGAGAAAGTGGAGTATAAATATCTAAGTAAGTATGTAAATGCATAAATGTGATAAGGGAATTTCTATGACAAGAGCAACACTCCAAGCTCAAAAGTACCTTGGGTTCTTGAGAACTGGAAACTGAAGCACAAATCTTCAGCTAAATTGTAGAGCCCCGTAATCCAAGTCTCTTTCCCATTCATCTGCACTGCACTGCACTGCACAACCCCCCCCCCCAAAAAAAAAGCAATCCACAGACCCCAGGTTTGTAACGGAGACACTGAAGCATCTCCAGCTGGAACATCTGTTCAAAGCGATTTCCGTTCCACCAGCCACATCAAAGCAGGCCTCCTGTGAGTTATGCGCCGAACATCACAAGTGGGATTAAAATCATGTTTAATAGTTTGATATGCCATAAACTATTTATACTGCCAGAGCCCACTGGCTGTATGGAAATTCACATCTTGCCTGCCAGAAAGGAGCAGAGTGAGGTTACTGCTGCTCCAGACTCTTCTGCCAGCATTCACAGCTTTCCCCCTGCTATGCTAACACTTCTTAGCAATTCTTCTGCTTATTTCCAAGAAGCAGGAGAGAGTGAGGAATGGTATGGAATTGTTGGCGAGTCAGAGGCATGAATGAAAGCAGCCAGGAGAGCAGAGGTGTATCTAGGGAAAATGTAGCCCAGTGCAAAATCTGAGTTTTACACACACACACACACACACATACACACACACACACACACACACACACACACACACACACACCCCTTGTATGAGCAGCTGCCCTCCATCACCACGACAAACAATGTTTTGTCACTTGTCTTGAAGTCAGTGTATGGACCTGGGGGGAAGGAGAAGGGGTGGGGGATTTTCTGTCCCCCAAGTTACTAAATGGCTACAGCCTAGGGACATTTGACCCCATATGTTCCCCAGGGCAGTATGCCCCTGCATGAGAGTTGAGGGAAGGAACTGGGGTTCTGTTGCAAGAAAATGCCACTGCTTTGTTTGGTTTTGCTTTTTAAATTGAGGAGTTTGAACCATCAGAGCTTTTGCATACAAGGAATATTTGTGCCCTGGATGGCTTCAGAAGGATTTGCTGAGCAGCCAGTTGTTGAGGTCTGGCATGCTCCTTGCAGCTCTAATCTAGATGGACATTTTGTTAGGTGTGGGAGATAGCAGGGCCTCTGGTTGGAGCTGAGAGAAGCAGCAAGACTGATAAGAGGCCAGAGGAGATTGCTTTGCTCCTGTAGAATGGAGAACGATATGCATACAACCTGGTAAAACAGAGTGAATGCAAAAGAAGACAGAAGGAAATGCAGTGCCACTGGGAGAGAAAAGGACGGACATTTGGTTGGCCTGCTAGCTGTAAAAATCGCCCTGATTGCTCGCAGCAGAATTCTGACACATATTTAATTAAAGCTGGTAGTAAATGGAGGGGGTTTGAAGGTGCCAAGGGAAAAAAATGAAAGAAAATGTCTTGGGAATTGGGAGGCATGTGTTCCCAAAATAAGTTCATTGAAAAGGGTGGGGGAAAACAGAATTCATCTCTGCCTACACATCAAGGCGGCTTCCCACTATGTCTCTGCATGAGTTTTTGCTCTGACATTCCCAAACTCGGTTAAGGAAAATAATTCTTTATTTGATGTGATCGGATCCCCTTGTGAGTAATCTGCTGATGGACGATTGTATTACTCCTATGCTAAAAGATCTGCATTGGCTACCCATATATTTATGGGCACAATTTGAAGTGCCTTTAATCCCTAAACGGGTTGTGTCCAAGGTACTTGAAAGACTATTTCCTCCTGCATTATCCAGCCCTCCAATTAAGATCCCCAGCTTTTGTGCCATGCCTTCTTTTTTTTATGTTTGCCACTTTGTGGACCCTGATCAGGTAAAAAGGTGGCATAAAAATGTTTTAAACAAACAGATAAATAAAAATACTCCCTCCACAAAGCCCCAGTAGAGTTCCCTTCACTCAGAGAAGGCTACACATTGTGCCTCTGTATGGCTTATTACTCACACAGATGCACATAAGAGAAACTCATCTGCAAGTATGGTGGTGGGGGTCTTCTGAAACCAGGTAGTTTTTGCACAGTCACCTTCCAGAAGTGAAGGAGGAGGAGTTTGGGTTTGTACCCCACTTTTCTCCACCATAAGGAGTCTCAAAGTGGCTTACAAACTCCTTCCCTTTCTTCTGTTCCCATAACAGACATCTTGTGAGGCTGAGGTTGGTGGGGCTGAGAGAGTTCTTAGAGAACTGTGACTAGCCCAAGGTCACCCAGCAGGCTTCATGTGGAGGAGCAGGGAAACAAATCCAGTTCACCAGATTGGAATCTGCCACTCATGTGGAGGAGTGGGGAATCAAACCCAGTTCTCTAGATAGAGTCCACCACTGTTAACCACTACCTCAAGCTGGTGTAAACCTTTGCAGGTGGAGGAATGAATAACGCTTCCAATTTTAATTCAGGATGAAACAATGTGCCTTGGCTCTTGGAAGTTCAGGGCACGCTGCCTCATGCCTGATAACAGTCAGCTTCTTCGACTTGTGTCGAATGAGTATTGTGGTTGGTGAAGAGGCTGAGCCAAGCAGACTCGATAATTCAAATTCATTACAAACAGCCAGGCAGGAATTATCAATTGTAACCAAGCAGAATTACATTACATTGAATGATCATTTATGCAAATTATGCTCCATTTCTGGTGGGGAATCTTGGGCTTGCCCATTACTAGATCATTAGAAAGCACAATTCCAGTAGCAGGGGGAAGATCAAAGACTTTCATTCGTTCTTATTGTTAATCTATTTTGGGAAGGGGGAAAAAACATTTCTAAGAGCAAAGCAGAATCTGTTCACTTTTAATATGCAAAGAGAACCCTTCTGAAAATCCCGAGCACCTCTGCTAAACTATCAAACAATGGGGAGGCTACTAAGGAGAAGTGTGATTCATACTTAACAATGGAAGGCGATTAGCTTTTGTTGTCTAACAATGGGGAAGCGTCAGGATGCCGACAAATGAATTAGGAGTACGCTATGTATCTCAGGGGCTGTTACAGGCCCGCTTCTCATTTGTATTCCAAACCGTGCCTATCTTTTATTGTCATTTGGATGCCACGTTTTAAAATGAGATTACGGTAAATTGAAAATACCTATAATTTCTCATTATCATTTCCCAGCCAAAAGGCAGGTGGCTGCATTCCCAACAAAGCAGGAATCTGGCTGGTTTAAAGAAGCTCCAACCACGATAATGAGGTTGGAACCCAGCAAGGGACAGCCTATTGCATCATGGCCCACCATCTTGCTGTGATTTCTTCTGCCTTGCTCACTTTGGGAATTTTTACACCAGCATGATTGTTGACCCCAACTTCCAGCATGGTGCAGTGGTTAAGAACAGTGGACTCTAATCTGGGAAACTGGGTTTGATTCCCCACTCTTCCACATGATTCCCCATTTCTCCACTCCAGATTTGTTTCCCCACTCCTACATTCCTGCTGGGTGACCTTGGACTAGTCACAGTTCTCTCAGAACTCTCTCAACCGCACCAACCTCACAAGGTGTCTGTTATGGGGAGAGGAAGAGAAAGGAGTTTGTAAGACTCCTTTGAGTTTCCTTTCAGGAGAGAAAGGCAGGTTATAAATCCAAACCACCCTGCAAACACCGTCTGCCTAATAAACATCATGATGTGGCATTACCCCATGGGTAATGACGACCCCATCTTGCACATTTACCTTTTTTTATCCTCCTTCCTGAGTTGTCTTTGGTGTGAGACATTTGACAAGTGTAACATAAAATGAACTATAGCTGAGAACTTCATTAAATCCCCTACTATATATCTTATATACAGTAGTGTTTATTCCAGCCTGGCCTATCCCACTGCCACGCACGAGGATTTCTGGTCTTTGTAGACGTTTTTTCTGTCTGAAATAGGCCTTTGCTAAGCATCCTGATGTCATAGTTTATATGCTGTAACATTGAATCCAGCCCTGCCACTCCAGTGGCCGTGCAACAACACTTTACAGGAGGCCTTCTTCTTATCCATACCAAAGTTTTCAAGGGAGGTTCTTATCTTTACACAACACACTGGTTTCAAAACAGCAGTTTTGCTTTCATTCCAACATAGCCAGTCACTCCCCAGTCCTTCTGCTTAGGTCAAGAGTTGACTTTGCAGTACAGAAGGACAGGTGGATCATGAATAATTTACAGCCTTTCTGTGACAAGCTCAAGGACTCTGTGCTGCCTGTTTCCCTGCCACTCACTGCCATTTCCTGCACTCATCCCTTTTAGAAATCCCTACCACCTTTAGAGTAGGGGTCCTACGTCTCCCCACACCAAGGAGTGATGGCTCTGCCCAATCCCCTGATTAATATTCATGAGAAGCAGGTGGCAAGTTGGCCATCCAGAATGGCTTCTTCTCCATCTCCCAGTAGAAACACTGGACAAGGTGTTTGGTCTCAACTTAAGTTAAGCTGCAGAAACATTCATACATTTCTAATAGGAGGAGCTCTATGGTTCAGATTGGCATTCAGGACACATCCTCTCATGCAGACCTTCAGTCTCCAAATATCGTTACTCATAAATCTATTTTTAATGATAAAGTATGTTACAGTGCCCATATATTTTATTTTTGGATTGATTTTACCAAATGTATACCCCACCATTCTGCCTTCCTGAGGGTTGCGAGGGCAGCTAACAAATTAATGCATGCATAATAAAATCACATCTTAAAAACTGTTAAAACCAACAAAAACGGATAGAACTATTCAAACCGGAGACAAAATACAAATAACGACATAAAAGCACCAATTAAAATTGTGGGTCGGGAGGAGGGTTCACTAAGGGAATATCAAATAGGTCTTCACTTGCAGACAAAAGTTGGAAAGAAAAGTAAGCCGATCAATCTTCCAGGATAGAGAGTTCCAAAATGTTGCTGCCACATTCAAGAAGACCCTCTCCCAAGTTGCCACTTGCCTAATTTGGGACCAAGTATCCTCCAATCTGAAGTATACTTCTATAAGGTACACCCCCCAAGGGACCAGAAAAAAACTTTTAGACCAATCTTCCAAAAGATGAACCAAGAGCAAGAGATCGTTCCACAGCTGCAGGGCCCATTTTCTGATGACAGACCCATTTCAAGATAAGAGATGTTCACAGGTGATATACCATTTCCTGCTTCTGTATAGTGACCCTAGTATTCCTTGGTATTCCCATCCAAATATTGGTCAGGGCCAATCTTGTTTAGCTTCTGAGATCTGACAAGATCAGGTTAGCTTGGGCTATCCAGATCATGGCACCAAGTGCCATACCAGCCTCAAAAGGGTGATGGAGGGGACCAATAGGAATCATGTCCCTAGCTCCACAGGGGGAAAGCTGACCAAAGGAACAGGGGGTTTCACTCACCCCTGCCCTGCCCTGCCCTGGTTACTAAAGGTGTCAGCTGGCAATGCGTGGATGGTGGAAGGAGCAGCAAGTGCTGTCAAGCTGAAACTGACTTATGGCAACACTGTTGGGTTTCCAAGGCGAGAGATAAACAGAGGTGGTTTGCCTCTGTTCCTTTCTCTGAGGAGTGACCCTGGACTTCCTTGGTGGCCTCCCATCCAAATACTAACCAGGGCCAACAATACTTAGCTTATGAGATCTGACAATCCTAAATATATGGAGAGAAGGCATCATGTTTAAGGGGTAAATTACAGGTCACAACTTGTATTAATACCTAAAGAATATACAAGGGTAGGAATAAGTGCTTTGCCATACTGGATTTTTGCTGCAGTTCGGTTTCTTTACTGTATTGGTTCCCCCACCCCAACCCCTCATTTACATAGTATTTCCTGTCAGTCATTTTTCTTATGGTTTTTCTTCAGGTTTTTCCTGTTTGTTTTTTTCCCAGACCCTCTGTAAAAACCTGGGGAAAGCTTAGAGAAAATTCCTGAAAAACTGAGGTGGGATACTCTCACTCACAAAGCAGCTGTGCTTTAAGTTGGATTTAAGCAGCTGAAACACCAGCTCCCTGTATGCATCCCCAGTATGAGTGAAACTATCCTGCTCCAAGTACAGAAGTGATTTTTATAACTGCTGCTGGCTCCTCACAAACGTGGGTCAAATGAGCTGAAGGAAATCTGTCAGATCTATTTATTTACATTATTTATAGTCCACTTTCCCTGTCAGATCCTTTGCCAGAAAGCCAGCATGGTGTAGTGGTTAAGAGCAGGGGGATTCTAATAATGAGAACTGGGTTTGATTCCCCACTCCTCCACCTGAGTGGCAAAGGCTTCTCTAGCAAACCAGATGTGTTTCTGCACTCCTGCATTCCTGCTGGGTGACCTTGGGCTAGTCACAGTTCATTCAGAACTCTCTCAGCCCCATCTACCTCACAGGTGTGTGTTGTGGGGGGAGGAAGGGAAAGGAGCTTATAAGCCACCTTGAGTCTCCTTATATGAGAGAAAGATGGGGTATAAATCCAAACTACTACTACTACTACTCTTCTTCTTCTTCAAATAAGATAGTAATGTTCTAAGGCATTCTTGGTTCTCACCGGACATAGTTGCCCTAAGAAGCCAGTCTAGAAATTATTTATTATTTATTTGTTTTATTTGCTTCATTTATACTTCACCTTTCTCCCCAGTGGGAACCCAGAGTAGCTTACATTCTTCTTCTTTCCTCCATTTTGTTTTCACAACAATCCTGTGAGGTTGATTCTACTGACAGTGTGTAACTGTCCCAGCAAGCTTCCACAGCAAGCTTCCACAGCAGAGTGAGGATTCAGACCTGGGTCTCTCAAATGCACATCCATCACCCTAACTCCTACAAAACACTGTGGGCCAATAGTATACTGAATAAATGCATGACCTGGTTTTAATGATTTTGCTCCTGTGCCTATTTCAGTCTCATAAGTTAGTTTGAGCAACTTCTGAAGGGGTAGGAGGGACCAGGATATAGACATTTTAATAAATACAAGCGCTCGCTGCTATTCTTTATCGTGTAATAGACAGTCTCCAATGCAGCTGAGAGTTTTTTTCATTGTCTTTTCCTTCCCTTTCTCTTTTCCCTTTTAACTTGCCATTCTTCCTTTTGCACCAGCGGTACCTTAGATGTTTGTCATGTTACCAAAAAAAAAAAAAAAGAAGCAGAAGAGGAGAAACAGAAAAATGTTCAGCAGCCTTAAAAGCAGAAAGGCCCATGACACCAATAAGGACTTGGCAGAGACGCTGAGCCTGATGAAAGAGAATAAAAACCACTTTCAAATTAGCATATGCCCCCCCAAGCCATTCCACGGCACAATGTTAAATGGGAACATCTCACAGCAGTGCATTTCATTTCCTTAAATGAGACATACAGCCAGACTCGTTTTGACATGTGATGGTACGTGCACATTAAGAACAGAATGGTGGGAAAAGTTCCCTCCAGTGGGGTGGGTGGAATTGTTGTGTTTTAGAGGCAGCAAAAGAGCCTAATGGATGGTCCTGATTAGATGCTATCTTTGTGTTTGCATACAAATATGGTCAAGCAGGGACTGAATCTAATCATTCAATTGAGGCATGCCAACCTACAGGTGGCTCCTGGAAATCTCCTGCTATTACAATTGATCTCCAGATGGCCAAGATCAGTTCCCCCTAAGAAAATAACTGCTTTAGAAGGTGGATCAAATGGTGTTATACCCTACTAAGGTCTTCCTCCTCCCCAAATAATGCTCTTCCCAGGTTCCACCCCAAAATCTCCAGGTATGTCCCAACCTAGAGCTGGCAACCCTAATTTAATCCTATAGTAGTGCAATCATATTAAAGTTACTGCAATCTAAGCTCCTTGATATAAGAATATAAAGATGAGCCCTACTGGATCAGAGTAGTGGTTGATCTAGTCCAGCTTTCTGTCTCACACAGTGGCCAACCAGGTGCCCTGGAGGACTAAAAAACAGGGCATAGAGGCCAAGGCCCTCCCCGGATGTTGTCTCTGAGCACAAAGATTTATTGCCTCTGAATATGTGTGGTCCCTTTCCTTTCTATGACTAGTAGGCATTGAGGGACCTATCCTCCATTGGTGTTGGCAACCTTCTGGAAAGGCCTGGAGTTCTCCTGGAATGACAACTGAATTCCTTACTATAGCCAGTGTGGTGGTGTGGTTAAGAGTGGCAGACTCTAATGAGGAGAATCTGGTTTGTTTCCCCATTCCTCCACATGAAGCCTGCTGGGTGACCTTGGGCTAGTCACAGTTCTCTCAGAACTCTCTCAGCCCCATCTTACCTCACAAGGTGTCTGTTGTGGGAGGGAAAGAGAAGGTGATTGCAAGCCATTTTGAGGGTCCTTAAAGATAGAGAAAAGCAGGGTATAAAAAACAATTCTTGTAGATGACAGTTTCCCTGGAAGAAACAGCAGCTTCCGAGGGCAGACTCTCTAGGATCTAATTCTTGTTCCTCCCCTCCCCCAAATCCTTGTCTTTGAGAGATACATTGCCAGCCCTATAAGATCATCACTATGGTGATGCCATGTTGGTCTACCTTTCCACCTTGTGAGCTCCAGTTGCACCATGCGCTGGCTGTCACTTTACATGACTTGCATTTCTTTGACATTGGTAAATACTGTTGCCAGGTAATGTGGAAGGTTTCAAACTGAGACCCTGGAAACCACTGCCAGCCAGACTGATCCATGGTGGGTGGGGGCAGGGAGCTCTGTTTTAAGACAGTGAGGCCTTGACCCATCCTGCCAACCCTTGGGGTTCCTAGCAGAGCAGTACCAAAATGGGGAGCCCATTCTTTGCATTGGATAGTGTACCCACAAGGACACAGTAAAAGCTTGTCTGGACTTACCCTCGTCAAATGAGCCCCGCATAATGCCTTTCTCACACGCTTCCTGAAGGGATTAAGTCAGGGGTCCCCAAACTACGGCCTGCCACATTTGGCCCCCTGAAGGCATTTATCCGGCCTGCCAGGCATGGCGGCAATGGCTCCATTCATGTGCAGTGGGGGCTCAAGGGAGAGGAGGAACCGGCCCCAACGGCTGTTGATTGCAATTACATGATGGCACCCCCAAATCTCCATGAATTTTATGACCCAGAGTTGGAAACCTTACACATGGCAACTCCTGCTCCGCCCTTCCCTCTCGGCTACCCCATGTGTTGCTCTCAGGCTTTCTGTTCCACCTCACTCCCATTGGCATCAGCCAGGCTGGTGAATCGCTCGCTGGCTGCTAGGGAGGAAGAACCCAGGAAGATACCTGATCCTGGGTTAGATGGAATGCCTCATTGGGAAAGTTCTGCTTTTCTTTTTACAGGGGAAGGTATTCCACAGCCTCCCCAATAATATTTGGAGCCCACCGTGTACTTGACATACTTTGGTCACTGTTCTAAAAATAGACCATGACAGAAAGGCTGAAAGGTGAAAGCAAACATTTTACAATCATTTGTGCATAGGAATTTGTTCATAGTTTTTTTTTAGTCCGGCCCTCTGGCCCCCTGTTTAAAAAGTTTGGGGATCCCTGGATTAAGTGAAAACAATGAGCCACTTTGAGATGCCTCCCAGTTGAGAAAAGTGGGGTATAAATCCAAACTCTTCTTCTCTTCTTCTTCCTCCCCAGCTTAGGCGGATTCCGCATGGGCCAAAAACAGCGGTGTGAAAATGGTGTGAAATGGTTTTAAATAGTGCAAAAGGGTTTACACTGTTTCCATACCATTTTCACGCCACTGTTTTTGGCCCATGCAGAATCCGCCTTAGCCTTGTCAACAGTGTAATCTTCAGAAAGGTCACCTTTGATGGAATAGAAAACATGCTTTATTATTTGGGGGAGGGGGTGCTCCTGTTTATTCTTTCTAACCTGCCCACCAGCAGGCCACATGGATTATTGTATCTCAGTTGTCAGAAGATGCCAAGTGGAACATAATGGAGCAACCGCCTCCAGCAATCCTGCCAGCCAGAACACAACCAGGAATGGGAGCCAGCCTGGCTCAGGCAGTACAGAGGGAACAGATCTGTGAAATGACAGGAGCCTCCTGTTTCAATTTTTCTGTGTGACAACATAATTTGCCACACAGGAATTTGACCCCTTTTCACCAGTGGCCTGGGTTTTCCCACAGCGTCTGGCTTTCCTGGCCAAAGGACTGCCCTTTGAAGCAGCAATAACTGGTTCACAAGGGAGTGAAGCTCCTTGGAATGGTCAGAGACAGTGCCACTTGTATGCTGACTGTTCAAACACGGCTTTCAGATATGACATGGGGAAGGGCCATGGCTCAGTGGCAGAGTGTTTGCCTGGCAAGCAAGCGGTTCTAGGTTCAATCCCTGGCATCTCCAGTTGAAAGGACCGGATAGCAGGTAATGTGGAAGGTTTCGAACTGAGACCCTGGAGAACCACTGCCAGTCAGAGTAGATAAGGCTGTCCTCAAGGTGGTCTGATTCAGTATAAGGCAGTTTCATGTGTTCATTCCATGGATCCTCTATAATGAAAGAATCCCCTCATGTTTTCTTTTGTGACAATCCTGGGAAGTTGACCAGTCTGAGAAGGAGTGGCTATCCCAGAGTCAACAAATGAACAAATGAAGGGAAGATTTGAATCCAAACTAGAGTTCAGCCACTACTACACTTATTATCTGCCCTTTAAAACAGTACCTCTATAGCATTATACACTGTTGAGTTTCCTCCCCCAACAACCCCGGGCTTCACCCCCAAATCTCCAGGAATTTTCCAACCTGGAGCTGGCAACTTTAAGTGACTGCATCCTGCAGTGCTGGCTGAGAGCTGCAAGGACTGTTCAGTGTGTCTTGTTGCTTGGACATTTTAACTTCTCGCTCTGCCCCTGTTGACATTTTCTTCTTGAATCTCTCTCTCTCTCTGCTACTGGAAGGTAGACTGTTAAGAAATGTTTAAAATCTGCACTTGTGAAACTAGTTTGTTTCCCCAGCTCTGCTAACATTGTAATGGTTACTGATGAACTCTTTCCTGGGTTCTTTGCATGTACACAGATATAAGTTAGCATATGACCTATTGAATGCTTAGAGAAATATAGAACAGTCTGTATTGCTACACATGCCTTCTTTACCTTCAGTAACAACTGATGTACATTTGCAACAAACCATGGTGATTTTTTTTTCCTGGAATGGAATCAGATGAGGGGAACTTGCATGTTTGATTATTCTCCTATGGGGTGGGGGGGGGGGAGGGAGGGAGGGAGAGAGAGAGAGAGAGAGAGAGAGAGAGAGAGCGCACCAGCATGCCTGTGATATCAGTCTTGCCTTCCCCCTTACATGCTAGATTTCTGAATGCATAGTTATTTTTCATTGGGGAGCATTCACACTGGAGATTCTTTGCTCCTGCCACATGGAGTCTGCCCAGGAAAAAATCCACTATTGGACGTCTATTGCATGCAGAGATCAGCTCACTTGCTGCCAAAAGAATCAAGACCAGGATGATGCAAATTCCACCCTCTGGCCTGCTGTTGTTAAATCTTTGTGTCAGTAATGGATCGAAAGATAGAGGAACAAATGACCTTCCCAAGGTCACTCAGAGAAAGAAATTGCAGGCTGAGAAATAATTGCTCCCAAACCCACACTAACCTTAAATCCCTCCCTTCCTCACAAAAATGGGATTTCACTTTGGGGATACTAGACTTCTGGCATGATAAGGTCAAATGGTTGCTGGTCGGTTAGGATGCAGCCATCCATCACACGAATGGGACAACATCTGGAAGCAGTGCAGCAGAAAGGTACAGTTTTGCACAGAGAGGTCCAGTAGTTAATGGATTGGCTGTTGTCTCCTTGCAGATCCACCTCACGTCAATCTGTCGGTTGAACCACAGCCTATCCTGGAGGACAAC
Organism: Sphaerodactylus townsendi; assembly: GCF_021028975.2. Lineage (NCBI taxonomy): Eukaryota > Metazoa > Chordata > Lepidosauria > Squamata > Sphaerodactylidae > Sphaerodactylus > Sphaerodactylus townsendi. Next base: position 11,828,994 of record NC_059436.1, on the reverse strand, counting down.
ACGGTGAAGTTTCACTGCTCAGCCAAAGCCAACCCTGCTGTCACCCAGTACAGGTAAGAATAGCTGCTTGGGTGTGTGTGTTTTATGGTGCTGCTAAAGGTAAACTGCTTATACCAACAGTGTTATTTGATACATGACTGCTCGGGGCAGCTTCCTTGAACTCTGCTGAGCTGACTCATTTGTTGTGTAGTTCGAACATTTGACCCGATAAAAGTATGTGGCTGTCTTCAAAGAATATTCCGCTACCTGAAGGTAGAAAACGTCACTTTTTGCGCTGGCAGCGAAGGAAATTTGAACCAGAACTGTATCTAATTTAGGAAAGACCTGCATTTGATTTTAAACTGTGTTTGTGTTTGATTGCATCCATGTTGAGGTTATGTTTGATTTTATTATAGATAATTGTGACCATTTTGTTGTAATGGCCTTTGGTCATAGACAGTAAACTGGACCTGTAAGTGAAGGCAAAGATAGGAGGGATATAAAAGGGTATGGCAAGGTTGGGGGTCACTACAGTGGCAAGAGCTGAGATCCCATGGTCAAATTTGAGCCTAGGAGTAGCAGGGGTGTGTGGAGCAAGGGTGCAGGGCAGGTCAAGAGAGAAAGGACTTGTCTTTCAGCTGATTCTGCCATCCCAAAGCAGCAGTGAGAGTGGAAGTGTGAAGATCATTGCCCTTCTTTCCCTTCTCAGTTTTATGGCTGATCAAGTTCCATATCTTGATGTGTTCTCCTTTTGAGAGTTGATGTTTGGGGTGGGGGCATGGCTTAGTGGTAGAGCAGTTATTTTCCATGCAGAAGGCTGCAGGTTCAGTTCCTCAGCATATCTAATTAGAAGATCTAAGTGGCTAGTGATGGGAAAAGCCATTCTCTTCCTGAGATCCTGGTGAGATCCTCACTACATGTAAGGCAGCTTCATGGGATCTCATCCCTTTTGAATCATAGAATCATAGAGTTGGAAGAGACTACAAGGGCCATCAAGTCCAATCCCCTGCCATGCAGGAACACACAATCAAAGCACTCCTGACATATGATCATCCAGCCTCTGTTTAAAAACCTCCAAAAAAGGAGACTCCACCACACTCTGAGGTAGTGCATTCCACTGTCGAACAGCACTTACTGACAGGAAGTTTTTTCCTGATGTTTAGGTGGAATCTCTTTCCCTTCACCATTACTCCTTGTCCTAGACTCTGGAGCAGCAGAAAACAAGCTTGTTCCCTCTTCAACATGGCATCCCTTCAAATATTTAAACATGGCTATCATGTCACCCCTCTGTCAGCATGGCCAATTGGCCATGCTGGTAGGGGCTGATGGGAATTGTAGTTCCTGAACATCTGGAGAGCCGCAGGTTCCCTACCCCTGATCTAGACACTATACTCCTATCAATGCATCTCAGAATTTCATTGGCTTTCTGGGCTGCTACATCACACTGCTGACTCATGTTCAGCTTGTGGTCTACGAAGACTTCCAGATCCCTTTCGCATGCTGTGTTGTCAAGCCAGGTGTCACCCATCCTATATATTTCATTTCATTTTTTTTTGCCTAAGTGCTCGTGTTCGAAGGGAGAATTGCACATTATCCCAGTGAGAAAATAGAGGATGCGGAAGATACAGTTTGGACAGGATGCCAGAAGGGTGAAGGGACAGTCTCAGTCATCATTGCATCTTCTCTTGCTGACTTTTTAAAACAACTTTAAATTGCTCTGCCCCCTGAGATTGGCACCTGTCAGTACAAGTGATTTTGTAAACATTTGTATGTTGGCTGCGGCTTTATAAAACACTTATTCCGAGATGGTGTAAGCAAAGGATTGTTGTCAGTTTGTGATGCATGCAGCTGAATAAATGGGGTACAGAAGTAAGATTGCTTTCTACCTGAATGCAACAGACCTGCACCGATTTCCCCAGGCTGCTTAGATGAGCCAGTTACGGACCTGCCAAATGTTGCAATAGAAATTCTTTGTGTTGATGATGTTGTTATACAGTAATGGGCTCCAGTTGTCTCAGCATTGTGGCCGTCTGTGCAGTTTGTTGAAGCTGCCACTGTTCCATGCACAGCAGCGAGTTTAGAGAGCCCTGGCAGTGAGTTAGCAGAACCATCTGCTTGGGGACATTGTGAACAGAACACACACAAACGCCGAATTTACATTCTATTATGGAGAGTCTTGCTTTATTGTGTGTTTCCTGCATCATCTTTTACATTCCAAATGCTACAACTTCATTAGCTTCATTTTGATTACAACTTCGGCTTTGCTTCTAACAGTTCCAGGAGGGCTGGAAGAGGCTGGGAAGGGCTATCAGAAAGGCCCCTTCCACACGGGCCAATAAATGCGGGTGAAAGGTGGGTTATGTGAACTAGGTCTCGTAGACAGCCAGCCATGCGAATGGACTTCACACAGCAGTGCATCTTTTGTTGTGGTTCTTACCTCCCCCTGATGCGCAGCTTTGCAGGCAGGCATGACTGGCCCCCAGGGTAGTGATATGGCCCTTTGTCCCTGGGTGGGTCTGCAGATTTGAGACCGGGACTAAGATCCAACTAGAGAATTGCACCCACCTAACACGCCTCCTGCCCAACTGTTCACTTGCCTGCAGCTGTTTGGGGCGTGGCTATGGCCTGGAGGTAGAGCATTTATTTTCCATGCAGAAGGCTTCAGGTTCAGTTCCCCAGCATCTCCAATTAGAAGATCTCAAGTGGCTGGTGATGGGGAAAGCCAGGCTCTTCCTGAGATCCTAGTGTTCTTTGGGTGCAACAGACTTCCCTTTGTGATACACCTCTGAAGATGCCAGCCACAGATGCAGCCGAAACGTTAGGAACAAGATCCAGACCACAGATATCAAGACCACATTAGGATCTACCAGACCATGATCACACAGCCTGGAAAACCCACAACAACCAGTACCATTACAGTGTCCCTTGAGTTAAATAAATAAAACAGAAGGGAGCTGGATGCTGGTGGAATTATTTGGACTGGATATGGCATTTACAAGCTTAAAAGCCTAAGAACCAGTGTTGAGAAGTTCTGGAGAACAAACCAAGCATACAATTTCATATACACATGCCTGGTTCTTGCAGTCAGTAGAAGATCAGGGAATTGATCCCATGATTGTAAATTGGGCCTGTGCACATAAGGGTCCGCACATGGGCCTTGGGAAGCTGCTTAAGTTGACCAGGTGCTAAAAAACTTTCTTTGGCATCATGGCTCAAAAACAAAACAAAAGGATGTATGTGTATCTCATCAAAAGGAGGTGCCAGTGCCACACCTATTGACTTGGCTCCCACCCATCTGAGATTACCATGAGGTTCAGGGAAGTGTTTGGATACACAGCGTGAGAAATGATATGAATACAGAAACATACAGAAACATTAACAGAAAATGGGCACACCCGTTCTCATTGAGTAAAATACATTAATTAAATAATGAAAGTGACATAGATAGCTAGAGAGGTGGCTCGACCCTTGCCCGGGTAATTACCAGCTGCCTCATGTAATTTGAATCAACTAATTTGAGTGGTTTAGATTTATTGCCTTAGATCGTTTAGATTTGTGAGAGTTAGAAAGATTAAAGGACAGTATTCTTTAAGATAGTTCTCTCAGTAGGATGTGCTTTTAAGAAGATTGGTCTACGCTCTGAACCTTGATAGCTAAATGGAACCTGTGTATTCAGAGATTGCATATCCCAGAGTACAAAGTGCTAGGGACAGACAATAAGGTGGGAGCTGTTGCTTTCATGCAGTACATGTAATCTGGTTGGCTACTACTGAAACATAAAGCAGGACTAAATGGATCTTAATTTGATCCAGCAAGGCAGCTCTTTGGCTTTCATGTTTGTAGTCAATTACAGGTGCCCTGCTTTTTCATTACATGGTAACAAGATTGTTCAGGCTTCTTTGGTGCTGGAGATGGAACCGTCTTTTTTAATCCACCCACTGTGCATGCAGCGAGATGGTACCTGTTTGTTTAATCTCAGATGGCAAGATGGAGGTTGCCTATTCTGCCACCATCTTTTAACCTGTATCTCTAATTGTCTGTGTTGCTTCTATGTGGATCACAAAATCTGTACTGCATAATCTGTACCTCTGCTGCTAACACATTTTTGGGGAATAAACCTAGTGTCTAATGCTGAAAACAGTAACAAACAATAACACTAGAACCAGCTTCAGAGCCAGTGGACCAATGTTGCACCAGAAAGCTGTCCAAAGAGATTTGTTTCTGACGCCTCTTTAAGATTTGTCTGAAATGGGGCAAGACATTGTCATTAAGCAAGTTGCAGACACGGCCTGCAACAGCTTTGTCCGGGTGATTTTTTCTCCACAAACCCCTGCACCTTACTGCAAATCGATGAAAACCAAGCCAAATCAATGAAAACCGAGACAAATTTTTCACTGACAAAAATCGATGAAAACCGTAACGGATGAAAACCGAAGGCAATGAAAACCGAGGTTCCACTGTATACTGCATATCCTGAGCAACTAGTGGGACATGAAATAAGGTTGCATCAACCCAGAAAAAAAGGATTCACCTAGTTCCTTTGTGTGTTGGGGAAAGATGTTTCTGATTCAAGACAAGCTTAACCCACCACTTAACCCACCACACATTAGCATGTGTGGCCCAACAAGGAAGCAATGGCTGCCATTCATTGTTGACTTGTTGCTCCTGAGGAATTCTTGGTAATTTTCCTTTTTGATGGCTCGGTAGCCTTGTGTTCCAGTCTCCCCTTCAGCGCAGTGCTGTTTGCCACGCAGCAGCAGCCCAGGGAGAATTTGTACTAGTGTTTGCATCAAGAATGCAGGTTCTTAATTTGAGTTTATCCATGTGCATCGGAGCATTAACTCCAAAGGTCGGGGCTTGTTAAAGAGCTGCCTCTGTGCGCTGTGCAATTTGAATCTTGGTGCGTTAAAAATATATGTACAAGTGTCATAAAAAGTCCTTGAGCTGTGGAAGTTGCTGAACTTTCTGTAGATTGTGTTGGATGTTGCAGGGATACTGTCCTTGATACTTACAGTGAAGGCTCTTAACTCACCTTCTCAGTATCAGATGTTTCGTTGCAAGGACTGGCAAGTGTCTGGGTGAACAGACTGGCAGGAAATAGGCAGGGAGACTGGCTGACTGGGGTGCAAGGACAGGACAAGTTGTTTGTCTTGAGGAAATAACAGATATATAGATACTATGGTGGGCAGCGGCATGGAATTGCCTACCTGGTGTCACCAGGTCCCCATGATCAAGGAATGGTGTGGGGAAGATCCTCCAGCCAATGTATTTCAATCCAGAAAAATGGTCTTCTTCAGGGACAAGAACGCATGCTTATGTCACAGCCAATTTCTTGTTCCTGAAGAAAATTCTCTTTGAAGTAGATGCATTGGTTTGGATCATAAGAAACTTGTTTTGGAGTACCTCTTTGAAGATTTTGCCTCTTGTTTGTGTTTTCTTCAACAAATATCGAAGACTTTGAGATGTGATTGGGCAGTTTTGGCCTGGCTTCAACGGCCTACATTTTTTCCCTCTGACGAACATCCTCAGTGGCTCTCCATTCAGACCCTGTCACCAAATTACAAATGACTGATTTACCTGCCTCAGCCTTCTGGGGATGAAGTGTAGAGAACTGGGAAAGGGAATGGCAAACCACCTTGTCTGTACAGTAACTGTTCAATAACCCCATGGATTAGTAATGATCCGGTGCTTGCACAGAGAACGTCCATTACCTTTACTTTAAACAGTTGGGTGCCAAGTGAAACAGCAGTTCAACTGGAGTGGGGAGTAAAATTCTGTTGATCTGAGTGAGAATGCAAATGAATGAAAAGTCAGTTGTGTTATGCTGCACTGTTAGGAAGGAATACAGGAAAGGAGATGGCCAAATATCCAAGAAGGGCTCAACTGGCAGACAAAAAATCTGTTGAAATATCCAAACTCCTCTTCTTTTTCTTCTTTCTGTTCCAGGGGAGTGTCCAGCTGAGAATGTACCTTATAGTTGGACCTCTCTAGTTTTGGGTCATAGATAACTGCTTCCTTCATAAAAATGTATCCTCCCTTCAATAAAGAATTTACTATACCTTCTTGAGCACTGTGGCCACTGACAAGAGAATTCAGTGATAGTAGACATCCTAACTAAGATTTGGCAACTGAGAACAGGTTTGTTGGATCCCAATTTAAGATTTAAAACCTCCTAACTGACCCTGACCTGGATGGCCCAGGCTAGCCTGATATCTCACCAGATCTCAGAATCTAAGCAGGGTTCTCCCTGATGAGTATTTGAGTGGGAGACCACCAAGGAAGTCCATGATTGCAACAAAGAAGCAGGCAATGGCAAACCACCTCTGAACATCTCTTGCCTTGAAAACCCTACAGTCACCAACTATAGTCACCAGTTTGATGGCAGCTTCATCCACCAACTGCAGTTGACTTCCAACAATGAAACAGATAAAAAGATTGCATCTACATGGCAGATTTGTTCTGCATTCCTCTCTAACCAAAAAAGCATAGCATGTAGACCCCCCACCCCATAAGTAGCTTCCATTGCAGCTACAAATGCCTTTGCGTTTGCAATGGCAATAAGAGCACAATGGGAAATTATCCCTGCATGGAAGCAACCTAAATCTAGTTGAGTTATCTTATCAGATAAAGACCCCATTTAAATTCAGTTCCATTTTTCCATGGACAAAGAGATACAGACACTATGATGTTCCCTTGTATGTCCACACTACAAGAGAAAATCAGGTTCTTTTGACCATAGGAGCAGGTAGCCTTCATTATCTGCTTTCAGAGCAGGGGAGAAGAACATTTGCTTCTTAAAGTGACTCATCCTGTGCGCTTCAGGTCCTCCATGTTCCATTTACTATTGCACACTCCATTATTCCCTCCTAATGTGAGCCAATGGTTTTGTCTAAAAGCAACTGTGCCTGTTAAGTCTCATCTTATGCTTATGCACCCACTTAAGTTTTTACATTGGAGAGTATTTACAACAGCAGCTCAGCCCTTCTGGGGATAGGTTATCTTGACCCACCTCCTGTTAGGATTTCATGGTGTAATTTGGGCACTCCTAGAAGCAACTGTTCCTGCTGGCAACGAGTCTAACCCTCAGTGCCACAAAGCAATAATTGCATTTTGAGTTACAAAGAAGCGTTATTAATTTGAGAAGTCAATTACTGTCAAGGTTACAAATAGCTCTGTTTTCACATTTATTACAAACAGTGGATGGAAAAAGGAATCTGGAGCAGGTAGCTAGCATGGTGATAGTCACCAAAGGAAGTGGCATGAAAGCGCCAGCCAACTGGCACATTCAAAAGGAAGGCCAGTCATTCATCGATGAAAACACTGGAAGATTTAGCATCCTCAGCATTAAATTCTCCTAAGCTCTGCAACAATCCTGTAAGGTGGGCAACCCCATCTGAACTGTGCATAGCTGTGGAGGCAGGGGGACTGAGGCCAAAAGAGAAAACTTGTCTAAGGTCACTGAGTTTAGCTCATGCTAAAAGGAAGATCTGAGCCAGTGACTTTCTGATCCAAAGTGACTATTCTGTGTGAGTCTTGAACCTGTATTGCTATCTGGTTATTTTTTGCACAGGTGAGGCCTCCATTCAGACTCACTTTACTTATTTATTTAGATTATTGCCCTACTCTTCCTCTAAAGAGCTTGGGGAAGTGTTCATGATCCCTCCCCCCTTCAACCTCACAACAACGCTGTGGGTTAGGTTAATCTGAAATGAAATGGCTGATGCAAAATCATTCAGTGAGTTTCAAAATAGAGTAGAGATTTGTACCCAGGTGTCCATAACCAGTTACTAACCAGCACCCTGCAATGTCTCCTTTTTAATTTTGCTTTCCTTTGTAAAAGAGATTCTCCTTCCTATCCAAGCTGGGTGACGAAAAACCTTAAAAAAGAGGCAGCTGTGAAGCTTGAGTTAAAAAAAAGTTCACTCAGAAGAGGAAAAGGCAGTTTCATAAAGCGGTTTTATAAAGCAACCAATTGGGGATAAGGAGATTGTACAAAATCGGGAAGGAACTACTCAGCAAAAGAAAAAGCATCTAGAGAGGTTCTCCAGCGCACTTCAGGTAATCCATGCATGGTCAAAGCCGAAAGAAATGGAAGCTTATTTTGCTACTAGTCAGGACACGGCTGCCTGCAGAGCCTCCTGGCTATCAGTGGCTAACTAATCTCCATGGTTTTTCATCTGAATGGAGGAGCCGGCACCTGCGTGCTGTTGATTCACATCAGCCGGGGACAAATTCATTTTCTGCTTCCAGCGTAGCGCACTCCTCGACTCCTTGGATTACAAAGTGCTTATTGCATAAGGCAGGCCCAAGGAGCTGAAACAGCTGCTCCTGCCAGATAAGGAGATGGTTGTGGCTTTCTGAAGCATCCTTTCCAGCTTGTGCTGTTGGGAAGGGGAAGGAGGAGTCGGTGTGGACAGAGGTGTCCCAAGAACGATAACAGTGGAGTCTGGAGGCAGATACCCCCAATCTCTAGCTTTCAGAAAAGTGTGGTATAGATTTACACAGTGTGCAGATTGTATCTTTCAACACTTCTGGGATGAAAAGTGGTGCAATTGCTTAACTTTGTGTCAGACAGCAGCAGATACTGTGAATGGGTTTGTTCTAAAGGAATGGGGGGGGGGGCTGGCACCCAGTCTAGTGAATTTTTGGAAATTGATGTCTAATTTCAAGTAGATTTCCCCACTACTTGAAAGCAGATTTATGTTAGGGTACCAGGTTGGCGTAAGGTATCAAAAATGTCATTATTGGGGTAAGAGTGTTAAACTAGGATCTGAGAAATCCTGATTCAAATCCCCATTTGCCATGAAACTCAGTAGGTGACTTGGGGCCTAACATCCTTTCAGCTTAGCCTACCTCATAGGTTATTGTGAGGGTAAGATGAAGTAGCGGAAAGCACTATATATACTATCTTGAGCTCCTTAGAGGAAGGTGGTAGGGGTACTAAATAAATACAGGAGTGAAATGGCAGCCATACTCACAGCCACAGGGAGAAAACATGCCTGGGGGACTTGTGAAACAGTGGGTTTTCAGAGAATCAGTCTACAATAAACTGGGCAAACTGCACAGGATGGCAGGATGGCAGATTCTCTCTGAAATGGCGGATGGCTTCGGAAGCTAAAGTGAAAGTGTAGAAGGGAGGAAAATAAAGCATCTCCTTTCTCTTGTGTTGGCACGGGAGTGCCTTCAAGCCAGGATTTTGCAAAAAGATTGCTGGTTGAGTGACTTTTGTCAAGCCTGGGTTGAGAGAAATATGATAATCCTGAGTTGTTTTTAGGTGAGAGATCTGAAGATGTTATATTTGTGCAGTGCGGAATCCACCCTTGTAGTACAATGAATGAATGAAGAAGAGGAAGGAGGAGGAGGAGGAGTTTGGATTTATACCCCACCTTTCTCTCATGTAAAGAGACTCCTGTAAGGTGACTTACAAGCTCCTTTCCCTTCTTCTCCCCACAACAGACACCTTGTGAGGTAGGTAGGGCTGAGGGAGTTCCGAAGAACTGTGACTAGCCCAAGGTCACCAAGCAGGAATGTAGGAGTATGGAAACAGATCTGGTTCACCAGATAAGCCTCTGCCACTCAGGTGGAGGAGTGGGGAATCAAACCCGGTTCTCCAGATTAGAATCCACCTGCTCTTAATCACTACACCATGCTGGCTCACCTAAAGTTGGCCACCTGAAATGAAATCACCTCTTAGCCATGATGGCCACCTTTCTGTCATTGCTTTTCTGTCATAGTGTGATTGTAAGGCTAAAAAATAATAGTAATAAAAACTGCATCTAGTTAGGGATGTTCCAGCATGCCTGTTCTGCTCATATCCTGTTCATGATCAGGCAGTCAGTTTTTCAACAGGCCGTTCATCAACCCATTTGTGGCTCTTCGGCAGTGTATCTGTTCCTTCCTAACAGTCCAGTGTGGCTTTCCATGCATGCGCATTCTCAAACGGCCCACATTTTACTTCTTAGCTATCCCACTGTTCCACTCAGCTGGCTCTTGTTTGAATGGACAGTTAAATGGGTCATAAATCATATAAATTACTCATAAAGAAATGTATTTAAAAACAGTTGTACGGTTGGGTGTTAATCTAAATAGTCTTTAGCGATGTCAATGGCAGCTGGTCAATTTGGTCAAAAGCATTTTCACCCATGTGCAGTTCTCCAAGTGCTTCAAACACTTTGAGTCTTCATACCTTATTGCAACATTCAAATACATTAAGTTCAACTATGGAACTAAGGTTTCCAACTTCTAGGTGGGGCCTGGAAATCTCTCATAATTTCACCTGATCTCCAGACCTCAGAGATCAGTTTCCCTGGAGCCAATTGCTGCTTTGGAGGCTAGACTCTATGGCAGTGGTCCATAGAGTCCATCATGATACTCATGGGTGCCATGGCACATGCCAGTACCTTTCTTGGTGCCCAACAAGTGTTCTTAGATCACTCTGTATCAGAATTTCAAAGGTGCCCAAAGATTCCAAAAGGCTGGGGAACCCTTCCCTCTTCAAACCCCACCTTCCCCATGTTCCACCCCTGAGGTTTCCCAAACCAGAGTGGCCTATTCTGTATGGAACATGTTCACCTGGAAATTTGGAGTATCCCTCAATGTAAGCCACCTTCAGTTCCATGGGAATCATCAGGTTGAGTTAAACCCTAGGGAAAGAGCTGGTCAAGGCAACCCTAAAGGCCCAAGCAGGCAGGAGGCCATGGGATGCTGTTTGCTATGTTTTCTTTCATCCAGGGTTGCACACACAGAGACTCCTTTAATCTTTACTTTATTCATTTGCCAGAGTTCTAGTCTAAACAGCTTTTCTGCAAAATATTTCAAAGTAGCATACAATAAAATATAGCACAGGTATAGCACATTTCAGAGGCAAAGAAAGCTTCACACGATAGCTCTCATTAAAAAGAAACAGCATGAAGTATTGGGCATGAACAGTCAGGGAGACCTGAGCAGCAAATATTTCTGGGTGGGGGCGGAAGGGGGGAGGAGGAGAGAGGTTGCAACCATGATGAAACTGAGCTCAAATACAGATTGTGTTACAGCCCCTATGGGAAACTTAAGGTCATAAAATTCGACTCTTGCAGTCAGCTACTGTGGCTCTGTCCACACACACAGTGTAAATATTGCTTTGCACAAACTGTGCAAACACAAGGTGCAAATATCTTCACTAAAAGTAACTAAGGAAGAAATTTTACTGGACCACTGCAAAATGCTCAGTTTGCAGTTCTCTTCAGTCATGATGTTTCCCAGGAGGCCTTTGGCTAGTCTCTCTTTCTCACTTAAGCTTATCACAACAGTAAATTAAGGTAGGGTGCAATTGAAGGCTAATTTCTAAAATGAGACGGTCCCTACCCATGCAAGGGGGGCAAAGTGTGCTTGTAGCATTTCCCTTGAACCCCTCCTCAAGTTTGTGTGACTGGGAAAAGAAAGGCCAAACCTCATACATGTGTAACTGAACACCCATATCACCTCCTTCTGTTGACCCCTTGCTAGGGTTCAGGTTCACGTTGGAAACAGTCCAGAGGAAAAGAGGACTCATACCTCAAAGTTTTACAACCTTGTGTTTTGTTGAGCCATCCCTGGAATCCTTTGGACAATGGATTCTTGACAGTAGCCTCCCTGAAGTTGGCAATAGATCAGTCATGGTCTAAATGCAGGGTTTGGCTGTGAAACTTGATGGAATGGCATGGCTAGAGAATGGCATGCAAAAGAATGCTAAACGATTATTCTGTTTCACCAGGATTCCTTGTTTGTTATAGTTGGTAGCTCCAGGAGAGGGATTGAGCAGAAATGTAAGGAGTTCATTTATTTATTTATTTATTTATTTATTTATTTATTTATTTATTTATTTATTATTAGATTTATATCCTGCCCTATCTCCGCAGGGCTCAGGGCAGAGTTGACATGGAGCCTACTTGTGTTGCTCATGGCCCGCTGCACAGCATGAGGGAGTATGAGTCTGTGCAAAAGACACGCAGAGAAAGAGAGAGAGAAAGTAATTAGTTGCTGCCGTCCTTCCACCACCTGTGATGGTGGGTAAAATTAATGTGAAGCAACAGAAGTCAAAGCTACGTGAACTGACTCCTAAGCAAACCCTCCCCTTTCCTGTCTTCAGATCTCACTATTTGCCAATCTTCTCATGGTTTTGATGTCAGCCATTTGTCTGTGGGGTGTTTTCGCCCCTTTCCCATGTTATTATTTATTGCTTGCAGTAAGAAAGAGAATCTTTAAAATGGAAGCCTAAAACGTGACAATTTAATATTGCAAGAGACAGGCTCCTTCAGCATCTCTCTCTCTCTCCCTCTCTCCCTCTCTCTCTCTCTCTCTCTCTCTCTCTCTGTGTGTGTGTGTGTGTGTGTGTGTGTGTGTGTGTGTGTGTGTGTGTGTGTGTGTGTGTGTGTGTGTGTGTGTGTGTGTGTGTGTGTGTGTGTGTGTGTGTGTGTGGTTTCCACACAGCCCAAATAGAATGGGCTGAGGAAATTATTTATCCCATTTTGGGGAAGAACATTACACAGGGTTCTTCCCAAAGCAGGTTCAGCCTGTTATATTTCCCTCACCCCGTGTTTTTAAAAAAATCACTAAACTAGCAATCCTTTTGGAGAAACCAGAGGAGCCACAGCAACTCGGACTGTTTGCCATTGCTTCCTGGAGGGGTGAAATCTCCAGTGCGAAGGCAAACGGGAAACCTGGTTCACTAATAAGGTGTTTCACATGTTATTAATGTGCTATGCAGACACCCTTCCCCTCTTCCTGGTTGCTGTTGTTGCTGAGTTCTATTTTTGTGAAGTAGTTAAGAGGCGCTTACAGAGTAGACAGTTAAAAAAATGTCTGATACTCGTACATTAATGTAGTGATTTCCACTCCAAATACTTTTTTTAAAAAAAAGACCTTTACAAGCAACGGCAGTTGTTGGTATTATTGGAGCCACAAGGGATCCAAGCTGTGCGGCTGGACAGATGGGTACTTGACCCCTTTTGAAGTAACAGCTAGGAGGCAATGAGAAAGACTGGGCCCTGCACTTCACCCACTGCTACAACAAGCCAACCACATTCAAAGGTTAGCATGCTCAAGGATTCTGTGCTTATATGCTTACAGTAAAACCATGTTTCTAGTCCTCGTGACACTGGAAAAAACACTGGCACTGTTTATTCCATAAAGCATCAGATACACATTTGACCAACTATTGATTGTACATATTCAACTGGATGACTTTCAGTTTTGTTTCTTCTCTCCAGCATATCAGCGACACAGTGTGATACCAGCTATTTGTTTCCTTTGTGCCTCACTTTACTCATCAACAGAAACCAGGAGATGCTTAAGACATTCTCCCATTTTCTGATTTCTTCAGGACATGAGCTTTCAAGAGTAGGCTTGAGCACCAATAGAATCTATTGGTACATTTCAGGTTCGGCTGTTTTTAACTTGGTAAAGTCAAATAGAGCTGATATCTATCTGCTCTGTTTGCCTCTCACCGAAAATATTTGGGTTGAAAAAAAAACCAAATCCAAAAGGGCTGATGAAGAATCAGACTCACTCACCCCCTTCTCTGCTTTCCAAGTCTGAAAGGTCTGTGACAGCAGAGGCTGCGGGGGGGGGGGGGGCAATCTTTCATGCTGGGCTACTCAGCCCTGCATGAAGGATCAGGGCTGCTCTCCCTCTGCACCATGCCCACTCCCCCCCCCCACTGGTGCTGTGTAAAAGCCAATAAAGCCCAGGTTTTTTAAAATCAGTAAATTAGAAAACTGAAAAAAACCATTTAAGTGCCTATTTTGATTTTTTTAATTAAACCAGTTATTCTTCATTTTTCCCTTGTGGTTCAAGGAGGCATAGGATCAATAATATGTCATGTTAAAACCAAAAATAAAATAACACACCTCAAATCTCCCTTCTCCTCCCCTCCTCTTTAAAAACACTTGCCATTTCAAACCTCTTTGAAAGCTCTGAATCATACAATCGTAGAATTATAGAATCATGGAGCTGGAAGAGACCCCAAGGGCAATCAAGTCCAATCCCCTGCAATGCAGGAACACACAATGAAAGCACTCCTGACATATGTTCATCCAGCCTCTGTTTAAAAACCTCCAAAGAAGGAGACTCCACAACTCTCTGAGGCAGTGAATTCCACTGTCGAACAGCCCTGACGGTCAGAAGTTCTTCCTAATGTTTAGGTGGAATCTCTTTTCCTGCACCTTGAATCCATTACTCCATGCTCTCGGTCCATATCAGCTATTTAAAACCAAAACTGCTGTAAAATTGGATTTGATTCTTTTTAAGCACAGTCCAAACACACTCTCGCCGAAGTTACCAGCTTACGAACATGGTTACCAACCTGCCCCTAAATCATTTGAAGCAAGTCAATAGCCAGGGGAAAACCTGTCCCATCCAATTTAGAAAGATCTCTCAGTATCACTCACCTGTAAGAAATCTCTGATTATTTGTAAGTGTGCTTTAATGGGATGTGCATCTTTTTAAAAGCTGCTGTGCCTACCTTTAACTATATGTCAGTGTCACACAGTAGACTAAACAGAACCAACCGTCTGATGGGAAGAGCTGTGTGGATTTTTACCCTTATTAGAACCACCACTTGATTAAACAAATTTTAGTCAATTAATTGCATCAATTGTAGTCGGTGAATTGGACCATTTTATGTGCATACATTTTGCATGAAAGCACACAAAAATCCAAAGCAAAACAAAGTATACTTTATTTCCAGAATCTACACACATAATCTGGGGTCTCAGTGAGAAAAGTGGACTGCAAATAATTAAGTATAATAAATAAACAAACATGTCAGAACAATTATAATTTTAGAAGAGGCATTCCTTCCTATGTGAGAAAGAAGGGGAATCCTCTTTTCAGATAGTGCTGGTGTATGTATTAAAATTAAATGTGGCTTGATTAATCAGGGCATATTCTAATTGGTCATGGCCTAACGTGGGTAGCTCCAGGCTAGTCTGATCTCATCAGATCTCAGAAGCTAAGTAGGGTTGGCCCTGGTTAGAATTTGAATGGGCGACCTCCAAGGACTACCAGAGTTTGACACAGAGGCAGGCAATGGCAAACCACCTCCAAATGTATCTGGCCTTGAAAACTGACAGAATGACCATGAGTCAGCTATGACTAGACGGCACCCGTACACGCAAACTCAGTAATTGGTCACAAGTTATTTGCAGTGCAATCTTATACAGAGTTACACCCTTCTAAGTCAACTGAATTAATTAAAAGTATTAATATGTTTGACTAATCACTTAAGGGAGAGAAGGCATCATGGTATAAGCTGCTCTTGTTTGGTCTTAGAAGCTAAGCAGGATCAGTACTTTGATAGAAGACCACCAAGAAAGTTTCTGTAGAGGAAGGCAATGGCAAACCATTTCTGCTTCTCACTTGCCATGAAAGTTTCTTTCTGGAGCTGCCTTAAGTTCAGTGCAGCTTGACAGCACTTACATATGGAATCACTTAAAATGGCCAAGAGCCAGTGTGGTTAACTGGGAAGATCAAAGATCAAATACCAAGTCCACCCCAAAGCTCTCTAGGTGACCTTGGTCTAATCAGTATGTTAGTGTTACCTAACTCACAGGGTTGCTATGAAAATAAAATGGAGGAATAGAGAAGTGTGCATCATTGGGGATAGGGGAATAAAATAGGATTGATGAATAGCTAGATTCAACATTGCGGTCCTTAATTTACACAGAATTTTCATATGCATTATTTATTGACTCTTCCTCACATGCTTCTGGTAGCCCAAAGGATGCAAGAAACAAAGGAGCTTGGGGTGGAGGGGTAAGATTCCACAGTTTGCTTGGGGGACAGTGTTGGGCAAAGATCTTTCCCCAAAGCACTGTTTTGTCTCTGAACTGACAGCATGGCTGGCTCATCAAATATTAACAGCACATCAACTGCTGCTTAAGAGGTTCTCGGCAGGTCTCGAATGTGCCCCTATGACAGCTGAGGAAATTGACTC
Organism: Sphaerodactylus townsendi; assembly: GCF_021028975.2. NCBI lineage: Eukaryota > Metazoa > Chordata > Lepidosauria > Squamata > Sphaerodactylidae > Sphaerodactylus > Sphaerodactylus townsendi. Next base: position 11,813,060 of record NC_059436.1, on the reverse strand, counting down.
CTCCCTTTCATTCGGATCTGTGGGTTGGGAGGGGACAAAAGAGACACAACAGGCAAGCTTTTAGTGAAGGAAGAGAAACAAGTGGATGTTACAATGCCCTCTAGTCTGTTCATCCCATTGGGTACAGCCCTGTCATCAGGGAAGATGAAATAGAGAAGAACCTGCCCAGGGCTCCTCAGAGAATTGGCAGGACAACGGTGTAATTTAGCAATGCTTCAGAAATGGCTACCTGATACCCTGAAGATCAATGCTTCCGGGCAGCAGCATGGCTGCCTGTTTGCCTCTTTTTCCTGGCAGGGGTACCTGCCTGGCAGTGAAAAATTCAGCATTCTGCTATTCCCATTATGGCAGAAACAAAAGGAAGATCTGGAGCTCCTTCACTTGTCCTTGACAAAGTGGCATTAAAGGTACCAGGATCTCTTTTCTTTTTTTTTCCTTTAGGAAAAAAGTTAAGAAGAATATGCATGAAGACAAAAATATATTAGTGGGGGCAGACTTACACATAAGTTTTCATGAATAGATTTCAAAAGTCTAAAAATGAGTCTGTGCACAGTTGCCATCTACAAATCATGTGTTAAATACAGGTGGAGTTCTAAGGTTCTCAATCCATTAATGTACCAGCTGTGTGGCTTTTGTAATCTTTTTAATATTGTAACATGAGTCTTCTAGATGTGTTAAAAGCACAGAAAGTCCATTTTTGCTGACTATTGGTTAGCTTCCAAGAGACATGCAAATAATTTAAAAGTACATAAACATCCGGTATCTGTGCTAAGAGAGGTTTTGCCAAGGCACACACCCTTGAAGGAATGGATCTCCAGCCTCCAAGAGAAACTCTTCTATAGGAGACAAAGGTTCTTCTCAGCATGTTCAGTGGAGAAGGCAGACCTCAGCCCACAAAGTCAATACCACTGAAATAAATGGGTTTACTTCTGAGTAAATACGGTTACAGCATCCAGCATTGACAACATGCATGTGGCTTGCTGCTGCTGCTGTTGGCCATCTGAAAGCATAATTTTGTTCTGAGAAAGAAAACAAGGGTCCTCTAGGATGCAACCTGTGCTACAGTTGCAGGTATTGGGGAATCCCAGAAATACCAGAAAACTCAGCCTGATCCTTGGATGACTACTAGACAAATTAAGCCGCTTTCAAGCTTGCAGAGGATCTTGGATGACTGCTTCAGTTGGTTTTGCTCCAAAAAGTTTCCTGCCATGTTGTGACTCCACACCCCCACCCCCAAATCAGACACTGAAATAAGAAATCCATCCATTGTTGCCTGATCTGTCTCCTTCTCAGGGCCTGGCAAGAAAAAAGTGGCATCAAGCTGGCATTGATTGTTGGTGCCCTTTGAGATCTTGGTCATGCCGACGCATATCTGGGCTCTGCTGATGCGACACTTTCAGAACCTTAGTCTCTGACTTTTTGCCCTGACGATCTCCACCACCACATACTTGCTGGCTGCCTCAGCTGCATGCACTTCCGCTGACCCAAATTCAGGCTTACTTTAACAGAGGTTTTATTTTTATTGTTGTTTCTATGTGTTTCTTCCCTTATTCCACAAGACAAAAGACAAGGCTGACTTTTGTCTTGTGTGGTGTGTTCCCAGAACTTCTCCTTGCTGGCACCTTTATTTATATTGGCACATTTGTGTCTCCCTGCTGTCTGTGCCAGTTTAGAAGTATCTGCTACATTAAGCTTGTTTTAAATAACAATTGCTGCTATATTAATATTTAAAAAGGAGGGCTGTCAAGGATTTGGAATGTACCAGTGCCTTCAGCGAAAACAGATGGAGCTAACAGCACCGAGAGAAGCACCGAGCCGTGCACACATCTACCCCAGCCCCTTACCCACCCACCCACCCACATACTCATTCTTATGTGCTCACAGACACAGTGTGACTTCAAAGGTAGTTGTAACCATTAGCTGCTAACAGTTTTTGAGTGTGTAGCCAAAATGCAGACTCCCAGCTTGAGACATTAAAATGTAATCACCGCAACAGCTGGCTTTGCATCTCAGAGCGCCCGCACGGAACGGGGGAAAGAAAATACCAAAAGGCAGCCGTGGAGAAAGAAACGAAACAAACAAACAAACAAAAAAGCCACTCAGCAGCTGGCAGGCTGTGCTAGCTCAGCAAATTGCAGCCAAGGAGCTGGTTGCCGAATGTGGGGGTGGAGGCATGGCATTTGAATGGGTTACCAGGAAGATTTGAAACAGAGGTGGGCATCAAAGTGGCTTGTAACCTGTCGAATGCAGTTGCTAAATGTTGTGCTGCAACAGCAGCCCTTGCGCAGAGGAGGCTGATTGCCGCCTCTCTGTGTGAGTCACTGAATTGGCCTTGCCTCTTTGCAGTTAGATGAGAGAGTCACGCAGAAGAGTTAGGCTTCTCTGAGTGTGGATAAGCAGAGGCAGAGGGATGAGCTTTCTCAAGGGACATCTGGTCATTCCCCAGTTGTGTGCCCCAGTGCAGAACCTGGACTGTGCAAAGTTGCTATGCAGTCATCTCATATTTGTTGAGTGACCTGATTCTATAATGAAGTTCTGTGCCATGGCTGAGTCACCCATGTTCAGCTGAATCTGCCCAAATGCATTATGGATTAGAGCTGCCTCAAATGTTCTCCACCCTTATACCTTCCCCATATCAATGGGAGTAGAGAATTCCCTGAAAAAAAATGCTTAGCTTGTGTGAATATTCACCTCTCTTTGATTAAGTATTTGAGAACAAGCCCTTGGGTTTTCCCAGGAGCTTGAGAACGCATCTAATTACTCTTTTTCACACACTGAAGCCTCCAGTTACTGAAACTACCTTTTTTGTCATTTATATTTTTTCCCTCCTGGATTGCCTTTTGTTGTTTCGCACTGGAGAACTAGACCTTCTGTTCTGAAACGGAAATGAAAAACAGGGAGAAAACAACCCAGAACTGCAAAGTTAGAAATCCTTCAGATTTCTTTTGTGCTACTGTAATCATATTAGTCCAGCATCCCAGGAAGAAGAAATCTTTTATGGGTGGCAAAAGGACCATTCACAGGGTTTTTTCCCTAGATAAAGGGAGTGCCGTGAACGTTCTTATCCTGCTTTTCCCTGAAGGAGCTCAGAACAACATAGACAGTTCTGTCTTTTCCATTTGATCCTCACAGCAAATCTGTATGGTAGGTTGGGCTGGAAGAGAGTAATTGGCCCATGGTCAATCAGCTTCCTGGATGTGTGGGAGTTTGTACCCTTATCTCCCAGCTAGTCTGGCCGTTTCCACACAGTCTAAGTATCCTGGATTGAGCATGAGAAACACCCCGTTCCATACAAGAGTTTCACACGGTTCCTGGTCCTCAAGAGAGTTTGCCCCACGATATTTCCCTCCTCCCAGGGTATTCAAAAATTGTCAAATTGGCGATTCTTTTCCAAACTTCTGGGGTGAGCCTGGGGTGTGCAAATACCATGGGAGCAGATGCCTGATCTCCCCGCCCCTCCATCTCCCTGCTTCATGTTCATTCAAGCTGCCACTCAAAAACAACATCCAATCAGAATGTGGGACAATGGGCATGCTCAAATATGCTTGCAATGTAAATACAGAAGTCCCGGGCTCATGCAAAAGAAATTGGAGTATTTCCTCCTGGTCTTCACTGGATTCCTTCACAAAACAGGCAACCATGCGAAGGGAGAAACCAGGATAAAACAGACCTGGGTTGTAAGAAACCAATTGTAATCAGGTATGATTGTGCCATGTGGAAGTGGCCTCTAACTACTTTACCGCCATAACTGGGAAATTGGGTCCAGGTTGCTCGGAGGACCTCATTAGTATTTTTCAGATGGCAGCTTGTCCTTCTAAGTGGGATGGTTGTAATATATAAATGTTTTGTGCATATGAAATTCCTTCTCTACTAACCTATGATCTGGGGGGAAGAACAGATCTGGAGGACTGTGGTGGGCAGTTCAGTAGAGCTGCAATGAGGGGACAAGAAAAGCATCCACTGCATTTTCAGAAGGATCTAGAAAGAGTCATAGCAGCTTTTCCATGCCTGGCATGGGAAGGATGTTCTTGACACATTTCTAATCTCTTTACACAAAGTTGATCTCCATTGAAGAAAATACGGGATGAAAGTAACGAGAAAGGTGCCTCGTGAGTATGATTAACCAGCTGATGCAGTAAACATACGTTGTTTCCACGCAGAGATTATCTATGTATCGAGAAACCGAAATGCATGAAATGACATTGAATCAGCCCTTAGTTCAGTTGAAATTAGTAAATTTGGCAAGAGAATGGGATTTCCCGATTTAATGCTGCTTTCTGTGCTCAGAGATAATGAGCGCAATTCAGTAAAAAGCTAAGGATTACATCAGTGGCGCCTAAATTAGTCCCACACACAGTCCCATTCCATCTCTTTTGATGGCACTTAGTCACAGACAACTTTTGCTTGATTATGCCCATTACCTGCGAGATCCTTGCCGCAGACAAACCAGGCCGCCTTATGCAATAGCAAAGCATCTGTCCTGCTATCCTCTGCTTGGCACAGTCGCATGCCAACAAAGACTCTCCCTTCATTCTCTCGAACGCACTTCCACACAATGTGCTGAGGACAGGCCTATCCCGGTGTTCACAGTTGCAAATCAGAAGTAGCTCCAAAATTCTCTCTCAAACAAGGCTGATAATGCCAACTGGCGAAGAGTAGGTTATTGTATTTATTCCATGTTAGAAATGTCCCTGAGCCTGCAAAGGAAAGAGCAGCTTATCAATATAATTTTTAAATAGAATGCAACAACAACAACAACAACAACAGTAGTAGTAGTAGTAGTAGTAGTAGTAGTAGTAGTAGTAGTAGTAGTAGTAGTAGTAGTAGTAGTAGTAGTAGTAGTAGTAGTAGTAGTAGTAGTAGTAGTAGTAGTAGGCATCCCAAGAACAAACAGTGTGGACCATGCTCTTGGCAGAGAGAGGCATGAATGGACCAACCCTATACCTAATAAGAGGGAATTACTCTTTGCGTGTACTTCTGTGGTTGATTTTAAAATACTTTTGAGACAATTATATAATGCTAATGATTTAAAGGAGCTTTGTGGCACAGAGTGCTCAGCTGCAGTACTGCAGTCAAATCTTTGCTCATGACCTGAGTTCAATCCCGACAAAAGTCAGGTTCACGTATCTGAGTCAAAGTTGACTTAGCCCTTCCATCCTTCCAAGATTGGTAAAATGAGTACCCAGCTTGCTGGGGGTAAAATGTAGATGACTGAGGAAGGCAATGGCAAACCACCCCACTAACATAGCCTAGTAGACATCATAATGTGATTCCACCCCATGGGTCAGTAATGACTCAGTGCCAGTGCCATAGGATGGAAAAAATGGTGTCTGGGGCAAAATGGCAGCTCCATTCCCCCAGCATGCCCCCCTGTCCCCCCGCCCCCCCCAAAACACCTCTCACATACCTTTTTAAATAAAAAAAAGCAGCCTGCTGCAGTCCTTGGGGGCTGCTGCGGGCCATGGAGGCGACCTGAGGCAGCATGTGCGGGGGGAGTGATTCTCACACACACCCCGTGCGCCTGTGCCTGGGGAGTTCCCCCCTCCCAGCCCCATTGTAGCTCCGCTACTGCCTGGTGCTTGCACAGTGGACTACCTTTACTTTTTAATGGTTTAAAGGGGAAGACCAAGACATGGTCTTTGGCACATTTCCTTCTGAAAATAATTGTCCTCAGCTGCTCTTATCCATGCTGGTGAAAACACACATATATCCTCAGTGCAATTTAGGAGTGATTTTCAACAGAAAAAGGGGGGGAAGGTGTTAAATAGCCCTGTCCTCTTTAAAATCAAAGCCAAATGGTCACTTAGCTGTTACTGTTGTTGTTTTTTTAAAAAAAACTGGTGCTTTCTCCTAGGAGCACAAGTTAGCACATCTACTTGTCCTCACTTCCATTTTATTTTCACAGCAATCCTGAGAGCCGGGATAAATGGAGTGGCTCACCAGGCAAGCTTTAAGACTTTGATGCAATCAGTCTGGGGGCCCCAATACCCCACTGGTTCTAGCAGTATAGATTTAAAAAACAAAAACCCGGATCAACTTCACATTTGTGCAGATGTCCCTGCACATGTGTACATAAAACGGAGAGTGTAGCTTTTTGCAGCTTAATAGCCCAGATTTGAAGCTCTTAGAAGAGTTTCATCAGTGATGTATTAACAGGATGGGTTTTAATGACACTGCTAAAGCCTCCGAGTGGAAACTCGGAACAAACATCTTTAGAAAGAGAAAAGATCTGAGGTGATGTGGCACAGCCAGTTTCTCTTCAGGGAAGAGGAGACCTAGCAGGAGGGACAATTTCTTTCCCGCTTCTTCCGTCCCCTTCTCCGCTGGGCAAGTGATACATTGCGATTTCTTAAAAGGCCAGTTCAGCCTTAATACCCATGTTGGTGGCGGGGCTGAAGAGGAGGATTTAGGGATCCTGTGGTTCATTTTCCGTCCTCTTCGCAAGAGGAGGGCCCTAAAGCCTAATTTAGCAGTCTTTAATCTAAGTTACTCTGAGGCACGCTCGCCACCTCCTCCTTGCGTTCCTGAAAGATGATGGGCTGATTTCATAGAAGGAAAAGCCTTAAGCAAATCGTGTCACAGCAGAAAATTGATTTTTTTCAAAACTGACTTTTACAAGCTTGCCGCTTTTTGCTTCTTCTCCCCCACTCGCTACCCTCATCTTTCTTCCATATCGCTTCTGTGCAGTCTCATAGGGTAGCCTCAGATCTCAGGAAATTAGAGGCTTCTGTGACTAACCTGAAAATGTAAAAGGACAATCCACTACCCGTAGCCTCTGCTGCTTGACGCCTGAGCAATACAAGCCTTTATAAGCGTAGTGGGAGGGTTACAAACCCCTGCTGAACTCTCCTGCTGGATTGCCACATACTTGCCCGCTCAAGCAAACTCAGCATCTCTGGGCTTGGAGGTATCTCTTCCATTGGCTGCCTTCCCACCCTTCAGAAGTTCATTCTGTACCTGAGCCAATATCTGAGGTGGTTAGAGCAGAGGTCCAAACACATATGGAAAAAGTCACAATAAGTATGAGTGCAAATAATCCTGTATGGAACTTTCTTGGTGGTTCTCCAAGAGACATAGGATAGAAGGACTCAGACAAGAGAGAATCAGCGAACAAGATGAAAGATCATCCAAATCCACAAAGCCACTATAATCTAAAATGGGCTTCTGCGGCTAAGATCCTCATATTCCTCAGTGGAAAGATATCACGCTATTGTTATTGCACATGCCACAATATAATCCCAGGATAAAAATATATTGAAAGTTAACAAGAAATCATTGCAATGAAGCTATGGCACATAAACATCTGGAAAAACTTCCTGACAGTAAAGGCTGTTTGACAGGGTCTTATATTAATTTTTGCTCCAAAAGGTGCGTTAGGGTTTATTTTCAGGGGATGCCTTTTTCCCCCCATGATTTTGTGCCCCCTACATGGCCAGATCAGCTGTGCCGGGGAATCTATAACTAGGGCTTATTTTTGGAGTAGGGCTTATATTTCAAGCATCCCCAAAAAATCCCAAAAAATCATGCTAGGTCTTATTTTCAGGGTAGGTCTTATTTTGGGGGAAACAGGTCCCCGTTGCTGGATGACTTTGGGGTGGTCAGTCTCTCTTAGCCTAACTCACTTTATATGGTTGTTGCAAGGAGTAAAAAGGAGAAATTATGCATGCTGCCATGATCTAGGTAACTACCAACCCATCCGTTTGAATCATAGAATCATAGAGTTGAAAGAGACTCCAAGGGCCATCAAGTCCAACCCCCTGCCATGCAGGAAAACACAATCAAAGCACTCCCAACATATGTTCATCCAGCCTCTGTTCCAAAACCTCCAGAGAAGGAGACTCCACAACTCTCTGATGCAATGAATTTGATATCAATACCTGATTAGGAAATCATCAAACAGTCTATGAACATTTAGAAAAGATGCTGTGATTTCTAAGATTATACTATCACTGAACTAAACACAGCCAAACTGGATAGATGAATCTATTATAAGTACCATAGTTTATATGTATCATATTTTATAAGTATAAAAGTTTATATCTAATAGTAAACACTGGAATCTTATTAAATCCCACTACTGTAACATTGCTCAATAACCTTTACCTGGAGATGCCAAAAACGAATGTGGGAGGAGTGTCTAGTTCAGGGGTGGCCAAACTATGGTGCTCCAGATGTTCATGGACTACAATTCCCATCACCCCTGCCAACATGGCAAATTGCTGGCAGGGGCTGATGGGAATTGTAGTCCATGAACATCTGGAACGCCATAGGTTGGCTGCCACCCCTGGTAGTTCTATCACTGAAATAGTACCCAGCCCCTCATTAACCTTTTTTCTTAGATAAACATTGGATTCCTTCATTGCCTTTAATGGCTTTATTGTTACCAATTTTCCTGGAATCCTTTCCCATTTGTGTTGACACTGGTGGTGAATGAGCTCACAGTGATACAATGGGATTCTCTGAGAAATTCACCTCAATGACACTAAGTACCAAAAATCTACTTGGGGAGAATTAATGATCTTACATGCCAATCACCATAAATCTGACTGAACAAAGTCTATTGAAATGTGAGGGGTGGGGGGAGTAATAATAACTAAAGAATAATCCTGTTAAATGATTTCTTAAAATAAGAGCCGTGATGCAAATGAAATTGGATTATCCCATCTGTTTTTTAAAAAAACTAAACCCATGTAACAAGTCTATTGTATTTCATCTTAGTCAAGTCAATTCAAAGCAAGGAGACTCTCTGCGATCAATGTAGAAGCTCAAACTGTACAACTGTACAGCAGCCAATAGGAGCCAAGTGTTGAGAATGTCAGTTAGGAACTGGCTGTTTAAATATGACAGTTGGAATGGCAGCTAGAGGTGGGCCATTAGGGTAACCATGAGTGTGGGAGCTAAAAAAAATTAATTGTATCACCTAACACTGGCCAGGAACTTTGTGAAGCAGCAAAGCTGTTTCTGAGGTACGATGGATATTGTTGGGCTGAAGCAAGGTTTTGTCAAGCCAACCACACAGTAGTTTCTTGGCACATTATTTATTTTTCTTCTGTTTGCTGAATGTATACCCTACTTATCTCCCCAGGTGAAACCCACAGTAGCTTATAGCATTCTCCCTGTTCATTTTATCTTCACAATGACCCAGTAAGGGACTTTTGGCTTGGAATGTGTGATTGGACCAAGGTCACCTAGCTTGTTTCTATGGCAGAGTAGGGGTTCAAACCTGGGTCTCCCATATCTTAGTCCAGCACTCTAATCTTTACATAAGGCTCTCATGTAGTTGTAATATTGAATCCCTTACCTCAGTTTCAGATACAAACATCAGATTTTTTCAGATATTCATTTTTGGGCAACTGGTATGGAATGGGAGCATGCACTACCTGGGATCTTCCCAATAAGTGCGATCAAAAACTTTGAAGAGGCATAGTAATCTTTAGTTGGAGAGGATAATTCTTTCAAGGATCCTAGGAGAGGAAAAGAGAGTGACAACCATTTGTCTGTGCCACTGCAGGCTGCTGAGAGTTCAAACTTTGTTGTTCAATACGTCAACAACCTGTAGGCACCAGGTATCTTGCTCTCTTTCTCAGCTACTGTGCCCTGTCACATATGACCAAGGAGTGGGCACTCTTGCCAATTCTACCATTTCTTCCTAAATAGGAATCCAGGACATTTCAGACAAAGTTGTTTTACTTTCTGTTAAGATTCAAAACATCTAAATTGCTATCCTAAACATCTTAAGGACCTCTGACTAAGAGGGCATTTTGCAAAACTTGAGTCAATATTTCAAGTAGTAACTCTTGACAAGATTTCTCTTCTTTTCTAAGTTGTCCCCCCCCCCGAACCCTGAGTTTGTAGGATTCTTGCAATAACATTTTGCAAGCAATCGCCCACTGAAGGGTTACACATGGGGTTGTATATTAGCTAGACTAGGATCTGGGAGGCCACTCTTCTATGCATACTTACTGGGTGACCTTGGGCTATTCACTCTCTTTCTCACCCTAATCTGCCTGATAGTGTGGTGGTGGTTGTTCCACTGATAAAACGGAGGTGGAGGGAATATGGTAGTAAATCTCTTTGGGTCACTTGGGGAGAAAAATAGGGTATAAATGTATAAATAAATTGTTTGGTTGTAGATCAATAGATAGTGACTGTGGTCCACAGGGTGATAGTTCAGTGTACCAGATCTCTTTTAGTTCTCTTAAAGTTCAGGGCAAAGGAACAGACACTGAAAAGTGAGACATCTGCTTCAGAGAGGAGGAGAAGGCATTTGCAGCCTCACAAGGTAAAAGTCCCTTGATAGACTTCAATCTCAAGGTCACACCGAGAACAACTTCCCGAGCACATACCTTTCGCTATCAAGCAGCAAAGACTCTGAGGCTGTTTATTAAAACATTTGTCCCTTAAGACCTTCACGCTGATGAGCAATCAGACACACACAAGCTTTTGTCTGCTCATGAGGAATATGGGAACGATCAAGTTCAAATTAGAACAGAAATCAGGATGCCGGTCTCTGCCGTACTGTAAGGAGCAGTTATTATCATCAAGCCGGAGCATGTTTTAAAACAATCAGACTCTGGATGGGTCTGGCTTGCCCTTTTATGTCAAATATAGCTATAATTTTAGCAGCGTGCTCGGAACTTTGGAAATTCAGGAGTGGTTCGGAGTTAGGATTCTCGGTGTTGCTTGCCATCCTCTCCAATGAGGTTCACTAATGCCTTGAATATATTTCTCCTTCCTTGAACAAAATTAGCAACTGGAGTTCCAGGCCATTCGTATTCCAAGCCAAAAACAATAATCCAATTTCAATTCTGAAATAATGTATGCAAATTTGTTTATTCTGCATGAACATCTTTGATTGGTGTGCTTTGTTCTGAGTCCAGTGCATGGACTTCCTCAGAATTGCAAATGAGGAAAAGGATAGGAGAAAAACAGCTAGGCCCAGCGAGAGGCAGTTGAGATGGCTGGCTTGAACGTAGGAATGAGCTGTCTCTTGTTATTTTGCCTCTTTTTTATAATTCTTTTGATTTTGATTCTATGCTTTTCATTGTTTGTATGTAGATTTGTTTTATGTTCAATTTATGCAGGCTTTTTGTATATGGTGTGTGTCATTTATATTCATAACATGTGTATAATGTATGGTGTGAATTTATTGGTGCACCAACAATCTGTCAAATGGGTACAGTTTTCTGGGAAAATGTAATGTGAGGAAATGGTGCAAAAATAAATGATCAAGGTTGAGTTTGCAGAAGCAATACACAAAGTTGACATAGGGGTTTCCAAGTCCAACCAGCAAGGATGGATATGCAAACTCATACTGTTACCCTGGGTAGGCAGTCTCCAGTATGACTGGGCAAACTGGCTGCAGAGACAGCATGAGAGGGGGCAACTGGGATTGATAATCTGTGTATACCAGGATAACCCTGGGTGAAAACTCTCAAATGAACAGGCCAATCTACAATTATCAAGTTGTATTTTATTAATAATTATTATTGAAAACAAAGAATGTATTTTAGGCAGTGAGCGCACACACACACAAAAAGTATACAAGGACTGGCTAAAAGGTAGAAGTTGGATAGAGTTTCAGGGATGGGTGATAGTTACCAGTCTTGAAGGGATGTCCAGTGAAAGCAGTGCTGAAGACGAAAATGACCTGCATTTCTAGGAGCTAAGGAAAGAGCCCGCATGTGAGTGGACTGCGTGCAAGGATCCAGAGCATGCATGATGAATGGCCAAAGGACCAATATTTATACCCCCAAATGGGTCCTGAGACAGTATGAATCAAATTGACCAGAAAACCAGAGACAAAGAATTGATTGCTTTTCTCAGGTTCCAGCAATAAGATGAGAAAGACTTGATAAGTTATCAAGACCCAAGAGAATGCCTAGACTCGTGGTGGCGAACCTTTGGCACTCCAGATGTTATGGACTGACAATTGGCCATCAGCCTGGCATAGCCAGTGGCCATGATGGCAGAAATAAAGAATTGTTGTCCCATAACTGTATCCTGGAGTGCCAAAGGTTTGCCACCACGGGTCTAGGCATTCTCTTGAATACCAGAGGAGTAATTCACCAGATGGAGGCTGCAGGCACCTGGGATGGCAACCTAGGTGTGTTTTCATCCAAGTGACCAGGGTTAGACTGGGCAAGAGGTCAGCCCGTCCACTCTTTAAGCTGAGAACTGTGGAAGGATTTATGCCAAACATCTCTTTGTCTTGGGAGCTGTACCTGGTAGACTGCTGAACTAACTCGATTAATGATGCAGACTGGCCCTTGACATTTGGCTGTGAGTGCATGTTCCTTTGTTCGAGAACTTTCTCTTCATAACTAATTGATCTATTTCCCATTGTCTGGGGTTCCTGACCCAACCTAGTCTTTTTTCACCAGCTTGCTGGGCATCACCTAGCTGGAGGGCAACTCTTTTATGAGTAGAAGAAACATCAGCAGTGGGGAAGCAGGCCCCCCATCATTACCAACCACAGCTTCAAGTTCTAAAGGGAGGCTGGTATACAGCCAGAGTGTTTCAGGAAGAAGTATTTTACATCCTATCATGACTGAAAGGGGGCAGGGGGAACCATGGACTGCCTTTATGGCACTTCTTAGCAGGTGGAAGGGTTCACCTGCTTACAATATCTGGATGTGAGGAATGTCAGTAGAACACACTTGAACAGGATTTCTGGTGGGGTGAGTGCCAGTATCCTAGGTATTTCCTTCTGCCTTTTCCTATGGATATTTATTAACTATGCCACCTATTAGCTCACAGGATTGTGGAATGGTGTGGTGTAGCCCAATCTTGTCTGATCTCAGAAGCTAAGTGGGCTTGGTTCATAAATGGGGAATCACCAGCAAGGACTCTGCACAGGAAGGCAGTGGCAAACCACCTCAGGTTCTCACCCTGAAAACCCCTTTCTGAGATCACCATAAGACAATAGTGACTTGACGGAACATACATATGTGTGTATTAAACCATATAATTCTGATACACTTAACAAAATCACAATTAACTAGACTACACAATTGTTTTCATTTTGCTAAACTTTGTGTAACAAAGAGGACTAGATTGTGATGCTGTTAGTGATCACAGAATTGCTCCACTAGAGTAACTGTACTTGTTCATCATCACTGACTTTTCCCTCCAGAGTCAACCCATCAGGGGGTAGGGTTGCCAGCCTCCAGGTGGGACCTAGGGATTGCCCAGAATTATAGGTCATCTCCAGGGTACACAGATCAGTTCTCCTGGATGTTTTGGAGGGTGGCCTCTATAGTATTGTAACCCACTGAGGTTCTTGCTCTCCCCATAGTCCACTCTCAACTCTCTAGGAGTTTCCCAACCTGGTGCTGGGAACCCTATCGCCCCACAATCTGCCAGTGGCCAGTCAGTAAATAATCAAGAAAACATATCTTAATGCTTTACTGAAGCAAAAACAAATACTTTGGAGCTATGGACTGCTTTGTACCAAGTGAGAGCATTAGAATCATAGGCGGTTTCCGCACGAGCTGAAAGCAACGGCTTCAGCCCGGTAAAACACCATTTTGACAGGGACCCTTCATACAGGCGCCACTGCCAAATCAATGCAGCAGCGCTCTGTGCCTGCCAAAACAGTGTTTTCCTGCAAACGCCGGCTTCCATTCGCTGCCATGCGAACGGCAGCGGGTGGAAGCCGGCGTATTCCCCTCCCTGGCCCCAAACGCCTCCTTACCTCCTTCTGGCAGCCATTGCTCTGCTGTCGCTCTGAGGAGGCCAGGAAACATGCTCCCTGGCCTCCATAGCTGCTGCCATCGCTCTGGCCATGTGGGCGTGTCCCCTGGCCTCCTCAGAGCGACAGCAGAGCAACGGCTGCCAGCAGGAGGTAAGGAGACATTTGGGGCCGGGGAGGGGAATACGCAGCTGTGCGGAGCCTGCTCCAACAGCTGCGCATCCCATGGGGTGGTTTTGCGAATGGCCCCAAAGCCTGCATCAGCATGATTAATGCTGATGCAGGCTCTCTCCCTTGGCTGTGCGGAAACAGCCATAGAGTTGGAGGAGACCACAAGGGCCATCAAGTCCAACCCCCTGCAATGCAGGAAAATACAATCAAAGTACTCCTGACATATGTTCATCCAACCTCTGTTTAAAAACCTCCAAAGAAGGAGACTTCACCAAGCTCCAGGGTAGAGCATTCCACTGTCAAACAGCCCTTACTGTCAGGAAGTTTTTCCTAATGTTTAGGTGGAATCTCTTCTTCACCCTGAACCCAATACTCCTGGTCCTAGTCTCTAGAGCAGCAGAAAACAAGTTTGCTCCCTCACCAACATGAGATCCCTTCAAATATCTAAACATGGCTATCATGTCAACTCTTAACCTTCTCTTCATCAAACTAAACATCCCCAGTTCCCTAAGTCTCTCCTTGAAGGGTATGGATTCCAGACCTTTTACCATTTTGGTTGTCCTCCTCTGGACTCGTTACAGCTTGTCAATATCCTTCTTGAATTGCAGTGCCCAGAACTGTACACAATATTCCAGGTGAGGTCTAACCAATTCAGAATAGAGAGGTACAATTGCAACCCTCGATCTTGACACTATACTCCTATTGATATATCCCAAAATCGCATTGGCTTTCTTGGCTTCATTCATTGGTGGCTCACTGTTGCATACTCTTACTACCAGTGGCTGTCTGGCTGAGAAAAGGGTTTCTAGACATCTAATTTCCAGCGATTGAGTCCACAACTGCCTGCATGCAGAGTACAAAAAGAGTTTAAAAATATGAAGAGAAATCCATGCATCCTGATGCATGTGCTCTACCACTAATCAAGAAATTTGGTGTAATGTGACATAAATAATACACATTATAAACCAATTATACTTTCCAAATGCAAAAGAGATGTATGCGCAATTTAAACCAGCCAAAACTACCAAGTCTTCAAGACAGAGTTTAACTAAAAGCAGCAGAAGGCAGCAAAAATACTTTTAAGTGCCACTAAAAAAAATTCATCTGGTGCCTGAAGCTCAGTATATTATGGAAAGATATGTTGCATATTCTTTTCCATTTGCATAATTTATCATAGTGCAAAATTTAGCTTTTCTTTGCTCAACAAGTTGATGTTTGGAGCTCAGAATATACACTGCTAAAATATGAGAAAGAGTTATTCATTAAATTAAAGGATGCCAAGACTTGGGCACTCAACAGATCCTTAGTCTGCAGTTTGAGAAAGGTAAGTTTATATCTTAGTTTATTGCAGTACATTATACTGAGCAGCCTAATCCAGAGGCAGGGGGGTGCGCCTCTTTCTGGAGCTGGTGCCGGTGGGGGGGATGTCTTGCCTGGCAGGCGGGCTCCACATGACTCTGCAGCACCTGACCTAGAAGCTGCCAGTCATTCCCAGGCCCACCAGTGCAAAAAAGGTGCACCGGTGTGGTCAGGGGTGTTCCGGGGAAAATCAGGGGGTGGAGCCGACCTTAGTCAGCTTCGCTACCTGCACGTTTTTTGTGACCTATCTCTGCTTTCTCCTATGAGTGATTCTTGAATCTTTTTCTCATTTTTTCATTTTTTTACTTTGGAGGGGGCAGGGTGGCACAGGAGCGGCAGCGTCCCTGCCTGCCAGCCCCCCCCCCCCCCGGACGGACTGTAAACCTGGCCCTTAATTGACTAAGAGAAAGCTGTTAGCGAGTAGACCAATTGCACAGTGGAGTGCTGGTTACCGAGAGTAGGAGAAGCAGCCTTAGGACTTAGCTGCAACACCAGGAGAAACACCACAAGAAGCAGTTACTCTTCAGTGAAGTGTAGCTTATATACAGTACAGCTAATCACAAGAAGATATATACAAGGTCATGGAACAGACTGGCAGCGTGCTTCGCCAACACAACATGCTCAGAAGAAAGAGAACAGTTGCAGCTGTTCACACATATATACAGAAGCTGACCAATCAGCTTAAAAGTCACACACAAATTAGTAGCAGCTGGCCGGAACCAGTTTGATCCAGCTCACTGCATCAAGTAGCTGTCAGTGAACTGTCAGTTAGATTAGACTGATCTAGCAAGACACACAATATGCCTACAGAGGCACTTTGATACTCTGACAAGAACTTGGGAAGCTGGAGAGTGTCTTCCACACCTGCTGATCCACTGGATCCTGTGAAGATTTGATGAGGACCTTTCCTGAGATACATGGCAAAAAGGTAGTTTACAAATGCTGCTGTCAAACCAGTGCTTCTATTGGATGTCTCCAGGCAACCGGGAGACCTGAAACAAGTATTACAGTATGTGCTTCCCAGTTTCCCTTTAGCTGTCCAACCTAACCACATTTGAATCTCTTCTCCCCGTCAGCAGCAGCCTGAGGGTTTCACCCGCTGCTTCCATCCATTCCCCTTGGAGGGTTTTTTTTCCCGAACCATCCAGCTGAGGCCCAGAACTTGGGCTCCAGTCAATGACACTAATAATCCAATTACTTTGGAAGTTGAGCTGTGGTGTTTGAAGCCAAAGAAAATGTATACAATAAATCCCCACCGTTGCCGCTGCTAACAAAGGGACCGGGCTTTTTCCTCTTGCGAAACGCTGCAAAAAAGAGGGGGGAAGCTGCTCAGCTACTGCTTCTTAATTAAACCTCAGAAGCAGATCTGCGAAGCTGTGAATCAGAGGTGCTAATTGGTAATCAGGGCTGGGATGCCGCTGGCTCCACATGCAATGGAGGAGAGAAGGCATAAGAAATGGAGTTGGCCTGCAAAGCCATGGGAGCTCCTTTGGCACACCAGTGTGTGCAGAGGCCGCGCTGGGAGTTGGCAGCTCTGACTGGAATGCCGCTTGGAAACAGGGCTGCAACCATTATGTTTTCTGGAGCCAGTGCTCATTGCGGAGGCTCAGAGCACTGCTAAACTCTTGTCACAGGCCTTTAAGCACAGAGGAGGGGGGAAAATACTGCCAGCCAGTCAGGCAAGAGAAAAATATAAACACCCCTCCAACCTTGTGGGAAGAGCGAACAACATGAATGCGTTACTACCAGAAATCTGAAGGCCTGTGGGCCCTTTAGAGGAAGTTTCTACTTTTTGAGATGCCTTGAACTGGTCTCTGGAGAGGCAGAAGTCTGGTTTTCTACATTAAGGAACAAGTCAATAATCTTTTCACTCATTCAATCACACACACACAAATATCAGTTTAAGGAAAAGGATTTGTGCCTGTTTCAGATACCACATCAAGCCAACGTTACGGAATATGTGTGTCACCTGAAATAGTGGGGTCTGTCCCTTTAAGAGTGGGGGAATTAGCAAGGGCAGACCCGGCATAAGCTTGAGATCTTTGTTGGCAGCACCTCAGTTCCGTCTCCTCTACATAAGAGTCTGATGTTTAGTTCAGCGATCGCGTGTGTTTGTGCAGCGTATCTTATCTTGGCAGGATTTGTGTGCAGAACCTTCTACTTACACAACTAAAGCAGTGACCACAGCAGGTTTTTAGTTCTGCATTACAAGCTTCCCATTATGTAATGGGAGCCCCTAATTTCCCTGGGGCACTTACATGCGTTAAAAGCTTATTATCAGAACTCAGCCCAAAGTCACCTGCAACATACATCTACACAGTCCTGTGCCAACTAGTTTCCACCTTCAGAACTCTTGAGTCTCACGCTCAGGGCACGATCGTGCCAAATGTCTGCAACCTACGAACTCAGTTTCGGTCTTTGCCCTTCCAAACGTGATTAGAGCTCTGATGATCCAATCTTCAAGGCCCGGTTGTGCAATTTAGATGGCAGAGAGATTACTTAAGGCCTATGCGGGCTGATAAATGAACTCGCCTGTGCTTCTGCAGAGCCAAAGCGTAGAGCGTGTGGCTCAGGAGCAGCACTGGGCTTTCCTGCAGGCCACATGTCTTCATTAGAGAAGGAGGCAGGCAGGCAGGGGGTGCTGGGTGGGGGAAAATAACACAATACATCACCATTATGGAAATTTACTCTTAATAAAGAAATAATTTGCTCGATATATCATGTTGGGTTCATGCAAGAAGAAGCCCAGTGCCTACTCAATCCCAGATGCCCAGACCTGTTAGTGTGCCACTCACAAGCGGGCCTTCATCAAGGGCACAGTTGACTGCCTTAGTCAGTGTTAGGTAGCCAATAAACATTACAAGCATCCCAATGGCTGCTTATCAAACATGCCAGCCTCCCTCCTGTCCTCACACACAGCCAATTCCTTCTAAGTCAGAGCACAGCAAAGTTTCGGCCAGCAAGCGAGCAGGCCAGTGAGGGAATCTCTTACTCCCTTTCATTCCATTTCTTCTTCTTTCAGGATCAGAAGGGAAAGGAGCTTGTAAGCCACCTTGAGCCTCCTTACAGGAGAGAAAAGTGGGGTATAAATCCAAACTCTTCTGCTTCTTCAGCAGCAGGTTTTTTTAAAAAATTCCCTGTCTCCTCATGCTGTCAGAAAGGCTTTGGAAGCTGCAGGGCAGTGTGGCAGCAGCTCAACTCAAACCACCTTGAGCTTCAGACGGGGTTCCTGGGTATGAGACTGCTCAAGGTCATCCAGCAGGCTTCCACAGCAGACTTAAAATTCAGACCTTGATCTCCCTTATCTGAGTCCAACCCTTTTATCCATTACACTATGCTGGCTCTCCTGGTAGCCCACCAAAGGACCGTTAATTCTTAACCATCAACGTTTACCCAGTGCTTCCAACAATCCACAGAATTTTCCAAGCACCCAGAAGGGGTACTTGCATTGCTATCTGACTGAAGCCCTTTTGATGTGTTCTTCTGAAAATGGATATCAAGGGAGTGATCGTTCACCAACTTACCTCGGGGGAGGGGTCTGTTGGATTTGGGGAAAAGTACTGATTGCTTGAACCTATTCTTCACATATACTTAGAGTTTGCAGGTACAAAATGCTCAGTGTAGCGTCTAACATGCATAAGATGTACATTTGTTGACCTTTCAAGCCTTGTTTCTCCAAAGTAAGTGAATGAGCCACATGGGGCTAGCTGAGCTTTTCTAACAGTGCTATCCTGTGCTGAGTTACTGCAGTTTAAGCCAACTGACGTCAATGCACATGTACTGAAAGCATCTGCTTGTCCCCATACTGCCTCCATCTTTCTACCATTGCTCTCCTGTCTTTCTTTTCACTAGTGCCTTTCATTTGTGCAGAAGGAAGGAAGGAAGGAAGGAAGGAAGGAAGGAAGGAAGGAAGGAAGGAAGGAAGGAAGGAAGGAAGGAAGGGAGGAAGGAAGGAAGGAAGGAAGGAAGGAAGGAAGGAAGGAAGGAAGGAAGGAAGGAAGGAAGGAAGGAAGGAAGGAAGGAAGGAAGGAAGGAAGGAAGGAAGGAAGGAAGGAAGGAAGGAAGGAAGGAAGGAAGGAAGGAAGGAAGGAAGGAAGGAAGGAAGGAAGGATAGTTCAGCCTAGCCCAACAATGACAGAGCTTGGAAGCCAAGCAAGGTCAGCCACAGTTAGCACTTGGATGGGAGGCAACCCAGGAAGACTGGAATTGCTATGTAGATGAAGGCAATAGCAAACCACCTTTGCTCATCTCTTGCCTTCAAAACCAAGAGTAGGTAGTTGTGTATCAGGAGTACCACCCAATACTTATTGATTCTATCGTCCTTGCCCAAGGGTAAAAGGGGTGTGTGTTACAAATCACAGCATTACCAATTGTGATCATTGCTATGAGTACAAAGAGCTCCGTTCCACATGCACTTTGCATAGCGATTGATAGCCATTTCCAGAAAGGAAATGCTAATGAATTTGCTGGATGACTCAATCATCTATTTAGGGTACTTGTGGGTGTTATTGGTACTTTCATCAAGCAATTGAAAACAAAAACAAAAAGAAGCCTGGCCCCAGAAAATATTTATTATTTCTTAGATTGTTCTAACTGAATGTCGTGTAAATAGCAAGGCATTGTTTTATTGTGCTTTGATAATTAAAAAGTGCAGCCCTCTCAACTTAAACAGCATGTGCTTAATCAAAATAGCTGCTCTGCAGGGACCTGGCTGAGGTAGCAGTTTTGACACAAAACCCCCAAACAGCGGTGACTGCGACTTAAAGTCACTGGGTATTATGGAAAAGCTCTGCTTGGGAACCATTCTCAGGGTGCCTACTAAATATCACTCAGGGCAGCTCACTTACCTCTTAATTTCCTTAACCATGTTGTTAGCCTTGCACTCAGATGGCTGCAGAGCAGCAGTGCTGTGAAGTTTGAAAGTGATTCGTGACTCTGCGGTCCTTGCAGATAAAGGCATTCACAAATCAAACCCCATCCTGTATGTTCTTAAGAAGAAGAGGATTTTGGATTTATATCTCCCCTTTCTCTCCTGTAGGAGACTCAAAGGGGCTTATAATCTCCTTTCCCTTCCCACCTCCCTCAACAAACATCCTGTGAGGTAGATGGGGCTGAGAGAGCTCCGAAGAACTGTGACTAGCCCAAGGTCACCCAGCTGATGTGTGTTGGAGTGCACAAGCTAGTCTGATTCACCAGATAAGCCTCTGTAGCTCAAGTGGCAAAGCAGGGAATCAAACCCAGTTCCCCAGATTAGAGTGCACCTGCTCTTAACCACTACACCACACTGGTAGTGGTGCACCCCATCTGCTTGCATAGATAATTTTTTCCTAATTTAAAATGAGGCATATCTAGAGTGATTTTCTGTCAGTGCAGTCAACAGCATTTCATCATTACCTCCCTGACTAGTTGGTGGTCACTTTAAACTGCTGTTGCCATATGCAGAGAAGAGTAGAAGAAAATTTTGGATTTATACCCTCCTTTTCTCAACCCTAAAGAGCTTTAAAGCAGCTTACAAACTCCTTCCCTTCCTCTCCCCACAACAGACACCTTGTGAGGTAGGTGGGACTTTGGGAGTTCTGAACGAACTGTGATTACCCAGCAGGTTTCATGTGTAGTAGTGGGGAAACAAATCCACTTTACCAGATAAGAATCTGCTGCTCATGTGGAGGAGTGGAGAATCAAACTCGGTTCTCCAGATTAGAGTCCACCACTCTTAACCACCACACCACGCTAGCTCTCTGGATTGCTGAAGATGGTAGATATGGTAGTTTTCATTGTCTTCCAATGCCATACAAGGGTCTATGAAACAACAATTGCCATGGATCACAGCTGGAAGTCATGTTGAAACAGGCTGGGAAGAGAAATGTGCAGGAAAAGTAGACCCAGCCTACTCTCTTTTTAAAACAAAAACAAAAACCAGGCCATTCTGCATGTTACTGTCACTATACACTCTGGGGAGGTAAAGTTTGTGGCTTGGAAAGGGCAGGAATTGGTGGAGATGGGATCAGACACAGGCACACATGGGTATACATGCATTTTGTGAGCATCCTTTTGAAAACTGCTCACAAATGCCATTGAATTTTTCAAGCACTTGACAAGAATGGTCGTAAAAAGTGGCTCCATGCTGAGTGCAAGAATGTTTGCCCGTCTCTATTTTTGAAGCAAACTTCCCCTGGCGTATAATACACGTCTCTCTTTTTCCCTTAAGCATTTATAGATGCTATTTGATGATTTCTAAAGAGTGATAGAATTATTTTTTTTCTTTGACCTTTCCATAACAGATTATGGATGAAGTCAGAATTAGCATTGCCATAACTATGAAATGTGGAGTATAAAGAGTGGGGTGCTTGCTAGATTCATGTCCACAAATTGCAGTTCTGGTCACACCTAATAGAGAGTAAAGCCCTTTCCACATGGGCCAATAAACGGTGGGTGCTGCTGGGGTACATGAGCCCAGTGCAGCCCCAGGCTGTTCACACACCTCCATGCAGGCAGCTCTGGAGCTAACGCAGGCCACCGACACTTCTTTGGGCAGAGGCATGTCCTTTTTTTGTACCTACTTCCCACTGGTGCGCAGCTATGCAGGTAGGCATACATGCACCCCCAGAGCCTTGCCGACAGCAGAAGTGCCTGTGTGCCTCCGCAGATGAGAGCCAGGAGGTAGAGAAACAGCGAAAAGTGCAGCCAAATAACACACCTCCTGCCCAGCCATTCGCTTGGCCGCAGCTGCGAGGTGCGTTAAAACAAAAGAATTGCTGATAGTGAGATTCTTGAAAAACCTGGGTTGGGGGGAAAATGTGGAGCAGACTCGCATTAAGAGCAGGATCCATGTGAAGTTCCCCCAACCCATGTTTATTGGCCTGTGCGGAAAGGGCCTTTGTTCCATGGCATTCAATGGCACTTCCTTCTGAGAAAACATTATTAGAATTAGACTGACAGAGTACATAGATGTGAGCATATATATGCAGCATTAATAGATAACTGCCTAGTGTTTGCTAGACAAGGACATTTTCTGGATTGTATAATTTCAGATAACTGGGAGATGAGATGAATCGTGTGACTAAATACTTCCTCCACATCGCATAGCACCCTCCACATAAATAGCACCCCGCACATAGAAAACCCAATTTTATGAAGACAGCTTCTAGCATAAACATCTTCCTGATACACTATATTTTTCTAGGCAGCATCATTTGGCAGTACCATTGCTGTCATTTGCTGTCGAGGTGCCCAGCCCTTGGCTAAAGCCCCCAGACCTCTGATGGCCTGGGAAGACTGGGGCCGCCAACCGCGTACAACAGCCGGCCGGTGCAAGCCCGACCCAGCGGCTTAGAAAGCATCAGCCCAGAGCCGGCAGGCTTGACGAAGCGACAGAAGCCTTGTGCAGGCAGCTGCTTGGCTTAGCCCGGCAGCTGCAGCGCCTCCTGTCCCGCCCGAGGGAACGCAGCCGGGGCAGCAGCTAACAGAGCTGGGACCGCCCCCGAAGGCTCCAAGGGAGAGAGCTTAAAAAGGCAAGAACCACCGGGGAGAAGTGAGGCTGGCCGCAGCAGGCGTGGGAGGGTTGTCGCAGAAGGAGAACCCAGGGAGAAGAGTCCCGGAAAGCTTATTGTGGGGAAAGGGAGGTGGACGAGAGAGAGAAGGAGTGACGAAGCAGAGGGAAAGAAGGTAGTGAGAGAGAAGCGGAGGAGCAAGAAGGAGGGAAGGAGTGAGAGAGAGCCCAGGAAAGAGCAGAAAGAGGAGGAGTGAGAGAGGGGAGTGGAGGAGCAGGAGGAGGAGGGAGGAGTGAGAGAGAGATGAAGCGAGGAGCAAGAAAGGAGGGAGGGCAGAGAGAGGAGAGCATGAAGAGGGGAGTCGCAGGAGGGAGGTCACTTGGTGAGGGAAGAGAAGAGTCCAAGGAGGGAGCAGCTGGCTGGGGAAGAGGGCAGCACACTTTTACCTGTAGAGGGGCAAGCCACTCCCACACCCCAGTAGGGGGGAAAAACCCCAGGGGAGTGAGGGCTGCCCCTCACCCCTCGAGGGAAACACCCTGTGGCTAAGGCAGCTGCCCGCATTGAGAGCCCCAAAGACCGAGAGGGCACAGGCGCAGAGAGTCCATCACCTCGAGGAAAGGGGCCCGGTGGGACGGACTTGTCTCCTTGGCAACCACAGGAGGGGGAGGGGGATCGCCACAATTGCCAACAACTTACCTTCTAATCCTTCCCTGGTGTTGTGTGGAAGTTCCAAAACGTTGCATGGAACTGAGCCATCTGGGAGGGCTTCCCCTGCTGGGCGGCCCCTTATCTGCATAGCACCAATATGGGGCTGCACACACGCGCAATTTATGAGAAACATTGATTGCCAATTTCAGCTTAAGAAATTCTGTTTTTGTCACAGAAGTTGGGAAATTCCTGGAAAGTCGGGGGTGGAGTCTTGGGGTGGAGTTTTGGGAGGGGAGGGACTTCAGCAGAGGTGCGATGCTCTGGAGCCTTCCCTCTAAAGCTGCCATTTCCTTCATGGGAACTGATCTCTATAATCTGGAAATTGGTTGTAATTCCAGGAGATCTGTGGGTCCCTCTTGGAGGCTGGCATCCTTATGTGGTTGGGAGGGAGCTTTCATATAGGCAGTCTCCTCTTCGAGCAAAACTCAAGAACAGTTCTACCAGCTAATGAGCTAATAAGTCTAAGCTTAACCAATCATGACTTTTCCATTTCTGAGTCTTTGTTTCCCATAAGTTTCCACAGAAGAGATAAATAGCTAGGCCTACACTGAGTACTTCTGTCCTGAAAATGAATACATTTTAAAACCAGCAGGATAAAGTCAATTTGTGAATTCAAAAGTTTCGCAAGGAAAAAAAGACACTAAAAGGTAAATGATGTCTGTTTTTGGAGTTTAGGGAATCGTTGTCATCTACAATAAATATGTAGTGTGTCTGTCTCATAAATATGCTGCCTGCGTCAGAGCCGGACACTAAGGGCATGTAAACAAGAGTGTTCAATCACTAGATGTTGTGGAAATTTCTCTCTCCTGGTGACTGAATATAATGTTGATCTACAATGACTAAATAACATGCCCTGGTTTCTCAATCAAAAGCTTTGCTCGTAAATATGGGTGCACAGTATGATGAAAAGGATTGTGTTGGGTAACTAATTTGCTTGCCACAATCTTGAGTGTGCTTTCTGAGTTTTAGAGTTGTTTTGAGAGCCTGAAGGAATGGAGAATGAAAGTGTGGCATGGTGGTGGGGGGGGGCGGGGATGTGTATTGTGCAGTGTGAAGTGTGTGCCTGTTCTGGGATTTCCTAGGTTAAGTGACTACTGCATACTTAGCTTGACATTTCTGGGAAGAAAATATGTCTATGTGAAAAAAAACAATGGTGGCAGCTATGGTCAGGTGTCTTTTTTAAAGATTTATTGGAAAGCTCAATTCCAACAAAACTCAAAACAGACTATCAGGGTTCATTTTTCAGTTGCCATGTTATTTTCCCAGCTGGTGCTTCTGCTGCTACTTCTAAGGCACTTTTAGCTGCTTCTGTTGAGGGTTTTTTTCACTTGGTGCCACTTCTCTACAAGGGAGCTGTCCCTGGTGTTGTTTCTCACTCCTAATGTAACCATGCAAGTCTATAAATGGAGGTAAAGGGAAAGGTAGTCCCTATGCAAGGCCAGGCCATTACTGATGTCACATCACAACATTTACTAGACAGGCTATGTTAATGAGGTGGTTTGCCATTGCCTGCCTTAGTCCTCTACACTTTACCCCCAGCAAGTTGGACACTCATTTTACTGTCCTTGGACGGATGGAAGGCTGAGTCAACCTTGCACTGGGCTACCTGAAACCAACTTCCACTGGAATCAAACTCAAGTCTTGAGCAGAGTTTCAGCTTACCACTCTGCACCACAGTGCTCATCTATCAATGGAAGCTGACGTTAATACCCATTTACAGGGCCCAGACTCCACTACTGATGCCCTCCCCTTCACAACAATCTCAAACTGAGGTCCTGGAAACCCACCACCAGTCAGAGTAGGCAATATTGACCTACTAATGATCTGACTCACTATAAGGCAGCTTTTGTGTTGTGTTCTTTCACAAATCCCATAAACTCCCATTTCATTTCAATCTACAGCTCAATGCTCTCCCTCCCCATTGTATGATTTTGCATTATATTATTTCTTTGTATCAAACGGTGGCGTTCTCTGGAGCTTTCCTTACCCAGTGAATTTGCCCTGCTCTGCTCTGCTCTGCTGAGTACCGGTACTTTTCTATGGTTCTGGACAGTAATTGTGACTGTGCAAAGGCCTCACCTATTGCATATGGAAGTGGAAAGGCTTCATCCAGGCATATGGAAGTACAAAGGGCTCATTACCTGCCTAGTCTCCAGGCAGTTTTGTTGTTGACTTTTAGCTACTAAATGAAATGTTATATTATTATTTTGGCAGACATTTGGCAATAATTATTGTTTTAGCTTGTTCCATGAATTTTTTCCCTTAATTCCTTTTATCTACTGTTGTTTCCTTTTTTAAAAAAAATCATTATTTTTTCATGTTTGCACTTCAATGATTGGTTTTAGTTCAGTTGCTATTAGTATTATTATAATGGATATAATTGTTTGTTTCAGGTTATTTCTATTATATTATTGTATGGTGGGAGTTTTTTGTAAAATACCTGAAGAATCTCAATTATCAGGTGACATTAAAAGGTGCCAAATACATAAAATCAAAAGGAGGTAGCAACGTAAGAGACTGACGAGAATCCCCTCATAAGTAGGGGGACCAAAAACAATTTCCAAAATATGTCTGAAATAAGCCAACAGGAAAATGGTACAGTAGACTATATCCTGGCTCCAGTGGGCCTCTCACTCAATGCTGTGAGCTGTGGGCTATGAGCAGTGGCGTAGCGCCCAGTGGCTATGACCAGGGGCATAGTTGCCCTCTTGCATTTTATACTCACTATAAGAACTCTGTGAGGTAGGTTAGGCCGAAGGGTGTGATGGGCCCAGGTCCATCACCCAGCAAACTTCCATCACTGTGTGGCAATTCAAATCTGGGTCTCCCAGATCTGTCCTATCTTCAAAGTTCAAAAGATTCTGGAGGTGGGGGGGGGGTTGGGGGGTGGGGTACCAGGCCTGATTGGGAGGAGAGGATGCCTGAATGGGAGAGCCTATAGCAAGCTTTCCAGGCCAGACCAGGGGGGTGGCACTGCCCAAATTGGCAATGGGGGGGGGATTGACTCAGCAAGTCAGATTGGGAGCTCATGGGTAGGTGCCTAGACTGAGCCCACAGCAAACTCACCAGATCAGGAATGGGGGTGGGGGTGCCTCAGATGGCTTGTGGACTGAATAAGCCCTCTCAAGGAATCAGATCCAATCCGCAGGCAGCATGTTTGACACTCATGTTCTAACCACTGCACCACTCTGGCTCCCGAGTTCAAATGATGTCGGTAAGATGTGAGCGTGGGCACATTTTCAGACAAGCAATTTCTTACCTGTATGTTTTATGTAGTACATGCCTCTATCCAAAGGCCTTTCTCAAAACCACGTCTCTCCCCTGCTTGCATTTTACTCTCTGCCTACAGCATCCAGGTGTCAGCTCAGAACAACCATTTTTTCTTCCTTTTCAGATTGAATACAGTTGTGTTTCTTTTCACTACTGCTTGAGGTTGTTTTCCTGAAAATCATGCCAGAAGGTGTTTAAAAGGATAGGGCCATTAATCAAACACAGAGCTGGGATCTGGGATGTAATGCCTTTATATATATATATTTTTTTAAAAATACTTATTTATTGCCTTTCTGTCTGCAGACTTTTGGGGCGATGACATTAAAACAATAATTCAGAAGTAGAAAGGTATAAATTAAAACATGAACAGATGCCCAAGATAGCTTTGCTTCACTTCCCTCCTGGAAAACTCCAGTTAAAATCCCTAAGTGAATAAAAAGCAACTGCTACCCCGAATGTTCTTTGCTTTTTTGACGTTTGCTTTGAAAGCAGCACATTCAACCCAGTCGAAGAGAGGGATGAAAAACGGAAAAAAAAAGAACTCTCTCTTTTTTTTGCTGCTCAGACCCTCTTTATTTTAGGGAGGGGTTCAGAGTGGATTGCTGGTGTTACATCCCAAAGATCTCAGGCATTTCCCATTGAAAGATCTCAAGTAGCTGCTGTTGAGAAGAAGAGGAGGAGGAGTTTGGATTTATATCCCAACTTTCTCTCCTGAAAGGAGACTCAAGGTGGCTTACAAGCTCCTTTCCCTTCCTCTCCCCACAATAGACACCTTCTGAGGGAGGTGGGGCTGAGAGATTAGCCCAAGGTCACCCAGCAGAAATGTAGGAGTGCGAAAACACATCTGGTTCACCAGATAAGCCTCTGCCACTTGGGTGGAGAATCAAACCCGGTACTCCAGATTAGAATCCACCTGCTCTTAACCACTACACCACACTGGCTCTCAGGTCTTCAGAACAGGTCTTTGCTGTTATCAGGCAGAACTGGTAATAATAGGGTTTCCTAGGTTTCTCCTGACCACTAATAGGGGATGGGGGCTAGGGTTACCAGATCCAGATTGAGAAATTCCTGGAAATTAAGGGGAGGACAGAGACATTAGTGGGGTACAATGCCATGGAGTTCACCCTCCAAAGCATTTATTTTCTCCAGAAGAACTGATCTCTGGAGTCTGGAGATCACCTATAATTGTGGGGGACCTTCAGGTCCCACCTAAAGGCTGGCAGACATCCCTAGGTAATAATGAGCTAGATTAACCAATCAGTAAGAACATAACAAGAGCCTACTGGAGCAGACCAGAGGTCCATCTAGTCCAGCATACTATTTCATGCAGCAGCAAACCAATTATCCTGGAGGGCTAAGCAAACAGGAGATAGAAGCTGAGGCATTTCCCTGCTGCTACCTCCCAACACTGGTGTTCAGAGGTTTGTTGCCTCTGTAGATGGAGTCACCTTTAGTCACCATGACTACTAGCCACTGTTAGACCCATCCCATAAATCTGTCTCTAGCCCCTTTTAAAGCTATCTATCACTACTTCCCCTGGCAATGAATTGCACTGTTCACTCTTTCTGAACCTAGTAAACCACAGCTTTATTATAGTTTTGTGGGTTCCCCTGAGTTCTATATTATATATCTGTATCATTTCCCCCATTAGCCCTTTCGTTTCTAGACTGAAAAGACCCAGTCTGTCCTGTCTTTCCATGTCGGGAAGGTGCTTCACCTTCCTAATTATCTTGATTGTCCTCCTTTGGATTTTTTTCCACTTCTACAATATCCTTTTTGAGTCACAATGGCCAGAACTGCACAGTATGCCAAATGAAGTTTGGAGTGTTAACAATGAACCACCTTTCTGCCAGTGGTATGTTTTCCCGTTAAAACCCTGATCAGACATCCTACCAGAATGTATTTCCTGGAGAAAGGGTACTAGTCTGCAAAAAAAAAAAACTTTACACCACAATTAATACTTGATAACCTTTAAGATGTCACAAGACTTAGTTTTCTGGGTTTTTTTTTACTTTGTTCTATTTTATTTTGTCTCAGCTGAGTAACATGGCCTTTTCTTCTTTGTCACGTCACAGCCGACTCATGGTGACCCCACAGGGTTTTCAAGGCCAGACACATTCAGAGATGATTTGCCAATACCTGCTTCTGTGTCTTCCCTCCAGCATTCCTTGGAGGTCTCCCATCCAAATATGTGTTAGGGCCATCAGTACTTAGCTTCTGAAATCTGAAAATACTGGGCTAGCCAAGGCTATCCAGTTCAAGGCATAACATCATAACTCCTTTGGAATTATTACTACTCAAAGAGATTTGCCTTAGATGGGATTTTGGAACAGTTATGCTCATTGTGTATCCTTGCATGAGTCCAGTGGCTTAAACAGTGCATTGATTGATTATTGTCTAGTCTAACTACCATCCAATGCCAAAAAGGAACATTTTGCTTTGAAGGAGACAGACAGTAGGAAAAGTGCCTGAAAGCAGAGCCAAAGTGACGCAAAGCAATCAGGAAGATGGTCCCGGACCATGTTTGTATTTATCAGTGTTTTGGTATTGATGGCTGGAAACTGAAACTGAAATCAATAATATTGATGCAAATTGCCAACCGGCTGTTGATGGAGCGGGCACCTCTGGAAAGAGTAATTACAAAGAATGGACCAATTAGACCTCGTTTGCACAAGGGCTTAATATCAGGAGAGGGGAGGTAGCTGTGTAGATAAAGGTAAGATGTTCTGTGATGGGTCAGGTAACATGTTACAAGAGGAAAATGTCAGACTGAACAAGGAGGGAAAAAAACCCATGAAAGACAACATTTTCTGGACATTTTGAAACAAAAATTAACATTATCCAAAATGAACTCCCAAAAGCTGAAAAATTATGAGATGAATCAGAGGTTTATTGGTTCAAATGGCGGTGGTGTGTGGGTGTGTGCGCGCATAGCTTAGCCAAGCTATAAACACCATGTTCAAAATAAAGGGGCACTCCTTTTCATAGGAGAAAAAGGCTGAATAAAAGTATTATGAACACCTTGACCATTTTTTTCTCCCACTGATTCTCATAGCTGGAGGGTGGGAGACGGGTATTCCTATAATGTGTAAACTGTTATTCTTCAGGAGGGCATTTTTGTAAAGTGAATAAAGTTGCAGTTAATATCCATATTTTTAAAGGCAGTTTTCTTTCCTTTGTTCCTTTCGTTGTTGTTGTTGTTGTTGTTTTGCATTGTTCTCCTGTTTTTACAGTCCAGCTCTGTAGCTGTCCTTATGGTACTGTTTTTAGTACATTGTTATCCAATTTAAAATCCATTTATGTACTGTTGGTTGCTTATTTTCTGTTGTTCTTATTGAATTGTTTTAACCATATGATCTGCTTTGAGTCAGTCTGTGAGCAAGAAAGATGGGCTATAAATGAAGAAAACAAGCAAATAACAGGCTGTGGGGATTTGTAGCATTTCTGCTTAGAATATAGATGTAAGCCCAGACTCCTGCTTGTCTTTCTAGTTCTCCTGTCTGTGTTTGGTTCAGTAAAATAATGGCGAAAGCACCCAGAAGCAAGGAGTAGGCTGTGTTTGTATTATCACATGTCCACTCTAGGAGTGACATTGTCTACATTCCAGACTCATGAAAAATCTCTGTCCATCCATGACAAACATCAACTCAGCTTGTTGTCCCATTGTAAGCTCCCGTCTACCTCCTTTTCCCTGATGCCTGGCACATCTTGCTTTGGGAAGCCCTCAGTCAAACTCCACAGTTTACATTTACCTCCATCTCCAAAGTACCTGAACAAACTGGGTTCCCTCCTCTCAAATCAGGATTCTCGGGTGAGATTTAGCCGTGTCTTAGAATCTCAGATTATGGGGAGGAAGTGAACTCCAGTTTTTAGATGATTCAGAAAACCAGCATGAGAGAATGATTCGCAAGGGTAAGATTTGGAACTGGGAGATTCTCTTCTCTGCCAGTAGAAGCTCCCTGGGTAACCTTGGACCACTCGTTCTCTCTCACACTAATTTGCCTTAGCAAGTAATAGGTGTGAGGATAAAATGGAAGAAGGAAGAATGCCATTTAAACTGCTTTTGTTCCCTGTTGGGGCAAAAAGTAGAGTATCAATAGCTAATAAAATACAGCCAATCGTACTTTTATTAAAGGCTTCCCAATTCAGGAAACCTTCCGTTCCACTCACAAGAGGAGACAGGAAGAGTACACAAACATGAGAACAAACTTGTGTCAGACAAAATAAAACTTGCAAAAGACATTGGAGACTATATGAATTCTGCAACTGTTTACTGGTTTTAGTCATCAACATTGTTTCTGCTTGTAGGTATATTTAATTAAAAAAATCTTGAAAATTGTAATCTGTTCATTGTTAATTATGTTGGAACTTTGCTATTGATTTTATTCTGCTAGCTTTACTTACAGCTTGATATCGTATTCTGTATTTTCATTCTTCTCGACATTCTCGTGAATTATGACTCACAAGTACAGAACAGGAAGGCCTTAAAAATAAATGAAATAAATGAATAATAAGATATCAGTAGACAAAATCCATACAGCAGCAGTCACATCCCCATCCATAGAACACCTTGTACTCCCAAAAATATTCCTCCAAGTAGATATCATTCAATAAGATTAAACAAAAATGAAAATATTTAAAACTAAAAATGCATTCCTGACTTATTGCCCTAGATCAGGGGTGTCCAACTCAGATGCCTCAGATGTTCATGGACTACAATTCCATTGAACATGCACTGAACAGCATCTACTTAGCATGGAACTTATTCTTATTGAATTCAAGTTCCATTGGTATTGTAACAGGGAGGGCAAATTCCTTTTCCGCAATACCGTTTTTAAGACCTAGTCACTGATTCTGATTCCCCTTATTCTCTGTTTTGTTTTATTTTTCTACGAGGGTTTCCTCTTTCATTTCTCTTTGATTTCTGTTTGAAGATAAATCAGTGCACCCTTTTGTAACTTCAACCTTTGAAATGTTTATGTTACATATCATAAAGTAGTGCTGCAGCAGGAGGATTGGAAGGTTTCAGGAGATATGCCTGCCCATGAGTGTATACAGACTGAAATTCTGAAATTTTACAGAAACGCCTTCCTGCCACTTATCTTCAACCAAAACAGAATTGCCCATATGGAGAAGTGCAGCCTAGAGGCCAGGCAGCCCCATCCACAAGCCAAAGGGGCTTCCCAGCAACTTGGGGAGGCTCACAAAGTGCAACAGCTTCCCTGCCACCAAGGAGCCTCAAAGGGGCCACAATGGCTGGCTTAAGTTTTGACTATGGTCCATCAGTGTATAGACAGCCAAGACCGGGAGGAATTTCAGCCTGATCCATTGTGTAGCCGCCAAAGACCAGCTCCTCCCCCAGCCCCCAGCTGGAGACACCTTGTTCAGGGGTCCTTATAATTCGTGCTGCATGTGCTGTATAATGCACTTTCATTCCACTTTCATAATTGTTTGTAAGTGGATTTGGCTGTTCCGCGCAGTTGCCATGTGCATTGAAAGTGCATTATTCTGCATGTGCAGAAAGGGCCTTGGAAGATCTTTAGTGGACAGACAGCACTGTGTCCATGTTTTGGTGCCATTTAGTTGAAAAATAGTCACTCAACCTCTCCCTACTACCCCCTGAGGAGGGAGTTTCTTGCTATTGTAACACATGGCTTTGCATGCTTGCTTACATGAGTCCCCTGGAGTTGTTCAGGTACGTCTGCCTTCCAGTGGTAGTACTTTGTCTAAACCACCTGGACTGTGGGTAGGAGGGAGTAACATATGGATGGGGCTACCTTTTTTGGAAAGATGGTCCCATTGGCATTTGGCATTCCACTGTGTGCTTTGATGATAATTCCAGCTCCGAAGAAATTTCATTGTGTCAGGATGCAATGAAAAAATGGAGCAGAGGCATTCAAGACTGGGTGGCGAGGATGAGATATGTCACAGCCTTTCCTGCAACAAAGGATTTTCTACCATAGAGAACATCTAAAGAATCAAATTTTAAAACATCCAATTGGTGTTTCTCCAGTTGTTTGGAAACCATTGGGAGCGAAGAGGTTTTAAAACTGTTTTGGCATTTTTGCTGTTAGCAGCAGAACTTGTAATTGCTAGGTTTTTGTAAAGGGAAAAAAACTGTCAACAGATAATCTGTAGACGAATAAAGTATGGGAGCCGGTGATAATGGAAAAACTCTCAGAACCAGTGAAAGCAACAAAGAGGAAAACAGAAGATTAATGCTAACAAGGGCAACATTTATAAATGTTGTGGAAATTAACATACAAATTGCAAGTAAGCCAAATAAGTAGAAAGCTATTTGTTTAGATTAATATTAGAAAAGTTAGGCTAAATATATCGAAAATACTAGAACCAGAGTTGTTAATTTGCTATTTACAAAATTATCATCTAAGGGGAGGGTTGGTTTGTTCATTGTAATTCTAATTTTTTCTCAATTATTTTCCTGTGAAGTCATCTCTTTTGGTTTCATTAGCAGTTTACAAACACTCGGTTTAAGTTGGGAGGTGTTATGAAATCACTGGTTATTTTTACTTGCCTATAGAAAAGAGAGCCATTGTAGAATAGTGGTTAAGTGTTGGCTAGGATCTGGGAAACCCAGGTTTGAATCCCTACTCTGCCATGGAAACTTGCTGGGAAACCTTATCCAGTCACACACACTCAACCATGAACCTGGCAAACTTTGGGATGGGAGACCTCCAAGAGATACCAGGGGCATGATGTGGGGACAGGCAATGGCAAACCACCTCCGTGCTCTCTTGCCTTGAAAAGCCCTATGGGGTCACCATAAGTCATAGAATCGTAGAGTCATAGAGTTGGAAGAGAGCCCAAGGGCCATCAAGTCCAACCCCCTGCAATGCAGGAACACACAATCAAAGCACTTCTGTCAGATAGCCATCGAGCCTCTCTTTAAAAACCTCCAAAGAAGGAGACTCCACCACACTTCGAGGTAGAGCATTCTACTGTCAAACAGCCCTTTCTGTCAGGAAGTTTTTCTTGATGTTTAGGTGGAATCTCTTTTCCTTCACCTTGAACCCATTACTCCTGGTCCTAGTCTCTGGAGCAGCAGAAAACAAGCTTGGTTTGATGGCAAAAAAAAGAAAATGAATATATGGCTCAGTGGTAGAGCATCTGCTTGGTGCATAGATGGTCCAGCTTCATTCCCAACATCTGCAGTGGAAAGGTCCAGGTAGTAGGTGATGTGAGAGACCTCTGCCTGAGGCTCTGAGAGCTGTCCAGGGTCAGTCTGAGTAGACAGTGCTAACTCGATGGACCGATGGTCTGATTTGGTATAAGGCAGCTTCATTTGTTCTAATGTTAAAAATTACATTTAGATGACAAAAGGGATACCTCAAGAGCAGTAAATAAGACCTGCTGTGCTGGATTATGCAAAAAGTTGACTTAAACCAAAGTGTATCTTTTCAGTGAATTCAAATTTCTGGAAACTTCACCGAGTGGGGCCTTCCAGCTGCTGTAGCCCACTGCAGTGGATTCCACAAGCACACATAGGCCCCTTCCGCGCATGCAGAATAATGCACTTTCAATCCACTTTCAATCCACTTTGCAGCTGGATTTTACTGTGCAGAATAGCAACAATTGTGAAAGTGGATTGAAAGTGCTTTATTCTGCACGTGTGGAAGGGACCACATGCCTCCTCAATCCATAGTACTTGTTTTCTAAATTTGTACTTTCAGCCAGCTCATAGAATCAGAGAAGAAAAAATGCCATCCTGCAGGAGAACTTGCTCTTTTTACGACAGTCCTTTTTTGCCTTCATATTTAAGTGTTTTAATACTTAAGAAGTCTCGGCTAAGGTGTTTTTCATATTTTTAATCACTGTTCTCACACTGTTAGTTATAAGACATCCTTTGAAGCTTAAAACCTGAAATCTGTTTCCTGATAGAGATGTGTTTGCCTCCATCATGCATGCCAATTAAATTAGCAGAAGATAGCAGGTCTAAAAGGTGGTCCAGCGCTCTGAGGAGGGCAGAGAAAATAAATACAAAGGGAGGTGAGAGGTTAGAAATGTGGGCGAGCAAAGCAAGGGAAATGAGATTCAGCCTGAGGGGGAAAGAGACATCAGAGGGGTGGACAGAGGAAAGAAAGCTACGTGCAGGATTTTCAATCATGAGGGGCAGACTTGAAACAGAAAACATCCTGAGGAGACTGGAATGATCATTGATAGGAAATGATCATCTGCATTGCTCCATTGCAAAGATTCAAGGCAGGTAACATGGCGTTTGAAACCAGTGAATGAAAGCAAATAACTGTCAAAACAAATGTGTCCCGTATCTGCTTAGCCATCACAGGCCAGCCCAAATAAGAAGAATTTCTGGACAGGGGTGGTCTTACTCCTAGGGCGTTTGGGGCAGCTGCCCTGGGCTCCAGGCTGATCAGGGCCCTACCGGCTAAACCTCCACCCCACTCTGATGGAAACGGAAAGAACAGGGGCAGCAGGTTCCTGCTTCCATTCACACAGACTTCCTTGAGGGCTCGGGCAGGTGACTCAAATGTGGCACTGTGACCCTTTCCCTTGCAGCTGGCTTGGTGGCATTGGCAGCATGCAGACACTTCCATGGCAGCTGGCTTGAGGGCTGCCCCCTAGTTTGGCCTGGGATTGCCTTGGGGCAGGAAGGGGGCATCGGGGTGCAGTGATCCTGGGGTGCCATCCTGGAATTTTGGCCAGGACCCCAAAATCATTCTGACCACCCCATTTTGGAGCCTGTACAGGTTTTTTAACTCTGTAAATCATCCACATATGTTTAGAGCAACCACCAAGAACAGCTCACTAGATGCTCTAATCATACTGCTTGGGATGCATGCAGTATTATCAAGGGGCAGACATAGTGCTACATTATCTGATGGGAAGTATGGGTAGAAATTAGTCTGACAGAATGGATGTTTCAAAGGAGGACTTGAGAATTTAGCTATTTTTTAAATTAAACTTTAGATGCTGGGAAGGAAGAAATAGATATGTAGATATGTGTTTGAAAGATGGTGCCAGTTTTTATGGCAGATTATATCATTTTTGTGGGACACGAGTGGCCAAGCTACCTGTGATGCTGGGCACCTGAGAATGACTTCCCAAATGTACAATTCAGCTGCACAAGACCAGTCTTAGGGCACTTTCACACATGCAGAATAATGCACTTTCAATCCACTTTCAATGCACTTTGCAATTGGATTTTACTGTGCGAAATAGCAACATCCACTTGCAAACAATTGTGAAAGTGCCCTCAGACTTGGTGTGGTTACAGTCGGGAGCAGTCTGGGGTTAGAAGTGGGGAGCAGCAGTGACACAGTGGTTAAGAGCAGGTGCACTTTAATCTGGAGAACTGGGTTTGATTCCCCGCTCTGCCACTTGAGCTGTGGAGGCTTATCTGGGAAACTAGATTAGCCTGTGCACTCCAACACACGCCAGCTGGGTGACCTTGGGCTAGTCACAATTTTCTGGAACTCTTTCATCCCACTACACAGGGTGTTTGTTGTGGGGGGTGGGGAAGGGAAAGGAGATTGGAAGCCCCTTTGAGTCTCCTACAGGAATGAAAGGGAAGTATAAATCCAAACTCTTCTTCTTGTTGTGCTTCCTTCTTTACCTCTGCACTATCCTCTGTTCAGAAATAGCCTGCCTTCACTGATTTAACTCTTGGCAAGGGAAAAATATTGATATTCTTCCTGTCTTTTCCCCTAATGGGGCTCAAAATAGTGAGTGTGTCTTTCTGTGTTTGTGAATAGATAGAAAGAAATAGTATTTTCCACCATAAATTGAAAGCTGCACACAAATGGGGGGAGTTGATCTGAGAGCCCCCTCTTCCCCAGAACTATGGCTCCAGGAGACCTTTACTTCTTGCAGCTTTATTTTTTTTTAATAGCTAAATTATGGCTCTCCGTCATTGTACATTGCTTGACTCTGAGTTTTGGCAGCAGAAAGAAGGCCAACCATGGTTTCACCACCATACCTGCTGGTTTTAGTGCTCTCTTGTGAAGCAGTAGAACTCAACAAATATTAGAACAGTTGCATTGACCAATGGTATCCTCTATTTCTTGAAAGTCAGCCCAGTGGCTTTATGGGGAAGGGTCAGAGTTATTAGGCATAGCTCAGCACTTTGTAACTTTTCTTTGATGCCCCAATTGCACCAGTCCAGTCCTGACTCTTTCCTTCCCAGTTTATCTTGAGAAAAGTTATCTGGTAACAGCGTGAGGGATAACAGTGTGAGGGATAACAGTGACCAGATTGGATTCTAGTGTGTTATTATGCCTGGGAATATTTTTATACCCAGACCTGTGGTCAGATGGATAAAAAGCAGTCCTGAGAACATGAGCGGCTGTGAAAACACCAATTTCCGTCACAGAAGGCAGACGCTGAAGTGTGTGAAATGGTTTGGGGTTTTCACTGCTCTGCTAAACTTCGGGTGTCAGGTGGGAGAAAGCTTCTCAGGCTGTGACAGTCGAGGAAGAACTGATTAAACGATGCTGCTTGCCCATCTGCTCTTGATAGGCCAACTTTCACAGTGGAGTCTTGCACCCAAAAGTTCCTGACCTGTAATGCCTGCCTGCAAATTCATGGGAGAAGGTTGTATTACATCGCAAAAGCTGGAGAACAGTTTGTTTTCTCTGATTTTTGTTGTTTAATGTGTGTGCGTGTGTGTGTCTACATTTGTGTGTAAACAGAAAAAGAGAAATAACTGTTTCCAGTCTTCCATCGGAGGTTGAAGGGTGGTGTCTGAATGGTCTCCTGACTGGATAGCCTGAGGCTAGCCTGATCTTGTCAGATCTCAGAAGCTAATCAGGGTCGGCCTGGTTAATATTTGGATAGGCAGCCTCCAAGGAGCACCAGAGTCATGACATGAAGGCAGGCCATGGCAAATCACCTCCAAACATCTCTTGCCTTGAAAACCCTACAGGATTACTCTAAGTCAATTATGACTTGACAGCACAAAAAAAAATGATACATGTTCCCCATGGCCACCAGGGAACACTGCTGCAAAAGTAGAATCTAATTCTCCTCCGTGTCCTCCAATGACCCCAGCCTATCATATTTATTATGTACCTTGTACATTTTTGCCCTTTTGTCTTGTCTCTATGGAACTCAAGGGGCACGCAGGGGCCTCCTTTTCTCATTTTATCCTCCCTGCAACCCTGCATGGTAGTTTAGGCTAAGAGAGTGTGACTGACTCACCAGGAAATCTTTATGGCTGGGTGGGGACTTGAACCCAGATCCTAGTCTAATCACTACACTGGCTCAGAATCATATCCTGCTTCTGTCTGCACAGCTGCACTGTGGCTTTTGAGTGCAGTTTGTTGGTGATAAAAGAATTGTCCTTAACATCAAGAGACTAGGGTGGAATTTGACACATGTGTTGTGACTATAATTCTGCGTTTTCTAATTGAATGCCAGGTTGACTCTCACATCCCTTTTCACACTTGAGGGGGAAAGAAATCCAAAGTGCTTCTGAATATGATGTCTGGGCCCCTTGATTTTTGTGGTTTACTGGATGAAAGCCATTTTTGATAGGAAGGCATCCCACAGCCTTGTGCACATTGTTATCTTCCTTCATGTTCCCCACTCCAACTCCCCAGTTCCCTTCCATCCTTCTCTAGATCTTCAAACTGGGACTTACAACTGGATTTATATAACAGCTCTGATTTATTTAAGAGCACTGCGCAATCTGTGTGGCACATAGCCTGGCAGGTTCCACACCTGAAATATTGTTCTGTTGAAGGAGAAGAGAGGAAAAAGCTACACACAACTGACACAGCAGCCGCCAGGAGGGGGAAAACGACCCAAGGATTATAGGGCAACTCTTCTGAGGGACTACTAAGAGAGGTAAATTTATATAGTCCACAAAACGGCCCTGGGCAACACCACCGTAATCCATAAATACCTGCAAGGCAACAATACAAATGAAAGCAAGGCATTGTCCGCAATCTCCGAAGATCATAAGTTGAGTCGTAAAAGCCTCAAGCCAAGCAGAGATAATGATGTTGGTTGGGTAATAGGGAGAGCCAACCAGGGAGGAGAAGAGACTCCCAACAGAGGCAGGAGGAAGAACTGTCACAATAAAGATTCATAGCTGGAAAAGCAGGGATTGTGGGTACAGGTCATCAGCTACTACCTCAGAGACCTTCAAATAAACCAAAACAAGACAAGACGGTTGATTCTGAATTTCTCATCCCTACTGTTTAGAGACAAGAATCTCTCATTCAATTTATATCAGAAAATTGTGTTTCTTAATCCCCCCCCCCAAAAAAATTCTCTTTCTTCATGCTTTCCTTCCCCACCCCACCCCTGGAAAAAGTGCACATTTTTCAGCATGATTTGTTCATCAGTACATCCACAGTTTCATTGTGCATATTAATGATGTAGGTTGTATGCATCAATATGTATGATTTGCATATAAAGAATATGCATACCTAATTCAAAAGAATCAACAAAACCAACAGTGAAGCCCAGAGTACCCAAATGACTGAGGGAAATATGGACAAATATAAAAAGGAATGGAATAGAAAATATTTGCTCATTCTTAGTGGCAAACCAGATCATTTTTCTTTAGCTTGTTTGCCTGTAGTTATTTCAAGCACACTCATTTATATGCACACAGCAACGCATATCATATTACCTATATAGCTGCGAATATGTTCTTTTCAAAATACCTTATCTTTGCCTTTTGCTGCCTTTTGCTGAAGAATTGGTTGAGGGCCACTTGAGAAATTGCTTCTTTGTAAAAGAGAGGGGGGGGGAGGCAGTGTGGTGTAGCCCGACCTCATCAGATCTAAAAAGCTAAGTAGTGTCGGAAGGGAAACCACCAAGGATGAGGGCAGAGGAAGGCAATGGCAAACCCCACTGCACCTCATGACCTCATGTGCCTTGAAAGCCCCTTGTGGGGTCGGCAGAAGTGGACTGTGATTCGACAGCACTTCGTATACACGAAAGAACGAGAGTAAGTACATGCCAGACAAATGAAAGTGGGGAAAGTTTGCTGGGGCGGGGGTGGGGGGGGAGAGTTCAGCCAGGAACTGGGTTATATATGATATCAAGATTACAATTGGTCAGGCACTGTATCCGATCCCAGCATGAATGCTCCCTCTCCCCATTTGATGATAGATCTGCCTGGTATCAGACAACTCAGTATGGAAATAGTTCTCAAAATATAAAAAAAACTGGGGTCAACGTTGACTAAAAAGACCAAGGAACCCCCCTGATCAACCACCGATTGCACAGAAGGGACAAGGTTCTTTCATTTCTATTCATTTCCTTGAACTGCCCAGGATCCTCAAGCAAAATATTCACGAGAAATGTTGCTCCTGAGCCATGCGGCTACGAATGGACTGGAGATTGTGTTTTTCAGGCAATCCAACTCTGTTCCTTGCAGGGGTTGTGTCTGCCTTGCACCCTTCCTTGCAAAACTGTCAGATAATGAACTCCTTGGTTGCCAGATGATAACTCTTCCTTGCTCTAATTACGGGTTCATCATCGTCCATAAAGAAGAACAGCTGCTGGCAACTCCCATAGCAGCTGTCTTTAGGGCTTTTCTTCCTCACCAGAGTGTTTCTATGGAGCTGGGGGTGAGAAGCTGCTGTAGATTCTCTGATGCGTCTTCATTGAATCTGACTGTGCCTGGGCAAAATGCTTTTCCAGATTGATTTGTTACAAGAGGAGGAAGAAATTAACCATCAGCTGGCCCCATCTCTTTCCTTTCCCCCTCCTGCCTCTCTTCATTCCTCCTCCCCCCCCCCAAATATTGTGAAAAGGTAGCTTTATCTCCAGCAAGTTGCCAGGTCTCTTACCTCTGCAGGTGTTTGGATATCAACATTTGGGGCAGTTTGTTTCCAGGGCCTCTTGCCTGTTTCATGCTATTGTGTTTCTTCAGGCAGGGTAACTAAAGACCAGAGACCAGCAGAGCAATGTTCACTTAATTCTTTGCTTGTTAAAAAAAAAGTGTTACGTGTAACATTTATGTCCCACCATACTTCTTCTACGGTATTCAAGGTGATGATGAAATAGGGAACTGTGATTGTCTTCTATACTGATGCAGAATAGATCAAGATATGTTTAGCATCAGCAAGTCCTGTAGCTCCCAACAACACTCTGAAAACTACCATTCTATAAGTTAGTGTGCAATGGCCCCAGCAGACATTCGGAAATGGTGATTTTATCACCCAGTGGGCATGCTCGAGCACCTACCATTTTGCCTCCCATTCAGTTTGACACTAGAGAGCAGAGAGCTGCTTTTTCATCAAGCGGTTCAGCCATTCATGGGCCTCCACAACGCAGGTCCATAGGTTCTCAGTTCCCATCTGTGGAAATGTCTCCTTCATCTGCAAAAATGCAGAATGATTTGTGGCAGAGGTCTGCTGCTTCTGTTCGTTTGGATGCATGTCAGGTGGTATATGAGGGAGGTTTTGATTGGTGGTTTCAAGAGTCAGTGTGTTAACTTCAGACTAGGAAATAAATACACTCATTTAAAATGTGTGCTTACAGGAAATGGGTGATTCTTTTATCACTCGTCACGGGCATTGATGGAGCACACCACATCTCACCTCTTTAGAATGAATGCGTTTTTGTTTTGCAAGCTGTTTGGGAGGATCATGTCTTTCCCACACTGTAGCACTAGACCAAGTAGCTGATTTCCCTCCCAGTACCCAGGATGAGAAGGAACACTGGGAGGCTACTTACTGTGCCCCTGAAAAAGATGTGCCTTTGACTAAATCACCCAAAATGGGACTTTCAGCACAATTAGGTGCTCAGTCCCTAAAGCTATCTGTAATCATATTGATAGCAACTAATTAACTCTGGCTTCTCATTTCATGGACTTGAGCTTCTCATTTACTGTTTCTATCCCCGGGAATAAAGTAAGGTGAAGAGCCATAAGATAAAAAAAGCATTATGTGGAAATCCCAAAAAACCAAAGGGAAGGAAAGGATTTTTATAGGAAAAAAAACTGGGACACTTCAAGTAGGAAGTAGTTGGTAATGAAATTGGGGTCGTGGCGAGGAGCATATTTTAGGTATCTTGCTGGATGCATGTTTATTAGCAACCCAGGTCCTCAGGAAATAGGTCTAACTTAGTGCAAGAGAACTGCATCATAGTTCGTTTCCCCACTTACCTGGGTGAGTGGTTGCTGCGCGCTACTCCCAGTGTGCATCATTTCTGACGTGCGCCTGGGCTTCCCCATGACCCCGCGCTCTGTGCGGGGTCATCAAAAGGTGCCATTTCAAAAGGCTCCAGGAATGTTGTGCACTGAGGGGGCGCGACAGTGGCAGGGCGGCTGCGTTGTCGCCGCCCCTGTAATGGGGAGTGCCAGGGGACCCCGCGCTACTTGGGGAGAGTAGCGCGGGGCAAAAGGTAAGTGGGGAAATGCCCATAATCAGACATACTGCTGTTGTTGGCATCCCTGGAAGCACTGCCCGTGAAGGTGTGTACACAAATCTTCAGAAGCTCTTTGGCCATTCCTTGCCATCCCTAATATGTAAAAAAAATGGAGCCAGGGCTAGTGGAAGAAACTCCACTTCGCCTCTGCAGCATTAAAACTGAGAGTTAGATCCTGGCATGTGAAATGATGCTTGTGCCACAGCCTAGAGACTCATTTGGAAATCGGTCCAGTTACCTTTTGGTATTCTGGCACAGATTTTGCTAGGACTCCTGAGATGTTTTTGGTACTGCCCTCTCCTTTACTCTGATTTTAAGCATGTTGTCTGCCTTTCCAACAGCCAGGCTTGGTCTCTTTGCTTGTATTGGCTGCATAAGTAGCCAGTGTGGTTAAAATGTTCTACCAAGATATGGGAGACTCAGATTTGAATCCTTATTCTTTTAGGGAAGCTTGATGGGCCAACCGCATACACTCAGCCAGACCTATCTTACAGGGCTTGTTGTGGGGATAAACGGGATGAGAGGAGAGTGATATAAGCCACTTTGGATACCCATTGGACAGAAATGGAGGATATAAATAAAGTAAATAAATATTGTGATGCTGCTGTTGTTTTTTATGGGATTTTAATGTGTTTTATAACCTATATTTATTGTGTTGGTTTGTCTTTGCTTCTGTACACCGCCCAGTCTATGAAATACAATAAATAATAATAATAATAATAATAATAATAATAATAATAATAATAATAATAATAATAATAATAATAATAATAATAATAATAATAATAATAATAATAATAATAAAAATAGATGTATCAAGTAACTAAGCACTCAAGTGAAAATTGGAAAATAGAAGGACTTCAAAACAGAGAGTTGCTGGAGGAGAAACGGGTGCATCCCATGATGACATCT
The DNA here is from genome assembly GCF_021028975.2 of Sphaerodactylus townsendi. Classification (NCBI taxonomy): domain Eukaryota; kingdom Metazoa; phylum Chordata; class Lepidosauria; order Squamata; family Sphaerodactylidae; genus Sphaerodactylus; species Sphaerodactylus townsendi. The sequence continues at coordinate 11,770,091 of NC_059436.1, read as the reverse complement.
AAGCAGGAAGTATGTTTAAGCAGAAACAACAATAGGATCAGGAAAAGTGTGGATACATCAAGGGCACCCATGCCTCTATCATACTACCATTTTTTAAAAAAATGTCTGTTTGCAGCTTCAGTCTACCTTGAGTAATATTACTGGGCTGTGTTGTCAGGATAAATGAGACAAGATACACTCTTGAAGTTTCTTCTGGACCAAAATGATATAGTACTTATAAAGTCTTTTGTGTTATTGGTACAACTGGAATACGGCCTCCGATCTCTAGCAGGATCAGAAATCATAACAGTCCAGTTGGAAGTGTGCCTCCCTCCTCAGCAAGCAGAAAGCAAGACCAAAAATAAAAGCAAACTCACTAGATTAATTATTAAAGAAGAAGAAGGGTGAAGGGCGGTTGGGGGGAGTTGATTTACTTCCATATACCAAGCGGGGAGGAGTTCGAAATGGCTAGTCAGCATCTGTTGGAGGCGTGAAGATGAATGAGTGAAGAAAGGAGATAAATGCATACAAATTGAGCTCACATCTGTACTGTTAATACATCTCTTTCAAAAAGCTTGTGTCATCAGGCGGAGTGTGAAACTCCTACTGTTCATTCTCATCCTTCCGGTTTTTAACCACACTCACTAGTATCATAGAAGCACAGAATCATAGAATCACAGAGTCAGAAGAGACCAACAACAGCCATCAAGTCCAACACCCTGCCATGCAGGAACACACAATCAAAGCACCCTTGACACATGGCCATCCAGCCTCTGTTTAAAAATCTCCAAACCAGGAGATTCCTCCACTGTCCAAAGCAGTGTATTTCACTGTTGAAGAGGCCTTATTGTCAGGACGTTCTTCCTAATGTTTAGGTGGAATCTCTTTTCCTGCATCTTGAATCCATTACTTTCAATGCACTTTGCAGCTGGATTTTACTGTGCAGAATAGCAAAATCCACTCTCAAGCAATTGTGAAAGTAGATTGAAAGTGCATTATTCTGCATGTGCGGAAAGGGGCGCAATGTTGACAGGGAGCTCCCGTTTCTCCCATCAACACAGTGCAGAGTCCTCATGTCTGTTGGGGAACAACAGGAGGACTTTGTCTCACATGTGAACTGGAGTTTTGTCCCTTCAGACATACACACTGTCCATTTTCTGTGACCACGGCACACAAAAAGAAGCAGCGGTAGGCTCCCATATACAATGTTTTCATGTACTGAAACTAATCCATAGAGCCACTATTGGCTCTGTTGTAAAAATAATTTTACAGTGGGGGGAGGGGGGCACAGTCACTTCTTCCTGCATGCTGTGGTTACAAACAGAAAAGACTGAATGTGCATTTGAGAGGCACAATTGTGCAGGGGCTACAGAATCCTCCTGTAGTTGCCCAACAAAGAGAACTTTGTAATGGTGTATGTGGAGGCTAGACGTATTGCAGGCTGCTGCCCTACAGCAAGAGAACAGAAAAGGCACCTGCAGGAAAAAAGGGAAGGGGAGCACACAGCATCCCTTTAAACTAGCAAAAGGCAGCAGGTATGCTTGGAGTAATTGGTCAGAATAGGAAATAGCTGTGCTCATCTGCCGCACTTTCTTGAGCATCTTATTGCCCTGCTGTGAGGGGAAGCAATCGAGGATTCAGGACAAGGCTTTGATTGGGTTTTCTCGGTCTCCATTCTCTTCTCCAATATGAGTTCTAATCAAAACACAAAGAAGCTCAGGCTCTGCCGTGAGGATTTCAAATTGGCAATCCAGCACCACTGGGACACATTGCCAACATGCACTGACGCGCAGGGTTGGCTTGAAGAGGACAGGCGTCCTCAGTGGAACTGTGCTTTGGGCGGTTTTAGATCTCGCTGACCAACACTGTAATTTTCTCTGCCACAAACTTTGCCAACAGGGCAAATAGCAGTGCTCCAGTGGAACCTTCCTCAGGCTGTGGAAGTCTGATGATGCTTCTATGAAAAATGGATGGTGCTCTGTTCTTCACACGGGGGTCTGAAAAACCACCTCCCTTCTCCATCCTCTCATGGAACACCTCAGTTCCTTCTTGACTATTTTTATGCAGAGATTGTGCCATCTCTCCCTGTCTGCAGAAACACTCAGAGTTACCCAGAATCCCTCAATCATTATTATCATTATTTATTTAATTTCTAGGTTGGCCACACCCAGATGGGCCTAGGGAAGCTTACAACCATATAAATACACTAGCGGGCCCAGCCACGCGTTGCTGTGGCTCAGTCTGGTGAAGTGGAAAAGAAAGAAAAGAAGTGAACATTTCGAACATGTGTCATTGCACAATGCTTGCAAGGGAGGGGAGGGGCAAGGGGCCCCTCGCTCCCCTCCCTCTCTCCCGTTCCCTTGCATGGCACCCCACCCCATCCCTTCCTAACATTCCCCTTCCTCTGCTAGAGTGGGTGGGCCATGTCCAGGTGGCGGACCCTGTCCCTTTCACTCCCTTCCCTTGCAGGCGAATTAAAACACGCTGGGAGGCATGAGGTACGTTGTGTTCAAATTTTATAGCGTTTGGTCCAGCAAACCCCCGGACCCTCCCTCACCTTCCCCTTCCTCCGCTAGGGTGGGTGGGCCATGTCCAGATGGCGGACCCCCTCCCCTTTCACTCCAGATGGCAGTGGTTTTCAAGGAAGGCATGGTTGTTTCTTTTGTATCAGAGGGTGTTGCTTTGACGGCCAGCAGATCGTGCTGTTGCGGAACAGAACTGTGGTTCCAACTGTCACATGTGTGGCATGTACAGAATAACTGGCACAGTTGTGACATGTACACAACAGGAGGTGTGGAAACAGTATGGAAACCTGGCCACACATGAATGCGACATTGGGTGAAAATTTCAAAGCAATCGGTCCAGTAGTTTGGGAGATTACCTGTCAGCAGAAAAACACACTGATAGATTTTTATATATATAGATTAAAGATATAATCAATCAAACAATCACTTCAGTGCCAGTTAAAATGAAGGGGTAAAACCACTACTGACCCCCGTATCGGCACCTTTCCACAAAACAATATAGTTAGAGAAAGCTGAAGGTAAGAGGAAAGGTGAGAAGTGTGGAGAGCCACATGGATTGTAACCATTGCTGTCCTGTACCATAAACCTGGTGTAGCAACTCCATCTTACAGGCACTGCAGAACTGCAATAAATTCCACAGGGCCTTGGTCTCACTCAGCAGAGCGTTCCACCAGACTGGAGCCAGAGCTGAAAAGGCCCTGGCTCTGGGAGAGGATAGCCAGACAGTTTTAGGACCAGGAACCACCAGTAAGTTATTTGCTGGGGGATGTATGGTGAGAGGCAGTCTCACAGGTACAATGGTCCTAGACCATTTAGAGCTTTGAAGGTTGATACCAAAACCTTATTATTATTATTATTATTATTATTATTATTATTATTATTATTATTATTATTATTATTATTATTATTATTATTATTATTATTATTATTATTATTTATTGAATTTGGTATACCGCCCTATCCCCGAAGGGCTCAGGGCGGTGAACAGACCTTGAACCTTTTCTTGTGCTCCACCTGGAGCCAATGCAGCTGGTGCAGCACTTGCTGGATATATGCTTTCCAAAAAGGCCCTTTAAAGACTTGGGCAACTGCATTTTAAACCTACTTGACCTTCAGGAGCGGTCTCAAGGATAGCCCCGTGTGTAGAGTGAGAGTAGTCCAATCTGGAGGTGACTGTTGCATGGATCACTGTGGCTAGGTTGGGTTGGGACAGATAGGGGCCAGCTGCTTTCCCCTGGTGAAGATGGTAAAACTATATTCGTGATCTGGGACTCCATAGATAAAGAGACATTCCAGACACCAATCATACAGCCAGGCATCAATCATGCAGTCAGAACACAGTGTGGGTAACACTTTTCCATGCTGCTCTGCTAATTCCACTCTGTAAAGTCCAACAGCATAGCCTGCTTGGGAATTTTGCTTCACATCCTGGGCAGGCTGCCAACATCTTACATTTTCTCCAGCCATTTCTTCCTTGTCAGATTAAAAGGGGACAGTCACTATGATTTCAGCTTTAGGAAACTCACAAAATTCAGCCTAGGCAGCTAGACGGGCCCATTTCCCCTCTATCTCCTGTACAGAGGAGCATTATTGACCTGAAGCTGATCTTACTTGACCCTGTTCTCAGTTCTGAAACCTCTAGTTGGATGGTAGCCAGAAATTAGGCAATGAGTTCTGCAGGGGTTAACCCCTGGCTAATGGGCATGGGGCCCAGACAATGGGCATGCCACAATAAACGTGACAGATCATGCAGTAGACAGTACAGATCTTGATAGACCAATGGATTGGAGTTTGATTGCTGCAAATTCCTCCAGGTAGAGGATTGGTTATAGTAATAACCTTGACTACCTTTTACCTTTGACCAACTGACAACTCCCATTCTTTGTAACTGGTGAAAAACTTCTACAGTATCAGTGTTACATCAGCATGGGGTGTCCTTAAACACCTGTGGCTACACGTACAGGTGCTTGAGGACATGCCTGTCACTCATACTTCATGTTTGCTGCTGGAAACCACAGTGTCAGGCTGGTGACTTGTGGCAATCATCATTTGCAGGAAACAGTCATTCTCCCATTACCCATGTGACTTTTGCGACAGCCTTATCTAGCAGTCTAACTTAGCATTGATCAAAGCGATTAAAATTTCAGGGCTCTGAGATTTATGGAAGGGGATCTCTTCCTTGGGTGGAGCTTCTCTAAAGAGGGGCTTGCTGTGCTCGCAGAAGATGAAGAAGAAAAGTTTGGATCTTTACTCCCATTCTCTCCTGTAAGGAGTCTTAAAGGGGCTTACAATCATCTTCCCTTTCTCTCCCCACAGACACCTTGTGAGGTAGGTTGGGATTGAGAGAGTTTTGTGAAAACTGCGACTAGCCCAAGGCCAGCCAGCAGGCTTCATATGTAGGAGCAGGGAAACAAATCTGGTTCACCCAATAAGACTCTGCCACTCATGTGGAAGAGTGGGGAATCAAACATAGTTCTCCAGATTAGAGCCCATTTGCTCTTAACCACACTGGTTCTCTCATGGCCATTTCTGTACGGTCCAAATATCATGGGTTGAGCAAGGGAAATATCTCAGTCTGGCCCAGAAGTCTGCATGGTTCCCAGTCCTAAAGTGGGTTTGCTCTGCTATATTTCCCTCATCCCAGGATTTTCAAAAATTTCCAATGTGGCAAAATTCTTTTCAAAAATCCTGGGGTGAGCTTGCTACCATGCAAACACCACAGGAGCAGAACCTGTTTATTTTTCCCACCCAGCCACCCGATCCCTCTGCCCCCCTTATCTCCCCACCTAACGTTCATTCAAGCTGCTGCTCAAAAACAACAGCCAGTCAGAACGTGAGACACCGGACATGCTCAGATACATTTTCAATATAAACACAAAAGATCCAGGCTTGTGCGAAAGAAATTGGAGTATTTCCTCCCGATCTTCACTGGATTCCTTCACAAAATGGGCAGCCATATGAAGGGAGAAACAGGGATGAAACAGACCTGGATTGTAAGAAACCAGTTGTAACCTGGTATGATTGTGCCGTGCAGAGACGGCCCCTGACACCTCCAGGTAAAAAGACCAGACAGTAAGTGATGTGAAAAATCTCTGCCTGAGGCCCTGGAAGGCTTCTGCCAGTCAGAGCAGACAAGAGTGATCTTGATAAATCAGTAGTCTGACTCAGTATAAGGCAGCTCCCTGAGTCCAGAGCATTTGTTTGGTCAGCAGAAAGGGATCGTTTCTGTTCTATGATTAGCATCATGTACTGCTGTTTACGACCAGCAGACGGCAGTGATGCTATACTCGGCTCCATTGGCTCTGTTGTTGTAATAACAATTGGGGAAACTGCTCCTTTCTGTAAATCTCCCTGCTTTATGCTAATATATTACTGTTTTCCCACCAGGCTGCCTTCACCCTCAGTGTTCTCCTCTAATACAGCTGGAACAAGGAGCTGCTCCATGCAAGTTATTCTGAGTAGTGGGCTGCTTATCTCAACCAAACCAGAGCTCCTCCCCTCCTTTCCCTTTTTTGAAACGGATTCAATCAGTTGTCGCCCAGGGATGAGTGAGCCAAGCCTCTCCTGGGAGCTCTCATGGCCACAGATTTTGCTGGGGGGGATTCCAGGGTTGCCATGGCAGTGTTCTGGCGCCTCTTGATCTCATCCCACACGCTCTGTCAGGTCCTCCCTCTCACCCGCTCAGAGCTCCCCAGCCTGGCAGGATGCCAGATGGTGCCCCATTAGGTCACATTTGCTTATTGTTTGGTAAACAGCAGTTTAATTCAAGTGCTGAGTTGACAGCTTGTCCTCAAAGACAATTTTCGCATTTGCAATGTTGCAAATGCCAGCTTGGCTTTCCGGTGGAATGTTATTTCAACTGCCTTAAAGGGATAACGTTCCTTTTGATTAAAAAAGGAAGGGGAGGAGGCAGCCCAGGGGAATCCAACTATGTTTTTTGATGACAACAGCCTGCCTGCATGAAGTGGGAAGTGTGGGGTCTTCCAGGCACTCGGAGCCACTCTTGGAAATCATCTAACATTTTCAAGCCCGGAGTGCCAACCTTCCCAAGGAATCTACTACTGTCCATTCCTCACTTGTCAGTGGTTTCAAGCATGTGTGTGAGTCAGGAACGTCCAATAGGGGACAAACACAATTTTTTTTGTAAATTTCAATTAAAAACTTGGAAATTTTCAGTAAATCCAAACACACCCAATACCCATTGGGTGTATTCAGCTTTTCACTGATATTTTTTGTGGGGGGAGGGGGTTGTTTTAAAACTCAAACCCAAAATTTACCCAATAAAAAGTTCTCCCTCCCCCCGCGATGCTGCCATTCCCCAAGCCCACTTGAACCTTGGAAATGGCAGCAAGGAGAGCTTCAAATGAATGCTGGACTCCAGTATTCAGTTCAAGGTTTTGCCATTTGAACCTGAGACCTTCTGAATGCAAAGTATCAGTCTAAATATCAAAATGCTCATTGCACACATTTCTTAGATAACAAATAACAGTTGGCAACCGCCTGCTACATTGCCAGGAACAACAGGTTATATAACTAGATTAAGGAAGAGTCAATTAAACAAGGCCTTGTTCAGTTAGAAGAGATGGATGAACTTTCTAAGATAGCTTAGCTGGAATCTGCAGTACAGATGGTCCCAACCCCAGGAGATAGTTTAGTGATATCTTCTACCATTTACACATTCCACTTCCATGCTGTCTGCAGACTCAGCCATCTGCAGTCAAGCACAAGATGTTTGTCATGGTGATAGTTCCCTGGAGGAAGATACTTGGAGGTGTTGACCAGAGGCTGATAGTAGCAAAAGTGGTTTATTCCCCTGTGTATACTCTGAGAATACACTGAGGTCTGTATGGATACATGACATATTTTTGGAAAGGGTTGTATGTTGCCTGCAAAGTATACCTTGACTCCAGTAACACTGCCGTTTCTTGAGGAAGCAACTTGCACTGTGCATATTGTCCTTCCCCAATGCAAACCTACAGCCTTTGATGGTTTTGTTCTTACCAAGAAAATTCTGAAAAGCAATCAGTACTGGCATTTGGCTTGCTATGGTTGAGCTCATTCACACACAGAGACACCTTGATGTCCATCAACTCATCTGCCAATATTTGATAACTGATAGATGAATGTGTGAACTGACTCCAGTGACCATCGTATCTGGAAAACTATTTTGGGCAGCTCATCCCTGATGTTTCATTCAAAACATTGGATCTTTGCTGGAAGGTACCACGATCCACTGGAAGACATGCATGTATGGATCGACCTCAGTTGGGTCTTAGCTTCGGTTTGGTTTGCTGAAGATAAAATTCACTGTAGCAGACTAGGAGTATATTCCTGACCACATTTGAATCAGAGTACTGTAGTGGTTAAGAGCAGGTGCACTCTAATCTGGAGAACCGGGTTTGATTCCCTGCTCTGCCACTTAAGCTGTGGAGGCTTATCTGGTGAACCAGAAAAGCTTGTGCACTCCAACACATGCCAGCAGGCTAGTTTCGGTTCTTCAGAGCTCTCTCAGCCTCTCCTACCTCACAGGGTGTTCTGTGGGGAGAGGAAGGGAAATGAGATTGTAAGCCCCATTGAGTCTCCTTACAGGAAAGAAAAGGGGGATATAAATCCAAACTCCTCCTACTCTTCTTCTTCTTCTTCTTCTTCTTCTTCTTCTTCTTCTTCTTCTTCTTCTTCTTCTTTGATGCCAGCAGGGGCATTGTACAGTCAAAACTACTACCCAATAGTTTCTATAGTGATTATAGGAGTGAGTCCTGAGCTTATCGTAAATACCAGGAGATGACCATTAATTCAAAAGAAACCCAGCCTGCAGGGGGCAAGTTGAAGTCATAGTTACTACTAATTCCTCTGGTACAGGGGACTTGTTAGTGAACTTCTACTGGTTCTGATTGAGGTAGACCCTGCCTGTTACACCACCTCCTGGTATTTACTAAAAAGTGCCAGATCTTTCTATCTTGCTGGCCATTGCTGTCTGCATCTCACCCAAAGGGCCTTCATCGTCAGAATAGCTTGGGGGACTGGAGCAGAGTTATCCTTGGTGCACTCTTAAGCAGAGTTGCTCCTTCAGGTCAGTGGCCTTAGAAGTGTGTCATTCTGCCTACAGTTGCACTGCAGGTGAGTTCCATGGCTGAGAGGGAAGCCAGGCCTCCTCAATTTACAGCCAGCAGCCACATTAGTTCTTTTGCACTTAAACAGCAGTGGCATATGAAGTGCTCAGAGGCCTTCCCTGGGGACCAGTGCAAAACTACAAGCTGTGTTGGGAGATTTGCTCAAAAATGGTGGTGGGGAGTTTGCTCACATAGGGCTGGATCTTGACAATTTCCCACTAACAGGAGGGAAGGTGTAACTTCTTCCCATTCCTTCCTGCTGGAGACCCCTGATTTGAGCTTCATGTCATTCCTGAGGGCCTGTTTCCCAAGAGGAACCCAGGAGCAGCACTTTGGGGGGGGGGGGGGTTTAATAGGTTGCAATAAGAAGTAAGAAATTTCTGTTCCATTGATGAAAGTACCTTAGTGGAAAAAGTGCCTTCGTGGAAACTTCATACTGGGTCCAACTGATAAGAATTGCTTTCTGTGGCAAAGTGTTTGCATGCAATCACCTAGCAGGCTGAATCTGGCTTATTTGTTCTGCATATCCACAAGCCACCAAAACAAAAAGCATTTCATGATGTGGAACAAATTGCTGGAAGGGGTGTTTATGTGCAGTTTATTTATGTACATCACAATAGTCAGCAGGATTTAGCCCTTGGATTCCTGCTTTTTGATCATCTGCTTTTATATGGTCTCTACATCCTGGAAGACAGTAATACTGGTAAAGGCTGAACGCAGCAGGGAAAGAGGAAGACCCAACATGAGATAGATTGGAGGAAGCCACGGTTCTCAGTTTGCAAGACCTGTGCAAGGCTGTTAATGGTGGGATGTTGTGGAGGACATTGATTCATAGAGCTGCCAGACATATCTTGAAAGCTTATTCTGGTTTCTGTATGAATGCCATTCTAACACAGCCCTGCTGTTTCTGTTTTCTTGTGTCCCATAGGTGGGCCAAAAAGGGACACATTATCAAAGAAGCATCAGGTGACTCTTACGAAGCCATTGTTGACTACACCTACTTTTTTGAGCCAATCTCCTGTGAGGTGACGAACCCTTTGGGAAGTACCAACATCAGCAGGACGGTAGATGTCTACTGTAAGTATGACTTCTTGTCTGAAACTTCTGAAGCACCAGCTGATAAGATAAATGGCTCAGATTGGCTGCTTTCTAATGCAATAGTTGGTTAATGAAAAATGGAAAGTATTGAGGACTTCTTAAAGTGTAGAGAAGTCAGTATTCCAATTCGAGTGTGCCCAGTTTCAGCAAGAAGGGCTGCGCCAATACAAAGTCCAGGAAAAGAAAAAAGGGTGCAGTGGGAAAATATGTAGATCCCTACATGTTTCGCATGATGCTTCACCGGGAGATCTGTAGAGTAGCAATTTCCATGTAAGTTCTGATATGCACAAAACACTTAGGGACCTGCAACTATATATAACTAGACATCAAACATGTTTTCTTCCTGCACCTCTTTTTCTCTTCCTGTGCCCAGTTTCATCCATGCTGGAGATACCAGAGAGATGAAAGACTTCCCACACTTTAGTTTAAAGCTGAAAGAAATGCATGATATATAGATGTATGATATATAGCAGCTTCCTGTCGTGAAGTTGTAACTGTTATAGCTAGCTTTTGGCAAATGTGCCACCATTGTGTCCAGCATGTGCTGGTACCAAAGTAACACAGCATCTGTGCCGCCCACCTGGTGTTGTGATTAGGAGTGGTGGCCTTTTATCTGGTGAACTGGATTTGTTTCCAAGGCTGCAATAAGATCCTTATAACCCAGAGCACTATTGCACAGGAGGCTACTAACTCCCAATCCGGAGGCTGTTTTATTGCTTTAAAAGTAGCAGGCTGACAACTGAGCATGTTGATGCCACCCTCAGCACTACAATGGTCTGTTATTGTACTTTCCTCCCCAAGCCTGAAGAGCCGCTGAATCGCTGAGTCCCTTTTCTGTCCTGCTCTGTTATTACAGTTGGCCCACGAATGATGTCAGAGCCACAGTCTCTCCTTGTCGACCTCGGATCGGATGCTGTTTTTAACTGTGCCTGGATCGGAAATCCATCCCTCACCATCGTCTGGATGAAGCGCGGCTCGGGTGTGGTAAGGAGGCAGGGTAGCTGTGCTGTAACTTGGGTGCAGATTTTAAGGAAGAGCAAAGCCAGGATGCCCGGCCACTCAAGATGGGTGGAATGTGCATCATAACTGCTTTTCATTCATTGCCTAGATCACCTTGGCCTTGTCGACCCTGGGGTGGATCCCTGCAATAATATATAGTTACAGGAGATGCTTCCTTAAAAGGGGTCAAAGTCCCCTGACTTTCTGCTCTTGCGGAAGCCCACTGCCCTCTCTGAAATGCTGCTCTTGAGCATTTCCCAATCTGGAATAAGCCCTCATGCTATTCCAAGGAATAGCATGAGGGCATATTAGTGGTCTATGGCAGGAGGAGGGAAATGGCAAAAAAATCATACCCTCTTTGTCTAATAGAAATTAATGTTGGAATCCAGCCAGGTTCAGTTCCAGACACCTTTATTTTATTTTCCATTCATTAATTCATTTAACATAAAGGCTGCCCTTCCCTATATGTGCTCAGGTCAGCTTACAACAATTGATTGGAAAAACAATACAATCAGCAGATAAAACATTCTCACCTACATCTCAGCGCCATCAAGGGGGGATAAAACATTATTGAAGATTTAAACTATAATCCCCCATAAAATCAGAACATTCATAAAGTAGTCTGAAAAGGATGGGGAAGGAAAAGTAGGGCCAGCTAGTTGGACAGTGTTGTCTTCAGCCACAAGCGTGGCAGAACAGGATCTCAAGAAGTTATTGTTGATAACCACCTTTCTGAACCCGAGCGTCAGTCTAGGCTAAGTGGGCCAATGGTAAAATTCAGCTTCATATATTCAACAGCAACCAGATATGGTTGGGGAAAGTATTCAGTGGTTTAAAAGAAGAGGAGAGAAATTTGAGGTCAACAGGTTTGAATTCTGTAACTGGACAATAAAATAAGGATGGGGTTTCCATGATATTCTCAGCGCTTTCCACATTCCTGCACTCAAAGGTGATCTTTGCAAGGGAGCCCTAATAGAAGACAAATTGATTTCCATTATGAGCAGCATCTAGGGCTAACGAAAGGCCAAAGCTTCACTTAACCTCTCTGTGGCAGGAGAAACTTTATAAATCGACGCTGAGATCTGTTTGTGAGCACTCGTCCTAGCTTTTAGAGAGCTGCAGCTAATGCTGAAGGGCAAAGAACTTGAAGGTCTCTGTAGCTGTTGTCAAAAATATACCTAATCACTGGAGCTGTTGTGGCAGAGAGACCTGAGCATGGTTCACATCTCACCTTGGCCAGACACTTGGTAGTCTTAGACAAGTTGCTTCCTTTCACAACTACAGTGTCTACAATGTTAAAGTAATAATGCCAGCCCATTTTATAAGGCTACTGTAAGGATTAAGAGACAATAATAACAATCTGGGCACTTGTCCCTACAAGATCCACTGATACAGTATCTGTATAAATCTGATCCAACTAATAAGAAGTTATTAATAACAGCAAAATAAATATATATACTGTAGAAATATTGTTATGCTATTTCTCTTTTCTCTTTTTCCTTTTAATTTACCGATTTAATAATTAACTACTCTATCTTTTTAAATGGATAAAGAATCACACCCGCTCTATCTAACATTGTATATCTAGAAATTCCTGTAGCAGAAAGAGAAATCTCCTTTATTACTGTTACACTTCTTTACATAATACCCTATATGTTTTTGTATTTTCAATTATAACATCTTAATAAAAATAAAGAATAATTTTAAAAGATACAATAATGCATGGAAAGTTCTACAAATGCTAAGTTTTATTTTGATTAACTGTGGCAAAAGAAGGCTGTAATTTCTCTTTCCAATACAGTCCTGTGAAGCTGAGGTTTTCACAAATGTGCAATTATGCCTTTAAATAATCAAGAGGTACTATAAAATAAGAGCGGACTTCTGGGGTTGTGGCATTTTTAAAAAAGCACTCAGAGAAGGTTAATGCTGTAGCTGTGTGACAGGCATAACTTCCCTTTGAACTCAGTTTCTCACACCTGGCTCATCTCCATTGCTTGCTGACTGCAGCATACTTTGAGGATGCATCTTTGTTTATCAAAGCACCTAGAGTTTTTCTGTGCCTAGAGTGCAAAACTTTTCAATGGAGTTGGTTTATACATGCAGATGCCTGTAAACAGCAGGCACATTTTCACATAGAGCACAACTCCAGGATGCAGTGTAACATCAAAGACTGTTTCAGTGGACTGAAGGTTCTGAAATCCATGATCCATGCAACCACAAGCAAAAGATGCATATGCAACAGGATCTGGAAGCCAGACTGAAGCAAAAATATTGAGTCAGCAGTTAATAATATGAGCTTTCAAAAAAACCAATAGAAATTATCACTAAGACATTGTCACTGGAGACTCATAAGATTGAACTAAAATTTGCCATTCTTATGAGCACTAAATCCCTTCTTTGCAACACCTGAGCCACAGTCAAGTATATACTTTTAATCAGGCATATCCATTTTCCTTTGTCTGCTTGGGTGTGTAAGGCACACACACACACATGGGAATGCAAAATTAACTGAATCATTAAATTACAAGCAAGTTGATTTGGAAGATCTTCTTAAAAATCATTTTACCTTACAAACTAATATTGTATTTCCAATGCAGAGCAGAAATATTGGGGGGCATTAAAAGGGGATCTTCATCCAGACATGATTGCCTTTTCTGGGTTCTGTTTTCCCAAACTCCTCTCCATTCCCTCCTCTCTCTGCATCTAGTATTACTAGCTGCCCCCCATGTATACTTTTCTAGTTCAGATGAACACAGGAAATGGTCTTCTACTTAGTCAGACCACCTGCTACTTGCTCCTTTTAACTGCAGATGCCAAGTACCGAACCTGGAATCTTGTGCATTCCAAGCAGATATTCTACGAGAGAACCATAACTGTCAGGAAGGGGGAAGATGCCTTTCAGATTAGCTAACAAGGATATACTTCCCAACCACGTGTGGGCCATCCAATGATGTCTGTGACATTGGTTCCATTAAGCAACCCAGCTCCTAGCTCACCACCAATTTCAGCACCATGGACAGAGGCCAATTTTATTTGACAAGTCAGTTGGGTTTGCGAAGACGCTTCTCAGCATCTTGGGTTCTGACTGAATTTTTCTGTTTTACTCCTTCAGGACAGCATCACACTCACCTTCTTCAACAGTTATCAGGAAACTTGTCCAGTGAAAAATGAACTTCCCCTCTCCTTTTGCATTCTGTGAATGCAGCAAAGAGCCACCCCTATCTGCAGTTCTCATCTCCTTTGTTTCTTTCATGAGCTGAATCACCCTTTTCTGTCTTTCCTTTTAGACCTTGGGCACAACAAGGAAGAAGGAAGTCACTTTAGGGGTCGGGAGGAGTTGCAAATGACTTGTCTCAGGAAGGCAACATTTTTTCATGCCTTTAGCTCCCTCTAGCTGACAAATAGCTGGGCTTTGCAATTCCAAGGCCCACATCATTCTAGACAAGGATACAGGCTACTAAGAAATGATAGAGATATGAGTGCTGATGCATTTTTGCCATGGAAAACTTCTCCAAAAAGCCATGCTTCTTCAAGAGCACCAGCTAGCTCTTAATTCAGATGATGAATGCTGTATCCATACTTCAAACCTTGCTGTGTTCTGCAAGGACAGCTTGCCTCTCTATTTCTTACCCTGAGCCAATATGGTTCCTCACTGATCAGGGCATTTTCCTTGCATGCCATCCAGCCAACTGCTTGCAGAAAGCCACAAGCTCAAAGCCTCCACAATCTTATAATCTGCTCATTTGCCAAGGGCAGAACTACATTATCGTTGGCCAAGGGCAGTTCCTAAAAACATAACTAAGGTTTTTTCCTTCATAATGTGTTGCATTTCTTCACATGGTTCACGTATTACAGTTACAGTTGTCCATTCATGTATGCCCAAGAAGGGTCAAGACATGCTTCTTCTAAAGAGATATTATGAGGTCTAAATTCTAGCCATATAGGTATGCAAACTACCTGAAAGGCTGTCCAGTGGAAGAGGACAAATGCTTGCTTCTCTCTGGCTCCAAAGGGCAGGCTCTATCTGATTGGCTTAAGTTACAGGAAGGCAGATTGTGATTGAACATTAGGAGAAGTTTCATTACAGTAACAGCACACCATCTTCCATTGGTGTGGAAATCTGGACAGACATCTTTTGGGAATGTCCTGCAGTGAACCTGGGTCTCTTTTATCTCTATTGTAGCTTCCGCAAATTAACGCGGTCACCATTGTTGCTGGGGAAGGGACAGCCCGATCTGGCATCTGCTGCTTCCCCGGTCTCACGAGGTTTTGTTTCACCTTGCAAGACCAGACTGCCTGCCACGCATGCGTGGTGGGCAGTCAGCGCAGGTCACTGATGTCAGGGTGGGTCGCCCTGACGTCGCTGGAGAGGTGGGCCGGGTAGCCTATATAAGGCTAGGCCCAGCCTCACTCTCCCCCTGTTTGCTGCAAGCCAGACGCATTCCCACCCTCCTCTCCCTTCACTTTGGTTGTTGTTAATGCATGTTCATTTGTTATAGTTTGTTGGCGAGTTGTGCATGGGGGACTGATCTATATTTGGGTGGACAGCAGGTGAGATACCTGCTTTAAGGAACCTCCTTAAGAGCTTTGGGGTAGAGCAAGCCAACGGGTTGCATGCCCAGATGTGGGCTTATATGGCTTGCGCCCCTGGCAGCAAGAGGAGTCTTCAGGAAGTGGCAACCGCCCATCTGGAATCTCTCATAGCTGCTCCAAAGTGGACGGGCTGGAGAAAAATTTAGGATGCTGGGGGACAGCACTTGGGCTGCCCAGCACACAGATCAGACCCCCATGCTGCGCCTTACACTTTTGTTTACCTCGAATCAATATGTTTAATAAAAGGCTATGGCCAACTTTTTACCACTTCAAACCAGGCTGTTGTTGTGTTAGTGTAAGGTTTAAACAGGTGGGAGGGCTTTTAGCTACTTCTCTCAGACAGCAAATTAACCACAAAACACAACCGTTTCCCTTTGTGTAAGATGAAGGTGGATCGATCTTGCTTGGTTCTACCTTTCGCTACAGCACACATGGCTTTTTGACTATGAATTCCACAGTTTTGCATCATTAAAGCAGGGGTCAAAGGGGCCTTTCCTTCCTCTTATTCCAATGCAAAGGCTGGTAGGACCCAATCAGTGTTTTTTCCACATCTTGCTTAGTCTGCAAGGATGCACCCACTGTTATCCTCTCTTTCCTAGCCCAACAAGGTTTGGAACAGTTCTGCAATAGTCATGAGCCATGCTTACATCTGCACTCTTGTTTGCCCATGTCACACAGGGCAGTCATCATGTGAAAGAACTGTTCATGTGGTGCCAGCTATCCCATGTGAGTTCAGACCCATGGTGGTTCTTAAATAAGGCCTTTGGGGGTTCAATGGCATAATGGTTAAGAGCAGGTGGACTCTAATCTGGAGAACCAGGTTTGATTCCCCACTCCTCCACAAGAGTGGCAGAGTCTTATCAGGTGAAGTGAATTTGTTTTCCTGCTCCTACACATGAATCCTGTTGGGTGACCTTGGGCTAGTCACAGTCCTCTCAGTTCTCTCTCAGCCCCACCTACCTCAAATCCAAACTCTCCCTCGTCATCTTCTTCTTTGTAGTATGTCTGAGGACTGCAAGGGGCATTAAGTGTTTTGCTAAGCATCAGTACAAATTCCCAGGATGAGCAAAGGAACTGTCTTCAAGATCAGACGTGTGCGGCAGTGCCAATAATTACTGTGCTGGATTGTGTTTACATAGCAAACACATGGTGGAAAGGCAAAAGGAAACAGGCCCATAGGGACGCCATCCAAATGTCTGCAAGAGATTGATGACAGATGCCACAGCATTGCCCAGTGCACAGAAAGGTGAAGGGACAAGCTCATGCTGTATGTAAATTCCAAACGCTGGAAGCTAATGCCTGTCTATTTCTGCGGCAGATAGACCTTGACAGCTCCGGTGGTATACATGGGAAATTAGCCATTGAGCTTCAACTGCTCCTGCAGGCAATTAGAAGGACTTGACTTTAAAAGGCCATATTTGTTTTAGACTCATCATATTTCCAAATACCACAGGAGCCTGGATTTTGCTGACTGGCCTGCATCAAAGTTCCCTTGCTTCAGCACTTAGGTAGTTTTAATAACTCCGTTGATTGCATTGGCACGGGCAAGAGGGCATCGCGCTGGGCATTGTGCATTTCAGCAGGTTCAGAGAGGCATGGTGCAAAATCAACTTCAGCCAAGGCTGAAATGGCCTTACAGAAAAGAAGGGTACCGAGTTCACATCTCCCCCGCCCTTGAGACTATGCAGCTGAGGGCTGCTGTTCCAGTTATCTTCTCCACGATGTTGTTGATATTGTCTGATCATCACACCTGTGTCGGAAACTGCAGAGAAAATAGTGAGAAACAGAATGGTAAAGAATCTTTCGGTTGTGTTTTTTGTTAGATTTACACAACCAGAGCAAAACTAGACAGGATGGGTCTGGAAACCTTGGAACCAGTTTTTAAGCATGGAGTGAGAGTGGTGCAAGGTGGCAGGGGAAAAGTAGCATTTGTTAAGTCCTCTTGTTGCTACACCTGTGAGAGTAACCTCATCCCATAGTGCCCGTACGCCTTGTAAACTTGGAATTTCTGTGAAATCTGAGCAAACTCCTTTTCTTCTTTTCCAGGTCCTGAGCAATGAGAACACATTAACCCTGAAAAATGTCCGGCAAGAGGATGCTGGGAAATACGTGTGCCGAGCAGTAGTGCCCCGTGTAGGTGCTGGAGAGCGGGAAGTATCCCTGACTGTCAATGGTATTTAACTTCAGCTTTCTTTATGAAAATCCCAGTTTATTATCCCTTTTTAAAAATGCTGAGATTTCTTCATTAGCAAACCTTCACAAATGGTTTACTAGGACTACTGTAAACTAGGGCACCGGAGCCAGGTAGCATTCTACTTAAAATAGGTGTAAGTGGTTTCAGTGTAAGGTATGTTGCTTGTTCCGTGTGCTGCGATGCATAATCAAGAGCAGAATCTGGGATTCCTGTTCTTCCATCTAGACTCTACTATACCACATAAAGGCAAGGCAAAGCTCTTTTCTGGGAGAGTCAGACCGGAGCATGAATTTTCATGCTGCCTCCCCCCTGTACGCACTCCTTGAGGCCCGTTCAAAATTCATTTGTGTTGATGAACATAAAAGTGGGTAAATACAACGCAGGCATCAGCACAATTTAATATTCAATGCAGATTATGCTGGAGAGAGAAGCCAAGGGCAACCCAGCAGGGCCATTGAAGAGCCACCTCTTCCCAGCCTTCCCATCCGGCTCATTGTCTCCTGCCTTCCCACCTCCCTGTTGGCTGCCACAGTTTAATTGCAATTCAAACAGCTTGCAGAAAACATTTGATGAGAACAAAGAACCTGGCTTCCCTCACTTCCAGCACAATAACCCTCCCACTCAGATTTTGGAGCAAAGGAATAAATAGCTGAAGCACTTGTGCTTACAGTAGGAAAGGTGAGACATTCCCAAGTAGACAGGTCAACTTTAGACTTTTCCAGATGTTACTTTTGAGGGTGCCCAGGTGTGCATACTGGGTGTACTCACTGCCTACCATCTTCTTGATAATGCACAGTCATCATCTCATCTAATGTGGGCACTAGGCATTTTTTCTACATGAAAAGCAAGAACAGTAACTGAGCATATCAGAAGAATAATCTGGAGAACAGGATTTGTTTCCACCTTTCTTACACATGATGCTATGATTGTGTGTTCCTGAATGGCAGGGGGTTGGATGTGATGGCCCTTGTGGTTTCTTCCAGCTCTGTGGTTTCTTCCAGCCTGTAGTGTGACCTTGGACTACTCACAGTCCTTCAAAACTCTATCAGCCCCACCTACCTCGCAGGGTGACGGTTGTAGGAAGAAGAAAAGGAGGAGTATGTAAGCTGCTATGAGACTCCTTACAGTTGAGTAAAGTGGGGTATTAACCTAAACTCTGCTTTTTCTTCTTCTTCTCAGTACTCCCAAACTAACACAAGAAAAGGTATCCTGCTATAGCGGAAACTGACAAAAGTGAAAAGGAAGTAAAGTTTTCTAGGGCCCCTTCTGCACATGCAGAATAATGCACTTTCAATCCACTTTCAATGAACTTTGCAGCTGTGAGAATAGCAAAATCCACTTGCAAATGACTGTGAAAGTGGATTGGATGGATCTGCACATGGATCTGCATGTGCGGAAGGGGCCTAAGAGAATGATCCTGTTAAGCTGTAGTTATTTGGGAGAACTCAAGAAGAAGCCCCAAAGCCCTGGCCACTGACTAGCATCAGCTCCTCCCCCAGCTTTACCCCCAAACTGCCCTCACTATGCCAGAAGTGCCAGCAGGAGCGCAGGGACACTGGCAAGGCAATAGCAGTACATCTCACAGCTGGGGAGGGCTGTGGCGACCACCCATCAGTGGATCCACCTCTCTGCAGGTGCAAGTGCCCTGGAGAGGACAAATCCATGGGCACAGTTCTGCACCACTCTCAGCGGCAGATCCTCCCCCCCTTTGGATGGGGGTCATAATCAAACAATATCTGCAACAAAAGACAGGCTGCCAGAGTCCCTTGTTCTGCCTACAGCCATGACCCACATAATGAGAGAGTTGCAGAAAGAAGATCCTCAGGAATGTTAACACTTTTTCATTGGTGAGGTCAGGAACTTCCAAGCTGCCGGAGACAAAGACAGCCTTAGGCTTTTCATTAGGGCCGTGGTTTGGCTCAGACTTTTGCAAATAGTGCTATTTCTCCTCGGGCACAATGGCGATGGTTGGCTTCTGGCTTCTGTGCTGCTCTCAGCTTCCAGGAACTAACAAAGTTTTCTTTGCGGTGCAATCATCCTTCTTTTTGTTAACACCATTGTCTGGCATTTGGGATAAGGACAGGAAAAGAGCGATTCCAGATAGAAGGCCAGCCTGACAAGATTACCTGCCGCAAATTGGTTTGTGCTGTATTTCTCGTTTGTGACAATCAGTCATTTATCCTTATTATTACATTGGAGAGGGCCTTGCGTGTGATAAGATCACCCGTGCACATCCTGTCTGAGGGCAAGCACCTCGCTTTTCTTACTGGGGCTGGCCAAAACCAGAATAGAAAAAGGTTTTACTTATAAGATACTGAGATATATTTTATTTTTATCCAGGGAGGTGATTTCCGCCCTTCTCCAGCCAGGTTTTGTCCCATGAGGAAAATGTTTGGTCCTAATGGATGAAACTCACAGTTTAGAATTATGGGCCTTCTGCTCTTGACAGAAAAAATCCTCCAAAGAAACCCAATATTCAGGGATTGTCTAGAAGCAAGGTTTCTTCTGAAATAAGTCTGTGGTAGAAAACGTCCTTATCTAGTGAGGGGGGGGAATCTGCTGGAACTCCCCTAAAGGTAGCTGAGGTAACCTTTCCTTCCCACACGACACTTAACTGAGGACTTCCTGTTTTGGAGGAAGCTGTGCTTTGTGGCAACATTTTGATTGTGTGAAAGAACAAGGTTTTGTTCTATTACCTGAAGCTTGAGATTCTAAACTAGGGTGTCTTTAATCTCTACAACATATGAAATGAAAAGAGGGAGACTGGAAAACCCTAAGGGCTCACAAATGGAGATTGATTAGTTTTGTCTGAATGCAGTTCATTTTTACGGGACACGATTGAAAAATCAGAAACAGACTCAGTTCCATGACCTTCTTTGCCCCATGTTGCTAGTTTATACTTATTTCAAAATAACCTCATAGATTAGGACATCTATACATATACAGTTCAGTAGTGTGTTCCAAACTAGCAAAATACATATCTGGGGGAGAGGGTATCTCCATCTCAGCAAGGTTCTCTTTCACTTTTAAACCATGCCATCTATTTACCTATTGAGAAGACAGTCTGTTAACCTAGTGATGAAACCTGTAATAGTTCTCCCTTAGAAGGTCTTTTGTCCACTGGTGAATTTTACAAATGGTATAAAATACTGGGTTCGGTTTCTTATGGGTAATAATCATGGCAGAGCTATTCATCTTGTTTTCTTTTGTTGGAGGACTGGCAAGGGCACTTTAACAGAATGCTTGAGCTAGGCAAATGAAGTCCTGAAGGCTTGTTGTTTCTATGGACAAACTATGCTATAGCAGTAGGATAATTGTTACTGATTAGAAAGGTGGTTGGGTTTTGTTCTGATCTGGATGGATGGACCAGGCAAGGCCAATCATCAAAGCAGGAAAGCTGTGCAGGGTTGGCCCTGGTTAGTATTTGGATGAGAGACCATCAAGGAGGTCCAGGGTTACTGTGCAAAGGAAGGCTATGGCAAACCATCTCTGTTTTACTCTTGCCTTGAAAATGCCTTTCTTTCTTTCTTTCTTTCTTTCTTTCTTTCTTTCTTTCTTTCTTTGACTTATTATACCATCCACCCCTGGAGGGCTCTGGTACAAAAAGAATTAAAACACCATAAAATACCAAATAATTACAGTTAAACAACTAAAAGCATGAGCAATCAACACAACATGATTAAAACATAACAGATGGCAACTCAACATATAGCCTCCTTTCCCCCTGGGAGGGGATTGGGCACAATGATGATAGCAGTCAATTATAATGCCATACAGGGAATGGCACATCAGCGACCAGCATCCCCAAAAGCCTGGCAGAACAACTCTGTTTTGCAGATCCTGCGGAACTGCTCTAGGTCCTGCAGGGCCCTGGTGACCAGAGGCAGAGGGTTCCACCAGGCAGAGGCCACAGCAGTAAAAGCCCTGGCCCGGGTCGAGGCCAGTCGCATCATAGAGGGGCCAGGGGCCAACTGCAAATTTGCCCCTCAGAACAAGAGGCAGACTGGGGATATAGGGGGAAAGATAATCCCTAAGTTATGAGGGTCCCAGGCCGTGAAGGGCCTTAAAGGTCAAAACCAACACCTTTAAGACGATCCGGTATTCCATTAGGTCCCTGTAAGTCGACTGCACTTTGATAGCAAACTTCAGAAAGTGCCAGCATTGCACAGTGTTTGTGACCAAAGAAAGACCCTAGTAGATGAAATGCTAGATGGCTGTGGGCCCTTGCCACAAAAAAGACATTTACAATCATTCAGTCACCTTCCAGGTATGTGTTACCGTGCAAATGAGTTGATCTATGGGATTCAAAGCACAGCAAATAACTGTCTTTCTGTTGAACTGATCCCAGACTGATGTTGACAATATGAAAGCGACCACATGACCAAAATGTCCTCCTCCAGGTGCTATCGGTGGCTTCAGAAGAAAGGGCACGATCCGCCCCTGGGAAGTTTCCTGCCTCCCTTTGATTCCAGAAAAGCCGTGAAGTCAGGAAATGGCCTTCCCTTTTGTCAAAGCCTCTGGGGTTGCACAAATAAATTGGCACTGAGGCTCTAAAAATAACTGTGAGACCGATAGTGCCACCATTTATATCCATAGCAACACCATCTAAAGACTTTAGCTGCCTGTAGATTGTCTTGCGCTCGGCACCAAATGCCAAGCAGGGAGATTGGCAGCCTTTGCTAGCAAGCCTCTGCCTGTTGGGGAAATCAAACTGCAGTCCCCCAAACTGCAAAAAGTCTGTTACTTCACACTGTTATTTCTGGGCCTGTTCATTTTCTCAAGAATTATTATTTAGGTACATCCTGTTATCATGGTGATAAGCTTCAGACACTGAACTCCCAGAACTATGTAATCATCTCAGAGCTCCTTGTTTTTGTGCTACTCAACATCTTTCTTCACAAGGAGTTGGGGAAAGGGGTGGATGCCTGCTTTTTTTCATTACTAAAACAGTTTTCATCAAAGAATCTGAATAGTGACCATGATTTAGGAGACTGAGCTCCACGGATCTTAGAGAACAATGTTTGCATGATCCTTTAGATGAGGGCGGACATATTGCCGGCAGGACCACCAGCAACCACCGTGGGATTTGCTGCAACCTGACCTTCATGATTCATCCAGGCCTGGCTGCTTGCTACTGCTTGCAGCCATCCCACAAAACCCACTGTGGTATAATGGTTAGAATTTCACGGCAGGATCTGGGAGGCCCAGGTGCAAACCCCCAGTCTGGAAGCAGTCGTGCACACACAGCATAGATGTTATGGGGATACAATGGAGGAGAGGAGAATGCTGTAAGCTGCTTTGGGTCTCCATTGCAATGCAAGGTGGAAGTAAATAAATAAATAATAAATAATAAATAAAATAAATAATCATAAAATAAATAATCATAAAATAAAGGAAGTAAATCAATAATAAATATAGCTGAAGATAAAGTTAGGTTGGTGGGTAAGTGGAAAGGAGAGAAAGAAGCAGGGAGAAGGGAGGACATGAGGGTTGCCCAGAGGAGGGAAAGAAGAGTAGTGTAGGGAGGGGGTGCAGGGGAAAATAAGGTGCCCCGGGCAAGCCCTCCACACAACTGACACCAGACTTGGTCAGACTTTTCCAGAGAGAGACGTCTGGTGAGAGGGAAGGGAAAACTGAAGGCAGGGTTGGGTTGGGCTGGGGCGGAGCGGGGGGCTGGTGGTTGGGAAGGAGAGAAAGAGGCAGAAAAGGGGCTTTCAGAGAACAGAAAGGGAAAAGCAGGGGAGGAGAAAATGGGATGCCTCCAAAAATCCCGTGTCATATTATCCAATTTTGAACTGAGCCACAGAGTGTGGATAAATAGAGATAAATAGATATATCCACAGAGTGTGGATAAATAGAGATAAATAGATATAAAAAATCTCAGCGGGAATTTTTCTACAAACCTGAAGGAAGTCCCACATTCACAGAAAAATATGAAATCTTTTTAAAAAATGCATCATGGGATTAAAACTCCCCAAAATAATCGAACTAATCCTGGTAGCTTTAAAAAAAGAATGCCCACTGAGCTCTCTTTTTTCCGCGATTGGTGGGCAACTGTACTGTGTCTCACAAAAAGATAAAAGCATGGACAGTAGTAGTGTGATGGAAGTGCATGCTTCCACAGTAGAAAAATAGTCCCAAAGATTATGAACAGGTAGGCGAGCGAGTGGGGAGGTGGGGGCGGGGGCTTGAGGAGGTTGTTGCTGGGCCCACAGGGCAATGAGTGGCTTGGTGCCGCTGCCTCACCTGGCCCGGCTTGTTCTTTGGGGTAGGGGGAAGCTTGAAGGGGGCTTTGGAGGGCTACTGCCGGACCCGGCTTAGTTTTTGGGATAGGGGGAGGGTTGGAGGGGGAGGAAGTGGCATCAGATGAATTAACTGTTCCACTTATATCTTTTTGTGAGACAGAGTATACCAGCAATTATGGCAATATGGCCAAGCCTTGTAAATTCCATGCTGACGCAGGTCAAAAACTCTGTGCTGAAAGGGCATCCCACTGAATTGCTTTTTGTGCATTTTTAAAAGCATGTAGAGGGCTCCTTCCCTTCTCCCCCGCCTCCCAAATCATGCTATATGACCTGAATCTTTAGGACTGGACATTAAAGATTGGACATCACGGTGGCCTGAATCTTTAGGATTGGACATTAAGCTTTCTTAGGTCAAAAACCAGGGATGAAGAGGCAGATGAAAAAAAAACCCAGGACCATCAGTGACTTGTTTGGCACAGGAGATCTCTTCCTGGCCTTGGGCGGGAGTTGGGGGCTTATATTGAAATCTGGGCACAGCAGCATCAGCTTCTTCTGCCAGTACTTTAACCTCAGATCTGTGAAGCCATCGTTTGAAAGGAAAGCTGCAAGCACAGCGTATGGAGCACAAAAGCCCTGACTTCCAACCATAGCAGACAGGAATCCAAGCCAGTGATTTTCCTTTCAGAAATTAGCTACCTCCCGCGGGCCCCTCTTTGCCTTATCTTCTGCCTCTTGCCGCATCTTTGCGCAAAGCCCGATGCCTTGTCACAAAGTGTGACTCAAATGTTTACTTCAGAAATCCCCCCTTGGGAATCTGCCCTCCTTCAGATATGTCAGGTACGCTGAACTAGGCCATGAGCCAGTTCTGTTTCCCACTCAGCTTAGCATGATACAATTGAGGGGAAAGTTTGGTTGGAAAGTAGGGGGGGGCACATCACATAGCCCACTCTTTGTTTCCTTCCTCGTGCCAGCAAGCAAATTGCCTTTGCCGTCATGAATGTAACATGCCTGCTATGTGGGCTGGCTGTTCATTGTTTTCCTTCCTTGCTCGCATTAGTGCATAGAAATGCAAATCTGTTTTAATGAAAGGGCTAATAAACAGCAATTATGTTCCCGGCTCTTTTGCTGTTCCCCTGAAACAATTTCCTTCCCTGTCCTTCGGAGACAGTTCTCTGCCGATTCGCTCATGGGCTGGGAGAAGCGGCAGGTTTTATGCGTGGTGTGCTCAGAGGTGCCCTAAAAGGTCTGAACGCTCAAACGCTGAAGTCAAGGTTGATGAACAAACATTAATTTGCTGATCCTCTTTGTACGTTTGTGTGCGTGTTGAGAAGCAAGCAGGGATGGCCATCTCTGGGTAGGGCTCAGAGATCTCTTCCTGGTCCAGAATTACAACTGATCTTGTGTAGAGAGATCAATTCTTTTAGAGAAAATGGCAGCTTTGGAGGGTGGACTTGATTATACTACATCCCTGCAGAGCTTTCCCCAGCCCAGGCTCCCACCCTCCCACCCACCCAAAACCTCCAAGAATTTCCCAACCTGGAACTGGCAATCCCACCAGCTGACACCAGGTTTCCTGCACCCTTTAGAATTCCCTTTAGAATTCTGGCAGACGTTAGCAAGCACTTGGCTGGATCTATTCTCCATGACCAAAACTGTTCTTACATCTAGTAAGTTCACATGCTGAGTAGAATAGTTCATCTTAACCTTCTGCATGGCATGTTCTTTTTCTGTGTGCATATATTTTTTTTCATGGAGCAGTTTTACAATATAATACACCAGTGTCCAGCTTGGTATGGTATCTCTCAGAGGTGTATCTAGGGAAAATGTAGCCCAGTGCAAAATGTGAGCCCACCCCCCCTGGTATGGGCTGCCCCCCCCCCCCCCCCCCCACACACACACACAAACAACTTTTTTTGCACCAAGTCTTGAAGTCAGTTTATGGATCTGGGAGGAATGAGGAGGGGTGTGGGGGCAATTCTCCCCCCCATGTGACTAAATGGCTGCAGCTCAGGGACATTTGACCCCATATGTCCCCCGGGGTGGTATGCCCCTGTTGGGAGGCCCATTGCTCTGCCTTCATTCTCAGGGCATGGCTATAAGGGAGGCCAAGAGCAGACAAGGACATTAAAACACTTGAAGCTTCCTCGTAGTGAATAAGGCCATGGATCCATCAAGGCCAGTATTGTCTACTCAGGCCGACAGCAGTTCTCCAGGGTCTCAGAAAAGTGTTATTTCACATCACTTACTGCTTGGTCCTTTTAACTGGAGATGGCAGGGATTGAACCTGGGACCTTCTGCATGCAAAGCAGAGGCTCTTCCACTGAGCTGCAACTCCTTGATTCAGCTCCAGGCTGTGGCAACCATAGCAACAGGTGAAGGCTCAATGTGGTTCAGCCTGCTGCTTTCATTCAAGGCAGCAGCCCACCAGGAAACATGCCGGTTAACTCAAGAGCCGGTCCACCCCGATAAGGGCTAATCTGAATTCTGCTTTCCTCCAGGATTGGATGGTTTCATAAATCACCATTTTTACAATAGAATAATAGCTTTGTTGAAGTCCTACAAAAGCTGGCTGTTGTGGGTTTTCCAGGCTGTGCGGCCACGGCCTGGGAGTTTGTGCACCTAATGCTTCACCTGCAGCTATGGCTGGCATCTTCAGAGGCGTATAACAGTGAGAAGTGTTTCTCTCCATGGTCACACAGCCCAGAAAACCCACAATAGCCATCTGATTCTGGCTGTGTAAGCCTTCAACAATACATCCTACAAAAGCCTTTCTGAACAGTCCGTTTTTCCACATTACTTGGCCAAAAAGCATGTACTAGGCCAGTGTAAAGGATTCAATGGTGTTGATGGTGAGGTAACCTTGAGTGCATTCCACAGCCCGGGCGATGGGCCAGATGCATCGGCGGAGACTTTATCTTTGCGCGGGAGATGAAGCCTCTGTTCCCATGGGAAGCAGGAAGGGGGGATGGGGTGACTGGTATTATAACCTGTGCTTCTGGCGGGAAGTGTCATTCCTGCCACTGCGTGTACTTGAGCTTTCTAAGATGTCTTAATAAATGGACTTTTACCCCAAAGCCTTTTATTTCTGCGTCTATGGAATTCCTTACATTGTGGCAGGAAACTTAATTCATCTATATTCCTGTGCAGTGGACATCTTTCCTGGCAATGGAGAGGTCGAATTTTAATGCGGAAGGTGCGGTAGCCCCCAAAGAGGGCTCCCACCTTTCCCTTCTGGATCTGGAGGAACCAGCAGGAGAACGGGCCTCGCTAGTGGATCTTTCCCGTTCTCGTGATCAGCACGAAGTCTTCCTTTACTCCGCTGGAACGAGGGACGTGATGACGCACCATGGGGACTTCCATGAGTCGTTTGGGGCCTGTCTATGGATCGATCGCCTGTAGATCGGATCTCTACCCGTTTTCATGTGGATTACAAACCTCAGATGCAACTCTGTCATGGAGGAGACGGGTTTGACCACCTTTCATGCGGCAACCCAGGAATCCATTGAACCATTCCTGGACTCGTGATTTTGGTGATGTTCCCAAAGAACCACCGTGGCATTGAAGCACTGGGGCCCCGCCCAAAGCGACACCGGGACTAAACCTGGAATTGGGAGGGGTATCCGCACCGCTTCCCAATCGGACCCCTAATTCCGGGCCAGCGACCGCACCTGAGGTGCCTCGGGAGCCACCGGTGGCTGCGGCGGCTACGGTGTCTCCGATCCCTCGCTTCCAGACGACGAAGAGTCCGAAGAAAGCCTGCCTTCCCAGCCGGACCGGTTTCCTCTCCCATCGAGGGAGGACTGGGATGAGGAAGTGGAGATCGACTGCGTGAGGCCCAAGCGGCTTGGAACCGTGAACGCCAGCTATGGGAGGAGGAACGGGCACAGTTGCAACAAGAGCGCGAAAACCTGCAGAGGGACCGGGAACAGCAACGCAAAGAAGTCCAGCTCGAGTTGGACCGTGCTAAAGACGCGCTCCAACGACAATATGCCCAGAATCGGTCAGTCCATGATAAAGTCCTGGAACAGTCCAGACTGGATTTACAACGGCAACGCTGAAAGCGTTCAGTGGCTCTGCGCACGCAGTGAGCTCACTGAAGCCCTTAAACGGGACGAACTGGCTAAATTGGAACGAGAAAAAGCTGCTTTGCATGCGCACCAGGATGCATTGACTCGCAAGGAGAGGGATCTGGCTGCGTTGGAGAGGGAACTAAGGAGGCAGCAGACCGGGAAGCCCCAAGTTGGAGTCTATGTTGTTACTGATCATGCCGGTGCCAGGGCCCACGTACCTGGGTCCTGCCACCAAATCTACGCCAGCGGCGCCAGCGCCCATTCGGGCTCCCCCCATACAACAGCTGCCTGCCCAGCCTGCTTCAACCCGCGCAACCACCTCCCCAGCAGGCACCAAGAGTCGTCGAACGGGGCTACTATCGCCTCACATACCAGCCCGTTTTGATGGGACCGCTTCCAAACTTCCCTACTTCATCTTGCAACTCAATGCCCACTTGAAGACTATGATGATCTATACCGGTCTGAACGCTTTGAAAAAATAAGGGACATCGGCTCAGTCCTGGATGGGGCAGCAGCCGACTGGTTCGTGACTGTTTTGGATTTGCAGGATGAGGACTCTCGTGACAGTGCCCGTGATTCCTCCAAGCTTTAAGAGCGCGCCAGGGATCCAGGCGCCGAGAATGAAGCTATCCGCACCATCGAAACCATCCAGCAAGGCAACCGCCGGTGGGCAGAATTTGTCCGGGAGTTTCGTGGGGCGGCTGCTCGACTTCCGCCGGATTGGCCTGAACGCATGACATGCGAATACTTCTCAGATGCTGTGGACAACAAACCACGGAAACGGTGTTTTTAATTCCGGGTTCCTCCAGTACTACATTCTTGGGGCGGATTGGGATCCAGTTGGGTCTCAAGTGGCGCTTCCCTCGCTTGGAATACGCCATCGTCAAGGAGGCCGCCCACGCCCTAAAACCACTCACTGTGTTCCACCAAATCAAGCTTCTTCCAGCCGCTCCTACCAAACCCGACTCTCTGAACGCCGCCGCTTCACTTGGGTTGTGTCTTTACTCGCGGAGGGCCAGGTCATCTAGCCAGCCTAACTGTCCTGGAAGAAGCAAAACCAACTACCGCCTCCAGCTCGCTGCACTGCGCCTGCCAAACCACCACGCAGAGTCCGGGGCCCGCCTCCCACTGGCTCTCGCCGGGCCCAAAGCGGGTGGACCGAAGGCGACCCAGAGGAGGGAAGCAGCTGTTTGTTTCTTCAGCCCCCCCATGGACCATGGGCCCTACTCCTGACGCTGGTGAAAGGTAGAAGGCAGCGCTTCCCATTACTGTTCAAGCATTCCTGGCTAACCCCGCTTAAACTTACCTTCTCGCATTATAGCGCCTCGAATACGCCCTTGTGGATTCCTCGGGCTGCTCCCACTGCGCCGTAATGCAGACCCCAGGTGGCAGAGGAGCTAGGTCTGGACCGAATTCCCCTGGCTAAGCTCTATACCATTTCACCCAAATGGACGGCAGCCCCTCGAAACTAAGGACCGCCCAGTTTAAAACACAGCCGGTTCTCCTCCGCTGCGCCGACCATTGGGGAGAAAATTAAATTTTCATTTTGGCGCCAGTGGCCAAACACTCCATATAATAGTTTTGGGCATACCGCCCTTTGGTTATTGTTACATGAACCAAGAAATTCCCATTTGGAAAGAAAGGATCCTATGAATTCACTTCGACCCTCCCCGCGTGGTGAACACATGAATTGGGAAGAAAACCCAACGCTCTCCTGACACATCCCTCTCTGGCTTCCTCAGTGATTGCTCCCGATTCTATTGGCATCCCACCAATTCGCATATCAGGATCTAGCCAGAGTTTTTCAGGAGCAGGGAATGCGATCAGTTGCCACCCCACAGAGACACTGACTGATAAAATTGTCATACAACCAGGGGCGCAACTACCCAAGGGTAGAATCTACCGCGATGAGTCCCAATGAGGAGAAGGAACTCACGTGCCTTCTTAGACAAGAACCTTGCTCGCCATTGGTTCTTCATACGGCGGGCTACCAAACACACGCGACGCTGCTCCCCGCTTTTGTTTGTCAAAAAGAAAGATGGGTCTTTACGGGCTTTGCACCAGATTATCGAGGTCTCAATGCGGTCTCCCTGTCCAATGCAAAATATCCTTTGCTCTTTGATCAAAAGACCTTTTTAGATGCACTTCGGCAAGCGAGGAACGCATTTTTACTAAATTGGACTTGAGAGAAGCTTACTACAGAGTCAGAATTGCTGAAAGGCTATGGAACACCTGACTGCGTTTAACACAAAGTTTGGACAGGTTTGAATATTTAATAATGCCATTCGGGTTAGGAGTGGGGCCCCCCGGAGCTTTATGGCGGCCCTTATCAACGAAGTTCTCCATGATTTACTGTACAAAGGAGTTGTTGTATACTTAGATGACGTAGTTTAATTTACTCACAAAGCCATAGAAGAGCATGAAATGTTGGTTCGAGAGGTATTGGAAACGCTTTGCTTGTAACAACTCTCTCTTTGCCAAACTCTCTCCAAATGCTGTTTCCATCAGACCTCCATTGACTATTTGGGTTACCGGATCTTCGCCGAGGGCTTAAAAATGGATCCTGCTAAAATTGACGCAGTCCTCCAATGGCCTGCCCCCACCAACCCGCTATAAAGAACTCCAGTCGCTTTTCTTGGTTTTGCCTAATTTCTATCGTGACTTTATACCCCAGTCCGCTGAACTGACTCTCCCTCTCACAGACCTCTTACGCCATCTAAGCGGTAAGCGATCCACTGTCCGCCAAGCCCGGGGCCCCCCTTTCCTGGTCCTGAGGAATGTCAAACAGCCTTTCAACAATGTTAAAAATCTGCTTTTACCCACTGAACCTTATCCTAAAGCACCCATTTGGACCCAGAGATCTCCCGCTTTTGTGGTTCTAAATGCGTGGATGCTCTCGGACAAAGCACTTGGGGCGCCCTGTTGCAGAAAAAATAAAGATGGTAGGAACTGGTTCCCGTGTGCTTATTTGTTCTAAAAAGTTCTCCTGGTGCCAACTCAACTTCCTGGACTGTGGGAGACAAAGCAGACTGCGACCATCAAAAGTAGCATCTCTCCACTTGGCGCCCACACTCGGCTGGAGGGGGCTAAAGCACCCCTTTCAAGTTTGGTCGGATCATAAAAACCTGGCAGCTCTTTCCACCCCCACCCTCAGAGATGTCTCAGAACAACTTCAATGGGCAATGATTTCTTTTCTCGAACTACTCTTTTACAGTCCATTTTTTCCCAGGGAAAACCAACAAACTGGCTGATCGCCGCTACCTGCCCGGGGAGAGGGTGGAGGCTGCCTTTACGTGGGACATCTCCACGCACTGTTCTTTCTCCCTCCCAGTTGGGGTTGGCTGGTCACCCGATCTCAAAGCGTCCGCTTTCTCCCTCCACCCCCCCCCATTCCCAGTCTCGTACTCTCCTTTCCTGCGGGAACTGGAGGAGGCGGGGCTGCACGCAAACCTCCAGCAGCCGAAGGAGACCTTTAACCCACCATGTGCGTTTAGAGGGGAATGGGAGTTTGGCGGAGGGGGGAATGTTGGTACGTGCCTCCCCCCCTCCGCAAGCAGCAGTTCTTGAGGCTTGCCACGCATGCCCGTTCGGCTGGACATTTTGGCTTTTGAAAACCCTGCATTTAGCCCCGGCCCGGCAGTAAAGCCTCTCTTGGTGGCGCCGCTAATGCGCAATGACATTACTGAGGCATACATTAAAGGCTGCTCTCGGTTTGTGCGAAAGAAGTTAAGACCATTCCGGGGGAAAGCCCCCCATGGACTGTTAGAAACCTCTCCCGGTAGCTCTCCCGCCTCTTTGGGAGGTCATCTCTATGGACTCTTATTACAGACTTGCCCGAAAGTCATGCGCAAACACAGTTTTTTATGGGTGGTGGTGGACTCTTATTCTAAGCAAGCCCATTATTTTATTCCATGTGCTTCCGCATTCCCTCCGCCTCCTAAACAAGTTGGCACGGGCTGTTTTATTCAACATGTTTACCGCCTCCATTCCGGCCCCGTTAAGGTGGTCTTCCTCGACCGCGGCCCCCCAATTCATCTCAAAGTTCTGGAAAGCGTTTTTTGGAGGTTGTTGGGGAGCTTCGGTAATCGCCGCCTCTACCACGCTCAAAGTGACAGGCGTAGGACGGAGAGAATCCAGACAGAACCCTAGAGCAGTATTTACGTGCCTAACACTCAACTACCACCAAGACAATTGGTGCGAGAGCTTGACATTCCGCTTAAGCGGAGTACGCCTATATGTAACAATGCGGTTCATAGTAGTACAAAGAAAACCCCCTTTGAAATTGTGTCCTGGTCGCTCCTTCCCGCCGTTGCCACAACTACCCGCAGCTGCTTTGGACCCCCCAGAATTTCAACAATGGATTTCATCCCTAGCCGAGGGATGGAAGTCGGTCCAGACCGCCTTTACAGCAAGGCAAAAGGACTCCCAAAAACTGCAAAGCCGGATAAACACCGCTCGGATTTTCCTCATGCGTGTGGGCTCCTGGGTGTATTTATCTGCCAAAAAATCTCTAGAGACGATGGTACATAGATATTCCAAACGCTTGGCAAGAGATTTGTGGGACGCTTTTTCAAGATTACTAAAGTGATTAATGATGTCACTGCCCGGCTTAGATTTTGCCTAACTCTCTTAGTAACATCCATCCTGTCTTCCATTCCAGCTTGCTCAAGGAGGCTCCCGCTTCCGATGCCTGGCTTACGCACCCACCGGAGAGTGTCCCCCACCGACTATTATTGATGGCCTACAAACACTACTACGTAGATACTAGCAGCGCTTATCCTGGACTTCCTCGCTTTAATCGCAAAACGCTTGTAATATTTAGTTTCTTGGGTGGGATATTCCTCTGGGTATAATCAATGGGTTTTATTCAGAAAACATTGAAGGCTCCCCACCCTTATTGCTGCTTTTCCACCGCGCTTTCCAAGCCACGTAAACCTTCGGGGGGAAGGGGTCTTCTCTTTAGGGAGGCAGAGTAGTAAAGGGATTCAATGGTGTTGATGGTGAGGTAATTTGCTTTGAAGTGCACATTCCCACAGCCCTCGGCGATGGGCCAGATGCATCGGGCGGGAGACTTCTTTATCTTTCTTGTATGGAGATGAAGCCTCTGTTCCCATGGGAAGCAGGAAGGGGGGATGGGGTGACTGGTATTATAACCTGTGCTTCTGGCGGGAAGTGTCATTCCTGCCACTGCGTGTACTTGAGCTTTCTAAGATGTCTTAATAAATGGACTTTTACTCCCAAAGCCTTTTATTTCTGCGTCTATGGAATTCCTTACAGCCAGAGACATTCTGCCAAAATAAGTGTAGAAGAATTTAGCTAGTTTCTCAGAAAACTGTCCGTCTGGTCCAAAAATGCTGGGCCGCGGCCATCTCTGACCACTTCTCCAGCACTGGGGACGGAAGTAGCCCCGAGGCTTCAGTAAGGTTAATTGGCCATAGATGCTTCTGTCTTTCTGCTTGGCATTTATCAAAGGCAAGCGGTTTCTGTCCCAGAGTCCTGTGGCACAAAGCACAAGAAGAGGCTCACAGTTCTCTCAGGGGAAGTTGACAATCTCCAAGTTTTCCTAGGCTGAAATGTGTTTGTACAGGGTGGGGGTATAAATACATGGAGGAAGCCTCTTGCTTTGTACAGGAGTGCCCTCTGCTGGGCACTCCCAGATCTTCCACAATAAGAATCAATTCCATCCATAAAAATGAGCAGTTCTTATGGGCCCTTAACGCCTGGGGCAGAAAACCTAACAGGCAATCTGCAAGGCAAAACAGTGACTTCCTCATTGTTCTGTCTTTTAACAGCAGCTGAAATACAGAGACTCTTCGAACAGTACAGTCTCTGGCTCTAGGCTCCCATCCCTTATTCTACAATAGCAAAAGGAATTGACCCTTAAGACAGGTGAGACGAGGACAAAGGCCTGATGTATTGCAATGGAAGTGGAATTCGGTTTGTTCCATGGTTCTCTGCTTACACAGAGTCTGCAGGAACACTGAAAGTGACTCAGCTCTCCTCAGACTGGGGTCAACTTTGTATTTCTCGCATCTTATGAGTATACCCCTTGCTATTGCCTGCATAACTGGTCCCTCCAGAGAAATCCACCAGTTTGTACAAGATTCTCATTGTGTTCAAAGGTGTAATATGAATAGTGCACGGCAGTGTTCCTAGCACTTGGGGCAGGCATGGTGCAGTGGAATGGCACAGGCATAATGCAACCATCATTGCTGGCTCGACATGGGGGACGGGGCGGTATATAAGCCTAAACTATAAATAAAATAAAAATAAGGCCTTGAGGTGGTGGACAAAGTTTGGGAAGGGGGTTTGGCTCAGAGAGAGCATCTTCTCTCCATGCAGAAGGTTCCAGTGTCAGGCCCTGGCACAGACAGCTAAGGATCAGATGATCTGAAAGACGTATGCTTAAGACCCTGGGGAGCCCCTTCCTGTTAGAGTAGACAATTTCATCTTTGGTAGATCAATGCCAGTGTTGGTTTAAGGCATCTTCATGTGTTCAGATGTTTAGTGTAAGGTGACCAGATGGTCACCTTACCTGTGAACAATTGTGACGGGGTAGGTGGCCTGTCAAGAGGGCAAGATTGCTCTTCTAAGCAGCCGCTTCCCGCCTCTGTGACAGGGCGGAGTCCGGCAAGTCCCAGAAGCGCCGCGGTTCCTGAGGTTCGAGAGCCATCAGGGAGGCTGCTGCACTGCCTTGCACCCCAGAAGGCAGTGCAGCAGCCTCCCAAATATCTGGACAATTTAAATAACCCGCGGGACACGGGACAAATTGTTTGAAGGCAGGACTGTCCCGCCAAAAGTGGGACGTCTGGTCAGCGTAGTTTAGTGTGCAGTCCTGGCTGGCCCCACCCACTATACTGTGTTTCCCATTTTGTTTTGTTTTCTGTTTTTTTCCTGCCAGGGCAACTCAGACAGGGTTCAAGCTGTTTGCAAATCAAACTTAAAATCAAGGGACATGTGTTTATTCTAGCATTTCTGTCTCCATTCTCATTCCCCTTCTCTTGTGTCTAAGCGATGTTTTAAAACTCAGAGATGTCTCCCACTGTTGGTAGTCAAATCAATAGGCATGGCCCCTGACCCTTCTCCTAAGGAAGTACAAATTCCTTTGTTTTGTTATTGAGCCACAGTGCAGCAGAAAGGTTTCTGGCATATCTGTAACTTAAGCAATCCCTATTTGTCTCATTTAACATGTTCATGGCGTGCTGTACATCACATGTGGAACTGCGGACTCCACTCTGAGTTCAGCAGGAGTGAGGAGGGAAAAAACCATCATACTTTCACTCCATCATTTTCTCTGTTCTCTCTTCACAGGGCCACCGATAATCTCCAGCACTCAGACTCAGCATGCTCTTCATGGGGAAAAGGGCCAGATCAAATGCTTTATCCGCAGCACTCCTCCACCAGACCGAATTGTGAGTAGGCTGTCTTGATGTCCTGTGTAATAGAGCTGGAACATAAGGACAACCATGGCAGCCATTTCTATCTCTGCTGTTACCCAAAATGCTGGGCTCTGCCCCTTTAGAGTGGGGAATTAGCGAAGGGCAGACCTTGCTTTAATGAGAGGTTGTGTAAGCTTGAGATCTTTGTTGCTTCCCCCTCAACTCAACATGGTTTGTTTGCCTAGAACACTGCAGAGGGTTGCTTCAAATCCTGGGTTTTTTGGAATAGATAGCAAGGGAAAGGTTGTATGGTACAGTGCTATTTCTTAGGAAACCATTCACAGACTGGGGTGTAGTGTGGTTTCCGGGCTGTATGGCTGTGTTCTAGCAGCATTTTCTCCTGATGTTTCGCCTGCATCTGTGGCTGGCATCTTCAGAAGATCACATTCACAGACTTCTCACAAGACATTCTTGTAAATGCACACATAAATATATGAGTGCTTGATGGATCTATTCATCATGAAGGACAACATATAAATAGATTTTTTTCCATGAGAGATATGCTGCAATACGTGTGGCTTCACCCATTGTCAGCCATTTTTACTTTGCAATATGTTTTCTTGTTTGAAAAATGTATGTTATCCTTGTGGGTTATCGCAGAACACTCAGGACACTAATAACAAAATACTTCCTGTGGAGCTAAGAAGGTTGCTATGGGTTACCCTTGAAATGTAGCAGAAGCTCATCATCACAGTAACTTCATGCCTGTCCAATTGGTCCAATTTTGGGCTTCTTTGCATTTACTAATTTGCAAAGCAAAAACGGATCCACTGTTTGAGGTGAGCCAGAAGGAAAGCTGAGTTATTGGAAGATGCTGTGAAACCATTAAGAAACCACCTCTGGCATGGCGGCCAGTAGTCAAAAATTGGTCTTTCCAGAGCTCTACAAATATATCCTGGCTAACGTTCAGCTGATATAGTTCTCCATCAATCACACATTTATCCCGCCCTTCTCCCAAGAAATTCAGGGCAGCTTGCATGGTTCTCTCTGCCGCCCTCATATCCAGAGGACAACTCTAGAATAGCAATCCAGTAAGTAGGGTAAGGGGAAAGTTACGCTCGAGGCTTATCCAATGTTCAGATCATTTATCCAAGATGTTAGTCTTTGCTTGGTAAATGCAAAAATTGTATATGGAGGTACCCTCAAAGTGTTATAAATAATGCAAGGTGGGCATCTTGTGTTATCTGATGCAGACATATGATGTTATACATAAGACGAGGTATCAGATGTTAATAAATAGTTGTCTCCTATATAAAGAGAAATAGTGTCTAAGTGAGCTACAAATTTAGGGAAAATCTTGCTTCTGCTAGGCGCTAATCAGGTGGCGATAGGTGAGCATACTATACACTTTTTTTCACTCACTCTCTCACCTCCAACAGTAACTGCGTGCTGATAATACTGTCATGCCTTAATGATCTCCAGTATGGCACTCATGGCATCATGATGCCCCCAATGGTATTAAATAGTACCCACTTATTTTTTCTCCAAAACACCTCTTTCCCGTTTTAGTCGTGGCATTTCTCCACCTTGTTGGACCAAGAGGCACTTCAGAAGACCCCAAAAGGCATCTCCTTGGTCTTGCAAGTGCCCACTGAGAAACATTTGCCTCCATCTTGGTAGGTCAGCTTTGAACTTCCCAATATTTTGTAATTGCCTCCCATGGCAGCGATTTTGCCGTTGATCCCATCTCCCAAGGTAGCCATTTTGTTATGGTAAACACTACACTTTTTTCAAATTTTCAAAAGCTCCCACAGACTCAACGAAGTTGAGGACCCTAACCTTACAGGGTTATTAGAGGATTACAATACAACAAGGTAATGCATATAGCAGGTATAATCATTATATAAATGCTGTCATATTATTTTGTGTAGAAGATGAAAACAGAATTACCAGCCGCTAAAGGAATAAAGTACAATATTAATCCCACTTTGTTTAATATGTAGGCCTGGTCCTGGAAGGAGAATGTCCTGGAATCAGGTACCTCAGGACGGTACACAGTGGAAACTGTCAGCACGGATGAAGGTGTGATCTCCACATTAACCATCAGCAACATTGTGCGGGCTGACTTCCAGACCATTTACAACTGCACCGCCTGGAACAGCTTTGGTTCAGATACAGAGATTATACGTCTGAAAGAACAAGGTGGGAATTGCTATCATGGCTTTTGGAGTTAGTGGGAGAACTAGCAGCATGTGGCTCCTTGCGAGTTGGTAGTCAGAGATTGAGAAGACCTGTACAAGATTAAATAAGATGCAATTTCAGTGTGTTTGGGAGGCTTGAACTCACAACTTTGGCTGACAGGAAACTATGAGGTATCGTCTGATCAGACCTTGATCTTTGGATGTTACCTGAGTTGTGTGTAGAGATCACAAGAATCAGAAATATATGATTAAAATGTTGTCATAAAGGGCCCTTAGAAAGAACTGCACAAGAGTGTGGGAAGGAGCTTAATCCCAACATGTACCAGCCATACAATGAGATCTTTCAGTAAAGAACAATAAAATAAGAAGCCTTTCTGTGACATCCACACACCATTTGTTGCTGTAATAAAATTACAGTTAATACAATTCAAGCTTTTTCCTGCTGGCTCTCCATCCCATCCCCAGATATAGCTCCAGATCTTTGAAATGAATCGGGAATTAGTGTATTACGTCAAATTTGCATTCCCCATATCACAAAATAAAGGACTTGGCATTAAACTCTGCAGTTCAAAGTCAGTACCTGCAGCAACAGTAAAAATGGACATCCCTTTTCACAAACCGCTGCCCTTCCTTTGACCCAAAAGAAATACCTTGGGCTGTGAGCGAAACAACTGCCTTGTGGTCCGAGATGCACACACCTTGGCTTGTGGCCTCAAGTATTTCTGTCCTGATTGGCAGCCAGACAAACAATAAAAAATTAAGCAGAGCTGCTTCATTCCCAGTCATCCTGAGGAAAGGAAGTGGAAAGTGCCCAGAAAATATTGCCCCCATTCCCCTGATTATTGTCATCCTGTTAATAAGAAGTCCTTTCCCTACACTTCTTCCCCCTTTGTTTAGTGTGGAGTAATATGGAGGGAGGGGAAATAATCTGCTGTCTCTTTTGCCCTAAAGGTGATTTTGGCTGGATGTAAACTTCCATTTAAATATGGCCAACCCAACCTTACATCTCGACCAGACAAACTCAATCCTTTCATCTTCCAATAGATTCTTCATGCCCAAAGTATGGCCTGTTTACCAATGTTTGGGATGTCTCTGTACTTCATGTCTATAGATCCAGACAATGGTCTTAGGTTGAAGGAATGATTTCAACAGAAACCAATCTTGGGATACAGAGAACACTTTTCCACACAATGTTAACAAATAGAAACTGAGATGACCATCATCATTCCAAGCTGCTGCCATTTGCCTCCCATTGCTTTGTGCCACCAAAAGCACGCAATAGAATGGGACCGGCTACTCAAAGCTTCAAGCCAAGTTTCCCTGACAGAAAGCGAGGAGCTGATAGGCTGAATTCTTGCCTTAGGCAAGAATTAGGAGATACATAGAGGGGATGCCTTGGATTTCAGAATTTGGGAGGAAATTATCATTAGGGCTCAGCTGAACGTCTTCCAAGTTTGTTTGCGACTTGAAATTAGCTTAGGAGGCAATTAGGTTAGGAGGAATTAGGAGGAGAAAATGTTACCATTGTTCCCTTGCTATCTGCAGCCCCTTCTTCTGCAATCTCTGTGGCCATCTTTCCCTCAGTTTCATTCCTCCTCAGATGACCCCAGCACATCAGGGACCACTGATGACGTCATGATGCTACGTAGCTCATCAGATCTGGATATTTAGTGATACCATGAAAGGCCAAGGAATCCCATTCAGAATGAAGTCAGGGATCCCAACAAGAGGATTTTTCAGTCCTTGTGTAACAATCCCAGGGGAGGGGTAGATCACTCAGTGAGTTCTAACTCCCACACACATTTCCACAAGCCCTGCCCCCTCCCTTCAGCTCAGCCTTCAATACAATACTAAGTTTTCCTTCTAAAACGGGCTTTGAGGTGGCAGGCTTCCCAGAGGGAAGGATTGAATTGCTCTTGGAGGGCCTCCAATTCCATCCTTCCCTATTAAATGCTAGGGCAGCCAGGTGGATTGTTCTCATTAAGCTCTGATTTATAGGCGAGGCTGCCATCCAACTTAAATTGGAACTAAATGAGCCCCTCAGAATTAGCCCTTAGGTTCCACCCAGGACAAAGAGCTTCAGTGGTTTGTTTTCCCACCCTCCTGCCTATAGGCAGAGGAGTGGGATGTAGTACACAGTTGTGGGGTGCCGAGGGAGTTCATCCCAGCAAGCAGGAGCTCTGTCTGGGCCTTCCTTCTTCAGAGAAGCATTTTTAAAGACCATTTAACTTGTGCTGTTCTTCAGGGCAGCTCATATGGAAGCTGCGAACCGCTCGACCATGCGGGCAGGTCTTGTTGGGTGGGCAGTTTTGACCAAAAAAGACAGGATTTTGATATTTGGATGAAGTGGACAGCACTAAATTCCAAGCAGCTGACGGGAGAGCAGAGAGATCCTCACACTCTAGCAGCCAGATAGAACATGCATGATAAAGCATATACCTCACAAGGTGGTATTTCTTCAGACCTGAGCTATAGTGTGTTTGCCTGTTCCTGCTCTTTAATGAAAAATCCTTGCATGTGTAAAACTAGCACATCATGAGAAAGCCTGAGCTAGAATTCATCCCCCAACATGGTAGCTTTGTATGTTCAGGGAGGGGGATGAGCATGAAGCTACTACCACCACCCCACCCTCAATGTGGAAAGGTACAGTCCTTGGGGATCTGTGGCACATGCCTTCATTTCACATTATTTATTGGAATTCTTTTTATTCAGCAGTCCTCTCTGTAGACTCAAGGTGACTCAGATTACTTCAGACTATAATGCTGAGACATTAGCGCAGCTCCAAGCTAACCTTTCTCTCCTTGATTGTCTGGCCTATGTGCATTTCTGAAATCCTATTGGCTGGGAACATTGCAAAGCCTGTTTCCTGCCCTCCAATCATTGCACTCCGAGTTGAAAATCCTATGGCTCCCTACAAATAGGGACCTGTCATTCCAGTAACTTACCCATAGGAAATGGTGGTTGGGAACTCCTATGCATCTTTTGATCTAGGGTGGGAAATGAGGAAAGTGGTATTTTAAAAAGAGAAGAGAAATAACTGAGTGAAATGCACAGTTGGGCTTTGGCAAGGCTGTAGACACTTGCTTTATTTTCAAACAGGTACGGAAATGAAAACAGGAGCTGGTATGGAAGCAGGTATGGAATCATAAGTGAAGGTGACTATGTGAACTGCCTCCCAAGCGACAACATATGGTGTCCTCCTGAAAATATATATATATATATATTGGGCATCTCCCTTCTAGCTTAGATCCTTTAAAAGAGACAATAACAGGAGGAGGTAAAGAGACAACTTACAAGAGAAGGAAGCATTATGAAAAGCCAACGGGTATTTGGAATCCATGGGTAATAATCACGAGCCTTTTGGTCCCTTCCGTCCCTCCATCTTTATAAAGATGTGTTAAAATGCATACTCTTCCTGCTTAGCTCAGCTTTAGGAAGAGGAACATATAGAATGGGAAACAGAAAATCTCTTTTTGATCCTCCAGCTGCCCAAGAATCCAACATGTTTGTTAAATCCTGATCCCTCAACATCTGGTGCAAAGGTCTACAAAAATTAATGCCGAGATCTAAGAACTGGATTTCAGTCCAACATAAATGAGTCATTAAAGTTCTGGGATAGCCCCAGGCTGGTTGCTATACCTTTTCAATGATCCTGTTCTAAAAAGAGACCCAAAGTCCCGTGGCCTTTGTGGGAACCTTCAGAAGTGACAGCGGTTGACAGCATTCTGCAGCCACCCTGTGTGAAGTACCTCCCTGCAAGGTTTTGAATGGATTTCACAGGGAAGTGGAGGGGGCCAGGCCATCTAGTCAGCAACCTTGCACAGCTCATGGCTAGCTCAAGTTTTCCATTCTCCTGAACATCCACCTGTTGCAGCTGCATTTCCACCTTAATGTCTTTGCTTTTCCAAAAGGGAGCCTCATTTTGGGGGAGCTCACTTGTCCACGTACCGTCCTCCCTGTTACCCATTTTCACCCGCATTCTCTCATCTAGGACTCAGCCCTCCCATCCACACCTTCTCACTCACCTCTGGATCTCACTCCTGTTCCTCCAATGCTTCAAGCAGCAAGCGCTTCGTCTCATCCTTGCTTAGCTTACCTTTCTTGGAAAACAGTAACAAGTAATTGCATAGGATATCAAAAGCTTTTGCTTTATGGTGACCTTTTACCCGCTGCACAAGCTTTGCTTAGAGTTACATGCTCAAAAACAGAAATCTACAACAGTGAGCTCACCTGGCTGGCAGCCATCTCTCGGGCCCCTTAATCACCCCCAGCTCCTTCACACCCTCCCTTATCACGTATTCACTATACAGACCAGCCAGGCGAGCTCACTGTTGTAGATCTCTGTTGTGCATTGCTGTTTTTTTACTCACAAACTTACAGATGCTAGCTGCTTTCCTCCTCTTTTAACTCCACGTACAAGGCTTCCCAGTTCATTAACAGAAAAGGGATATGCTACACCCAACAGTATCTGGATGTGAAATAATGTGCAATAATCTCCCAGGTGAAATAATCTCCCGGGTGCAATTTCTCCCAAGTGAAATAATCAATAGATCTAACCTGCCTTCTATTTACATTACCAAATTCTTCTATGCAGTCCTATAATAATGTAACCAGGTACAGAAAGACTAGTGAGATGTGGGCTGTCAAAGTGGATGTCATCAGCCAGTTCTGTAACCAAGGCTGAATTTCCTAAGGTCCTGCATAGATAGGCTGGTTATACTATTCCTTCTCCGTATGGCATACACATGTGCATGATAATATGGAAGATATTGACAGGAAAAATGCTTCTCACGGTACAGTCATTTAATATATTGTCAAAGGCTTTCGTGGCCAGAATCAACTGGCTGTTGTTGGTTTTCTAGGCTGTGTGGCCATAGTCTGGTTGTTTTCACTCCTAACATTTTGCCCATGTGGCTGACAAAACATTAGGAGCAAAAACTATCAGACCAAACATCCACACAAGGGTGCTGTGGGGTTTCCGGGCTGTATGGCCATGTTCCAGTAGCATTTTCTCCTGACATTTCACCTGCATTTGTGGTTGGCAACTTTCCCCACTGCTTTCCAAGTCCATGGGGAGAGCTGAATGAGGAAAGAACTTGACGGTGGTATCAGTCATGCCACATCCAACATCCCACCCCACACTGCTGTTTCCCAAGTCCACATGGACTTGAGAAGTGGCAGTGGGGGAGCTTAAAGTTGGGCTTGACCATTCTGAGCCTAGTATTCAGTTTTCCCCACAACACACACACACAGCTTCCTAAGTTCATGCGGACTTCAGAGGTGGGGGGAGAAAGAACTGAATGCTCTCCCCACCTCCGTCTCCTCAAGGTAAGTGAGGGGGAAAGGAAGGAGGGAGAAAGAAAGGAGCTTTAGTGGCAGCAAGCCAAAGCTGGCCTGAAAAGTATCAAAAAATTCAGCATTTTCCAGGATCTGCTGATTTGGCTCAGATTAGTTGCTGCATTTTAAGTGCTGCCAATTTTTGGGGGGGTGGAGGGGTGAAAATAAATCTGAAAAGCTGAAATGCCTTTTTAAGGGTTTATTTTCCATTCAGGTTTATCTGAATGCACAAGCCTAGAAACCCCGCACAGACCTCACACTTGGATGTTGAATAGCTGCATAGTAAATCCAGCATCTACCCCGTACTGTTAGTTTAGCGTGAGCGCCGAACACGGAAGTACAGGAAATTGACAAAAGCAGGATCTTTTTCTGCCTGACACCAGACACAGAATTGGCGCTATGTAGATTATACAGCCTCCATCTCATCATCACCCCCACCTGCAGTGCGGGCAAGAAGAGACAAGAATGGGACATAAACTGTGTCTGCACCCCCCATGGAGAAGTATGCAGCATGGGGCATTTTAATAGGAAAGGCTGTCGTCATATTCCTTT
Organism: Sphaerodactylus townsendi; assembly: GCF_021028975.2. NCBI lineage: Eukaryota > Metazoa > Chordata > Lepidosauria > Squamata > Sphaerodactylidae > Sphaerodactylus > Sphaerodactylus townsendi. The sequence goes on along the minus strand of NC_059436.1, from coordinate 11,726,809 downwards.
AGCAACTAATCAAGCTTTGGGCGAGGGCCTTGAAGAAAAAGTGAGCTTTGATAGCAAGGGAGAGCAGTTTTCAAACTCAATTTCGAGTTGTCAAACCCAGAAATTAGCCTGACAGCACTGTAGAACCTCGAGCTCCATAGAGCGTCTCGCTGAGACCCAGATAATGAAATCTTCCATCACAGTTCCTTCCTTGCCATGGGGGGAAGGGGAGCTGTAATAGACCCCGATGTCTAGAAAAGTCATCTTTGCAGTCGAGCAAGATCACAGAGAAAGGAATGAGTCCGACAACATGTCGTGGTGTTTGGGAGACAATTCAGTCTTTCTTAAGAGTCTCACGTTAAATTGACTCTGTTTACAAGTCAAAGGTTTGGGATTTTTTTTCTTTTCGAACAGCTGCTGGGTTCCAAAAATGCCTGCTGGGACTCTTGTGTCTATCCCCATGAGTCATAAAGATAATGCCACACATGGAACTAACCTATAAATCCAATAACTGGGCTGAGAAACTGTGCAAAGGGAGGCAGAGATTCTCCCTTGCTTCACTTCTTGGTGACCAGCACAGTAGGATAAGAATTGCCCAAGCCCTGCACAGAGACATTCTTTGCCTGGAGTGACCACTGACCCCGGCCACTTTCACTTCAAGTGAAGTCTGCCTTGGATGAGCTCAACATCTCCTTCCAAAGCTGCGCAACAATCCCATGAAGCATTACAGTTCATACTGGGAGTATTTTGCCACATACACACGGAGCGTCATGCCAATTTGTAGGTAGGTTTTGTCTCCTCCTTGTGGATGGCTAATTTGAAGCTTCTGGTGGTAGACAGAAGAACTGAAGATTGTAAATCCCAAAAAGAAAGTCATCATATGCCTTTGAACATACTGGGCTGAAATTCAAGAGGAATCTTGCTTCTCCCAGATTTTTTGAGATCCCGCTGCTTTCCTCCCATTTTCTGTATTTCAATAAGCCTTTATTGGCATACAGAACATACAATATAAATACAGTTAAAATTACTAGATAAAACTTCACACTGGATCATAAGTTCAGTTCGCAAACCTCAGCCAGAAACTTTGCCACTGCGAGACAACAGTCAAGGTCATTACAGTTTAAGAGCATATTTACTTTATCAAGCTCTGTCAGAGTTTTCATAGAGTCAATGATTTGTAATAAGCCGGATCTTGGATTCTGGTAAAGTGGGCAGTGGAGGAGAATGTGCGCAATGGAATCCAACTGCCCTGGACTGCAGGGGCAAAGCTTCTTATCGTTTGGTAGACCCTTGAGTCTTCCTCTACGGAGCGGGGATGGCATAATGTTAAATCTAGCCAGCATGTAGGCTCTCCTATATATAGGGTTGGTAAGAAAAGCACTGCAATATAGTAGGCTGGGTTTCCCTGCACAAATGGGAATTACCACGTTCATTGTAGGTGCAACCAGGATTTGTTGGCCAAGCTCTGCAGTTGTTGATAATCCATTGCTAGTAGCAGCTCTTTGATGAGGGCAAATGTCTCCAGTAAAGGGTTAGCATGTTCAGAGAGAGTCACTATCACTTAGCCCAATTCCCCAATCTTTGTTATAACTCGATGTGCACCACCATACTTAGAGTGTGATGGAGTTCCTCTCCAAGGTGGAGTTAAGGGATCAGTGAGTTGTCGGAGCTTTGATAAGCTGAATATGCAGCCATGAAATTTTATGATGTTTTAACCAGATAGTGGCCTCCTAATAGGAGTATTGGCTACAGATTCTAGGCATAGAACTGCATATGGGACGCAGTTTGGCACGCCAAATAATTTATGCAGAAATTTAGAGTGGAATGATCTGATGGTACTGTTGCTGGGTGTTAACCAAATGGGCGCTCCATAAAGCAGTTGTGGCTCATGCATATTCATTGCTTTGAAAACTTGCAGAGCCGGGGGGACCATTTTCTGTAGTCAGAGCAGTTTCAGAACAATCCCATTTATTTCAGGTGGGAGGCCACACCAAGCGTATGTCCCATTCTGGCCATGTAAAGAAGGGCTATTGAAAACTGATACTGAAAGACAGTATCTCCCGAAGAATCTCTGTGCAATTGTGCTGACTCTCCCTATTTACTGTGTTCGTTCTCTAATAGCACCAGTTCTCATGTTATAAATCCTCATGCTGGCCAGACCAGAACTGTGAGTTCCCATTAAATTTAATTCATAGGTATGCACAGACTTAATGCAGATCATGAATCAGGAGGAGGAGGCATGAGGAAAAGGGAATTCAAACCTCTCACCCCACCATGTCTTTTTTCTGACCTAAAATGGCATTTGGAAGCCACTATTTGCCCTGTTGGAGGAACTTACCTGTACTGATGGCTACCCATAGGTCTCCCACTGGGGCAAATAGCACATCCTTGGGGGCATTTCAAATCAGGAAAATTGCACACAGGCAGGCTGACAACTGTGCTTTTTTCCCCTCCGCCTTAGTTCCAATCCAGAACAGGCTCACAGAGACCAGGGAATTAAGTTACCAATGGGGAACTCCAGTCGCATGTCTAATCAAAGTCTCACAATACTAGAACCAGGGGGCATTCATTGAAAATGCTGGGGGGAAGAAATAGGACTAATAAAAGGAAACACTTCTTCATGCAACGTGTGATTGGTGTTTGGAATATGCTGCCACAGGAGGTGGTGATGGCCACTAACCTGGATAGCTTTAAAAGGGGCTTGGACAGATTTATGGAGGAGAAGTCGATTTATGGCTACCAATCTAGATCCTCTTTGATCTGAGATTGCAAATGCCTTAACAGACCAGGTGATCGGGAGCAACAGCCGCAGAAGGCCATTGCTTTCACATCCTGCATGTGAGCTCCCAAAGGCACCTGGTGGGCCACTGCGAGTAGCAGAGAGCTGGACTAGATGGACTCTCGTCTGATCCAGCTGGCTTGTTCTTATGTTCTTATAGTCCTGGTGTTGACCACAAGGCATTTCTGATGTATGAAACTGCCCTTTTAAATGAGGCTGATCCAAGCCATTCCTAAGCAAGCAGGAATTTTGGATTGCAGCAATCCAGTAATGAAATCAGAAAATAATTAATAGCTGGAAATAAAAAAAAATAGCTGGAAACAGGGCTACTAACTAGGAGGGCTATCTCTTTCTAACCTTGGGATTTTTCTCAGTTTCATTAGGGTAAGGATGGCGAAAGAAACGGCTCCTCTTGGCTCCATCTGAGTACATTTGCCACAACTTGGGCAGACGCTATATGTGTGCCAGACTCAATGTATCAACATTTGCCATGGTCCCATGGATATTCAGGAATCTCTTGATCACTAATTTTACTCATTTCACAGGAAGGGACAAAGCCAGGAAATGACACATACTTCACTCCAACACAAGTTTCCATTTCCCTCATGCCATTTTCATTTCACATTCAGGTAGAGTGTATCTTCTAACAGACAGAGACTCTAACCGGGGTGTATGGTGGGTTTTTAAAAATAAAATTTATTAATTTTTCACAAAACATCATAACAACAAAAGAAAAAAGAATACAGGGGAAAGGATAACAAGTATACAAACACACAATTAAAAAGAAAAAAGAAACTCGAAAGGGAAACTGAAAACGGGGTAGGGGGGAAATGGAGAGGCAGATTCTGAAACCGAAGGCAGCTCATATTTACTGATCTTGGATGTTTTCAGAATTAGCAGGTTTAAGATGAGCCGTAGCTAATTCACCTATCGAATTTGAAGTCTCCAGGACTTCTGGAGAGGCTGGAGTCTCACTCAGTCTGCTCTGATGCCAGTAAGCACCCCTTTCAGTAAAGTGCAGCAGAGAGCTTCTGCAAGCTCAAACCTGTCGAATCACCATGTTCCCCAGTCTCTGTGATGTTTTTTTATTGAACCTCAAAGCACATACCTTACAGAAGTGATACCTCATTGATGCGTTTCCTGGTGCCCACTTGCTTCTTCCGCAAACCACTTTGTTCCTACATCAAAGAGTAAATCCTATCTTTCATCCACCTCAGACGCATGGAAGATTCCAGGAGATGTCACCTTTGGATCATTAAAAAAGGTGCCCCTCTCATAGGAAGGTGGTCGGCTTGAAACCTCTTGACATGTAATAATTTCCATCCCCATGGCAGCCATTTTGTTACTTGCCCTTCCTCCCACAGCAGCCATTTTGTGCTACCACTCACTACACAGTCTGAAAAATCCCACAAGTTCTTTGAGGCCCAGCAAGATTGGGGGAGGGGGGTGCCTGCTTTGCAGACTTCTGACATAGATGGGAGGATAGATAGTCAGGAAATTAATTGGAGACCATATCGCAAGAAGGCCTTTATCTGTATGGCTTATTTTTTGACCCTCTGGTGTTTGGCTACTACGTGAAACAAGGTGCTGGGCAAGATGGACCTGTGGTCTGAACCAGCAGGGGTCCTCATATAAGGCGGGAAAGGAGTGTTTCAGCATCCCCTAGGCCCAACTGGATTATTTGTCAAAACCACCTGTTTTCGGAGACATTCTCTTAACAGTCCCAAAGTTCACATTGGGTTAATTTATCTCAGCCTCCAACTGTTAAAGAGTTATCAATTATAAAAACAGAACCCAGGCAATCACCGTAATGCTAATGTCAAGCAAGAAATTTAAAAGTCAGGAGTACATTCATCCCACTCATGGATTCTGGGACTGTGCCCTTTCTTATTGGTTGGCTGCAGTCCTTCACACAAACTCTCCCCAGAACAAAATGTTATGCACACAGGTGTATTCATTAAAGATGCAAAGAGCGGCAACAGCAATCAGCGCCACCGTCTCCAAAGTCATTTAGGACTATTATTATTTAAAAACCCCTAAACACAAATTAAATGAATATTGTAACTTGGCATCTAACTATTCCGTTGTGCTGAAAGTAAATAACCCGATGTACTAGCTACATTTTTCGGTTCTCCAAGAGTCACACGGCATTACCGCTTGAGTTTTCTCCAAAAGAGAACATCTGGCAAAAAAATTGCATCCATCAACAACCAGCTGCTTTGCCTTATAATCCAACTATTCAGTTTTTTTCCAGATTATTAATTAGGAATCTTTAGATCAGAACCTTCCTGGATATAGGGAACTGCGTGTTGGTTTCTAACTTTGGCTTCTCCCCAATTTTCTATTTCCTACATGCATGGATTTTTCCTTAGTGGAAGCGTATTGAGCAGTGGTACAGTTCAGACGGCAGGTTTATCATCTCGTATGCTACTTGTCAGAACTGGGTGCAAGGTTTGCCAAATTTAGTGCATATGAACTGGGAGTAAATTTGGAGGGGTGGGGTCATGTATAGCTGAAAGCAGATGACACATAATGTAAAGGTGAACAAGAAAAGGAAAATGGTAGTGCTTGTTCCCTTATTGGTCCCTGAATCAAGGTTATACCATTTTAATAGGTAAGGCATGTCTCAACCAGACATGGTAGGGCATCTTGTAACAGATTGGGACCTTGGTACAGGGGTGGATTAAGCCTTTCCACTTCACCATTTTTGCCATTTCAGTTGTTCCCTTATTTGCAGGTAGATGTTAAGGTGATCATTATATTTCAGGCTCGCCACACCATGTCAACCAATCCAAATCAGGGGGTGCAGCTAATTGCAATTTCAAAAGTAAGGGGAGAGCTATGACCAGTTAAGCCTTTTAAAAAATAAGAAAAGGGAGAAAATTGGTGATGAAACAGGAGAGATTCGTAGTCCGGGGCCTACTGATAAATTATCTCTTGAAGTCCTCTGATAGTGCTGCCACATGCATTGATAGGACATTTTGTTCTTTTTTAATCAATTGGTGTGTTTTCATTTCAACACAGCATTCTCAATCAGCCTCCCATGGTCAACACCCATAAAGTTATTTCTAGCAAAAAAAAAAGATTCATCTTTATGCCTGCAGTGCTTTGCACATCAGCCAATGATCACATCGGTGCGCAGAAACTGGTGACAGAGAATTGCAGGGACCAGTAGCCTTTTCAAAATAATGCTCGTCATGTGGCGTCGTGGTTAAGAACAGGTGGAGCCAGTGTGGCAGGGGGACTCTAATCTGGAGAACCAGGTTTGATTCCCCGTTCCTTCACCTGAGCAGAGGAGTCTTATCTAAGTGAACCAGATTTGTTTCCCCACTCCTATGTTCCTGCTGGGTGACCTTGGGCTAGTCATAGTTCTTCAGAACAGCTACCAGGGGCTAGTCACAGTTCCTCGGAACTCTCTCAGCCCCACCTACCTCACAAGGTGCCTGTTATGGGGAGAGGAAGGGAAAGGAGTTTGTGAGTTGCCTTGAGTCTCCTTACAGGAGAGAAAGGGAGTATAAATTCAAACTCTTCTTCTTCTAATTGGCCTGCACAAAGAAGATTCCTTCCAACAGTATTTCATTTGGAGGATGTCGCCCCAGAACTGACTTCCCAAATGTCAACCCTGACTGCTGCTTGAGGTGCCAAATACCAGGGTGCCAATATACCAGTAAGGCTCTGTTCCCCACCACCACCAGTGGAAGCCCAGGAGGGGACAGTGGGAATAACTTGTACCCCTCGTCTCCTGAATCTGCTGTGCCCCTTGGTAGGCTCAAGGTGAGCCCCTTAGGTGCCAACATGCCGCCAAGGTCCAGCTTTTCTCCCAGGGGTGGCAGTGAGCAGGAAGAAACAGGGATATGGCTTGCTCCTCTCATCATTTCCTAGATCCATGCTTCTATGAGGTGGGTATGAGTCAAGCCCTTGAAATGCTGGCCAAGTTAGGCTTGCCTTTATCCCAGCTACCAGTGTTGTGCACAGTGGTAGGATTCGAATCATTTAGCAACCGGTTCTGAATGGACTCAATAATGGATTACAACCAGTTCTCTGAACTAGACAAAAAATTAGCTACCGGCTCTACCGAATAGGTGCGAATAGGCTGAATCCCACCACTGGTTGTGCACGAAGAGGTGATGGGCAAAGCCACACCCATAGTGGCCTCCTGGACCAGTGCTGCCATTGAGCCAGAGGCTGCTCATGTGGGGGACACACACCTGGCTTTGCTTCAGGCCCAAATCATCTCCTTTCCAGGGGCACAGCACTCCCGTTCTGCCCTGTTGACTCCCACAACTTCCTCTTGATGAAATCGGTTCCTCTGGGAGGAGCAGAGAAATTGCAAAGGGGAGCAGGTTATGTCACTCAAAACGGCATCGTTTGCATGTCTAAGTAATGCGCCTGTGGATTATATATACCAGGCAGACGCTTCCAGCCTTTTAGTATGCATTTGCTTCCTTTGTTTAATTCACTCTGCTTGCAGTGTCCAGGTTTTCAAACAATGTGCAGTGTCTGGCAAACAACGGGTATCAGAGGGGAATAGAAAGAGGTGAAGATGGTGGTTAGAAGGCTTGAAAGCTCAGGAGAATAGAAATGAATAGCTGTGGGAGGAAAGAAAGAGACTGTGCCCCCTCCTCTGAGATTCTGCCCCCTCTTCAACAATGAAAAGCCAACCCTTCAGTTTCAGGGGCTCCAGAGATATTGTTCTGTAGACTTCACAGAAGAAGGAAAGTTTGGGTTTATACCCCATGGTTCTCAACCACAAGGAATCTCAAAGCAGATTACAATCACATTCCCTTCTTTTCCCCACAACAGACGCCTTGTTAGGTAGGTGGGGCTCAGAGAGTTCTGGGAGAACTGTGACTGGCCCAGGATCACCCAGCAGGCTTCATGTGGAGGAGTGGGGAAACAAACCTGGTACACCAGATTAAAGTCTGCCCCTCCTGCGAAGGAGTAGGGGATCAAACCTGGTCTTCCAGATTACAGCTCTTAACCACTACACCATGCTGGCTCTTCAGGACTAGAAACTTGTTTTTGGCTATTTAAACAGCAGTTGAGGTTCCCAGAATGACACATCCTTTACCTGGCATGAACATGGCAGGTTTTTGCAGCTGATTTACACACAGAATCTGGTTCCCATCAGAAATCTGGCTGCAAGATCCAACGCAAGGATCTGAATAGTTGAAATAAATGACTTGAAATTAACTGAACAAATACACCATCAGAATCCACACTCTACCATCACTTCCAGGCATGATTACATTTATTTTGTTGAACACCAGAGATCCAGGGGTCAGTGACATGAGCCACACTTCTCTATATGCCTCCTCTCTGGAAGAATAAGTTCTGTGTCAGTTGAGTCTTCCATGTCTCACCCACCAGGTTGCCCGTGTGTTTTACTGGCTGAGTTCTAATCTTAATACCTGTAGAAACGCATGATGACTGATAGACAAACAAAGCTATTCAGACTGGAGGGCTCAAATGAGTGGGGTAGAGAATCATAGTGTCTCGGGAGCCCATCTCCACTTCATTTGCCATCGTGTTTTTTTTTCAGAGTCAGTGCCAATGGCAGTCATCATAGGTGTGGCCGTCGGAGCCGGTGTGGCCTTCTTGGTCCTGATGGCCACCATCGTGGCCTTCTGCTGTGCGCGCTCACAAAGAAGTAAGTTTCCTTTTCTTTTGATTCTGTTGACTCTCACTGATGACATCTGGTGGGATTTATGGGAAACCTCCCACTTCAGACACTATGGGGAAGACAGGATGGGGCTCTGCAGTTCTTGTGCAACCAATGTCTTCCTGGGATCATAACTGTGGCATGCATAGCAAAAGAGCATGAGCCTTCCCCGCTAAAATAGTCCCAGAAAAGTGATATTTTGTATGATGAGAAACTCCCAGAATACATGAAACTGCCCTATACAGAAGCAGACCCTTGATTCATCCAACTCAGTATTATCTGCTCTGACTGGCAGCAGCTCTCCAGGGTAACACATAACTTACTACCTAAATGTTAACTGGAGAGGCCAGGGATTGAACCTGGCACCTTCTGCATGCCAAGGAAGTGCTCTGTCATTGAGCCACAGCATCTCCCCATCCCCAGCTCCTTCCTGTGTATACAGAGTTTCCCCAGACTACATCGTGTAACCTCCAGATCCATGAAAGGTCAGAAAAAGGATTTAGAGGGAGAAGTCTGAAAGGTCCATGCATGCCACCGTCACAATCCAAATAGGGCATCAGGTGTCCAGGAATTAAGGAGAACCCGTAATTCACATGTAACTGTCATTCCAAGTGGGGATCCTGGACACAATTTGTGTTCTCTATAATATGTGAATCAGGAGGAACCATACAGAGTTGAAATTATCTACAGTTGCTCCTCTTCATGCTGTCCCCATTCAGTTCAGTTCTCTAATTCTAGATAGCTTTGTAAGAGCTGGTTGGTGAAGGAGAGGTACATCAGTGGCTACTCACCATGGTGACAGAAGACAGCTTCCATCTACAGAGGCAGCGATGCTCTGAATAGCACAGAGAGGAAGCAGCAGAGGGGGGCCTCAGCATCTATGTCCTGTGGTTGGTCCTTCAGTAACTGGTGGGCCTCTGTGTGAAACAGTGTGCTTAATGAGATGGACCACTGATCTGGCCCAACTGGCTCTCCTCATGATAGCCATTACAATGGCTTGTGATCATGCTATGGTCTTGGGCACCAGGTGAGAGGGAGACAATGAGATGGAGAGGATTGTGACTTGCTTAAGTAGTGTGGTAGGCTTCATTAGTCATAATCAAGAGCAAGCAAAGTACACATAAATACATTGTCAGCCCATTGGTCCTTCGAGGTCTCCAGGGTCACAGGAAGAGCCTTCCAAATAATCTATTTCTGACCCTTTTAAGTGGAGATTCTAGGGACAGAACCTGGGATCTTCTGACTTCAAAACAGATGTTCTGCTGCTGAGCCGTGGCACCTCCCCGACTAAGCAAGAAAAAAATGTGGGAGGAGATTCAAATAATTAAACAACTGGGTTAAGATATGGATTAAATTAATCCAGCCTGAAGTTCTTTGTGATCTTGACCATCCCTTTGTGTGCCCACTCACCAGTCAGCCAAGCTGAGCTGTTTCCTGTCAGGCACAGACCAGGCCAATCCCATTCAAACCTCAGTAGGTACTGAACTGCATCTACATCTTGACATTTCAATTTGGTTATTAGAATTTCTTGTTTTGTCCGTCAGTGGAAAGAATAAATTTTCTAGATGCAATCTCAGACAACAAAGAGCTGTGTGGCCCAAAGGGGGAGGGAATAATGGGGCAATACATTTTCCCAATGTTAATATCATGTCTTGAAATGTACATAGTAGGATTGTGTAAGCTTGTATTTTGACATGTTTCTAGTACTTGTGCATTTTGAATGAAGAGAATGGCCTTACTACTTCATTGGGAACAGAGGAAATACTGACCACTGCTGTTGAAACTGCCATTCTTCCTGCTCTCGTTTGGAAAAAAAATTAACTATACACTTCCTCATATTCCCATATATAGGACCAGCCTTGTCCAAGCTCCCTTTTCCATATGTAGGAAACCTATAGTCACTACTTACCAATGTCTGGGTTGTATTAGAAGACACTTTGTTCTATGAAATATCGTCCCCCATTCTGAGCCATCGGGGGTGAATAAGATTATCCATTACCATGAAATAAATGTTTGAGAACAAAGTTGGGCTTGCAAAGCCATGGGACTTTGCGGGAATATCGGTACCAATGTTAAAATAAACATCAGACGTGCTAGTAAAAGGTATAAGTGATGGCTCATTAGGATAAAAGCAGGGAGAAAGTAAAGAATGGTTGTTGGCTTGAAAAATAAAGATCAAACAATCGAGGAGGGAAAGATGATTGCTCTGAGCTTCTGAGACAACAAGAGGGGAGTACAGGCCCTCCCAAACGGTGCCTGTAACTGTTGTAGTTCAAATAAGCCAAACTCTGTGTTACATCCTGTGTGGTGTTGCCAATAAAAAACAGTTGGTTCTTTCTGGATTGTTTGCAAAGAAATCAAAACGCCCTGGTTCCTCTTGGATTTGGCTAATGAACGGCTGGACCTGCACAGTAGTTTAATTATAAGAGCAATAATCATCCCCTGTCTCACCCCCACTTCATAACTCTCCCAAACCCCATTAGCAGCTCTTTCAGGTATTAGCAAATTAAATCTCCGGCAGTCATTAATCTTGTATTTTGGTAAGTATTTTTTGATGGACGGGTGCGCCGCTAAGACCTGTGAAGAGGCCAATTCAATTTCCCCGGAATCGTTCTGCAGCGATGCGCCATTCAAGTCCGCTCGATAGAAAATGGGCCAAGTCGTCGTTACGGGGTCAGTGGTCAGACATAATCAGTGTGCGCGTCCCCCCTCCCTCTTATATTTTCTTTTCAGAGATAGATGTGAAGAACATTGTATCACTCCTCTGATTCAAAAGAGGAGAGGACGTGGGGCTCATTACTTTCTCCTTATTTGATTGAACCAGATGGCGCTGAGTTCTTTGCAAGGCACCCTGGCTAACATTAGAGTGATGATGGTAGATCACACATGCATTGGAAATGCCAAAGTGTAGATCAGCAAGCCGGAGTTTCAAAGAAATGGGCATTGGGAAGCTGGAACCATGCTAAGGAACACAAACTGAAACGTTCAATGTATTGTCGAAGGCTTTCACGGCCGGAATCACTGGGGTGCTGTGTGGTTTCCGGGCTGTATGGCCATGTTCTAGCAGCATTCTCTCCTGACGTTTCGCCTGTATCTGTGGCTGGCATCTTCAGAGAATCTGAGGATCTTCAGATCCTCTGAAGATGCCAGCCACAGATGCAGGCGAAATGTCAGGAGAGAAAGCTGCTAGAACACGGCCATACAGCCCGGAAACCACACAGCACCCCACAAACTGAAACGTTTGGATCCACCCAACTCTGTTCAAAGAATGGCTCAGCTCCTGAGACACAAGCTGAAATATGGATTGGTGGACAGGGGAGTTAGAAGCTGCTTTCCTCCAGTACTATGCCATCCCCACCATCTCAACCCCCAGTGCGTATTTTAAATTCAGAGGTCCTTTCTTGCTTACTTTACCTGCATTATAGGAGGACTGTGAATTTCATGCAAATGAGGGCAAGACCACTGCTAGTGGATTTATTTATTTTAAAAAACTGAAAAATTATACTCCACTTTACTGACATCAAATACATAAATCAAATGAATAAATCAGCTAATACATTTTAAAATATAATGAAAATTCAACTAGAACTGTTAACGTGATACACACACAAAATGCTAAGAACGGAAACCGAGGGAATATCGAAGCTTGGTTACAAAGCCTTGGAATCCGACAATGAAATGTTTTTACAGGCTTCTAAAAGGGCCAATTGGGTCAGGTTAATTCCCTTTGGGAGAGAATCCCACAGACAAATGTGAAGAAAGCTCTTCTTTAAAAGGTTCGAGCTGTACCAAGCCTAAACATTTCCAGAGAATGTTTGCACTTCAAAGCAGAGAAAATTGAAGGGAGGCGCATGACTGGAGAAAATGGCACCACCTTTTTTGTGTGAACTGACAGGAAGCTTCCACAGCTGGAAGAATTCGTGCTGTGAGCCTAGCAGACAAGAGAGAAACTTGCAATTGGAGGCTCTCTCTGGAGAGCCCAATTATTCATGTGATAGCAGCAGCATGTGTACAAGATGAGAGAAAGATGCTGCAAAGTTGTCTCAAGAGAGCAGATTCAGTTTCGACACCACCACCGATTTCTTAGAATCAGAGAACCGCAAGGGTCAGAAGAAGCCAGACTCCCCTGGATACATCCACTTCCGCTAATCAGAACGTTGCTACCGATAAATCGGCAAGTCAAGTTCAGTTCAAAACTATGTGCCAAAATCATGCCTCCTATTGAAAGGCAGCCCAAGAACAAATAGGTCGGGTCTACTCTATCAAAGTCATAACAAGAAGAAGGGAACTCCCCAAGTTCATTGTGTTATCCATATCAGGGAGTTGTAGAGACATCAGGGGTCACTTAGATCACATGGGGGAGCAAAATCACCCCCAGGCACCACCGCCCGGCACTCCCCCTTCTGCAAGCCAGGACCGCCGCCTTCTTCCTCCACTGGCCATTAAAAAGATTTACTGAAATCTAGGTAAACAATATCATTCCCTCGATCCAGTAAGCTTGTCATTTAATCAAAGGAGGAAACAAGATTGATCTGGCAGGATCTTTGGAGGGAAAATCAGTGCTGATTTCCGCAGATCACCAAGTTGTCCTTCAGATGCTCACAGACTGATCCCTTTTGTGGGGAGCAGTGTCTTGCTCTCATGCCAATCTTTCGGCTCCAACATTTTCATGGCACCCCTTAGCTGAGGAGGGGGTCTGACTGAAAATTGGACTTGAACTCAGGTCACAAGATGGGCAGTTTAGTTTAATGTCCGTGCAGCACTGGTATAGCTGACTCGCCCTTTATTCAATAAAGTGCTTTGATTCTACATTGGTGTAAAAAGATCTTTTAGAATTTGATACCTCGGCTACTTAAAACAAACAAACCCATCTTAATTTCTATAGTGCTATTTAACATACTTTTACAAATATTACATAACCACAATTTTCTTTTCGATGATATAGAGATATACTTGTGCTTCATCATGTTATGCCAGTTTGACTGTGATATGAGTCATCCCAAATAATCCTGTAACTTGGTTGAAGATGCTGAGGATTTTCTGTTGAGAGATCCCTGTAGTTTGCTTGGGAGAAGGAATGAGGCTGTAGATTATATATGTATTCACAAAAAACTCCAGCTCATATTTCAGTGTATATTTCCAAGGCAAGTCACAACTGGGGAGAAAAATCTTTAAAACACCAAGTGTCTGTTTGATCCATCATTTATTTATTTACATTATTTGTAGGCCACCTTTCTCATTGAGATTCAAGGCAGCTTACAGAGCAATCACAAGAATAAGACATGTGGTAAGCAAAGTAATAACACTAGGGTGCTGTGTGGTTTCCGGGCTGTATGGCCGTGTTCTAGCAGCATTCTCTCCTGACGTTTCGCCTGCGTCTGTGGCTGGCACCTTCAGAGGATGCCAGCCACAGACGCAGGCGAAACGTCAGGAGAGAATGCTGCTAGAACACGGCCATACAGCCCAGAAACCACACAGCACCCAAGTGATTCCGGCCGTGAAAGCCTTCGACAATACATAATAACACTAGGATTACAGAAATCTGAAACAAAACATAGTATCATACTAAACCCATCATTATAGAAACAAAAGTTCTTTTTAAAAAACCCTGCAGCAAATACATTCATAAAATTGCAAACCAACCACTTTATTCTGTGTTGCTGTTGCTAATACATTCTTAGCCAAGGCATGAACTTCCCTGACTGATCAAAGATTTGAGCCCAGGTTTTCACAGGCCAACCTCTAATATTAGCCAATGGACAGCTGTCAGATCAGACTCCTGTGCAGCCAGACCCTTCATCACTCTGATCAGCAAGCAAACCTGACCTGGAAGCTCTTACATAATTCCAGGGCATTATTTCCTCTTATATAATTCCAGGGCATTATTCCCTCTGTCTATCAGTATGAAAAGGCATTTTTGGCTAGCAGGCCAAGTACCCTTTCCCTTGGTGCAAGATACTAAGCTTCCCAACTTTGCCTAGTCACAAGATGAAGGGTAACAGTTGCTAGATCTGGCAACCATCTCGTTTCTGCATTTCTTTATTCCCTTCCATGTAGAATAATGTAATGACTTGGGATTGACATTTAATTTGCACTTTGTGAACACTCAGGGGTTAAACTAAAACAACCTTTCTCTACTGAATAAAGACTGCACATCAAGTGTTTCTTCTAGCCTTCTGTCTGTCAAGGTGGCTAGAGAAGATTCAATTTACTCAGTAGTGATAGATAGCCAACAGAACACAGGAACATTTATTGTGATATCCACCAACCTGCACATAGTCAGCTGCAGATCAGAGTTCATTTGCTGTATGAACTTGGTATGTGGAAGAATGGGATCTGGAGGGCATTTAAAGGAGGAATTCCTTCCTTTGGAACATATTTTGAGAGAGAGAGAGCTTGGAGATCGGACTTGGAGGAGATGGGCAGAGGAACAGAAAGCCACTGTTGGTTGGGGGGGCTAAAGCACCTCAGCATGCAATCTTACTCTCTCTCTGCTTTGTGGTGCAGTGGTTAAGAGCAGGTGAATTCTGATCTGGAGAACTGGGTTTGATTCCCCACTCCTCCACCTCAGTGGCAGAGGTTTATCTGGTGACCCAGATGTGTTTCTGCAGTCCTACATTCCTGCTGGGTGGTCTTGGGCTAGTCACAGTTCTCTCAGAACTCTCTCTCAGCCCCACCTACCTCACAAGGTGTCTGTTGTGGGGAGAGGAAGGGGAAGGAGCTTGTAAGCCACCGTGAGTCTCCTAACAGGAGAGAAAGGTGGGACATAAATCCAAACTCCCCCTCCTCCTTCTTCTTCTCTCTCTCTGGGGGCTTAGTATGGGGTAGTGGTTCTGTCACCCTCTAGGAGTGCTTATGTACCACCCCATGATTTACTTATGCACTAGTGCACAAAGCAAATACTACAAAGAGGACCAGTTCCAGATTTGAGAGGAGCTCGGGGCAAAAAGTACCCAGGGCCCACATCCTCTCTTCTGTGTACCACCAGGTTCCCCTCTCAGTACAAAGACACCAGCTCTCCTCCAGTTCTCCTTCTGCCCACTCCTGCCCACTGGGTCAGGTTCCTAGTCTTTGCACCACTTGGAAGCAGGGTGTGCTTCACAACAGGCCGCCATTCGCTACAACAGACATTCTCAGAAGTGTTTTTCCTCGTGCGATTTTCCAATGAAACAAGAAACCGCCGGCAGCCTCATCATGTTGTTAGCCCACAGCGCCAGCTCTGGTTTCAAAAATGTGGATTTTTTTTTCAGTTTCAGAATTAGAGCTCCCTTTTGCTTTAAATCAAGTCTGGTTTTAACAGACGGAGAGCCATACATTTCTTTTAAAAAATATACAATGCTCAAATGAGGTACGCAGCAAGAATGCCAAAGATATGCTGAGAGCATTGCTGCCGTACAGCCATCTGTCACTCCGAACGCTTTCCTCCTGGGAACCTGCTCAAACGTTTCTGTTCCCTTCTCCAAAAGAGGTGCAGAAAGAGTCCATCCTGCTTGTATAAGTGGCTTTCTAGGGGACACCTGCCTGGGCAGCAGATGCCTTTCCCTCTCCAGTGAAGTGCTGCACAAGCAATTGCCACCCAACAAACAGCACACTCAAGATGTGCTACAGACAGAAAAGTGCCGGGAACAGCCCTGTGAAGTCTTTGTTCTGCATGACAGAGTTTGGGCTTTCAGGCAGATAGAGAAACTACTTGAGCTGGTGGGGAAGGACAAACTAATCTGATTTCCTTCCACATTAAAATGTCTCTGTGTTACAGAGTCATAGAATCACAGGGTCACCCAGAACAGGCACTCGTGAAGGGGCCAGGCAGGTGGCCTCCTCTGAATGCAGGTAGTTCTACATGGGTGCGAGAGGCAATTCTGCAGATGAACTGAAGGATTATCTGCCTTAAGCTGTTTAGAAAGATGCACACCCAAACTCAGTGTGAACTGTGGCTGTTTCTTTTGCCTTCACTGATATCAAATAGGCAAGTCTTGATGGCTAAATGATAGCATCACTCTTTATTCTATTTACATTATTTATAGTCTGCTTTTCTCATAAAGACTCAAGGCAGATGACACATAGTGAGTCAGTACAACTTACAAAATTGGAATTCAGCAACCAGTGCGTTAGGATTTTAGAAATCTGGAACCACCATGAAGTACTGAAACATAGCATAAGTATTCTAATAAAACATTAAGCAGTACAGAAATTACATCATAGGATCCTACTTAACAATAACAATAACACATCGATGACAACTGGTTTCCAACAGCAACCCTTGGAGTCCATTCCATGAGGACTTATTTGAGCCAGTTCAACACACATTCCCCTAATGCTCACTTCTGCCTTCAGGTGCCTCAGCAAGACAGCATGATCTAACATATCAAAGGATGCAGATAAATCCAATTAAAGCAACAGAAAGGCTTGGCTTTTGTCTACTCTCAGATGGAGGCAGAGGCATAGCTCCAAGGGAGCGGGGGTGCAACGCACCGGGTGCTCACCCCATGGGGGTGTGGTGGGGGCAAGGCAGGGGCATTCCAGGGCGGGGGCGTTCCGGGGCGGGGCAGAGGATGCACCAGTGCACTGGGCGCTTTTCTTCCTTGCTACGCCTCTGCATGGAGGTCTTCAACTAAAGCTAGCAGATAGCCTGGCCTGAATTGAGACTGAAAAGGGTCTGGGGCAGATGAATTATCCAAGAAGACTTGAAGTCGATTTGCTACTGCTCTCCCAACCACTTTGCCCAGAAAGGGAAGATTAGAGACTGGTCGATAATTGGACACACCATTTTTCTGTTGGGCTGGAAAAAGGTGCTTTGAGTTTGTGAATGATTTATAATGAATGCTGTTTGTTGATGTAGTCCTTATATTATTTTATCAGCCATGTAAACAAGATTCCAGGGTACAAGTAGTCCAGGAAGAGATGATGGACATGGGAATGGGGAATGGTGTCAACAGCAGAACCTACAGAAAAGTCTTATTTCGTGGTTAAACTGCTTGCTTCAAATCTTTGGCCCAGCCCTAGGGATTAGGTCGTGAGTAACAGGGCAGACACACATAGTAAAACTTAACATTCAAGAGCAGTTCTGAACTGGCAACCATTATAATAGTGTTAGCAAAGTCCCATAGAGCCTCAAAAGGCCCATCAATAGATGAATGGCTTATGGTCTTTGGAGATACTGTCATTAATGAAATCAACAAACCTTGTCAAAGCTTTTGGAAGGCCAACAGGGATCAGACACGTTTCAATTAAGACGGGCAAAGTTTGTCACTTTCTGAAATAGCTATTTCAGAGCTAATGAAAATTCAGATCTTCTGTTTTCTGCATGAAGTACCTACCCAATTATAATGTAAACCATTCATTTGTAGTTTAACTACTTTTTGGTAATGTGTTGTGGCAGTGAGTACTTTGAAAGTTTCCCTCTCCGTTTCTTTCTTTTGCAAAATGTTATGCATTCTTTTAGAAATGTTATGCATTTATATTATGCATTTGGAAACATTTTTAATGTTATTCCTCCTAATTGTTGTGCTGAGCGTGGAATGAATTTCCCAAAGTAAACAACGGAGCATCGTTATCTGAAACCACTTCAAATCGTAGACCTGTCATGGGATTCCAAAATGCACTGTAGGGAACCACCTGGCCTGGTTCCCCAGGGAGTGTGCCAGGTGACCTAATAAGAATTTCCTCCATGTCCAAGCAAAGATGCTCTTAAAAGCTGTTTGCTCACAAGGTCTAATTTCCTGGCTAGGCATCAGGGAAAGCCTGAATAAGCTAACAACGGGTCACGGGCGGCAGAACTGTGATCACAAAAGGCGATTCCTGCTACTGCTTTAATGAGGAGCAGCACGAGGCACCACAAGCAAATTATGTATACAGTAAGCAGAGAGATGCCCCAGGGGACATATTTTAACTGGTTTCATACACATCAGTTGTTGTTTCCGAGATGACATTACAAGCCGCAAGTTATTTAAGGAGTAATGTCCCTAAGAGAGGACTCTATGCGGCTGTAATTGGCTTTTCATTGTGATTAAATGCCAAGGCTTTGGTGCTGAGGACATCATTCCTAGCCTTGGAAAGAAAAGAGGAAGAAGCAATAAACCATAAAGATGGGGGGGGGGGGGGATAGGACAGAAAGGAAAAACACTGTTCTTGCAACATGAGACCTGGAAAATTCCACCCTGGTGTGTGCATAAGCCTATTACTAGCAAAGGTCTGGAAAACACAGGGCTCCCTAGGAGAATACATTATGAAGAGGCAGACTGAGGAAAGCCTCTAAATTAAGTATTGATTTGGCTAATAGCCCCAGGTTATCAATTAAGAAGCCTTTACCCTGGAGGCAGGGATGCTAACTCAAAGACACTCCAGGTATTAGGAACCTTAATTCTTCTTACCTTGTGACAAGTGTAGGGGCTTTTTAAAAGATGCTCACTCTCTCCATTCTGTTGCTGGACAAACTATCTACAGTCCTTGCACCCTCTCTTGACTAAAGCAAAAAATGCATAATCAGCTTTAATGCGGAGAATGGATATGCAATAATTTATTATTGTAACAGCAGGAAAATCAGTGACAATAATTGTGTGTGTGTGTAAAGTGCCATCAAGTCACTGACTTATAGTAACCTAGTAAGCTTTTCAAGGCAAGAGAGTAACAGAGGTGGTTTGCCATTGTTTTCTTCTGCTTAGTTACCCTGGTATTCCTTGGTTGTCTTCCATTCAAGTACTAACTAGGGCCAACCCTGCGGTTGGCCTAGGCCAGGGGTAGGGAACCTTTAACACTCAAAGAGCCATTTGGACCCATTTTCCACTGGAAAAGAAACACTTGGAGCCGCAAATAATTTTTGACATTTAAAATAAAGATAACACTGTATATATTGGGTTTTTTTAACCTTTTACTCCGCTCATTCTGAGAAGCGCATGGATGCGTCCGCCCTGCTGCCTGCAGGGCGGGCAAGGTTGAAGCCGGTGGCTCGGCCTTGCCGGCCGCCGGGAAAGCACCCGCCCCGCTCCAATGGGGCAGGCGAGAGGGGAAACCTGCGGCGCAGCCCAGCTGGCCGTGGGCAGTAGGTGCGCCTGCCCTGCTGCCTGCAGGGCGGGCAAGGATGGGGCTGGCGGCTCGGCTCGTGGAGCCGCAGTGCAAGGGCAGAAGAGCCGCATGTGGCTCTCGAGCCGCAGGTTCCCTACCCCTGGCCTAGGCTGAGCCATCCATTTGAGGCCATCAGTCATGTGCTCCACTTCAAATCCATGAAAGTGTGTGTGGGGGGGGGGGGTATGCCTGATTAGGTCAGGCTGGGGAAGGAAAAGAAGAACAGTTCTCAAAGAAGGTGGGGTTTTTTTTAACAAAAGGGAAGCTCTCTGGAACTAACTGAGGACACTGCACATCTCAGCTACTACCAGGTCTAGTTTTGAAGGATTAACCTCTGGTGGGCAGAGGGAAAGGATTTTGTCCTACACTGGGGTAACTTCCATTGTCCTACAATGGTGTAACTTCCATTCATGGTGGTACCATAAAAGGTTGAAGTGGGGGTTTTTATCACTGTGTAATAAGGTTGATTGCTTTCGATCATTGCCATAACCTACCTTGGGTCTTTTTCTTGGGAGAAAGGGGGCTAAAAATGCAACAAATAAAGTCTGAATGGGACGGGGCGGAGAGGGGGGGCACAGTAGAGACAGTCCAGCCAGCATGATGTGAGAAGAGCCCTGCTGGATGAGAGCTCCATGCATTTCCATGTATTTCAGCCTCCCACTTCACATGTGCAAAGGATGCCTGAAAGATTTCTGCTATTCTGGCTCTTCTTTTTCTTCAGGTTGCTTCTTTACATAAGCCTCTCTTGCTAAAGAAGGGTTGCCAGGGCCCTCCTGGCCACCAGCGGGATATGGAGGGGTAGGATTGCCAGATCTGGGTTTGGAAATGGCTGGAGATTGTGAGGTGGAGCCTGGGGAGGTCAGAGACCTCAGAGGGACACATTGCCACAGAGTCCACTCTCCCAAGTAGCCATTTTCTTTGGGGTGGGAAGGGGAACCGATCCCTGTAGTCTGGAGACACTGTAATTCCAGGGGATCCCCAGGTCCCACCTGAACAGTTGGCATCCCACAATTAAAGCAAGCTGTATGGATTCCTCAGACGTGAGCACCGGCAGAGAAACAACAGGGGAAAGAATGGGAAGAAGCAGAAATGGCTCCCAGTGTCCCACTTCACAAGCAACAGATGGCCCTTTTCTCAGCCACTTTGGTGTCTCTCTGCCTTTGGAAGCCGTAAGCATCCTCTTATTTGGATGAGCAGCTGAACAGCAGACGCACGAGCACTTGAGTTAGTGTCTCCCATAAAGTATTGCATCTTTCAAAAGCCAGCCAGAGAGGTGATTCATTGCCTGTCGCTGGAAAACTATGCATTATTTATAGGTGTTTCCAAACAGCCCCTGTTCTGGCATTTCTCCCTTTCTCCTAATCATTTGGTCCCCCTGATACATCCCACAGAAATCAGAAAGGAGAGATGCCAAAGATTTTACTTCTTAGGTTTGGGTTTTGTTTTGTTTCTCCCCTCAGGTTTTGTAATCAAACGTGAAATCAGGTAGAGCCAAAGATGACTAAATTAAGCCCAATTCCTCAGATGTTTAATGGGATGTCAGTTTGCAGAAGCCAGGGTGAGCATGCCATTTTATGTGAGCAGATTGACTGCATTCAGAACTGGCACAAACCCTTTACTGCCTAAGGCAGAAAAACCCCAAATGGCACTCCCTCCCACTGACTACCATGTGGCACGATCCGTGGGGAAATTTTCCCTGCTCAAGCCTCATAGTTCTTACTCGTTTCAATAAGATTTGCCCAGGAAAACTTCCCAAGGGTCTGTGTGCCATGGCTGAGATTTGTGTCCCCAACTTCCACTCTTAATGGTACCCAAGCCAATTGCCCTGAGGGGTTTGTTTCACAGGACGGCTACCTCTGAATGTACAGCTGACATTTTCCGAGCTGGCCATTTCTGGACCCACGCTTGTATTTCCTCAGTTTCAGTTTCTGTGCTGCTTTTATCTGCTTCCAAAATTCTCCCTGCAGTCAGATTTTAGCCCCAGATGGCATTTTCACCTCACAGATCTCACTGCCAGGAAAATTCATGCCATCTGGATCCCACTGAACTGGCAGGAATAGCCTCAGTGCCCAGGGAAGCCAAATCTGGATCCAGCTTAAGGGGAAAAAATGGTTCTATCCACACTAAAAGCTAATATTGGCTCTATAAATGCCATGCCCACCCCCTTAAGAATCCCAGGAGAAATCTCTGACTCCACCCCTTATAAAACGACGACCCTGGTGGAAAGAGGGAATGACATAACCAATTTAAGTCTCATGTAAACATACCTTTAAATGTATTGTCGAAGGCTTTCACGGCTGGATTCAACTGGTTGGGGTGGATTTTCCAGGCTGTGTGGCCGTGGTCTGGTAGACCACGGCCACACAGTCCGGAAAACCCACCATAACCATAACTTTAAATGTTCTGGGATGATCAAACTCCACCATTTGGTTTAGGAGATCCTAGAAAATACAGGGACCAGTTATGAATAACAGTCTTACAGAGTTATATCTCTCTTTGGTTCTTCAAAGCTTTGGGTTATTTAGATTTTATTTTGCTTTTTCTCTGTAATCTTAGATACACAGAGAGAGAAGCAGGCTGTTGTCTCCTGTCAGACCTGCTTACTGTCTTTGGTTTTGGGTGGGGGGTGGTGGTTTTGTTTGTTCGTTTGTTTGTTTTAAAAAAACTCTTCAAAGAGTGTTGGGCTTCTGGGGGAGGAAGTTCAAAAGCCAGTATCAAAATTCCCCTGTCCTTATTTCACTTAGCTATTGCATGTAAGCACGCAGTCTGCCTTCAAATACAGCTGCTGTTGACTGAACAGTATTCTGAGGGCCAAATTAGATGTGAGGGAATTCTTGTGGCTACCATCATGATTTTTAAAAGCCACAAAGACTCTCACAGTGGGCTGGGGTGCTCTTGCCCCCCCTTCCTGGGCACCCAGCACTACCCAGTATTCATAGCAGAATGAGAATTTGAACCCAGATATGCCTTATTTTAGTCCAACCACTACACTATCTTAGTTCTCACAGCTCCTTTGTCTAGAGCAGGGGTAGGGAACCTGCGGCTCTCCAGATGTTCAGGAACTACAATTCCCATCAGCCTCTGTCAGCATGGCCAATTGGCCATGCTGGTAGAAAGAAGACTGATGGGGAATTAACAATTCCTGAGCTTATCGACACAGGTTCCTGATCTAGGAGCGTTACCCATGTATTTTATATTAAATCCTTAGCTGATGCAGGAAACTGAGCAACCAAACGCACCTGACTAACATACACAAGTGAACTGAATGCATGAAGCAGAACATTACCACAATCCTCTTCCGCATGCTAGGTCTCCCAACCTTAGATGGACCAGTGTGGAAGAGAAGAAGGAGAAGATTTATACCCAACCTTTCTCTCTGTAAGGAGACTCAAGGTGGCTTACAAGCTCCTTTCCCTTCCTATCCCCGCAACACACTCCTTGTGAGGTAGGTGGGGCTGAGAGAGTTCTGAAGAACTGTGAGTAGCCCAAGGTCACCCAGCAGGAATGTAGGAGTGCAGAAACACATCTGGTTCACCAGGTAAACCTCTGCCACTCAGGTGGAGGAGTGAGGAATCAAACCCGGTTCTCCAGATTCAAATCCACCTGCTCTTAATCACTACACCACTCTGAGCCAGTGTTGAAGAGTTTCTCTGAAGGTAGACATTTCATAGAAAGAACTGTCTTTTCCTAAATACTATATACGTTTTATGTTTGTTCTGTAGAACCTGTCATTTTGCCATGACATGGTTGCTTGACGAGAACTCTGGTGTGCCAACTGCCATTGCAATAACTTATATGTAATGTTTCTGCTTGTTCTGTCTCACCTCTTTGCTTAGATCTGAAAGGTGTGGTTTCAGCCAAGAACGATATCCGCGTTGAGATTGTTCACAAGGAGTCTGCCTCGGGCAGAGAAACAGAGGAACACCCGACGATAAAGCAGCTGATGGTGAGGATTTATTCTCTCTTCCCTTAATCTGTTAGTCTTCCTAACCTTTGACAGTAATGAACATGAGCGCATGTGGTCCAGTGCACTAAAGCCCGCTGAAGGCAAAGCATGCTCTTCTACAATCTCACACATTGCTCAGAGCTGTTAAGTTTACGCCGCTGTTAAAAACTCCCAGAGTGCAACTTTGCTAATGAAGACAAAGAGCCAGGAGAGGGGTTATTATTGCAGCACCGGGGTAGCCCATCAGCTCTGATGAAAGGAATGAATTCCTGCCTTCGCAAGGAAATTGACATGGCTGCAAATGGACACAAAGGAGGCCGAACAATGTATTATTACAATAATAATCTAATTAGAAGCTAATAAGTAAGGCAGACGGAAAAGGCCTCCATGATGTACCGTTGTGAGGGGGGGGGATAAGATATGCATGCTCACACAGAGCTTTTCACAGGGAAAAGTAGCTAGCTTCATTACCTTCAAACCATCCTACCAAGTAGCCTTGTAGTGGCCGAAGGTTGCAGCCAGATTGTGGACTCTCTCTCTCTCTCTCTCTCTCTCTCTCTCTCTCTCTCTCTCTCTCTCTCTCTGTCTATCTGTCTGTCTGTCTATCTATCTATCTATCTATCTATCTATCTATCTATCTATCTATCTATCTATCTATCTATCTATCTATCTATCTATCTATCTATCTATCTAGCTCTTTCAATCTCTCTCTCTCTCGAACTCTGTGACTCTTTCTAATACTCTCATGACATTTTAGTGCCTGAAGCAGAAAATCCAATTGGGGTAAATACATGGACACTCTAGTGGTAAAAATATAACTTTTTTTAAAAAAGCCTTCTTTTAAAAAAATTGAACAACAACTCTGGATCCAATCAATGGTCCAAGAGATCCACCATCTTGTTTCCCTGGAAGGCCTATAATCAGGCTGCAGAAGACAAAATAGCTTGTCAAGATGATAAAACCAGCCTCCTTCCTGTTCATGAGATTCTGTTGAATAGAAATTAAGCTGGGTCCCAGGCCTTGAATCTAAGGTTCTGGTGATCCCTTAGCTCAAAAATCTAGCACAATGCATAGGGCCCTCTCTCATATACATACCAGAATGTTCTGAATGTATTGATTTCTCCAGATCTGATCATAACAAATTGTCCTTCAGGATCATCCTGGTGATTTCCTCATTGGCAGTTTGATCTCTGGAGTTATAGAGTTGGAGAAGGACTTTCTGGATGCTACTGACCACAAGTCCCATCTGTTACTCAAATGAGGCTTAAAGGCAGGTGCAACGGACCCACACACCTTCTCAACTTCTTCAGGCAGCAGACCTACTCACTGACCTTAGTCAGTGAGTTTTTTTCCCGCCTTTTTCCCTTCAGGGACTGAGGTGCTTCAGAAAATGGTAGCGTACGGTATGACAAAAGCACTTTTCCTCAGCCTCAGAAACATTTGAGAGTTTAAAAGCAGGATAGGTACTCCAACCCACTGATCATTTTTGGAGTTAAAAGTTGCCCAAACAAGTTCCTCTAGTGGTGGGAAACAAATTATCAGAATATGGGTTGGAACAGAGCCTCTGAGGAGTCTCCTGCTTTATACTGATGCTAATAAGCCTCAAGGAAAAGGTGAGCTATAAAGATATAACATGGAATTGCAGAGAGTAGCTCTTCCTTTTCTCATTGTATTCTGCATCCAAACACCCATTTTATTTTTCCTTCTGTGTGCCACATTATAAATACAAGCAAAGCAAACAGGGAGGACACAGAACCATTAAAAAAATAAATATCCAGGCATAAAAGGAGAGAACAGATGCAAAAAATGCAAGCAAGTAGATTTGGGGGAGGGGGAAACCCCATACTCACACACACGCATATTCACACACACTACATCTTCATCATTTTTCAGCTACTTGTGTCTGCTCATTTGTTTTTGACTATTCATGATCATTAGAAACCTCAATTTGAGAAGCATCTTTGTGTCATGGGCAGAATCGGTTTTAAATTGCATCTATGCACAGTAAAGAAGCCTTGAAATCCATTTGAAAACAGAAGCAGAAGCCTCAAGTGGGCCACGTTGTTCGGTTTTGGATTACCGATATGATTTATTTCAGCGGCACTTTAATATACTACTACCCACCCAGTGCACAGTGTTACATTCAAATACTCCCTCAATCCAGCCGATAAGCAAAAAATCAAGCCTCTCCCAAGGCAACTTTATCTGTAGTAATATATTTTCGATACAGTTAAAACGTTGTTATCTGGCACTTGGCTAATCAGAATGCTCAGTTAACCTCCATAAGGATGAGCACTTTCTGATACTCGCTCTAGAACATTGGAATCCCCAGTCTTGGGCCATTTGTTTGAGTGCAGCTCTACTGGAATCCCTGGAGGGTGATAAACACATGTCTATTTAAAGGGGCCTGTAGACCATAAAACTGTGAACAGTTGCTTTTGTTCGTCTGTGCCCCAGGTTGTTTCTGTGTTCTAGTTCTTCGCCAACCCACATGTTTATACAGCACTCTCAATTGTATTGTCCAAGGCTTTCACGACCGGAATAACTAGAGTGTTGTGAGTTTTCAGGGTTGTTTGTCCGTGTTCCAGTACCATTTTCTCCTGATGTTTCGACTGCATCTGTGGCTGGCATCTTCAGAGGAAGATCCTCTGAAGATGCCAGCCAGAGATGCAGGCAAAACGTCAGGAGAAAATGCTACTGGAACACAGCCATATAACCC
This sequence comes from Sphaerodactylus townsendi, assembly GCF_021028975.2. Taxonomy (NCBI): domain Eukaryota; kingdom Metazoa; phylum Chordata; class Lepidosauria; order Squamata; family Sphaerodactylidae; genus Sphaerodactylus; species Sphaerodactylus townsendi. Next base: position 11,700,663 of record NC_059436.1, on the reverse strand, counting down.
TGAAAACCCACAACACCCTACTCTTAATTGTGCTTGATTTTTTAAAAAGTGAAAAGTAGTAGGTAATGGGAAACACCTCTGCACAAGACCCTTTTCCTGGTTTTTCCTGCAACCCCACCCCTTCCCACATACACATCCTCATTCGGTTTCAACCAGAATTGCTTCCAGTTTTGCAAACTGAGTGGACAGTTATATTGAAAACAGGCTGAGCAAGAATTTGCAGGGGATAATTCACCAGCACAGTAAGGGTTAAAAGCTCATCAGGTTTCTCCCAGAGGTGCTGCTCCCCCTCCATTTGCCTTACCAAAGTTAAGAATCCCATCATTTCCTCATAATGCGTTGTTCTGCTCTTACACCACCTACCAGCGCGGAAACACATCCATCATGGGAGGTGAAGCGCCCATTATTTCAAAAAATTCTGCTTCTCAGAATGTAGTTATTGTTCTTTGGCCCTATGAATAAGGAAAGAGTGGATGTTTTGATCAGAGTGGAATCTCAAAGGGCAGGAAACAGGCTCGGCATTCCTCCTTCAATGCTCTTCCTAATGTAATAACCCCACTGCCTTCCCCACCAGTTTGGCTAGGGATCTGTCCTCCAGGGTGTTTTAGCAGCAGAGTAATCCATTCTTGCTGTACGCCACTTTTGATCCCCCAAAGTTCTGTCTCCCGGGGATTCTCTCCTCTCAAAAAGCAGGCTGTCAGCACTAACGAATATTTCCTTGCTCATTAGAGGGCCCTCTGTCTTTTCTTCGCATTGTTCGCACAAGCCTCTTCATCTAGCAATAACATGCCCAGTCTGTGCAGGCTCAGTGAGATCCTAATGAGAGACTCCAAATTTGTCAATGAACTGACAGATCAAATTAAAGAATCCGGCCTCACTAATGAGCAGCCATGATGAATCTCTGGGCAGGCACACAGGTAGCAGTGATGGCATGACGGTAGCAAAGCAACCTGCTGTATGTGTATGAAGCATTTTAGTGAGGTGACAGTGTGGGAGACGATAACAGGACATGGGCCGCTTCACTAGCTTCCAGTTTATAAGCACATCGGTACTCCTTTCGTGGAGGTCCACCAACCGCATGCATCATTTGCTATCAAATCACCATCACTGGACATTACAGACAAGCGCCACCAAGCCAGGTGCTCAATCACAGCCCTCTTTGGCTGAGTCTCCCACAGCAAAGTTGCCAAGCCTGTAGGTCAAATGGAACCTGGGCAACTTCCCTCTGTAAGAGCCATTGAACACAAGCCCTGACAACTGGATGGAGAAGGGACTGGGCAGACAACCAGCAGTCAGGGATGTTCGGATTTGAATATTCAAAGCAATGAGTTTACCTTGTTCATGATGCCTCCTTTCTCGTCTCGTTATAACCACATTGATGGGTTTTTTTCAGGATTCGAACCTAACAGGATTATGAGTAGTTTTCTTTCAGTGCAGTAATACCGTTCAGCTTGGCAATTGGCCAGCTAGCACACTTTATTTGCTAGTTTGTGGAGCTTAGATGTTCTTTGGAGTTATCTTGAGCAGGTCAGACACCATTTGAAATGTCAGATGTCAAACGTTATGCGTTGTTTTTGCATCTGCACAGTCAACAGCTTTAATGAGCTAGTGGCATTTGTCGTTTTGGTGCATGCTCAAAACTTAATGTAGTACAATATATTGTCGAAGGCTTTCACGGTCAGACTCAACTGGTTGTTGTGGGCTTTCTGGGCTGTGTGGCCATGGTCTGGTAGATCTTGTTGCTAACGTTTCACCTGCATCTGTGGCTAACACACTTCTCTCTGTGATACACCTCTGAAGATGCCAGCCACAGATGCAAGCGAAACAGGGACAAGATCTACCAGACCATGGCCACACAGCCCAGAAAGCCCACAACAATCAGTTAATGTAGTATATTCCTTGCCCCTCGTGCCAATGCTAGAATGCAAGGAACAAGGCACATGGATTCCCACTTGGGTTGCCAACCTCCAGGTGGGACACGGAGTTCACCCAGAGTTATAGTTGATCTACAGACTACACAAATCAGTTCTCCTAGAGAACATGGCAACTTTGGAGGATGGACTCTACAGTGTTGCATCCTTGCTGAGGCTACGCCCCTGAATCTCCAGGAATTTTGCAATACTCCATTGGCAACTCTACTTTCCCACCCCTGCAGGCTCGATAAAAGTTAAATGGAGTGGACGGAGACAGTTGCAAGAGAGCAACATATTATGCAGACACACAAACATTTGAGAGATTATTTAAGCTTTGAGCATTTGAAAAAAAGTTTAGTGCTTGAGAAATGGTGCTTGTCATTTGTTACCAACTGTTGGGCAACTGGATGAATCACCTTGGCATAGCTGGTGGAGATGCTGAACTTCAGAGCCACGCTCAAGCCTGTGGGCTGGATCCAGCCAACTTTTTCATCCAGTCCAGCCCAATTTCCCTCCTTACTACCAGCCCCCACCCCACATGATTTTTGTCCATGCAAGTCCTGTGATCCCCCAGCATAGGATTTTGGGTGATCAGAGGGATCCCTGATTCCTCTTTCATCCACTGAAAAGCTCACTAAATCCAATTCAATACCTGGAATGGGGAGTTTCCAACACTGAACTGGAGTTTAATCTTCGACTGGGTCTTCAATGGCAGATTTCAAAAGATACTGCTCTGTTATCCTGACTTTTTGTATCAGTGCCTAGCTTTAAAAGGAGCTTGGACAGATTTATGGAGGAAAAGTTGAGCTTTGGCTACCAATCTTGTTCTCCTTGATCTGAGATTTCAAATGCCTTAGCAGACCAGGTGCTCGGGAGCAGCAGCAGCAGCAGCAGGCCATTGCTTTCACATCTTGCATGTGAGCTCCCAAAGGCATCTGGTGGACCACTGCAAGTAGCAGAGTGCTGAACTAGATGGACTCTGGTCTGATCCTGCAGGCTCTTTCTTATGTTCTTATGTTCTTCCTAGCAGTCCTTAGGCTTCAAACTGCCTGTCAGCTGGAGATGCTGCCTATGTTTTTATTTGTTTTATTTTATTAAATTTATCTCCCACCCTCCCCGACTGAAGTCAGGCTCAGGGCGATGAACAATTAAAACACTCTTACTAATACATAGATGTGCTACCCCTATCAATTCAAACACAAGATGGCAACAAACAAATTTGAAAGCCTTCAAACAATAAATGAAAGCCTTCAACGATACATTAAACACATTTGAGCTTATGAAAATCATCCAACCCAGCTCAGGTGCAATTCTCCTTAAAACATTTGAGCTTATGAAAATCATCCAACCCAGCTCAGGTGCAATTCTCCTTAAAACTATCTGAGCATGAGCTGAGTCAAGTTGGGCAACACAAAATAACCACTCTTTGGTTGTTGTAGAGTGGCCGGCTGATTATATCAGGTTGCACTGGAGGCCTCAGGTCCCGTGTAACTGATTAAGATCCTGCAGGGCTCTGGTGTCATACCAGAGTGAAGGGAGACTTTGGCTCATTCCACACATGCAGAATAATGCACTTTCAAACTGCTTTCAGTGCTCTTTGAAGCTGTGCGGAATAGCAAAATCCACTTGCAAATAGTTGTGAAAGTGGTTTGAAAACGCATTATTTTGCGTGTGCGGAAGGGGCCTCAGATTCAAAGCTCTGCTCAGCCTTAAAATTTACCAGAGAACCCTGGACCAGTCATTCTCCCGCAACCTAGTGAGGATAAAATAATATAGGCATGAATACTGGATTAAGCTCCTTGAAGGAAGGAAAGGATACAAATGTAAAATAAATCACTAAAATCTGCTTGAAACGCAAACTTTTTTGGAGGCCTGGCCAGTTGGCTGTTCAAGGATGTCTGCAAAAAAAAAAAAGTTGTGCTGTCAAGGATATTTTTTTCTCCAGGAATTTGGCCACCCTAATTTCATCACGATCCTAAAAAGCAAAACAAAAGCATTTGCACTAGACTGAAAAATAATCCGGAATTCCTCACAACAAGCAGCTAAACCCAAATGATCCCCCCCCCCGGCCACCACCCAGTTCTAACCTGCCACCTTCCCCCCCCCCCCAAAAAAAAACCTTGGCTCAAAATATTTTGCCTCCTCTCTCCTCAGTCCTCTTTCAACTGAATCTCATTATGGCACATATTTCCTGATCACATTTCTAACCTCTTTGTGTCCCTTTGAATTATCTCCCTGCCCTCTCTGATGTTCACAACACCGCGCCATTTAATATCAGCTGTGAATATGATTAGCATGCCAAGTCCTCTCACGTCCAGATCATATAATGCAGATGTTAAATAGGAGCAGACATAACATCAGCCACCACAGCAGCGCCCCATTAGATGACACCACCCTGGCACTGAATGCATTACTAAACGTCATTACCCTTTCTCCGCGTCCTTCACAAAACTCTCAATCTATGCGACGGGCTGGCTTCCAAGCCAGCCTGAATTACCTCCGCGAGGTTTCACGAGACGCCATCAAACACAAAAATACTGGAATCTAACAGTATTAGAGCAGCGGTGCTCCCCCTCCCTCCCTCCCCCCTTTCAACCACTAATTTTGTAATTTCCTCAGAAAAGCAATCAGGTTTGTTCAGTGCAATTTGCTCCTTCAAACCCTGTGGGCTGCTTGTCGCTAATGCTCTCCATGTCCCCTAGGAAGCTTCTCTTAACGTTTCCCACCACAGAGGTCCTATTGGATAAACACTGCCAGAGTCTCCTTCTGAAAGATAGCATCACATGTTTGTGGTGCGCTAGCCTGGTGCTCTACAGCCTTTCCTAATTAATAGTTAGCACACCTAGGAGCACATTTATGCTTCAGGTTGCCCGGCTGAGATGTAGGTCACATTTTTTTTTTCAAGCAAAGCTCTTTGTCGCCTCACTTTATTTATAAAGCACTGAAATGCACTGGAATTGCACAAATGAGGCTCCTGGCCTCCAAAGAAGAAGCTCCGGTTAATGTCAGCCAACATAAAAACCAGCAGAGAAAAAGGCTGGGTAGCACAGTTTAAAAGCTTCCACCTGGAGAAAAAAAAAAGGTCAATGCCAGCCTGATAGACCGCTGCACCAGGCAAGAGGCAGCCTGGCTAAAAGTTCAGCTTAAACAGCAATCTAAGCAGGTCCACTTGGAAGTAGATTCAATGGGGCTTACTCCTAAAAAACACAAGAATCTGTTTTATAGAGCGGTGGACTTCAGCAGAGAGCCAGCGTGGTGTAGTGGTTAAGAGCAGCAGACACTAAGCTGAAGAATCAATTCCCTACTCTTCTAGATGAAGCCTGCTGGGAGACCTTGGGCCACTCACAGCTCTCTCAGGTCTCTCTCAACCCATGCGGAGGCAGGCAAGGGCAAACCATATCCGGATATCTCTTATGAGAGCCAGAGTGCTGTAAGGGTTAAGAGCAGTGGAACTCTAATCTGGAGAAGCAGGTGCAGTTCCCCACTCTTCCACATGGAGCCGGGCAGGTGACCTTGGCCAATCAGAGTTCTCTCAAAACTCCTCTTGACCCACACAGAGGCAAGCAATGGCAAAACACCTCTGAATGTCTCCTCCCTCATTACATGTCAGTCACAGCAAAATTTGGGGGTCAACGGTAACAAAGGATCCATTTTCAATGTGTTCACTGTTATAGATATTTTATAAGTTAAAGATGCTAGGGTGCTACTGTGTATTGATGACAGGTGGTGACAAACCACCTCTGTTTGCACCTTGTCTTGGAAACCCTACTAGGGGTGAGCACAACATCTTGTGCTCAGTAAATTTCAAGCTCAGGTTTTTTGGAAAGTGTCAGCGGTGGAGAGAACTCCATGCCACGCTGAGCCTGCCCAGAGCAGCAAGGAATTCTCTCTGGTGTCCCCTTCCGCTGGCTCCCAAGTAGAAGTGGACTGGGGAAATGGAGGCAGCGGAGGGGGGCAGAGACTGAAAAAGCTGAAAAAACTTAATGTTATTCAGCTTTTTCACCACTAGATGTATTCAGCTCTTCAAAATATACCTGTTTTTAATCAGTAAAATTTGCCAATTGGCCATGCTGGCAGGGGCTGATGGGAATTGTAGTCCATAACATCTGGAGTGCCAAAGGTTCGCCACAGGTCAGTTGTGATTTTAGCCCTTTTTACTACCAGCATTATCTTCTGCAGTACTACAGCATCTGGATCTATACCATTCTTATGCTCACAAGAAGGTAAAAAAAAAAAAGAAATGTCACACCTCATTGATATTAACAGTGCTTGGGAATTAAGGTTAGTGCACTGACCTTTGGAAAACATCCTTTTGCATAGCTATGGCTTTAGATACAAAGAAGTCCTCAGTCACATAGCCTGCACACAAAACATACATGCACACTGCACATCCTGTGCTCACACACACACTCATGCACACTACATTATTTACAATTCCACCTTCCTTGTTTCTCTTGTTTTCCTTGTCAAAGACTTAAAAGAAAACCCAGTTCAAGACCTCATTGATTTTAAAGCGGTAATTAATTTCCTCCTTTGCCACCCTTCGCCAATGAGCTTGCTCATTCTCTCAGACTCTCTGCTATTGTTGTGCGGCTTAAATGGATTAACTCCATTTGTTTTCCCTTTTTGCATCACCCGTCTCCCCATTGGCTGCCAGATCTTGAAATCACCTTGGAAGGGTCTGACAGTGACACATGTCTCAGGGATGGCTCTGGGAGAAAGCAGAAGCTTTCCAACCAAGCCTCTGCTTTATTTGATCACATGTGTATTCTGCTCCACTACCAAGGAAGTCAGAAGGACATATGTTACTTCCCCTACCTGCCATCACAACAATCCTGCAAGACAGATTAAACAGAGAGTGTATGACAGGCCCAAGCTCTGTGACTTTGAGAGCAGACCTTCCCAATCCTAGGCTGAGCTAATAAATTGCCTGGACCTTAAATCTTACCTTCCTATAAGCCCTAGGTGGGTGAAGCAGAAATCCATGGGCCTGTCATACACTCTGTTTTTGATCCCTGGTGTGATAATTGCATGTTCGTAGCTGGGGAGGAAGAGGACGAAGAGGACGAAGAGGACGAAGAGGAGGAGGACTTTTGAATTATACCCTCCTTTTCTCTCCTATAAGGAGACTCAAGGTGGCTTACAAGCTTCTTTCCCTTTTCCTCCCCACAGCAGACACCTTGTGAGGAAGGTGGGGCTGAGAGAGTTCTGAGAGAGCTGTGACTAGCCCAAGGTCACCCAGCAGGAATGTAGGAGTGCAGAAACACATCTGGTTCACCAGATAAGCCTCTTCCACTCAGGTGGAGGAGTAAGGAATCAAACCCAGTTCTGCTCTTAACCACTACACCATGCTGGCTTTTCTTCACAAACCGCCCTATGAAATATAAAGGCGGTCATGTATTTGGGTGGGAACAATGCTGAGATTGAGCCAGACAGAAAGATCAGATCCCCGGCCTTTTAAAAATCGTGTCGGCTGTTTACCGTGAGACTCTAATCGATTCTCTCTTTTCCTAACGTTCTGTTTCTATGTGCTGCTTTGTTGGTAAAGCTGTTGGCCATAATTAGAATCCTGTTGCAGTCCTGGAACCATTACCCAGTCCAAGTACCATAGCGTAATTCAATAGCACTGTAAGGCAGTACGTTAAAAAATAAAGACCATGATTTTTTATCCAGCCATAAAATGTGCAGTCACAGACTGGCATGCTACTAAATCCACAGCTCGATCCATTTCTTTGATGCCATGGAATGTACTGTGCATGGCACTTAAGTCGCACATGTAGATGCTCCAAGGCAGGACTTTGTGCTCACATGATTGACAGTTGTGCTACATCTGTCATATCGGTGACATCACTTTAGCTTCCAATACTGCAAGTCATTGAGATAATTCTGGCTAGTAGGATTTCTGTGCAACAGAGATGTGTTTTTGTTGCATGCTGAAGTGAGAAAGCCAATGCGGTGCACCCCTAGATGTTTTCAAGATGGATCTAAGCTGCCGCTCGTATAAGAGCCTGATCATGCATCTGAGCCTGTCGAGGAGACCTTGATTTTTTTGAAATAAATTGTGAGACATTCTCCAGAGGTCAGGGTGCATCGTGCCACCAGCTGTAGAAACCAGCATGCTTGAGCTTTCAGAATTCTGCTCAGGTCAGCTGAGCCACAGAGATACTAGGCAGCAACCAATTACAGGCAGCGTTCTGGCCATGACAACAAGAACGCTTCTCAGCAAGGCTTGCCAAGATAGTTGAGCATATACAAGAGGCTGCTTCTCCAACCCCGCCCCCACGTACGTGGATGCTGCAGGTCTTGCATTGATAAGATTGTTGGAAGGGAGATTCTTGTGGCTGTTTCTTCAAAGAGTAAAGCCAGGCTGTCGAATCCCAGCAAGGGTGTTGCCGTTGCTTTCTTGATGATGGAAAGAGCCGTCGAGTCACAGCTGACTTATGGTGCCCTCCTAGGGTTTTCAAGGCAAGAGGCTATCTGAGGTGTTTGCCATTTTCTGGTTCCACGTGGGTTAAAGAGTTCTGCGAGAACTGTGCCAGGCTCAAGATCACTTAGCAGACTTCATGTAGAAGATCAGGGAATTGAAGCGATGGTTGTTATACCCCACTTTTTCCCACCTTTTAGGAGTCTCAAAGCAGTTTGCAATCAGCTTCCCTTCCCCTCCCCACAATAGACTGCTTGTGAAGTAGGTGGGGCTGAGAGAGTTCTGAGAGAACTGTGACTAGCTCAAGGTCACCCAGCAGGCTTCATGTGGAGGAGTGGGGAAACAAAACCTGATTTTCCAGATTAGGGTGTGCTGTTCTTAACCACTACACCACACAGAGAGCTCTGAAAACAGGAGAGCAGCAGCAGAGTCTGTCCCTAGTCAGTTCCTGTGTCTTTAAACCACTCAAGATGTTCCTTGGGTTGTTGCACAGGTCAGCAATGTTTGCTGGCAGCCACCAGGGCCAGGAATAATTAGTAGCTGTCCCGATCACACACAGCAGCATGCCTTGAAATCAACAGCCCTAGCAATAAGTTAATGGCTTCCTCTTGACTTTAACCGGTCTGCGGCTAGCTTTATCACCCACCACCTGTGATGACAGCAGAATAGCCAAACCACTGAAATCTAGGAATGCTTATTTATTCATTTATACCCACTTCTCTCCCCATGGTACCCAAAACTGCTTATATTGTTCTCTCCACTTCCATCTTATCCTCACAACAAAATTATAGTCAGGTTAGACTGAATGACAGAGTTTGACCCAGTGTCACCCGCCAAGCTTCTGTGGCAGCGTGGGGACTTGAACCAGGGTCTTCCAGTTCTTAGTCCAAAACTCCAACCACTACACCACATCAGCTCAGGGGCAGCTGGAAAAGAAATGAACCACACCTATAGAGTTATGGTAAGGATAAAAAAGAAAGAAAGATGGAGTGTGGGGACCTTTATATTCTCAAGGTCAAAATCCATCTGTTCCCCTCAGTAGGAAGATTGGCTCCAGGGAGCAAATGCGTTCAGGACAATGTTGTGGGTACTATCCCTCCCCACCACTGCTATCAGTAATTATTAAACCAACTAGAAATCTCATCATATATCTTCCAGCATCCCACCTTGCTTGATTCTGTGTGGCTGTTAATATTATAATAAGAGGTAGGGGTTTACATATTTGTAAAATTCTCTTTCTCACCACCTCGGTTTCTCTCCCATACTTAATACATACTTTCACCACAAACAAGACTCAAGCATTATTTGTCTGGGTCTAGTACATATTTGTAGTATGAGGCCCTGCACATATATGAGTCACGGAAGGGATTTTGAGCTGATAGGAATCACAGAATAAATGTACAGCCCTGGTCCCGCCAGTCCAGGTCCTTGTTTGAGAATATATCCTCCTTATGCAAATCTTCCGGAAAGAATACACAACCAAGATCTGAACGCCGTCACAGAACTGTCTGTCAAAGATCAAACCATTTGGGCCCAGATGGTGGGAAAGTGCTCAACCACATTCGGAATGGCCCAGGGATGTGGGACTACTAAAAGGCCAATGCAGACTCCCTCAGGCACCCCACAACACGATGACATAGAAAAATGTTGTCACTGCCGGTGTTTTCTCCTCAGGATAGCTTCAGTGTTGGGCTCTGAGGAAAACAATTCAAGCCTGCAACACGGTTTGATTCTAATAAAAATGGAAATAGTTTCCACGGACAAAAAAGGTAGCGAGGAGAATATAATGGATTGGATCCAAAGGTGAACAGAAGCACTGCATGTGACAGCTCCTTCCAATCTAATTCCGTGGTGCGAATCCAGCCCACTGGCTTTCATTAACTATACAATATGGCTGACTCAATTTCCTAGCCTACCTTCGTCCAGCTCTTTTGGGTCTCTTCCCACCCCCTGCACATGACATGTGAAGCAGCTCGTCGCGGTGTGTCTCTTTCTCCCACGCACATTTTCTGTATTCTATGTGCAGTCAAAAATTCAATTATAAGAATCAAATTACTTTTTGTCTCCTTTCTCTGTATTGACACATGTATCTGCATGTTTAAATTAAAAGCTTCCTCATTAAAATCCTGTTTAGAAGATACACTTACAGTAGCTTTCCACGCTGTGGAAATTACCTCCAGTTGCTACATGGAATCGATAGCAACTCTTCCTCTTCGTTTCACTCCTGTTTTGCATGGAAACAGCTTGGCCCAAGCCATTTGTAAAACCTTAACCATATAATTGGTAGAATCCTCCGTTGTTGTCTGGTTACAACAGGGGTGCCTGGCACAGGGTTCTCCCAGAATTTTGATAACACTTTTACTGAATCAGGTGTTTCATTTCTACCTTTAACAACCACAACTATTACAATTTTCACTCTATGCTTTCTTTAATACATTCCCTCTTCCACTCTGCATCCTGTGGCATGAGCTGTTTTCTAAATCCCTCTCCTTAAACCTCCTATAATGCACATGTTGCAATATCACAAATTCACGCCCTCTCTGAGAGCCAGTGTGGTGTAGTGGTTAGGAGCAGGTGGATTCTAATCTGGAGAACCAGGTTTGATTCCCCACTCCTCCTCCTAAGTGGCAGAGGCTAATCTGGTGAACCAGCTGTGTTTCCACATTCCTACATTCCTGCTGGGTGATCTTGAGCTAGTCACAGTTCTTCAGAACTCTCTCAGCCCTACCTACCTCACAAGGTGTCTGTTGTAGGGAGAAGAAGGGAAAGGAGCTGGTAAGCCACCTTGAATCTCCTTACAGGAGAGAAATGTGGGGTATAAATATAAACCACTACTATTACTATCCTCCTCCTCCTCCTCTATTTCGGTTTTTTGCCATCAAGCCACATCTGACTTACAGCGACCCCTGGTGGAATTTTCTAGGCAACAGACATTCATAGGTGGTTTGCCGTTGTCTGATTCTGCATCACAACCCTGGTATTCCTTGGAGGCCTGTCATCCAAATACTTTTCATGGTCAACCCTACTTTGCTTCTGATATCTGATGAGATCTGGCTACCCTAGACTATCCAGGTTATGACTCATCTCTGCTACCTTCATCTTTCTGCTCTTTCCCCATCCAACAGATTTTCTGGGCCCGTTTTTAAGAATGCAAGTAATGTCTTGTTGGATCAGACCAGTGATCCATCTAGTCCAGCATCCTTTTTCACATAGCAGACAGCCGGTTACCCAGGAGAGCCAAGAAATGTGCAGTTGAGAGACGCTCTCCATCCCTGCCTTTATTCCAAACAACACAAATGCATAATGCAAATGGATAGTATTTACATCAGAACACTTCTGCTGCTTAGAGCTAAAGAATGAAGAGGTTCCACTGTTCCATTCCGACACTTTTGTCGTCAAGCTTCTCTGCCTGTCCTAAAATCCATCTTCTAATTGCAGAGCCCAAAACTGCCAAGAGTAGAAGGTAGCTGAGGGATGTAAGTTAACAGTAAGATGTGCTTTTCTACCCAGCAGAGGGGTTTTATTCTCTCTTTTTAAAAAAAAAAAATCCAAGCCACCTGTTTATTTCAGGAATTTGAGGGGCAGGTTTGCCAAGGGGGAATTCGCACAACGGTGTTGCCAAGAAAGAAGACGAAATGAATCTCCTACTGTTAGTTGATGAAGTGAGATCGTATTGAACTAAGCTGCAGTGTAAACTTTAATAAAGGTCACCCTAATGAATGGCTTAATTCTAGAATTATAAATTAACTCATGTGGTTTTTGCTTTGAGAACAACTGTGCTTTTCTGGATCTAAGCCCCCCCTGCATGCGCACAAAATGAGCTGATTTAGTGTGACTCCGCTGTCACCTGCTGGTCACCATGAGTCATTGCACCGCAGGATTGCAACCCATATAAACTCTTTTCTTCTGGGGAGATTCTCCTGAAATATTAAAAGGGGAAAAGAACAGTTTGTTACTTTCCAGTATTTCGCAGATGCAATTACAAGTAGACCTGAAATAGCCCTGATCCCACAGGAGGGATCCCCATCTCAGCTTGCCCTTTGTTGCTGATTTAAAAGACAAGGCAGGCGGCTCTACTGGATCCAAATTATACAAGACACAATTACCGTATCGACAGTTCAAAACACATTTCAGAAGCTGCAGCGTGGCACTTTCCAAACTGCACTCTGAATAAGGCCCTTGGGTTTCTATGCAATAGGTACAAAATCAGAGTTTGACCCAGGTTCAGAATTCAGAGCTGTGAAGCTCCCTGGGTGGCTCTGAGTCCAGTCATTCTCTTTTAGACTTAAACTACCCCACACAGTTGTTATGAAGATTCAAATGGGAGAACGGACAATGCCTGCTGTCCTGTGCCCCTGGGATCTCCCAGATCAGTGATGGTGGACCTTTTTGAGACCGAGCACCCAAATTGCAACCCAAAACCCACTTATTTATCGCAACACAGCAATTTAACCTGAATACTGAGGTTTTAGTTTAGAAAAAATGGTTGGCTCTGAGGCACGCGTTACTCTGGAGTAAGCTTAGTGAAGCAACCGTGCAATGCCTCAAATGGGTGAATCACAATCCTAGGATAGTTTACTCAGAAGCAAGCCCCATTGCCAGCAACTGAGCTTACTCCCAGGTAAAGGATCATGCCCAGTCCAGCCTAGATGTGTGTGGGGGGTGATTTTCCACCCCCCTCCCACATGATGAACTCTGTGCGCGAGTGTCCACAGAGAGGGCTCTGAGTGCCACCTCTGGCACCTGTGCCATAGGTTCGCCACCACTGTCCCAGATCCTCTGTTGACACTCTACCACAGTGGTGTCTGGAGATGCCCAGAGCCTGCTGATGTGAGACCGGGCGTGGTGTAGTGGTTAAGAGCAGGTGGATTCTAATCTGGAGAACCGGGTTTGATTTCCCTCTCCTCCTCCTGAGTGGCAGAGGCTTATCTGGTGAACCAGATGTGTTTCTGCACTCCTACACATCTGCTGGGTGACCTTGGGCTGGTCACAGTTCTTCAGAACTCTCTCAGCCCCACCTACCTCATAAGGTGCCTGCTGTGCGGAGAGGAAGGGAAAGGAGCTTGTAAGCCACCCTGAGTCTCCTTACAGGAGGGAAAGGTGGGGTATAAATCCAAATTCTTCTTCTTTTCATGATCCCCACTAGCTAGAATCCATCTTAGCTTTCTTCTGTTTCAGGAAGCAAAAAACCCCCAAATGGGTTCTGGAAGAGTTAAGCTCTGTTAGGATTACCCGTTCAGAAATGGCAACTCCTACCATAGGGACATGCTTATAACCTCCTGACACTTTATGATTATCCCCCTCTATCCCATCTCCCATGGTGGCCATTTCACGAGGGTGCCCACCATCACCTCCCACAATTCTAAAAATGTCCCCAGAATCAACAACTGAGGGATCCCGTTCTTATCACTGAACATCACCAGAATGTCGTCTAGTATTTGAGTTTCAGACATTGCAGAGGAACAGCAACATTGGGCAATACCTCTTTGTAAAATGCAAATAAAAGAAAACCCTCAGGCTTCCATGGTCTACCCCACCCCCACCCCCACCCCCACCCCCCAAAAAGGATGAGCTATTCCTCACAGCAGTTGGTTTGGGGAAAGCACAGACAATATTCACCTGGCAGTGTTTTCACCCACCTCATATGGATTCTAAATTTCCTTACTCTGTACCTTTAGCATGAACATTTAAAAGTATGCTGTACAAGGACAAGCTGCCCAGCGAGAGTCAATATTCTCCAATCTAATGTGGGGGTGTTTTTCCCCTCTGCCCTGAATGTAATACTTTGTGACATATGTATTTACCTTGGTAAATCAATTGACGTTCCTGGCTGCCCTGTGTTTTTCCTCAACAAAACTCAGGTGCCTACATTTATTGCATTAAATAGCTGCATCAAAGGCTTTCAGGAAGATCAACAGATGCTGTAGGGAAGGATTTCTGACACCATTTGCCAAGTTTTTTAAAAAAGAAAATAGAAAAGCTGGTGAAACAACAATCAGGCCCCGTATTGTAGATTTAGGGCTGTGATTAAGTCCAGAATTCAGTAGCAGTAATTTCTTCTGAAGCTCTGAACTGCAGCAGCAAAGAGAAACCGGCAACACAGGAAAGAGTAGATCAATATCTGAGACAACAACAAAAAAAGGCAACTGAGAAATTGGCTGATAATTATTCAGATCTCGTGCTGTCCCACCTTCCTGAAAGAAGGGTAATTAAAGCCATATTCTAATTAATATGTACTTTGCCCCCAATCAGAGGCATCCTTCGTGGCAAAACTAATGAGGCTGAGAGAATGGGCTCTTCCTCGTGCGTCCGTTGGCCTCGGAATTAAATTAAATGGAAATCTTTAATTTAAAAAAGAAAACTTCTAAACTAAAGGTGTCCTGATAGTTGAGGAGGAAAACAGCCCCCCTACACACAGGGAGAGGCGCACAGAGAGTGTATTTCCATCTCCTGTTGCACATGAGTCCCGGTGACCTCCCAAAAGCTCACAGTTCTGTGCAAACTCGCATGTTTTCAATCCACTGTTGTAATCCTATTCACTGTTTTTCCACTAAAGCTCTCTTCTCCTCACTCGCTGCAAGAGGCAAACCTCCTGTTGGTACCCCCCCCCACACACACACACACACACACACACCAGTATTCTAGTAGGACCTCTCCAGACAGGGGTGCAAAAGAAAAGCAGTGGGTTGGAGAAGAAGACTTAAGCTGTCTCGTCATTTCATTCCTGAAATCCCCCCTTTCTTGAAGCTTCCTCTACAGCTATCTGGGATCGGGGGGGGGGGGGGTGCCTGGTAGAGATGCCAGCTCCAGGGTGGAACCTGGGGAGGAGGGGGCTTCTGTGGAGTGGCTTCAGTAGAGTATTAATGTCATTCAGTCCATCCTCCAAAGTAGCCATTTTCTCCAAATGTATTCTGTGTTCTGAATTCTGGACACCTGTATTCTGAAGAGAAGTTGTAATTCTGGGACATTTCCAGGCCCCACCTGGAGGTTGGCAACAGTAGTGCGTGGCAAGGGCCCAAGGCACTTGGAGCACTCCACTAGCTTGAGCTCCTATCACAAGGATTGCCAGAGGTCAGGTTGTGTGTTTGCAGCCACAGGTAGCCAGAGAAAAGCCAAGTGCACAGATCCATCCCACCGGTGGGCGTCTCGACACAGCCTGCTAAGCTTTGCATTGCGACTTCAGAGCCACCGTCTGCTTTTCTCGTTGGCAGATGGACAGGAGTGAGTTCCAGCAGGATTCAGTCCTCAAGCAGCTGGAGGTGCTCAAGGAGGAAGAGAAGGAGTTCCAGAATTTGAAGGTACGGGAGATACAAGCTGCAGCTGCAGGACAGATGGTGAAACTACCCTCAGGTTAATTCTGCCCCTTAGGTGCCCTCGGTTCTCTGCAGCTGCCAAGCGTTCAGGAGGATTTTGCAAGTTGGTAAGCCAGTTAAGCCAGAGCGCTTGGATTTAAGCCAGTAGAAAGCCACCAAAATCCTTTGACAAGAAGTATACAAAAATCACTCATTTATTTCCACCATGTTTAGTCTGTGGGTTTTAATATCTCAGTAAGAGACAGGGGAAATGGAGGGCAATGCATACAGCCAACCAGAATGGGGAGAACTTGGGTAGAGCAGGCCCATGGTGGCACCGACATGTGATTAGATCCTCACCCTGTCTAGCTCAGAGCTATTTCAGTCCTGTGAGACTTTAAACCAGAGAAGCAAACAAACACCAAATGGCTCTGAAGCGACATTTTCAGTGATGCTCTGATTTGATTTCATGAACGGTTCCCAAATCAGCCTTAAATCAAGGTGCTTGAGGTTTGCTGATTTGAAGGTCACATCACCGTTTGCTTGTTCTACTACAAGCACTCATTAATGCACACCTGAGCTGCATAATCCACACAGTAATCTACCGAGTAGTCTCTGTCTCAGGAGAAACAGGCTCTGCGCACTGGAATCACTACAGTCAGGCACTGCTAACCTGGACCACACCACACCTTCTGTTACCAAATGCTTTCTGGATGAGACAAGTTCTAAAGCCATCCGTCACCCTCTAGGTGTCCAGGTACCCTTCCCACATTCCACATTATGCACCATTTATGGAGGACACAGCAAGGCAAAGTCACTTCTGGTGAAGTCTTCTGCTCTCGTTTCATACCAGCTGACCTTTGGTTTTGACTTGTTCTGCATCATTTATTCAAGTCAAGCATGACCTTCCCAAAGTGGACAGACCTCAGAGGTGGGCACTTTGGCTTGGTAGAGACAATCACAAGATAGCTTCTCCATTGGGATACATTGGATGGGGTTTTCTCTCCCGGGTCCCTGTCTATTTCCTTATCCCCTCTGGATGGTTGAACCAAGTGGAACAAACCTTGCAATTTCCGAAGGCTTTCACGGCCGAACTCAGCTGGTTGTTGTGGGCTTTCTGGGCTGGGTGGCCGTGGTCTGGTAGATCTTGTTCCTAACATTTCACCTGCATCTGTGACTGGCATCTGCAGAGGTGTATCAAAGAGAGAAGTGTTACTGGGCACGGTGTGTAGCACATTTCTCTCTGTGATACACTTCTGAAGATGCCAGCCACAGATGCAGGCGAAACGTTAGGAACAAGATCTACCAGACCACACAGCCCAGAAAGCTCACAACAACCTCTTGCAATTCCCCCTTCCCAAATAGAAATTCCAGCTCTTAGTTTCTCTCTCTTACATACACACACACAGCAGCCAACAGTGAGAACAACATTTCCAATAGCTGGATCTCTCCTTTGAAACATGAAGTCCTTTATCTTCAAACTTAGACCTTGCCACGGCATCCACCTGGATGAAAAGAATCCTGAGTCAATCAGCTGCCTCATCTTTTCAATTGGAATTCATACACTGAAACAAAGTGATTTTAAAAAGAAAAAGTGAGTGATCTTGGGCTAGTCATAGTTCCTTGAAGCTCTCTCAGCCCCACACACCTCATATGGGGCGGGGGGGAGAGAGGAGATTGTAAGCCCTTTGAGTCTCCTTACAGAAGAGAAAGGGGCGATATAAATCCAAACTCTTCTTCTTCTAATTAATTCATTGCCGGGATGGGGTGCCATTTTATCTAAGTCGTTTCCATAGCAACAGATACATTGTCATCACATCTGGTAGGGTGAAGCTGCCCCTGTCAAGTCACCACAGCTGTGTTAAGGATCTGCCCATTGATGGAAAACTGGGTTCCATAAGGGAGAATGGGGGAGCATAATTGGAGAAAACAGGGTGGCTTCCAATGGGTTGTTCGGCTAATCTGGACCTGGGCCAGATGGGCTTATTATGCCATTGAGGGGCACAGGTGAGAAAGATGAAAGGCTCAAATAGAGAGAGCCGTGATTTTATGGGATCACTAAATGGACGGGATCCAGAAACTGACAACCTGTGAAAAGGAGAGTATTTGGAAACCCTTTGGGGTATGGAGAAAAACGTAAAGGCCACGATCTGCATTTCCCACGCAGTTGAAAATTCTGCACTGATTTCACAAGTTCCGCAAGAAGAACGGATGGAACATATGCGATAGGGTTGGAAAGTTAAGAATCTGCTTCTTTGCAAACATAAGACCTAAACAGGCATCACTATGATACACAAGCAAGCAGACCAGAAGTGTCAGATTCATAGCAACCATTACGCCACCACTTCACATTTCAAAGTGGTGCTTTCCAAATCTTTTTGTCTGCATGCCTTCCAGCCAGACAAAACTGACTTTGCATTTGTTGTCTCTCTGGAAAATGGATATTAATCATCTGCCAGTTACCCAGAACAGCCAACTGCCCTTTGAGTCCAGTCTCCCCACCACCACAAATCAACAACCAGGCTTAGAAAATAAGTTTTGTTTTTGGCCTTACAACAGTGTTGAGAACAGTGGCCCTTCCTGCACAAGTCATTTAGAACACTGGGGTGCTGTGTAGTTTCCAGGCTGTATGACCGTGTTCTAGCAGCATTCTCTCCTGACATTTCGCCTGCATCTGTGGCTGGCATCTTCAGATCATCTTCAGATCCTCTGAAGATGCCAGCCACAGATGCAGGCGAAACGTGAGATTGAGAGAATGCTGCTAGAACACAGCCATACAGCCCGGAAACCACACAGCATCCCAGTGATTCCAACCTTGAAAGCCTTCGACAATACATTTAGAACAATAATGAAACGTTTCCTCCTTGGACTTCCCCACTTCATCTTCTCCCACTGGTGCCAGAAACATTTCCTTCATCTTTTACTCTGTCGTTTCTGAAAACCCTTTTAGCACAATGTTTTCCACCGAAACGTTTCCAAGCTAGCTTCCCTTGCAGTGGGGTTGTACTTAAAATATTTCATCTTTCCTGCCAAAAAGCCTGGCTGTTTTCCTCGTTCCTGTGCCGTCACCCAGCTTCCCCCTCAGTGGCTGGTCCACCAGTTTTCCATGTCCCTCATCCTGTGCCTTTGCCGCCCACCTCTTCATTTTCGTCATTTCGTTTGGGCTTTTTCGCTTCTTTGGGTGGGTCAGCGAAACATCATTAAACATTAAACCAGTGGTGGTGAACCTTTGGCACTCCAGATGTTATGGGCTACAATTCCCATCAGCCCCTGCCAGCATGGCCAATTGTAGGGGCTGATGGGAATTGTAGTCCATAACATCTGGAGCGCCAAAGGTTCACCACCACTGTATTAAACAGACCTATAAAGCATTGAATCAGCACAGAATTGTTCCAACAAATAAGCAAAAATTTAAAAAACACGATGCAAGTCATGAAATGTTTGGAGGAGGCAAGTGTGGGCAAACATCTTGGTGAAGTGGGGATGGAAAATGTTCTGGAAACGTCCTACACAACTGGTGTGGAAAGGGCCAGTGTTGTCTTACAACAGTGTTGAAAAGGTTGTCTTACAACAGTGTTGAAAAGGACTCAGAAGCTCTGCCATTATCAAGTTTTCCCAGGTCCCACTTACATGAGCATTGTTGTGCCAAAGATCCATTGCTGCTCTTTATGAAGAATAATCATTCGCCTTTGCTGTATACGTGCATAATGTGCTTCTAATGTACCAGAATAAAATCACTTTATGTTTCAGCTGGTTGAGTGGAGAGCTGAAGCATTGATCTGGCCTGCTTCCCCCACTAACTTGAATAATGCTGGTCACCCTGTCAAGGAGACTTGGGAGAAGTTGAGTGGGGGGAGATACACACAGTGGCTCTGTCTACATGTTACAGTGAATGCACATACATCCTACAGGTACATGAGTATACCTGTTTGTAAGAGCCAACATGAATTCTCTTTACAAATGAAACTAAGGTGGCTTGTACCTGGGTAAACACAGAGTCTCAATCTCACATTCCTCTCTGTGTGCATTGAATGTAACATAAGAATTACTCAATGGCAGATAAAAATAATAAAGTATACACTGTGCATGCATTGTACATGAGTTCTCTGTAACTTGTGAACCTGGAATTTAAGGCCTATTTGCACCAGGCAGTGCTGCCAGATTATCAGTTTGGCATGCTCTCCCTTCCGCCTCAACAGTTTTAATTTTTATTCACAGCTGGGCCTATCAGCTGTCTCTCACACCTAGCAATTTAAAGACACAACGCCTGACAACTGTTGGGAGAAGGTGGAGGAGGCGGGCACTTACAACAGCGATTGTTGCACAGCGTGATGATGTCAGTTCCTGTGTGACTTGGAAGTGCTGGCATGGCACTAGGGCAATGCTCTGGAACTCACCGAAAATCTACAGTTGCTCGTGTTAGCTCAGTTTGATTTCCATGAATTTAATTCGAACAAAGAATAAAAGTCAGAGATCCATGTTTATTTGTTCAATGCTGTCAAGACACTTGCGACTCATGGTGACTCTATAAATCAATGTTCTCCAAAACATCCCATCGTTAACAGCCTTGCCTAGGTCTTGCTGACTGAGGCCCATGGCTTCCTTTATAGAGTCAATCCATCTCATCTTGGGTCATCTTCTTTTCCTGCTGCCTTCGATCTTTCCTAGCATTATTGTCTTTTCCATTGACTCTTGTCCTCTCATTATGTGACCCAAGGCATCCATGACATTTGCCTAAACAGCCACTCTTTTACCATCCTTTCCAGGACCCCACTAATGGTTACTACAGCGTGAACACCTTCAAGGACCACCATTCCACTCCCACAATCTCCCTTTCAGGCTGCCAGCCAGAACTGAGACCTGCCAACAAACAGCGGGTGCCAACGGGCATGTCCTTCACCAACATCTACACCACCCTGAGTGGGCAGAACCGCCTCTACGATTACAGCCAACGCTTCGTCCTGGGCATGGGGAGCAGCTCCATTGAGCTGTGCGAACGGGAATTCCAGCGGGGTTCCATGAGCGATAGCAGCTCTTTCCTGGACACACAGTGCGACAGCAGCGTCAGCAGCAGCGGCAAGCAGGACGGCTACGTACAGTTCGACAAGGCCAGCAAAGCCTCGGCCTCCTCTTCCCACCACTCCCAGTCCTCCTCTCAAAACTCAGACCCCACCAGGCCCCTGCAGAGGAGAATGCAGACCCATGTGTGAAAAAGACGGGGCAGGACTGGAAATGGAGGAGCCGGGGAGGGACAGCAGGGTGGGGACAGAGCAGACCGACAGACGGGAGAGTCGAGTCACCCCTTGGCCTCAAGCCCGACTCTGCTACCAGCTGAAGTTCTGGGTGGGGTGGAGGTTTGTGCTGTGGTTTTCTTTGCAGTCTAGTGATTCTTGATTCCTCAAAGCACTTTTTTGTCCCTCTCTAAAAAAAACAAAAAAGTTCAGCCAATGCAAGGTGAAGGGGATTAGAGTGAGCTTGTGTTTTACCAACAGTCTACCTGCACAAGAGAAAATACCCCTTCCTTTCCTCCCGGACCTGTAAATCCCACCCCTGCCTTTTCGGACAGGTGGGAGCAGGAAGAAGAAACACAGGAGGCATGAACCTTAAGCTGAACCCAAACTACATTTTAAGCACAAAGTCTGTTTCCTTCCTGTAGCAGACTGGCCTTAGGGGAAAAGGTCCAAGCAAGACCAAGACAGAAAACTTTGTCGGGAATATAGGTTGAAACAGATAATATCCACATTTGGTGATTACTTTGTCATAAATGTGATAATGGTTTTTACTTTCATGGAAAGGTTAAGCCTTCTACAGGTTCTACACTCAAGTCCACAGGAGTACAGATTTCCCAGTGGGACTCCAGAAAAAAACAGCCTTTTCACCCCAAGTAAGATAACCTGACTGGCCACAGGATGTTGTGAGACAGCACACGGTCTTCCTGTTGACCAGCAATTTTGTATTTCTAGTCCTTCTGGCTAGTAGCTCTCCTACTTCCACTTCTTGGGGAGACACACATACCCTACCTTCTCCTTAAGATCACTGTCCAATTTTACCTTCATCAGTTACTTCATGACGACAGGATAGCCAATGTTCCCCCTCGTCTTTCCTTTTCTACTTCCTTCGTGACATCACTTCCTGACTATGGGCATGTTGGAGATGGTACGCCTTGGAGCTTTTGAGCCGACTAGCCAACTGCCCTTCTTGGTTCTTAGCTCCCATTGGCAAACCTGTAATTGCCAGCTGTGGTTCCTCAAGCAATCTCGCAAGTGGGGAGGGAGCTTAATTTAAGGAAGTTTGGTGGGGAGGGGGCTTAATGTAAGGAAGTTTGGTGGGGAGGGGAGACAGTCATTGATGTACACAGACTGCTAAATTCTGGTCTTTTTATTTCTCTTTTGTTTGGTGTTTAGTGTTCATAATATTACAGTGTGTCTTTGGACTCAAAACAAAACAGTGTCGAGAACTTTTAAAAAGCATTGCCAGCAGAACAAACACACACACCAGGGACACTCTGGTCTGAAATGGTCGCAGAGGAACTGTTGGTGTCCAGAGGACTAAACTCGTCACCTGAGCAACGTACGACAATCACAGGGAAGACCCTCCCAAAGAGGGCGAAGCCGAGTGAACGTGGAGCATTTTCTTACTGCTGCTTGTGTATCTCCTCCCCCACCCCTTCCTCTTTCCCTACCCCAATAGCACAACTGGAAGATTAATACAAGAGTTGTTACAAGTGCCTTTGCCATGGGGTTCATTCAAAAAGCTTGTTAAATAAAAATGTATCCATTCCAAGAGAGGGGTTACATAAAACTGGAGAGACGAAGGATACAGCTGCAGCCCGGTTGCCTTTCCCCACCCGCAGCTCCTTTAATGCAGGAAGTGTGCCCACAGGTGGTAGCTGCTCACGGCAATCCTGACCATTCCTGGCCCTTTCTTTAATTCATTCACATCCTGAATGGGGCCCCAAAAAGCATTTGTCTTTCCCTTCTCCATTTTATCCCGACAAAACCCTGTGTGGTAGATTAGGCTAATAGAGGCCCCTTCCGCACATGTAGAATAATGCGTTTTCAATCCAGTTTCACAACAGTTTGCAAGTGGATCTTGCTATTCCGCACAGCTTCAAAGAGCACTGAAAGCGGATTGAAAGCGTATTATTCTGCATGTGCGGAAGGGGCCATAGTGAGTCTGGCCCATCAAACTTCCGTGGCAGAGTGGAGATGTGAAGCTGGGTCCTGAACTCTAACTGGCTCCAGAACCCGGTGTCAGATACATCCATTGATCCTCCAGCAGTTCACATCAATGGGCGGGGAATAGGCGGGGCCTAGAGAGGGCTAGCCTGTCGTTGGCAGAAGGGGTCACATTCGCATGGGATGCATAGAAACAGCTGGAAAGGATCTCAAAGATCCTCTAGTCTCTCTGCTCCTAATTTGAAGCTCCAACCCGTCTTCCACACTCTGTTGGTTTTACTAGGCTGGTCAAACACTGATTTAATTTTTCACATTACGTGCACTGGATATGAAAGCAAAAGAAATCCAAGTGAAGATCCAGGAAGGAACATGGGAAGGAGGACAGAAGAAGAGGAAGAATATGTTAGACTGGAAATCAGTGCAAACTTACAGAAATCAACAATATTCAAACCATGGTAGCTGAAACCCATTAGCACAAGTGCGTTCATTCCTTTAGCTCACCTAATACTATTTCTGTGGTATCTTGGGGATGAACAACTGGTCTTATGGTTCTGCATTGGTTTTGCATTCAACCCCTTGTGATCATAACATTCTGAGTTCTCTCCTAGTCAATGCCTAATATTTTGCTGCATTCCAGGTACTGTGGGCTTTGCCTCCATTGCGATGACTGTAAAAATGGCAGCCATTGTTGGCAAGCATGGGTGTGTCTGTGCTAAAGTTTGGCTAAAATGTGGATGAACCTTATACAACAAGACCTGTGTGCCATAGTTAATAAGCACATCTAACCAGGATGCTTTTATGAGGATATGCAAGAAGTGATGTTTCTATGCTGTTTCCTTTTCTGGGCAACACTGGTTGTGACTGATTAGACAGAATCATGACCTGACATTGCCAAGGCTCAACTTACACCACTGCAGAAGGGTCAGTTGTCAGGTTGGTGCTCATAGTTTGTTTGTTGTTGTTTTGTTGTTTTGTTTTGTCATCAAGTCACTGAACCTTTAGAAGAAGAGAAGAAGAGTTTGGATTTATATCCTCCCCTTTCTCTCCTGTAAGGAGACTCAAAGGGGCTTACAATCCTCCTCCCCCCCCCCCCCCACAACAAACACCCTGTGAGGTGGGTGGGGCTGAGAGAGCTCCAAAGAATTAGGACTATCTCAAGGTCACCCAGCTGGTGTGTGTTGGAGTGCACCAGCTAATTTGGTTCCCCAGATAATCCTCCACAGCTCAAGTGGCAGAGCAGGGAATCAAACCCGGTCCTCCATATTAGAGTGCACCTGCTCTTAACCATTAGAGATGATTTCTCATTGCCTGCCTCTGCATCACATCCCTGGTATTCCTTGGAGGTCTTCCATCTAAATACTAGCCACGATTGGGCCTGAGAGTTTCCCAGGTCCTAGATTGACACCTAGAATACTACACTATGCTAGATCTCTACTTGTATGGAATAGTGGCTAAGAAAATGAAATGAGATTCAGGAGATGCCCAGTTCAAACCTTACATTTGTCCCAAATTCACTAGGAGGGCTCAGACAGGCCCCTGCTTCCTCTGTACCACAATAACCATGGAAGGATGGGTGACAAGTGCTGTTAGCGCTGATAAAGACAGTGGCTGCAACATCAAGAAGTAGCCATTAGGTGCCAAAGAGCCACCACAGAAAGAAGTTACAGGTGATTTCCAACCCACTGTTTTTCATTGGTGTCAGGGACGATTGGCTGTCTACTGGTCTGGAAAAAATTCCAGTAGGGCACTGTCCTGGATGGCTCCCTTTTCCAGAGCCCCATCTTGTCCCATGGTGGAACAGGTGAGAAGGAACACTGTGGGGCACCATCCAGGCATGTTGAGGCATTGGGTAGCCCTGCAGTGGTTCTTGCCAGCTCTTTAGAGCTCCATCAGATGAAGGGGGCATAGCAGCTGGAAGAGAAATAACCTTTTCCCTGGAGCCAATTTGGGCCAACTGGTCCATTTGTGAATTATAAGGCAAGAGACCAAGAATGGCAACATCAAAACAAAACATCTTCAGATACCTCACACACTTTTGTCCTTTCCAAGGCTAGTTACAGAACTGACATTCCTAGCTCAGTAACATTCTATTGAATATGGCATCTTAGCCCAGGAAAAGCCAGTTCCTGCCAACATGATGACTAGGGTTGCCAACCTCCAGGGTGGGTACGAAGGTCTCCTGGAACCACAACTGATTTTCAGACTACAGCGGCCAGTTCCACTTTAGAAGGTGACTGCTTTGGTTGGTGGACTCTATGGCATTATATCCCACTTTCCAGGTTCCAATCCCAAGCCTCCAGGAATTTCCCAACCTATGGTAACCCTACATGATGCCCCTCTTGTACATAAATATGTAATGTGTCCACCCTTGGAGAGAGCCTACCTCTGGTTTCACTGGAGCCTGGGTTTGTTGACAAGCTTGTTTCATAACAACCAAAGAATGAGAGAATGCCCTTTTGGTCTACAGTGAAGCTCACCAGGACAGCCAAGGTGAGCCCGATCATAGAAGCTAAGCATGGTCAGCCCTGTAAGGAGACTCAAGGCAGATTACAAACTCCTTTCCCTTCCTCTCCCCACAACAAACACCTTGTGAGGCAGGTGGGACTGAGAGAGCTTGGAAAAAACTTTGACTAGCCCATAGTCACCCAGCAAGACTTTAGGAGTGTGGAAACACATCTGGTTCACCAGATAAGCCTCTGCCACTGAGGTGGAGGAGTGGGGAATCAAACCCAGTTCTCCAGATTAGAACCCACCTGCTCTTAACCACTACACCACGGTGGCTCCTCTTAGCTCAGGAGGCAATGGCAAACCACCTCTGCAAGTCTCTTGCCTTGAAAACCTTACAGGTTCGCCATCAATCAACTGTGCCTCGACAGCACTTTCTGCCACCACAGATGTACATTACCCAGGTCATTGTCTCACCTATTGAGCCAGCCCAGTCCTACAGTGAGTTAAACCATCAAATTGGCCTGATCCTCTCTCTCTCTCTCCCCCTGACTTCTTGCTCCTTTTCAGGTGCTCCAGACTCCCAAGGACACAGCCTTCCCCTGGCTCACCATCTGTCTCTTGAAAGTTTTACTAGCTTTATTTAAGAAGTCAGCAAATTTTTAAAAAATGATATCAGCATTTTTTAACGCTTTCAGATATTCATATTAGTAGTCCATTTTTATCCCTCCCTTCCCCAAGGAACTCAGTGTGCTAAATGCCGTGCTGTTTTCCCCATTTATCTTCACAATTCTGTCAGGTGAGGTTTAAGCTGATACAGGGAGATTGACCCAGTAAGTCTCATGCTCAAGGTTGCAGACTGCGGGTTGGGAAGATCCTGGGTTTTTAGATATGGAGTCTGCATGGGCGCAATGAGGGGGAACTGCACCCGGGACACGTGTGTGCCCTGCGCCCCTGCCATGCTCCTGTCCATCCCTGCCCCAGAACGCCCCCACCACACCCCTGGAATGCCCTTGCCACACCCCCGCAGGGGTGCACACCTGGTGTTGCACACCCCCTGTCCCCTTGGTGCTACGCTACTGGGAGTCTGGGAAAGGCGGGGTTTGAGAAAGGGAGGAAATTCAGGGGGTAGAATGCCACGGAGTCCACCCTCCAAAGCAGCCATTTCTGCCCCCTTCCCAGAATTGGTCACTGTAGTCTGGAGATCAGTTGTAATTCCAAATGTTCACACACACACCCGAAGGTTGGTTACCCTAACCCAGAGTTGGACACCCCTGCACTGGCCCTAACCCTACCAAGTTTACCTGGTCTTACACTGAAGCTTTTCACTCGGTGTTAACTGCCACCAAGTCACTTCTGACTATGAAATAGTGCTCTTCAAAATGTCCTATCATTAACAGCCTTGCTCAGGCCTTGCCTCCTTTACTGAGAAGGTTACCGTTCCAACTTCCAGGTGGTGACTGGTGATCACCTGGGATTACAATTGGCATACCCTGGTGGAAATGGCTGCCTTATAAAGTGAACTGTATGGCATTATTCCCCATTGAAGGCCCTCGCCTCTCCTCCCCTCTCCCAAACACTGCCTTCCTCGATATCCACCCCTAAGATCTCCAGATATTTTTCAACCCAGAGCTAGCAACCTCGTTTACTGAGTTAACCCATCTCATTACGAGTCCTCCTCTTCTCCTGCTACCTGCAACTTTTATTAGCATTACTGTCTTTTCCAATGACTCTCGTCTTCTCATAATGTGACCCAAGCACAACAGCCGCATGCATCAATCCCTACATCAGCACCGCCACCCCCAAAAGTCTGCCACATTAGTAAGATGAGAAAGATTCTTTTGTTTTTTTTTAAAAAAAACCCCGTTTAATCCATGTGCTAATTTATCAAACATTTTTTCATCACAGCACAGAGATATAAAAAAAAAGTTCCATAGGCTCATAACAAGTTGTTTTGAAAGCAGACTCAGTTTA
The DNA here is from genome assembly GCF_021028975.2 of Sphaerodactylus townsendi. Classification (NCBI taxonomy): domain Eukaryota; kingdom Metazoa; phylum Chordata; class Lepidosauria; order Squamata; family Sphaerodactylidae; genus Sphaerodactylus; species Sphaerodactylus townsendi. The sequence continues at coordinate 11,673,437 of NC_059436.1, read as the reverse complement.
ATTTACACTCAAATGAAGCCAGGATGTGCCAGGCCCATTCACTCTGAAGTAGTGGTCTGTATTTCTAAAGAAAACACAGCAGACCCCAGAATGTATCTCTTTTGATGAAATATACATAGGCACTTCTAGAGTTTTGTGGAAATAAAAACAACTCTGTGTGGCCATGTAATATTTGTTAGGCAAGGTTATCAGGCTTTTAGTTCCAAAGGACCTTTCTCCAGAATGGAATACATCTTCACAGAAGTCATTCAGGATTGCAACGGCGATATCTGTCTGTATAGAGCTTTTTTCTCTTGTCGCTAACACAAAAAAACCCTACCATTTCAAAGGGAGAGGGATGAAAGATCTAAGTGAAATAGACATGTGTAAAACATCACCCTAGATTCATTCCCCTGCATAGATTCTTGATAAAATCCTGCGAATTGTGAGGAACTAGGACCATGCCTGCCCAAGCAAGCAGCAACGGGGATGAGGTTTATCTCCAAACTATGTGTCCAACAAGAGGCCCCGCTCAGCATGGTTCATTAAAATGCTGCCTCTAATAAAGTGCCTTCCACTTCACAATGCCAGAAAAGCATGCTTCCGTCTCATGAACGCTTTCCTATTTCTCTCCAGCAACTGGAGGTCGAGGCAGCAAGAAATCCCTCGATAAGAGCCTCAGTTTTAATTATTCGCCGTGCCGACTTTGCTTCTAATTTTGTAGCCGGCGCATAGAAACAAGGCAAGGCCTCCATGGCCAAGATTGACAGGTGCGTACACGGTACTCTTGCACCAGCTAAACACGATTAGGTTTGGACTCAAACATGCAGAACGGGAGCTTTTAGTTGTTTGTTTTTTGCAAAAGGGAGGATGGGATCCTGGGTTTTTTTAAAGGAAATATTTGGTTCTGTTGGGGAAAGGAATTCTGTTGCTGCCATCTAGTGACTCTTTGCTGGAATGGCAAGTCCTGACTCCTTATAGCATAGATCTCTTTTGAGCCCCCCAGCCCCCCAGGTGCAAGCAAGGTAGGAGACCCATGCCATTCTACCTCACACATAATTCATGAAGTTTGATTAATATGCAAATACCTGGCAACTGAGCTCCCCCACACGAGCAGTTCATGATTTGTTCAGAGACCCAGCTGCCTGCCAGGATATTTCTTTGAGTCGACCATCTACGGCAGGAGCTTCTCCAACCATCTGTTCATTAATATGTAACAAGCCACAGTGATAAGCAATTAAACTGGCTGCAAATTAACCAATTTGCTTAGGGAGCAGCCTTTTGAGCACTTGTTTGTTTCATTAAACCTTGAATTCATCAGGAATCCAAAGGAAAACGCAATGCCGTGCGTCATATTCAGAATCCGGTTACAGCTTCTCTCTCAGGAATAGGGAGAAAGACACACCATTGCAATGAGAAGAAAAAAATTGAAACCCGTTTCATGAACCCAGAGCTCAATAATTTGTCACGGAGTTCAGATTGTGATTCATATTCTTATGTTGAACAATGGAACGTCCAGAGTACATCTTTGTGTGATGATTCCCAGCATGGAGTCCAAATGTTCCTTGTCACTCACCCATATGTTTCCCTGTTCCTGTTTCCATCACCCACAAAGCATAGAATCACCCCTGGTGTTCCTCCATTCCACTGGAACAGAACAACCTTAGGAGAAGTCAACGTTATGTATGCAGCAAGCATCCAGGAAGAAATAGCAACCTCTATGACAGGTTCCTTATTGAGAAACTGCCCAACATTTTGTGACTGACCCAATGTTGACCATGCTGTAGTCACCTGCACCCACCACATGGCAACCATTTTTGTGATGGCTCCGGCTACCTATTCTCATTATAACGGCCTTTGCCATCGTTATAACGATCGTTATAACGGTTATCTTCGCTACTATAACGATCGTTATAATGGTAATCATCACCATCATCGGTATAATGATCGTTGTAACGGTTATTGCTGTCACTATAGCAATCGTCATAACGGTCATCGGCACCATCACCGGTATAACGATCGGTATAATGACGATGACCGTTATAACTATCATTATGGTGCCAGTAATATAGTGACCGTTACAACGATCGTTATAGTGACAGTAATAACCGTTATGATGATAATTATAACGATCGTTATACCGATGGCCCGTGGTGGGGGGGGGGGGCGGGAGAGGGGTCGGTTCTCCCGAGCACTGTGGGGCTGGTTCCGCTCAGCTGCTGCAGCCGATCAGGAGGAGGGGGGGGGGGTTCCTCAGCCAGGCCAGGTGTGGCGGAAGTTTGGGGGTGAAGAGCAGCGTGCTTGAGAGGGAGATCTGTGTGCGGGGGGAGGGTGTCGTCCCAGAGTCCACCCCCCCCCCCCAAGCAGCAGCCCTGTTCTGCGGGGGGGGAAGGGGGCTGCTGCCGACGGGGCCGCTTTGGAAAGGGCGGAGGGGGAGGCGGGGCTTGGCCTGTAGCCAATTACGGTAGACCCTCCCCGTCGCCTCCTGGCCAATGGCCGCGCCTTTCGCCCAAGAGAGCGCGCCGATTGGGCCGCCGCCTTTCCTCCTCCTCCCGCTTGATTGGCCGGCGGGGCCGTGGAGGCGGAAGCGTCCAGCCGGGAGAAGGAGGAGGGGCCCTTCGGCAGGGTCTGGGTGGTCGTCGTCGCTGAGGGGACTCTGGCCGCCCACCCTCCCCCTCCCTCGCTGGCCCTGGTGGAGGGGGGCTGGCAGAGGAGGAGAGCTCGGCTGGGAACTCCTGGGGGGGAGGAGGAGGGGGCAGCTGCGGGGGCGGGAGCGGAGGGCCATGAAGCAGGAGTCGGTGAGTTTGTTAAGAATATCTGGCTGCACCGGCCGTTCCGTGTTGAGGAAGACGACCTCCCCTCCCCCCCCCACCTCTCTTCTAGACACGTGGGAAAGGAGCCGCGCCCCAAAGAAGGCAAGCGGCAGCAACCCACACCACGCTCCTTAAGGTCAAGATACGAAGAGTGAAACGAGGCCAAGGAATGGGAACTGGCCCTGGGAAGGGGATGAGGTTGGAGTTTGTTCCCAGCTCTTTACTTGCACTTCCTACTTCAGTTTTTAAGAATCCAACCGTAAATATTTATTTTACCACCTGCTTTTCTCACTGAGACGCCAAGGAGGTGTCGGATACCTGTGAAGCCGCCTCCTGCTGAGTCAGACTGATGATCCGTGTCGTCTGCTCAGACTGGCAGCCGCTCTCCAGAAGAAAAGGGTCGTTCCCATCACTTCCTGCCTGCTGGCAATCTGACCTGGAACCGGCTGCATGCCTTGAAGCAGGGGCTTCCCCACTGAGCCACTGCCCCTCCCCAATTATACAGTGCACATTGAGACCCTTCATGGGTCTTCCTAGGGGCAGCCGAACAGAGGATCTTGCTTGTACCAGGAACCAATATCTTGCAGGCACAGAGTCTCCAAACCCTGGATTTTCGTCCAAGGGTGATGCACTGATACCACTAACTGTTTCTAGCTGTTTTTGCAAGCAAATAAAAGTTCAGGCACTTTTCATCTGTCAGTGAACTTTGCTTGCTTAGAAGAATTTCTTTCATCCTGGATAGTTAATTGAAGCAGTGACAAAAAAGTTAAATGAGCTGCTTTTTAGTAGTAAGGGTTGAGAGTGGCCTTCTTATCCAACTATTGCAGAAGTAAATCATATGCACCTGCTCATTGGCTCATTTGCACCTATGTTGATTATCTCATATTTACTTATGAATTTATTTATTTAGATAACAATCACATTATTATGATAGAACAGACCTATAATAGAACATTCCTAACCTACACTCTAGGTATGTGAAGTGCAGTTAAAATTAAAGTTAAAATTATATCCCCCATTTAGCTCTCAAGTTGTATGCAACCATCATGTGGACAAACATCCCCCAGGCATATAAAAAGATGCACCCATCCAGTTCAGTGGGTCCCAGATGTGTACCATGATGTGGATGGAGATGCACAACTAAAATGTGTACCTGCATCAGCTTCACACATAGAAAATTGCACCAAGGTTCTTTGGTGTTGAGTTAGGTGCACCTCTGAGGCATTAATTTGCAAGCCACAACCCTTATATTGAGATCTAACGTGCTACATCAGCGAGAGGAAAATTACTCCAGTTGGATCATTTCTAGGAGGGGGAGATGTAGAGAAATGTGGAGATTTGCAGTTTGTCCGTTTTTATTTGTTTTTCCTTGTGTTATCTCGTGCGTTGCCAAAGAGTTCTTATGATAGTTTTCTGTTAATAAATACTTATTTTTCAAACCTTACAAAAGTTCTCTGTACCATGTATGCCCCCCCCCCCCCCGGCCTGGGACACGCTATGTGAATAAGAAACTAAGGCAGAGGCCTTGTAACCAGGAGAGGAAGCTGGGAAATCCTGGACTTTCCCAGTGGGCAGTCCTCAAAGGATCAGGTGGTGACAGCATACCCTGGGAGAAAGATAGCCCTCCCCAAGGGAAAGTTGATAACCCCTGGGAGAGTGCAGAGAGCGAAATAGGGCCTGCCAGCCATAAGCAAGCCCATTCCGCCACACGCTGGTTACAGTGCCTCAGCCCAGTGGCGTATTTGCCTAGGGACAAGGGATACCCCTTGCACCCGGCCGCCACTCTCCTGGTCACGTGGGGGGCGCAAAATTGCCTCCTTACATGACCAGGAAGACGGCAGTGGGGGTATGGAGCTGGGTGCCCCTGACCCCACCTATGTCGATGACACATGGGCAGGGTCGAGGGCGCTCGAAGACGACGAGGCAGCAGGACTTCCTGCTGCCATCTCCGAGCACCCTCAACCCAGCCCATGTCGTCATCAACATGGACATGGGCCGGGTCAAGGGTGCCTGGCTCCGCCCCCCAGGGGGGGCCCCCGGAGACAATGTGTCTCTGGGCGCCATTTACCCCTGGTACGCCTCTGCCTCAGCAAAAAAAAATTGACTGGCCCCTAGGCGTCAGCCTAGTCAGCCTTGTGGATAACTCTTGTTCAGGCCTTGTGAGGGAGAAGCAACTAAGTGGTTCTTGGGTCAATGGTAATGCAATCTTTGGGGAATAACCACAGCAACTCATTCTCAAAAGTGGTGATATCTGAGGTACATGAAAGGCCTTGGTCAGCTGTAAATAGTTCCCCTTTCCTCCTCGTCCTTTACAACTTCTGAAGTTTTCTCTTCCCTTCATCTTTTGTGCATGGGGGCAGCTTCACAAAAATGTTGCTTGTTGCAGACCGCTCACCATCCAAATGGGTCAAGGAGATTCTGTTCTGCACTGATTAGCTAACAGTTAATCTGGCAAAACCAAATTCAGATCCTCTACTTTGCCACAAAACTTGCTGAATGACCTTAGGTGATTTAAACACTCTCTGGACAGTTAACCTCACGGGGTGGTTGTTATGGGGATAAAATAAAGAAAATATATATATTGCCCTGAGCTCCCTTGAAGAAACTTGGGATAAAAATGCACTAAATAAATAAATAATATTCAGAGGACATGGTCTGTGAGGCTACAAAGAGGTACGCTTGTTAGGCAGCTGTGATAAGCATCCGAGGAGTCCATTTCGCATTTACACAGAATAAACTCTGGCTCGACACTGTATATGTAGCATAAACAGGGAAGTGCTGCCAATCCTCGTTCTCTGATGTGGGTACCAGAGCTTGACAGACATTCTCCTGACTAAATAAACCAATGTTTAAGAATCAGCCATCCTTCCTTGCAGAGTTTATGAATTTGTGCGATTGAAGTGGAGCTTCGGTTTAATTTGCTGTTTGGCGCTGTCTCCTGATTTGTAATACAGTCACTCAGACACTGAGTGACCGAGATGAAAAATGAGATATGTCTCCATTTCACATTCAAAAAGCGTCCCGTTACACAACATGCACTCATTTCCACAAGGGACGGAAGATGAATGTACAAAAGCTGTCTTAAACGGAGTTAACCCAGGATCAACAACAGCTCTCCACAGTCTTCAAGTGGAGAAAAATCTTCCTCAATACCTATTTCTTTCAATGTAGATACCAGGGACTGAACCCCAAATTCTTCTGCATGCAAAACAGGTGCTTTACCAATCAACCCTGGCTCTCATCACTTTCCTTGAGATCACTGAACAAACTGTTCTGCTTCCAGAGCTCTTGATTCAGTCATGTTATCTTAAAGCAAAGCCTTCTGACTCGTAGTATTAACTAGTTACACATGGAGTCGAGGGGATTTTTTACTAGCATGACCTAAATACATATTAGCTTTTTGGAAACACGCTTTTTGGAAACAAAACATTTGCCATCTAGACAGCCAGAAGATGGCGCTTCATAGAAGTTGAGTCTTTGCTAGAAGGTGAGGCATTTCCTCCTAGAATATGTGCTGGGTATGTTCAACCTTATAGCAGGAGTGGGGTTAGGGTGGAAGGGGGGGGTGGAGAGAGAGCAAATAAATCACAGAACTGGCCTAGTAAATTTCCCACTGTGGGTTGACTCGAGAAATAGCCGAGCAAGTTTGTCCTTGGGGCAGAGCAAAGGTAAATCAATCTTTTCCCTAGATGAATAAAAAAAAAACTTTAGTGGAGATTTTGCCTCCAGTTCCCACAAACTCCATCCCATCAATATTATTAAAGATGCTAAGGAAGCAAGCATTTCTTCACAAGTAGAAATTACACCAGCAAATACATTTGTATCCTCCTCCAGAAACTAAGGAATCAGTTTAGACACACTCTAGCACCGTGGTGGCGAACCTTTGGCACTCCAGATGTTATGGACTACAATTCCCATCAGCCCCTGCCAGCATGGCCAATTGAAAGAAGGTATCGAATACAGACAGCAGTTGAGGCTTCCTTACCAGCTTCACCACATGTCGAGTGAAAGAATACTTCTGAGATCACCCCTGTCACCTAAAAGTCACTGCCTCATCTGCGCCCCCCCCCCCCCAGATACTTCAGGGGCCTCCATCACTCAAAGACACACACACACACGCCTCAAAAAAAGCAGAGGTCAAGTTTGCATGTTCTGCTATTTGAAGGTCACTAAACCTTTTCTGAGATAAAATCACATATGCCACAGCTATGTTGTTTTTGTAAAATTAAACAGCACAAAAAGAGACCTACATAGCTATGCACAAAAAAGAGAGGACCCAGGAAACAGCAATCCATGTTGGCACATGTAATATTGTGGCATATCACATTTCCTTGGCACATCAAATCACTGAAAGTATTTCCTTACAGCCGGTGGTGGGATTCAAATAATTTAACAACCGGTTCCAGTGGTGGGATTCAAACAATTTAACAACTGGTTGTTTACAAGCACCATTTCAACAACCGGTTCTGCCGAAGCAGTGTGGACCTGCTGAATCCCACCACTGCTTTACAGCCATAAGTGCAACTGTCTAGTTTTTTGCAGATAGGAGGTACAACTGACAGGAACATGCCATAAAAGTTACCTGATGAAAAGAACATGTTGATCTGCTTTTTGCCTTTGCCAGTTCACAGTTCAACCTCACAGCTGTAAGGCAATGCTGGTAGCAAACGATCGCTGTGTAAGAGACAGGACTGCACACGCACATCCATCTCCTTACTTTTAAAGTTGCCTGCTTTATTTAGCAGCTAGCAGCAGAGTCTTTAATTAAAAGAACACCGACTCATTGTGGGTCTATAAAAAAGCCATCTTGGAAGGTGCTTCTGTTTTTAACAGGGCCGTTGCGTCGTAAAAATAATTGAAACTGTTACTGCATCTGGTCTATCACCAATGAAGGGCTGCTTTTCAAGCTTAGTTGAACACCCCCCTCAATTTATGAGCAGGCACAACAGAGTGAAGAAAAGCTGAAGGGGGGCGAGTTGTTCACAATGTTTGTATGTTTACAATGGTTACATCCCCTTGAAATGAGTCAGGGTGGCTTAAATGCTGAGTATCGTCAGATTTGTTTTATTTTCAATGTTCAGGCCCCAGCATGCCAACTAGAGTCCTTCTCTTAATTATGTCCTCCTTCATGGGTCTCACCATGTGCATGAATTCCGCAGGGCCTGCAAAACCGAGCTGTTCCACCGGGCCTTTGGGGAGGCGGCCGCTGATGCCCCCCCACCCTTCTTTCTCCTTTTACAACATCTGTGGATCCTACCGTCCCTTCCCTCTTTTTCTTTTTAGGGGATCTGTTAGTAGGACGCCATCTATTTATTTATTTGACTGAACGCTGCTTTTAATGGGGTAGTTTTAACATATATAGAGCCACTATTTAATGCTATTTAATTTAAATTGATATTATTGTTTTTACTGTGTGCTCTATCGGTATGTTTTGTTCACCGCCCTGAGCCCTTCGGAAGAGGGCGGTTTATAAATATTAATATTAATATTAATATTAATATTAATATTAATATTCATATTCATATTCATATTCATATTCATATTCATAATAATAATAATAATAATAATAATAATAATAATAATAATAATAATAATAATAATAATAATAATAATAATAATAATAATAATAATAATAATAATAATACTTTTGGAAGACAGCCTGCGATGACTCTGCACTCGATACCGAATTGTCATACTGGGCTGGCCTCAGGAGCAACCATTTGTTGGTTGTACAGAATGCAGATTGGCTGACCCGTGTGGCAACTACAGAGTCACCTTCCTCCTACCTTATCTTGACTGAGTAGAACACTGATTGGCGGCTGTTATGGCAATCCCAAAGCTATTTCTATCCTATGGATCAGTCGCAGCATAGACTACCTGTCCTTATTGTTGTTAGGATAGCATGGAGGAAGAACCACACTCGTTGGCCTGAGCCCCTTGAAGACAGAAAGTAGAGTAGAAAGGAGAAAGTGGCCTATATGAAGATGAAGAAGAGTTGAGATTTATACCCCACCTTTCTCTCCTGTAAGAAGACTCAAGGTGGCTTACAAACTTCATGGGCCAATGGCTTCCCAGGGGCCCACTCATAGGGATAAAGTTAATGCCCCCACTGTGAGAAAGTTGAGCATTCATAAAGCAAAAAGAAAAAATCTAGTGGTACGTTAAAGACTTCACAACTGCAAGTTGACATTACAAACTTCACCAAGAATTCCCAGATGCAGTAAAAGGCAGAGATGCAGCTTGCCTGCAGACCAGGGGTCATGAAAGCAAGAGGTAATAAAGTAGTTAAACTCCATAGCAACAATTCTTCTCCCCCAAAATTTCCAATGACTCCCCCTTATGCAGCAAGACTCATAGAATTGCAGATTCTCAAGACTGTGCTTTATACATTTTTAGCCCTTAACTTATCTAGGTCTCACAGTCTGTGTTCTTCTTTACACACTGTTCTAGAAACCAAAATATTTTTATTTGATGTAATTACTGTCATACAGAACACCATGGCACAGAGTGGTAAGCTGCAGTATTGCAGTCAAAGCTTTGTGCATGACCTGAGTTCAATCCCGAAGGAAGTTGGTTTCAGGTAGCTGGCTCCAGGTTGACTCAGACTTCCATCCTCCCGAGGTTGGTAAAATGAGTACCCATCTTGCTTGGGGTAAAGTGTAGACAACCAGGGAAGACAATGACAAACCACCCCATAAACATAGTCTGCCTAGTAAATGTCATGCTGTGGCTTGGGTCAATAATGATTTGGAGCTTGTACGGGGACTACCTTTACCTTTCGTTGATGTAGTGGATTTATGTTTCAAGATTTTCTGCTTGTTAATTTCAGAGAATTCACATGCTTTTATGAGCTGGGTGGAGACTAAATTGGCAATTCCTACCAATTCCCACTGCAGACCCCCCACTCTTGCCATTCCTGCCTGCCCCAGCTGTGCAAAAGTCAGTGTGCTGTTTTGCTCTATTGGATCTGCAGGAGTTCCTGCTAATGTGCACCAGCTGTGAGGAATACAACAGGACTTGAGTTTGCAACCAGGGCAGAGAACTGTGCTATCTCCATAGGGACGCAAGGCGCAGGGTGTAAAAGGCACACCTGGGAACAGTACTATTAACACGAAGGAGTCAGAATGGCAGATGTGTTTACAAAGAAAAGTAATAGCTAACTACATCATAAAGAATAGTGGAAATTATTTCTCGGCTGTAAATGTCTCATGAATCTAAGTCATGAATCAGATTGGGAACGATGAGGGAACAAAGTGCTTTTTTTTCTTCTAAGCGTCTTGGGTTGTTTTTGTGGAATTTTAAACATAGCGCAAATGACAAACTGTGGGACACGCCTGCCTTGGAAAACAACATGAAGTCTTCTTCCACATTTAACTATACAATGCAGTAATATACCAAACCTCTTTTCCATGGAAAGCCAAGCACTTATGCTATAGCTGCAACCATACAGTGATGATTTATCATGTTGCTTTCATGAAACCGAGAAGGCAAAAGTTCCCATTACTAGAGTAAGCAAATGGAAATGAAAAAGAGCATAGTTAAAGAAGAAGAGTTGGATTTATATCTCCCCTTTCTCTCCTGTAATGAGACTCAAAGGGGCTTACAAACTTCTTTCCCTTACCCTTCACAACAAACACCCTGTGAGGTAAGTGGAGCTGAGAGAGCTTCAAAGAACTGTGACTAACCCAAGGTCACCTAGATGGCATGTGTTGGAGTGCACAAGCTAATCTAGTTCACCAGATAAGTCTACACAGCTCAAGTGGTGGAGCAGGGAATCAAACCCGGGTCTCCAGATTAGAGTGCACCTGCTCTTAACCACTACACCACGCTGGCCAAAGGTGAAAGGTGAAATGGAAGGGTTGTGATAGGATTGCCATCTCTGGGTTGGGAAATCCCCAGAGATCCTGGGGATGGTGCCTGAGAAGGGCAGGGGTTGTGGAAAGAAGGGACTTCAGCAGGATACAATGCTATAGAACCCACCCTTCAAAGCAGCCATTTTCTCCAGAGGAACTGATCTTGATTACCCAGAGCAGGGGTGTCCAATATTGGTGCTTCAGCTGTTCATGAACTACAATTCCCACCAACCCCTGCTGGCATGGCCAATTGGCCATGCCAGCAGGGGCTGAAGAGAATTGTAGTCCATGAACAGCTGAAGTGCCAGAGTTGGACACCTCTGATCTAAAGATCAGCTGTAATAGCAGGAGAGCTCCATGTACCACCTGGAGGTTGGCAGGCCTAGAGTGTGGTTAGAGAACAAAAGGGCTGGACCAAAGGGGAAAGGGGCCTGATTATACTCTGTTGCCTTGTGCCCATGAAAACCTAGAATCAATAGTGAGCATATATATTTCCATGCCTACCCTGCTTGGCCTTTTGGCTAAGATCAATGCCCATGCAGTTGGCCCATCCCGCTGCCTGCTTAATCTTTGGGTTCTTTCACTGATGGTGCTCCTACCATGGGTCCAAATCTATTGCTGCTTTGTTTCTGCACTCACTACCCTGTCAAGTCCTCACCAAGCACCGGTTACTGCAACATTGCCTTGGCTTGTTCTGTCTTCTGGCCATTTCCTCCTTCTTAATGGATGCAGACAAAATGGATGCAAGAAAAAATGAACACAAGATCCAAGCTTTCAGCAGATGATCACTGTTCCCGCCTCTGGTGCTGGAAGCCAATTGAGGATGGAATTGCCCCTCCTCTCTTAAGTGCCCAGAAAAGAAGAGTTTCATCACTAGGAGGACAGAAGGAGAATGGCCACAACTGACTTGCACTGGTGGGTGAAAAGTACAGTCCACACATGGTGGCCACGTAAGGTTTTCAAGGCAAGAGATGAACAGAAGGGGTTTGCCTGCTCCGACATCACAATCTTGGTATTTCTTAGATGTCTCCCTTCTAACTTCTAGCTGAAGTCAGGACTGAGAGTGTGTGCCTGGCCCAAGGTCACTTCATGGCACAGTGGGGATTTGAACCTGGGTTTTCTAAGTCCAGCCCCTTAACCACTACACTATGCTGCCTCTCTGCTTGTGTGGTAGGCTACAAAAATGAGCTGAATTTAAACCTTACTGTCATCCATCATAAACTCCATAGGAGGGCTCATGCAAGTCTCCACTTTTTTTGTACCACAGTAAGCACACTAATTTGACTCACATGGATTGGAAAAGGCATGGAATTATGTGTGTCAAGCGCTGACCCTTGGTGGTCTCTCATCCAACCAGTAACCAGGCTAACCTTGCTTAGCTTCCAAGATCTGATGAGATCGGGTTAGCCTGGACCATCCAGGTCAGGGGACTCAAACAACAATGCAAAAAAAAAAAAGCATTACCCATGTTCTATAACAAAACATTTCTGCTTCATGAAGTGTTGGTTTTAAATTAAATTTATTGATACTTAACACTGAGCTGCAGTTATCACTTGGTCAGGAAAGACATTTCCACATGGCCCACAAGATGCAACTCCACCCTTGTTAAAAATGGTCTTTCGCCCTCCCTCCAAGGAGCCGTCTGGGCTTCAGTGAAAAATTAGCTCCCAGGTCAATTGCCAATGCTCCTGGGTATTTGCAGGGGCCACACCATGGGCGATTCCTCCAATCCAATCACCCTCCTTCTTGGCAATGGATGTAAAGGCCACTAGAGATTGAATTCCAAAGTCAGCCCCTTGAAGTTGGATGCTTCTACCCATGGCTAAGGCACACTGGTAATTGCAAAGTGAGGGAAAGGGATTGTTCCCCCTCCCCTCTGCGGAGGAAGGTTATATCATAATTCCCCTTGTTTTTTTTCTGCTCACAGACAAAACCAAGTGGCAAATGTCGAAAGCCTTAAACCAGTACCCTTGACTTAAGGGAAATAAATAATGTTGATCAGAAAGTTGAGATCTTAAAAGAAGAGTTAAAAATATTGTATTGTCGAAGGCTTTCATGGCCGGAATCACTTGGGTGCTGTATGGTTTCCAGGCTGTATGGCCGTGTTCTAACAGCATTCTCTCCTGACGTTTCGCCTGCATCTGTGGCTGGCATCTTCAGAGGATCCTCTGAAGATGCCAGCCACAGATGCAGGCGAAACGTCAGGAGAGAATGCTGCTAGAACACGGCCATACAGCCTGGAAACCACACAGCACCCAAGTTAAAAATATTTATTCCCACAGAAAAAAAAACTATTTGAGAGACTCTTTTTCTCAAAGCATGGATCTTCCATCCCATGCCAGGCAGATGTCTTCAAACAAGGGCCCATTCCTGAAATGTATGGACTACAGACCAACCCACATGAAGCTGCAGCTTTCTTTGAAATTCACCCCATGTCTTAGGCCCCCTGAGAAGAGCCTTCGTCTTTAATAACCCAAACATCCCTCTTCCCAGTGGAAAAGGCAGACAAGGTGCTGTACAAGTTCTGATTCTGTTTGTGAAGAATCGCATGCGATGTTTTTTTCTCTCCACGCAACGGACACACAGGTTTTCCCCATCCCTTAATTCTTCCCCCTTTCTTCAAGTCTCAGTGTCGGCCTGGACAGTTTTTTTCTTTCATTTCTTATTGGAGTCCTAATTCTGCTGAGATATGGCTCCCACACGCTAGAGAAAAGATACCTACAGCATATAATTAGAAAGTTATTCCCAAGAACAGACTTGGGATACTAGGCTGGGCACATAGAAATATATATATATATATATATACACACACACATACACGCACGCACGCACGCATACACCCTTCACAGAAGGAGGATTCTCTTTCAACCAAGAGCCCAGAAGCCCAGATGTTCAGTTCAACTTCATTGTTTTTAGTATAAAAACCATTATCAAAATACTGTAGGGTGTTCTCCCTGTATGCTATATCCTTGAAAAGTAATTGTTGAGAGAAAAAAATGAGTGGGCAACATCATCATCCGCTCCCATCCCTGACAGCTTTCTCTTGGACATCACTAATTCTTCCACCGCAGGGGGAACCAGTGCATTTCATCACATCTCGATTCAGGGGAAAGAAAACAAGATGGCCGACAGCCAATAATCCTTCATGCAGTTGGCTTCTGATGGTCCACTGAAAGAACCTGACACAGTTATAACTTAAATAGCCTAGTAAACAGCCACCACTGGCCCTCAGAGCGGGAAGGCAAAAGTGATTAAGGTAGCAGCATGTCCTGGGATGGGAAAATCCCATAGAAGTGTCTGTCAAATTGCCCCAGAGCCCACAGTCAAGTTTGGCCTGGGGTCCCAAAAGGATACATCTATGCCACAGGAGCTCCAGCTCCCAAGAGCCTCCTTTCGATGCAGAGGAAACCATACAACTGTCCAAAAGAGGAGGACTCCACAGATGGTGGAATCTGCCAAGATTATCACCCCATGGAGACAGTCACCATTTTAGTTTGGGGCCATTAGTTGGAGACAGAGAGTGACGGGGGGGGGGGGGGGGGCCCAAGAGAAAGCCTGGGCTGTTCTCTTGAATACTGATTGATTGCAAGGATGGGTGCAGATAGGGTAGGTAATGTCTGCTTAGAGCACTGACTGAATCACCTTAGGGTGACACAATGAGAATTAGCTATCCCCATTGTCCAGCCAAGCATACCTTGGGCCAGGAGGGAAGTTCAGCTGTCAACCCCCTTCCCACCCAGGCTTGATACACAAGAAGGATTCCAGAATTCTCTGAGAGGCATCCATTTTGTGAGGACCAGTGTCTTGCTCTTATGCCAGTCTTTGGCTTTCATGACATTGTGGCACCCCTTCGTGGAAGGAATCATCTTACTGCTTACAAGATCACCTAATTCTACAGGTACCATTGTCCATTCTTTCCAGGATCCTTTATGTCCCTAGCTGCTGACTGAGCCTTCCGCCCCGTTTGAGCAAAGTTGTGAGATCTTCACAGCAGTCACTGTCAGAGGCAGGGGCAAGGAAAGCTGTGGATGGGAGGCTGCCAGCCATGGTAGGCCTCCGGTTGGCCTAGCAGACAACTCAGAAGTTGCAGTCCATGTTCCATCAGAAGTAAGTGAGGTTCTTGATGAGTCCTGTTTCCAGCATCCTTTTTATTGCTAGAGCTTCGTTGGAGACATTGTGCTCTGAACTCTGCAAGACAAGTAACAGGAAACAAAGAATGGGTAATCATGGCCCCAAAAGTGCAAAATCCTACAAGCATTGAAATCCATTTGGTAGCAGCCACAGTGGGGCAGGTGTGTGTACTAATGACTCTTTAATGGGGGTCCCTGGCCCCTCAATGATGTGGCTAGCCTCCACTCGGGCCAGGGCTTTAACTGCCTTGGCCCCCGCCTAGCAGAACACTCTTCCTCCAGCCATCAGGGCCCTGCAGGACCTGGGACAGTTCCGCAGGATCTGTAAAATGACGTTGTTTTACCAGGCTTTTGGAGAGGCTGGCCACTGATTTGCCATCCCCCATCAACCCCTGTATGACATCATACTTGGTTGATTTTACTGTGTACTTAGCCCCCTCCCAGGGGTGTAGAAGGTCTTTTTCTGAGTTGTCATCTGTTGTTAGGTCCCTGTTCCTGTAAAGTTTTACATGATGGTTATGAGTTTAATATTAACTTAATGTATTTTATTGTTGTACACCACCCAGATCCCTTCGGGGTTGGGCGGTATATTAAATTTAACAAACAAACAAATAAATAAATTTTAAGTATTCAACAGCACCACTAGATCAGATCAGCAGTCCATCTAGTTCAGTTTCTTGTTTCACACAGTGGCCAATCAAATGCTTTGGAATGCCAGCCAACAAGGCATAAAGGCCAAAGGCTTCCCTCTGCTGCTGCTTCTAAGGTGACTGTTTCTGAATATGGATGTTTCCTTTAGATCTCTCTCCATCATGGCGGGCTCAGAGCTGTTATAACAGTCCACTTACATAATAAAACCATATCAATTTCAATACAAATACAGTTTCAATGCAAATAAAATCCTAACCTTATAGTGCCCCAAATTGTATAAAAACCCCAGCAACTGACAAACATGTTCTCCAAGAATCTGTAGAAGGGACGGGAAGAGGAGGGGGAGGGGCAGGAAGGAAGGAAGGAATAGAAAAGAAAAGAAAAGAAAAGAAAAGAAAAACAAAACTCACTACCATTGACTTCATCGTTATTTGCTCATAGTAGTGTATGGTCTGCTTCTTGTTGGAGGAATCTGGGTATCCAAAACCAGCAATATGTACCACGTCACAGAAGTGCAATGCTAAGGTGATGGCCACTAACCCAGTGGTTGGTTTCTAAGGCAGAAAGAAAAAAAATGATGCATCACAATTTCTGCTGGACTGGAGTCCTGTTTTATCCTCTTCCCGCTACGTTGTTCAGCTGGTTAAGATAAAGGTGAGCTTTGAGGCTTTGATGTCGCATGAAACTTCTGCTCAGCTTCTCATTTCCCTTTCTCTGGCTGTCTGCATTTCTAAACTACTACTGTTTCTTGAGATTCTTTGAACGGGAGATGGTGGAGATCAAACAGAGGGATGCTGGGTCCCCCTGCATTCCACGCATGTGATCTAACACAGATGCAAAACCCCTAGACATCATATATAAATTTCAGCTCAACAGGCATCCTGATACTTTCATTTCCCTTCTCCTCCTTGCTCCATGAGTCTCATTTCTCCAGGAGGGCAAAGAATCCCAAGATATGACCATCATCCCCTGTGTTCAAAGGGAAGGCTGGTGCCCATGGATGGTGCCCTAGTTGTAGAACACCTTAACTGGGGAGGGACACTGGGTCAATAAACAAGTTCATGGTTTGTCACTCTTTTGATGCATGCTTTACTGAGTCTCTATGGGCTTATGCTGATAGGCAGAAAAACTGAACTCCTGCCATAATGGTTCGTTTAACCAAAAACATAATGGTCCTATCACTTACTATCCTGCTAAAAAAGAGGGATGTTAAACTTCTGCTGTTAAGGCAACTGTCTATTCTGCCAATCTGTATCTGACGAAGGTAGCTCTGACTCTCAAAAGCTCATACCCCCAAATCTTGTTGGTCTCTAAGGTGTTGCTGGATTTGAATCTAGCTATTCTGCTGCAGACCAACACTGTTACCCTCTGAAACTACCCTGCCAACAGCATTCACAGAGCCAACGTGGAGTAGTGGTTACGAGCAGGTGGATTCTAACCTGGAGAACTGGGATTGATTTCCCACTCCTTCGCCTAAGTGGCAGAGGATTATCTGGTGACCCAGTTGCGTTTCAACACTCCTACATGCCTGTGGGTGACCTTGGACTAGTCACAGTTCTCTCAGAACTCTCTCAGCCCCACCAACCTCAAAAAGTTTCTGTTGCGGGGAGGGGAAGGGAAGGGAAAGATGCTTGTAAGCCACCTTGAGTCTCCTTAAAGGAGAGAAATGTGGGGTATAAATCCAAACTCCTCCTCCTCCTCCTACATATTGTGTGTCTCTCCCCCCAAAAGACATATTTTACCACAAGGTCTGGAATAGCCCACGACAAGATAGCTTTCAAATAGAAGCCCAATGAAGGGAGACAGGAGAGCTCTCCGATCTGTCGCGGACAGGTCCTTACTCCATTCTAAGGATCTGGGGAGGGGAAATTTCTTTTGCTCACTCTCAAAACTTAAACCTAGAGAACCCATTTCCTTCCTTTCTTCTACTCTCTTACCTGTTTAATCTTCCGAAGATTTTTCATTGGAAGCTTAAGCAATTTAGCAGCAGTTATTTCCATGAAATAGGGGTTGAGAATTCGTATTTGCTCAGGATTTGCATCCCAAATTAATGGGGGCTGCTTCCAGAAGCCCTTCCGAATCTAAGGGGGAAAAACAACCAAGGGGGGGGGGGTTCAGTTATGAGCTTTTTACTCTTCAGAGAAGAGGCAGAGATGGCATTAATATTTATGAGGAAGAAAGGCTGAAAAACAATGTAGAGAGACTGCTTAATTTAAGCAAGGACTTTCTTATGTACTGGAATATGTAGAACCTGAACTTCCCATGCTTTAGCTGGGAATCACTCTTGGCTGCCCACAGATGAAAATATCCCTGAGTATATCCAGAGTGTTCTTCCATGCCCCATTAATGTACTCCTCTGACATTATTAGAAGTGCACAGGTAAATTCTCTTACCAGTCCTCACCCACTTGACAGGGACCAGAAAAAGTGTCACCAGGCCCCCTAGCACCCACGGGCACCAAGTTGGGGACCCCTGCCCCCTGTGGTACATTATGCTCATTTTCACAGATGGAGAGGTTAGCCAGATATATTCCTTGTCCAAGGAAATGAAATATGACTGTGGCTGAAACAGCACTTCCAGATCCAATGACAACACAACATCAGCCTGACTGCACAAGCACTCAGTAACTATCTACCATGTTTCTGGTGTAAAGGGGAAAGTTTCCAGGCAAAAGGAACTCAGTTTTCAGACGGACCTGTGCCTTGGAGCAGCCCAACTCTCTCCTCGCTCCCTCCCAGCAGCTTACCCTCTTCTTGTCATGGAGGATTGTTTCCATCCACTGGAAATCCATAGGCTTGAACGCCACCAGCACCAACAAGGTGTTGGGGTTATTATCCGTTTTGGGGTTGAAGTGGGCTGACTCTGGGTAGAAGAGGCGCATAGTGGTCTTGGAGCCCACGTCATGCTCATAACCATGAACTGGTGCATTGTTCAATCTGTGCAGAGGGAGAGTTAGACAGTCAGAGAAAGTTGCATGTTGACATTTCAGGAAATGCAGCAGATTAGCTACACCTCTGGATAGTGACCACCCACCCCCATGCTGCGCTACAGACTGCTTGCAGTTACTCCTTCCTTTCCTACTGCACTATCTCTAGCTGCTTCTTTGATGTAGGCCTGGATCTCCTAAAAGCCAAACACAGCTAGGCATTCCTCCACTGTGTGTGGACTGGACTCGAACTGAGAACCCCGTTCCTTCAGCTTCCCCCTGGCACTGCTGAGGCCATCAGCACACTCAGGCCTAGTCAAGCTAAAGACCCTCTCCTCCACCTTCTAATTACCACTACTGACGATCTCAGCAAGGAAGGAGGAAGCTGTGAGGAACTCTTCCACTGGGCCTGCACAGAGGCAGAAACCCTAACCTGCAGTAGAGATGAATCATATCTGACTTCTGAGAACAAGCTTGGCAACCTCTTTCTGGAGGGAGGCAGTATGTTGATGTACTGCCACCATGATCTGAAGAAGGAACAACAGCCAGAGGAGCAGTGGGGAAGGGGAAGGAGAAGGGGAGGAAAGGAAAGGAAAGGGAACGTGGAAGGGGAGGGGAGCAAAGCGAAGGAGAAGGGGAGGGGAAGGGGAAGGAAGGAAGGAAGGAAGGAAGGAAGGAAGGAAGGAAGGAAGGAAGGAAGGAAGGAAGGAAGGAAGGAAGGAAGGAAGGAAGGAAGGAAGGAAGGAAGGAAGGAAGGGAAGGAAGGGAAGGAAGGAAGGGAAGGAAGGAAGGAAGGAAGGAAGGAAGGAAGGGAAAGGAAGGAAGGAAGGGAAAGGAAGGGAAGGGAAAGGAAAGGAAAGGAAGGGAAAGGAAGAGGGAGGGAGGGAGAGAGGGAGGAAGGAAGGAAGGAAGGAAGGAAGGAAGGAAGGAAGGAAGGAAGGAAGGAAGGAAGGAGAAGGGGAGGAAAGGAAAGGCCGGGCTGCTGGCAAAAATTGTCTCCCTGTGTCCTGTTTGATTCCTTAAAAGTTACCCAGCAGTCCTGATATCGTCACACTGAATTTCCTCACCCTGATGTACATCATCTCTAGTGAGGAAAAGGAAGCAGAAATGTCCAATGGGATGATGCCGGGATACAAAGCAATGCTTCACAGCATCTCAGAAAAAGAACACAATGCAGTGCAGATTTTCAGCAATAGTCCCATCTTTCCTGTAACAGGCTAGGAAATGAAACTGGCTGTACCAATGACAGCCTGTGGTGTACAGAAAGACTGGCCCTTCTGCAGTGACAGATCACAAGCCCAAGCATCGCCTGTACCTGATCACGACATCGTATTTGTTAATAGTGTTTCCCATGGAACTGTTTCTGAGCCGGTGTCCATTCCCCACCACTGCGCATCTCCGGCACTTCATACTGCAAAAAGAGAAAAACTGACATTTGAATTCTAAAGCCAGGAGTGGGGAGAAACCAGGTAATGAAACAAATGCACCCACATATGTCCAATTACTTAGAAATCAGGATGACTGAAGTGTGTTAGCACACACACATGGGCAGAGGGAGAACAGGAAAGCATTGCTGCATGGCCCAGGTCTGTAAATTACACTCTAAGCTGTTGGAGGTGCTATACAGAAAGTTTTCACACATCTACTAAACCAAACATGACTAATTCTTCCTTTAACTAGACTCAAAGATGTGTAAATATTTTCCTTGGTAACTGTTGATCAATTATGCACATTTAGTTGGTGGGGGGTGGGAATAGAAGCATAGAGAGCCAGCATAGTGTAGTGGTTAAGAGCAGGTGGATTCTAATCTGGAGAACCGGGTTTGATTCCCCACTCCTCCACCTGAGCGGCAGAGGCTTATCTGGTGAACCAGATGTGTTTCCACACTCCTACATTCCTGCTGGATGACCTTGGGCTAGTCACAGTTCTTCGGAACTCTGTCAGCCCCACGTACCTCACAAGGTGTCTGTTGTAGGGAGTGGAAGGGAAAGGTGCTTGTAAGCCTCCTTGAGTCTCCATACAGGAGAGAAAGGTTGGATATAAATCCAAAAACATCATCTTCTTCACATTGCCCTTCTTTGCAATCAAAATTCTCTCTCTAACGCAGCACAAGAAAGTAACTTCAAAAACCACACTCGCTAGTTGTAATGCTTCTTCCTAAGTGCTTCACATAAATTTTCTTAGCCATCATCATAACTGGCACCACTTCTGCAAAGCTAGTCACTGACAATATTTCCAGAAACATGAAAGAGGCTGGCAGACTCCCTTGAAACTACCCAGGGCTGCATAAGCTCGGAATGGCAATTTCCTAGCACATGGCTCATCCTATTAGCCAGCAAGTTGCCCTGGGTGTTCTTTTTCATGCATAAATATTTATCACCAGTGTTTAATCCATACAAACCCAGGGGCAAAAGAATTCATTTCTCTACACACAAAATATACACTGAAAAACCAAAGGAAAAGGAAGTAGCTGACAAGAGATCGGGCGTACATTTACTTCAGTTAGCATAAGTGTCAAACTCGCGGCCCTCCAAATGTTATGGACTACAGCTCCCATCATCCCCTGCTAGCCTGTTGAACCTTCTTGCATTTCCTATCCACAAAATGCAGACACTGCACCATGATCAACATGACGTAGCAGCACAAAGCAGTTAAGAAAAGGTGGGCTTTGTGTCCTGCAGTAGCATAGACCTGGGCCCATAAATCATGAACAAATCAGTCCTGCCATGCATTAGTCTTCGTATCGCTTTAATACTTTGTGGGTTCAAGAAGAAGCTAGATCGGGGTTGGGAACCTGCAGCTCTCCAGATGTTCAGGAACTACAATTCCCATCAGCCCCTACCAGCATGGCCAATTGGCCATGCTGACAGAGGCTGATGGGAATTGTAGTTCCTGAACATCTGGAGAGCTGCAGGTTCCCTACCCCTGAGCTAGATATATTGCATGTCTGGTGTTCTTACCAGAAGCGTTGCATCGCACTGACCTGCCAGCCCGCTAAGACAGCGTGGTGTAGTGGTAAACAGCAGGTGCACTCTAATCTGGAGAACCGGGTTTGATTGCCCGCTCTGCCACTTGAGCTGTGGAGGCTTGTGCACTCCAACACATGCCAGCTGGGTGACCATGGGCTAATCACAGCTCTCTCGGCCCCACTTACCGCACAGGATGTTTGTCGTGAGAGGGGAAGGGAGTGGAGATTGTAAGCCCCTTTGAGTCTCCTTACAGGAGAGAAAGGGGGGATATAAATCCAAACTCTTCTTCTTCTTCAAATTGGAAGATAAACCATATACATTTCTCCACTCTCAAACTATTTCACCTAAGCTGCAGCTGACTGATAATTTGGCTTCTTGCACTTCTGCCCAAATCACCCCCCGCCCTCTTTCTTTTTCTTTCTTTCTTTTGTTTTTGCTCTACTTCCATAACCATTATGCAGAGGATTTGCTCTGTTCTAACACCGACAGACAAGCTCCTGGCAATGACTCAGGGCTATGATACAATCCAGAGTCTCAGACTGTGGGTCAGACACTGGATTAACAACTGCAGTCGAGGAGTCTGATGAATTGGCAAGAACCGCTATGCAACTTCTTCCAATGGAGTCTCCTTCAGGCTTTTTGCGGGAAAAGGTGCCTAGAAAGCAGGAGTGGTTCCTCAGGAGTAAAAACCCCCCCCTGAAATCCTAAGGTTGGGGGCACGGAAAAGCAAACCTGGTTTGGCAGATAGAAACTGAAGATGACTGGCCGGTGCCGTGGACATGAGCCAAGGTGGATGAGGACCTGCCTTTTTAGCCTGGAGACAGAAATACAGGTCTTTCTCCAAAAGAACTCAAGGTGAACTGAATGAAAGATCACTGCTCACGGTGTATGTATATTCATCACAATTTTGCCCCTAGTGAAAGGGCTTTGGAGATTTTTGTATCGTTTCAAAAATCCCCGCAAGCCTCTTTGACTGGAGACAACAGGGAGACAAAACAAACATTCGTGTATACACCAAGGAAAAGCAAAGTACGTATCTCACAAACAACTGCCGGCTCTCTCAAAAGCAATATTCTCTCTCCAGCCTAATACCTGGGCAGACGGAGGAATTCTGGCAGGTATATTTTTTTCCCAAAGCCCTGCTGTGCTGAGGCGTGAAATTACCTCATCTACCCAGCTATCAAAAATAGCAGGAGACCGAATACTGAAAGACCGGCCATCAACCTTCTGCATTCAAGGCAAGAGATGGCTGCTTCCATCATACTCCCCCAGTTCTGAAGGGCAACGGTGTATCTTAACATATGAAGCAGCCTTATATACAGTCAGTCTGTCTAGTCCACTATTGTCTATTCCAGAGATCCCCCGTCATTGCACCTGCCACTACCTTTCCTGGTGACCACCAATTATTTTTAGAAATTGGGTGAGGTCGCAGGTCGCTTCTGATTAGCTACTGGAAGAAGAAGAAGAGTTTGGATTTATATCCCCCCTTTCTCTCCTGTAAGGAGACTCAAGGGGGCTTGCAATCTCCTTTCCCTTCCCCCTGCACAACAAACACCCTGTGAGGTAGGTGGGGCTGAGAGAGCTCCAAAAAGCTGCGACTAGCCCAAGGTCACCCAGCTGGCATGTGTTGGAGCGCACAAGCTAATCTGGTTCACCAGATAAGCCTCCACAGCTCAAGTGGAAGAGCGGGGAAACAAAACCGGTTCCTCAGATTAAAGTACACCTGCTCTTAACCACTACACCACGGCTGGAGATTTGATTGGCTGTGCATATTTTTAAAAATGGTTTTGGCAGCAGTTACCAGCATAGCCCAAAGAAAGACTGCAGGTAAACCACAGCAGTAATTCTGTCCAGATCTATTTTTTCCAGAGCTGATGAATGGCTGCATGCTGATTAGAATCTTTTTCTTTTTTTCTTTTTCTTTATTTATTTACATCTACAAGTTTTATTAGGTATGCGCGTTTTAATGCTATGATTGTGCTTGTTGTGCAGCTGCCCCAAATCTCCTTTGAGGAGAGGGGCAGGTTGTAAATCGAACAACCACCTGAAATAAATAAATGTGGTCTCTTTTTGAAAATACAAAACAACAATCCTAGCATTCCTAATAAATGTTTTGTGCCGCAGTGGCTTTGGAAGTGATTGTTCCAACAAACTACAGAAATTATTTCAATGAATTACCAAAATCCAACTGGGAGTCTCAACAAGGAAGCCACAAAATCCAAAGCGTACTTCAGTGGATTTCCACCTCCTCAACAGGCTATTTCCTGTTGTATTTCAGTGACAGCCGCCAGATTTATATTGCATTTCAGGTCAATGACCAGTCATTCAGTCTTCACAAGGACTTCATTGTTCACACAAAGATGAAAGTCATCAGGATCCTGGCTCTATCAGCTCCATCCAAAGGGGTGGGGGCTGAAACTGCTGCTGGAGGGGCCGTGCTGACGGATTCGCCAGTGTGTGGCCACCGCAGCCCTCCATGGTGGCCAAACATGGTGCAATGTGCCACTCCAGCATTCCTGTGCCCCAGCCCCCAGTGTAGCAGTGGAGGTCCGGAGGCATGGCCAGGGGACAAGCAGATGCAAGTCAGCTTTCATCGGGCTGCTGCCTCTTCTACGTTGGTGCCTGGGGCTTTGGACTTAAACCATCTTTTAGGTGGAATATGTCTATTAAGCCCAGTGGAGTTTTCCAGCCGCAGGGAGGCTTTTTGTGTGTGTTTTCTGCCTTCCCATGCTACCCTTGGGAATGGTGGGGCGGAGCAGCCGTGCGCCACACCCAGGTGCCTGGCCCATTAAAAGGGGCTGCCCATTAACCATCTCTCCCGCAACTACTGTCCCATCCCTCTATCCGGATGGGATATCTATCAGCATCCCCATTCAGTCCCTTTCGTTATCCACCAAGAAGGTGCTTTCAGCTTCCACGCCACCTAGCTTTCTTGACATCTCCAAAGTATGGATCCGTTCTGGTGACCATTCTTGTAAGCTATACAGTCAGAGCTCACTATATCAATTCATCAGCAAGATGCATGCCACAGGCCACTCTATCATTCAGTTCCCCATCAACACACAGCAAGGTCAGCACTGGCAAAGCAATTGAACAACCCTCCCATCACACAGCGGAGTTCAATAAGGAATCATCTCCATAACCCACTATGAATTATCTTCAGAGCCACGTCCATTTGCCAAGTAGCTTGTTCTTTTCTTTTCTCTTTGTCCCCAGCCTCCATTTATCACCACAAGGTCCTCTGCTAGCCGCTCTTCTTTAGCTTTCTTCTCTCCCCCACTACCTTTTGCTACGTTCCTTCCAATACCTAAAATGTATATGACATTTGAAGACTGCTGACTCCCACTTTCTGTTTTTGATTAACAACATTAAGAAGTGATGCATTGGGCAATTAAAAGTACATTTATGACAATGCCGTATTTACTCAGATGTGAACACTGAGAGTTACTCCCAAATAATGGCGCAAGGCATTGAGGCTCTGCTGTGAAACCCCAGGGGTCATGTCATCTCTGTATAGGCGTGCCAACCTCACTACCATCTGTAGACCTTGGGCGGAGGAGGGTGCATCAAGTCACAGCTGATTGATGGTGACCCCGTATGGTTTTCATACGTTTGGAGGTGGTTTGCCATTGCCTGCCTCTGTGTGGGTTGAAAGAGTTCTGAGAGAGCTGTGACTGGCCACCCAGCAGGCTTCGTGCGGAGGAGAGGGGAATCAAACCCCATTCTCCAGATTAGAATCTGCTGCTCTTAACCACTACAACACTGGCTTCACATAAAGCTGTAGGCTTTATCTACTCAGACTGAAGACTTTCCCAGATGGTTGTTATTCAATTAAATCCTCCAATTCAATTACCAATAAAAGCCAACTTTAGCCGAAGAAACTGAGCTTCTTCTTTCTCCATCAAACAAAATCTGTGCTTGGCTAGATTGGATTCACATCCCACCACAACACTCTTAGAATTACTAAACGGCTTGCATTTCAGAAGAACACTGTCTTTGGGGGCATTAGAAGATATGACCAAAATATTTCTGTGTGGACTGTGATCATCAGTCAGTGTTGAAGCTTTTGAATGCAAAACCTGCATGTATGAACCCATCCTGAGTCACAGGGTTAATGCTGCTATCATTCCCATGAATAGGAGCCAGGCCAACACAGCTGAGCCTTTAGGTTGGTTGATGGGACAAGAGATACATCCAAATCTAAATAAATACCAATAAACCTGACACCCCTTGGAAGCCCATGGGAAGAACATTGTCAGGATGATTTTATCTACAAACGAAATGTATGGTGAACAGCCTGGACCAGAACCAGGGACAAATGGGTTCAGATCCCTATTCTATGACAATCACCTTGGACCAGCTGGACACAGAT
Organism: Sphaerodactylus townsendi; assembly: GCF_021028975.2. NCBI lineage: Eukaryota > Metazoa > Chordata > Lepidosauria > Squamata > Sphaerodactylidae > Sphaerodactylus > Sphaerodactylus townsendi. The sequence goes on along the minus strand of NC_059436.1, from coordinate 11,647,744 downwards.
TCAATTGTCTATTTCCACTTATTTCCTCTTCCCACTACATCCCCCTAAATTATTTCTCAGGGTCGGGGGGGGGGGGGGGCAAGATAGTTTCATATGTCTGTCGGAAAATTTAGCCTAGATCCAACCCAAAATTTCTCTACCTAACCTAACTTGCAAGGATAAAATAGGGAGGAGGAGACAGAACCACGCATGCTACCCAGAATTCCCTGGGGAAAGGGTGGGATAAAAGCATAATGAACCGAAAAAAGGATATCTTACATCTTAAGAAGGGATACGGTATGAAAGATTTACCTTTGAATGCTTTCAGGCATTGAGTAACTTGTGATGGCCAGAACACGGAGGAGAATATCTTCTGCAAAGAGGAGAAAATTTATATTTAGTCCCCACCACCTTAAGTTCAGAAGTTTCCCTGTGTTCATATCACAAATATGTCTGAGGTAAAGACAGAACAATTGATCAAGACTCTCCAATTACAACAGAGAAGCAGGAATATAAAATGGCTCTCTGTGCTGCCTATGTTATCTGCAAAGAGATCTCTAGGACTTACAGATTAAGCAAAATGCACCTGTTACTCTTCCAAATAATACAAGCTAAGTGGAGCCTCCATATTTCCATCTCTTAACATCAGGTGCTGGGGTAGTTTTATCTCTTTACATTAGATGCTGGGGACCTTCATGTTCTGTTTGCAACATTTCCAGAGACATCAAGTTAGCCACGGTGTTGGAAAAATAATGGTGATTATTCTGACCCACTCAGAGAATTCTTATGATAGAGGGGGTGGGGAGAGGACAGCGATGGGGAACAATTCCCTAAGCATCATCACCTTCACAGATAAACATTTGCTGCCATATGCTCGGTTTGCAACTGAATGCACACAGTCTTTTGCCAACATTTCTTTGGCAGTAAACTATGGGTGGGGGGAGGAAGCATGGCCTTCTTCCAGGAAAGCACTGGATCTCAGGGAGTTTGGATTTCTTTTCCTATGTAAGAAACAGGGTTGCCATCCCCCAGGAGATCTCCTGGAATGGCAATTGATCTCCAGGTGACAGAAATCAATTCCCCTCGAGGAAAATGGCTCTTTAGACATGGGTTTAGTGGCATTCCACCCCTCCCCAAACTCTTCCCTCCCCAGGCAGCATCCCCACATCTCCAGAGATTTCTCAACCCAGAGTTGGGACGGAAGGAAGGAAGGAAGGAAGGAAGGAAGGAAGGAAGGAAGGAAGGAAGGAAGGAAGGAAGGAAGGAAGGAAGGAAGGAAGGAAGGAAGGAAGGAAGGAAGGAAGGAAGGAAGGAAGGAAGGAAGGAAGGAAGGAAGGAAGGAGGGAGGAGGGAGGGAGGGAGGGAGGGAGGGAGGGAGGGAGGGAGGGAGGGAGAAAGAGAGAGAGAGAGAGAGAGAGAGAGAGAAAGAGAGAGAAGGAAAGAAAGAAAGAAAGAAAGAAAGAAAGAAAGAAAGAAAGAAAGAAAGAAAGAAAGAAAGAAAGAAAGAAAGAAAGAAAGAAAGAAAGAAAGAAAGAAAGAAAGAAAGAAAGAAAAGAGTTTTATTTTCTACTGTAAATCACTTTGGATATTATATAAAAAGCAGGCCACTAATAGAACAAAGTAATAAGTAGCTCAGTAGATCCTCAGTAGATCCGGATCTCAGAATGTTTTGAATATCTGATGTTCATGCTGCAGCATAGAGAAGTAACGAGGAGTGGTGGGGGGACCCAAGTTCAAATCTCTACTCAAATATTCACTCAGTGACTTTGGTCAGTCATAATCTTTCAGACTACCCTATTTTAGAAGGTTGCAGGCAAGGGCAACATTTGGGATTAAGACAGAAACATATACATAGTCACAGAATTCCCTGAAAGAAGAATGGCTTAAAAAAAACCCCTATCCATTCCTTGGGCTGCCAAATTCTGTCTACTCTAGACCATGTACCTTTGGGATTAAAACTGTAAAGCTTTCAGGTAAATCAAAGGCTCCTAATCATCTCCATTTATCAATGACCCATCCCCAGGATTTATATGCTTATGGGCGCATATAAATAGATGCTCCCCCCAGCATTAAAGCTTGTTGACTCCCTCTTTTTGCCAGCCATGTGACAGATGTTGTGGCCAGCAAACTGAAAGCTAATTCATTAATCTATCTCCAGTCATCTGCTCCCCTATGCAGCCCACCTGGTCTTTTCTTTTCTTTCACTATTTAAAACACACTCTCTACATGTATTCAATTAAATAGAGATTTGTCTCACTTTTCCCCAAATGGCATAATTTGGGGAAAAAACACGGTTTTGCAGAAGAGGTGGGAGGAGCTGGTTAGTGACTTCAACAGTTCCCAACCAATCAGCGCAGGCATCTCAACCTCAAATGAGAAGATGCGGCTTCTACTTAATTTAATTGGGGATGGCAAAACGTGACAAGTATACTTCTGCCAGAGGCATACTGCTAAAATTATGTACATTTGGATGCATCTCAAAGTCCAAAGGCTAACCTGTCAGGCAGTGTACACACACACACACACAAACAGCTGATGAAGTGGTAAAAATCATTCATGAATTTTAGTCTGCTGGGGGGGAGAGATATCACAGGGTTAAATGCTTTAAAATCTATATGGAGGAATCAAGACAGAAGGTAAAGGAAAAGTTAGTCCCCTGTGGAAATGCCAGGCGATTACTGACCCATGGGGGCGATGTCACATCATGATATTTACTAGGCAGACCATGTTTAAAGGGTGGTTTTCCACTGCCTTGCCCAGTCTTCTGTACTTTACCCCTAGCAATCTGAGTACTCATTTTACTGACTTCAGAAGGATGGAAGGCTGAGTCTACCTTGAGCCAACTACTTGAAACCAGCCTCCGTTGGGATCGAACTCTAGGTTGTGAGCAGAGCTTGCACTGCAGTACTGCAGCTTCACCCTGCGCCCCAGGGCTCCTCCAAGATGTAAGGCAGAGTATAAATATTTTAATAAACACATACATAATAAATTTATTAGACGCATCATCGCCTGCATGCGCCATAAAGTGATTCAGTAGTGCGACACTGTTACCGTGCCGTCTGCTGTTTATGTCAAGATTAGTCTTGGATGAAGAGGGAACGGACGGAAACCGGGTTCCACCTACCATACTCTACCACTGGTTTGCGGAAAATATTAAACAACCTAGTCCTAACAAAAGGCAACAAAATACACATTGTCTCGCTGCTTTTCATTCAGTCGTGCACTACTGGCTTAGAAAATTAATAGCAATGCAAGAACAACCCACAGAGGAATGCAGATAAGACTTTATTATTTAATAACCGGAATTCAACAACTCAAAGAAGCACAGCCCATGAGAGTAATCAATTGGATTCAGCTGGTAGCAATTTCTACATCTAATTTTTCCCGTTATCCTGGAAAGAAGTTTTTGTCTTTAAAAGTGTCTTCTAAGGCCATTAAGCTGAAAATGGGTTTCATAGATTCCAGAAAATGCACACAAGCGGTTTGGAAGGCCAGAGTCAACATACTGCTCAAATCAAAACTTCATCCCTGTGATCCCCCCACAGTTAAACCTCCAGATTATTATTTTTTGGCTTCTTCTTTGTAAAACATAAATGCTCTTGCAGCTAAAATGATGTCAGACAAAGTATGTAGAATGTTGGTTTCAAATCAAGGAACAATTAGTGTTTGTTACATTGAGTTGCTGTATTTATGAATTTAGCTGGTCAAGTGCATCCTAACTCTACCACTGTACCCAATGCCCATGCATCCTGAATGTACGCATCTATTTGAAATAAAAAGCCAACACGCATATACTTTAATAACAAAACCAGAACCTGGATAAATGTGGGATCAGAACTGTGCATTCTGATGTATATGCACAGAATATAACAAAAATTACTGAACACATCAGCCTTTTTTCAGATGTTACATCTGAATATATCCACCCATCAGTATTGGGACATTGCACTTACGCATGATCGTCCTAATACATCCCATCACCATGTCATCAAAATAGGGTACCAAGTATATTTTCTGGTTCGGTTTGTACAAAAATCCCTAAGAAGAGTTATTTTATTTAGAAAATTAATGTGTAGTTGAGGTAGCTCTCAACTACTTGGCAACTGCATATCTCAGGAGGACTGTGGGTAAGGCACATACCAGATATCCCCCAAAGTACCATCTGAAAAGGGCAATGTATAAATTAAATTCACATGTATACTGTACAAAGACTATAGGGCATCCCTTATAATTTGTGCTCAGGGCTCCTATCCTGTGTTTAAGCAGCATCTCCAAGGAAATACAATGTAAATGAGAAAATCATCCAAATCGCTTTACATTTTAGCTGTATGCTATTTTAATGGTGGTTTCATTGGTTGATTTCACTGTGATTATGTTTCAGGGTTGTTGTTTTTTTTAAATGTTCCCTAAACAGATGATGTTGAAGAGGCCAGCTGCCAAATGCATAAGAAATCAGCACTGTGTTAGGCCAACTTGGGGGGGGGGGTGGGAGAGGGGGCACAGAATAAGAAAAGTGCACATTGTGTGCACATTGATCAAAATCAACAGCTCTATAAGCAAGAGAAAATGCTGAGTCGAAATTTCTACTCAACCCATAAAACAAGAAAGAGCATATAAGTTTTCATGACATTTTAAAATCCTGTTGTGACTGGACCTCTGAGTCCTTGGCAAAAATGAAAATATGGCAGCAAATAAGCTAGTAGCCAGGATGGACCATGGCACATAAAGGAGGAATCTCGTGGCCAAGCTATGCTAGTTATGAATTCTATCTTTGTTTGAACTTTCCTGCTGTTATCACTTTCATTACTACTTTGTCAACGGAAGTTCCTTAGAAGTGAGATCTTGAAGGCACAATTTTAAACAGTTCCAATGAAAAGGAAAAGTGGAAGGTGTCTCAGGAAACCAGGACGGATGTCTAAAGAACATACAACTGAGCTGAGCTGAGATTTAAAAGGGACATATAGAAGAAATGGGAACTTCTGTCTTTGTTTGAAGTTTCCTGCCGTTATCACTTTCATTACTGCTTGTCAATCAAGTGATACACAAGCCACAGATTATTACTACTGGCCCTTAAGAACCTTTCATTGTTGAATACACATATGCTTAAGACTCATGGCTGGGAGACGTTGCCTACATCATGTGAATATGTCCTAAAATTATTGAGCATGCAATAAAAACAGGAATAAGAAAGAACCAAAGACGCAGGATGAACTTCTACTGCTGAATATCATGATCTCCCAGTTAAAGGCCGGGAGAATGAGAAACTGACCCCCCCTGAAAGATGCTGCTCGGAGAAAGGACTGGCTCACATAATGTACCAACAAACAGTACACAAGTGCCATATTCCAGAAATGGGCTGTTAGCGGAAATCCTCCAACCAAGAGAAAAGAGATGAAAAAAGATGAAACCTACGAAAAGGGAGGCAAAAGACAGAATCCATGTCCCACAAACACAGAGCAGAGCAGAAAAGCTTACCGCTTCCTTTAGTACCATACGGCAGCTCATACAATGAAGGGGTCTTTTCCCAGAAGTAATCCTTTAGCTGTAAAAATAGTGGATGATCTCGTGTGTAACTGTAATGGTAGCAAAGGGAAAAGATCAGTCAGCGTGCTGCAAATTAAACAACTGCAGCAAACTTCTCGCCTTCCCTGCCTCTAAGACTCTGGGCTTGGCTCTACTGCAACATTTCTGTGGGTGGAATAACGTGTGTTCACAGAGGCCCCTTCCGCACACGCAAAATAATGCATTTTCAAACCACTTTCACAACTGCTTGCAAGTGGATTTTGCTATTCCGCCCAGCTTCGAAGAGCACTGAAAGAAGCTTGAAAGTGCATTATTCTGCATGTGCGGAATGAGCCAGAGTGGGACTTTCTCACCCCCCCCCCTTCCTTCCAAAGCCCAAAACGTCCCTCCATATGCTGCTCCAGGAGGGACAGAAGCAGCATTTCCAGGGCATTTTGGGCTGCTGCAGAAGCGGAGCTGAGAAAATCGCACTCCACAGGCAGAAATGCTCCAGGGGATACAACCTCCAGCCTTCCATGGGTCCCAGCCCAGCTCTGCTATCCCTAAGCCCAGAACAAGCAGAGGAGGACCTGCCAGCTTCCCCAGCAACCTTCTAGCCCAGTTACTTACTTTGCTATCAGCTGTGCAGCTTTCCTTTCCACCTCCCCCAGTGGACAAGTCATCTTGTCATCTTGCAAAGGGAAATAAAAACTGGAAGGCAAACAGGAAAGGAAAACATTGCCATTATTTTCCCCAGAATTCAGACACCCCGAGTCAGATTAAATCTCAGTTACAACTAAACAGTGGAGAAAGCAAACACTTCTCCTTTATTCCTTCCACCTCAAAGCGGGGGAGGGCACAATCCAAGGCTCTAAAGAGAGCCAGCATGTTGTAGCAGTTAAGATCAGCAGACTCTAATTTGAAGAACCACGTTCAATTCCCTTCTCTTCTACATGGAGCCTCCAGGGTGACCTTGGCTCAGTCACAGTTTTCTCTTGAACCAGGTTTCCACAGTGTTCAACAGCCACACGGGATGTTCAAGTTACAACAGCATTTCAACATTCCTGTGCTCTACAGAGCCAGCGTGGTGTTGTGGTTAAGAGTGGTAGACTCTAATCTGGAGAACCGAGTTTGATTCCCCATTCCTCCAGATGAGTGGCAGGCTACAATCTGGGGAACCATGGTTTTTATCCCCACTCCTACACATGAAGCCTGCTAGGTGACCTTGGGCTAGTCACAGTTCTCTCAGAATTTTCTCACAAGGTGTCTGTTGTGGGGAAAGGAAGGGAAAAGGAGTTTGGAAGCTGCTTAAAGGTAGAGACTCCTTAAAGGTAGAGAAAAGAAGGGTATAAAAACCAACTCTTCTTCTACAACAAATGTGTGATTTCAGCCTTCCCTAATGGCTGCCACTCCTCATGAAAGTGAACAGTATTTATTAACTCCTTTCCTCTGACTTGTTCCCATTGGACCCTCAGGTTAGAGGATGATCTGTTCAGACAGTCCTTTTTCCACTGTTTTTGAAGGTTACAGGATTTCATTGCTCTGCTTTTTTTTTGTATGCCTAACTTTTTGAATGTCATAATTGGCTTTGAATCTGAACAAGATCGTTGGACTACAAAGGAAGCAAACAACATGAAGAAATACATTTCAGCCACCGCATCATACTTCTAGGAAAGGGAGGAGTAGGGAGACAGATAAATAACCTCCACAGTGCCACTTAATTTCTTCTTTTTTTAAAGAAATACACTCACAGCTGTATGTACCTTTCCTCTCGGGATATTATATACCCCACCATCACCAAAAATATTGCCAATACTCCAAGTATCTTCCATCCTGAACAAGAGAAGAGACAACATGTTATAACACAAAGTCGTGTAAGAGACTAAAATATTATAAAGACAAAGTCAAGGAAGTGGGGGAAAAGGGGGGGGGGTTTAACTTGACTCACAAGGACTCTCACTGTTTAAGGTGAGTTCATAGGACCTGCTCTAAATTCTGCCTTGCTGTTCCTGAGAGTCATGTGATCCCCCAAAATAGCATTTCGAGGTGCATTTGGTGCTGCAGACGAAATTACTAGAGGATCAAAGTCAGTAAATCCAGGAGGTAAACATTTACGATACTGCAATATCAAGGGCATGCAGATCGTATCCTGGGTTCTCTACCTGGCAGTTTGTGAGCTCTTGAACAACCTGGATGTGCTGCAAATGTCTGCCCAGCGCCAGAGACATGGCCAATACTCTACCACTCTGGCATTGACTAAGCAGGGCTGATTAAACGACTGCCAGTTTTTTTTTTTGTCAGTCCTTTCATCAATTATATGTTATCATTACATCTAACAGGAAAGTCGGTGGTTCATGCCAATCACGAAAGCTGCAAGCCCACAGACACAGTAGCTACGTCTATAAATTTGGGGAACTTCCCAGATACACAGAAAATGTATTACTTTGTAAAAACGAAAAAGAAAGTGTAGCAGCCCCTCCCTCCACCCACACTCATAGTTCAGTGGTTAGAGCAGAAAACCAGAACAAATAATTTCAAAACACTTTGCACCCTCCACTAAATTTCTAATTAAAACATTAAGGTAACTTTCTACCCCAATGCTCAACATGAGCTGGGGTACAAAGTTACCCCAGTGAGCAAATCCAGGGATTTTTTTTGTTGGCGGGGGTGTGTGTGTGTGTTAAGAAATGAATAAATGGTATTTTTTTCCCTTTATGGTCATCATGCAACAGTTTCCAGTGACAATGCTCGAAAAGGACAAAGTGACCTTTGCGTCCCCTGCTGGCAATTATTAAAATATATGTCCTGTTTTGTATAACGTGGGCTTCCTTCTTACCACAACCCCAATGCACTTCCACCGTGACACAAGCCCTGAGCAAAATTATCCATTCCATGAGCAATGTAACAACCAAACGGCATCTTCTAAAATTAGTAAAAAATAACATTTCATGCGTACCCCTTCTACATAGCACAAATGCTCCAATTTGCAGTAAACTGACTTGTTTCAGTGGTTACATCAACCAATTAACACGTATCATTGCTCAAGAAATAAATGAAGTACTAATGGGAAGCTTGACTTAAATCAATATTTTAAATTGCCCCTTGCTCTTAGCAAATGTATAGTGCAGTCCTATGCAGAGTTGATTCAGTCTAAGCACGCTGAAATCAATGGGCTTAGACCAGAGTAGCACAGGATTGCACTATAAATTATTATGCTTGAAATCAATCTGCCTAGTCCCAAATGAAGTCCCCCTCTATACCCTTCCCTCATCTTTCTTCACAATTTTGAGCAAAAGTGTGCAGCACAGCAGGAGGAAATGGCAAAATGCCTTCACTTACGAGACTTGTTGATCATCTTTATCAGCATCTGACAAATCCCCCTGTTGATCTCATTGCGACTGCTATTGGTCACCTAGAAGAAGAAGAAGAAGGCAAAATTGGTCTCTCACATCACAGAAAAAGTTTTTCTAATATGTGGTCATTCCAGAGTCAGTGGCAGAGAAAAAGTAAAACATGAGGTGCAGTTGCACCCTAGAGCAGGGGTCCCAAAACTTTTTGAGCCCTCAAGCACCTTTGGAATGCAGACATAGTCACAAAATGGCTGCCACAAAATGGCTCCTGCAGGAGGCGGAGTCAGCCACAAAATGGCTGCTGCAGTTTACCTTCAATCACACAGAGAAGAGACTTTTGCTATGGTAGCAGCTAGTGCCATAACAACGCTTTTCAAAACCAACACTGCCAATTAACTTCACTGGTCAATTAGAAGCCTTGCTGGGCAAAAGCCCCATTCTCAAAACCCTTAGTCGCCACTAGGAAAAGTTTTAGCACCTACAGGCATTCCACCTCTTCATTTCAACAAGAGTTCGTTTCCATGCCAAATTATACTAAAATAATGAAATGACCAACCATAATCCGTTTATATGTTCATTAGAAACAATCTGCTCATTAGAGGTTAATGTTGATTAAACAAGACTTAGTTCCTTCAAGGTGTGGTGAACACAGCTTTAAACATATTTTATAAATATTGTCTTTGAATCACATTTGAAAGCAGCAGACATTCTAGTTCTGGATTGCAGTTGTAACTCTCTTACGCAACCCTTCTATCTTGAAAGTTTTCTCAAGTACACACATGCACACAAACACAAAATCTAGTATCCTGCTTTCAACAGTTGCCAGCTAGAAGCCTTTAAGGAGCCTATGAATAGGGTCTGGAAGAGAACAGCGTTCCCCTGAATAAGGGAAATAGGTTCTGGAAGAGAACAGCGTTCTCCATACACACACCTCGCCATAAAGAAATCATGTACTTTTTCTCCTCTTCCCTGAACCTGAGGCCAATAGATTTTATTTAACAGCTCCAAGTCCTAGCATTGAGGGCAACTCCCCACCCCAACTCGAAACAAAAAGCCCTGATTTCTATCCGCTTTCTACACAATATAAATCTCTGCGCACACTTTGCATCCACGCAACCACTCCTTCTTTTTAAAAAATCCAGTGGACTGTAGAAAGACAGCTTTGTGTGGCTGCTTCCCCTTCCCAACCCGATGAGGAAGTTAGGAAACTCCTGGATGTTTACAAGTAGAACAGGTTTTAAGACAGGAAGCACCTTTGAGGGTATAATGCCATATAACCTACCCTCCAAAACAGCCATTTTCTCCAGGAGAACTGATCTGTGTAGCCCAGAAATCAGTGTAATTCTAGGAAATCTGAGGTTCCTGAAGGGTCCCAGCAAATCCTAGCCATTCATGTTACCGCTCATTACCGAAATGCTCCAGGATGCTGCACTCTGGGGTCTTCAAAGCCTGCGGATCACATTATTCCAGAAGGCTGGAACCACTGACATCTGTAGGCAAATGGACGCTAGAGATAAAACTTGATCGGTAATGTTTGTATAGTGATTCGTGGGGTTTCCTCCATGAGAGTTATGCTGTAATTTGTTTTTATCACGGGCAAGTCTTCCATTTCTGTACTATATCTTGAAAAGTAATTGTGTTTCATTCATGTCGTCAGTCAGCCCGAACTTTCATTTGAACAGCGAGGCCTAAGAGTTCTAAATGAATAAATTAAATTTCCTGCCTAGTTATCTTTTTTTCTCTGTTAACAGACACCACACACTTTCAGATATAAAAGGTTTCCAAATACTGAAAGAGAAGTGAGTCAAGCAGTATGCCTTTTTACACATGGGGATTCTAGTCACTGGAAAAGACAATAATGCTAGGAAAGATTGGAGGGCGCATGATGTCACAGGCCAGTGGTGTCTGAGTGGTGCCATGTTTCATTTTTTTATTTCCCCCCCTCTGATTGCCACCATGCTGAATTAATATGGTCTTTATGTTGTTTGTGAGTTGGGAAGACTTTGTGAAGTTATTGAACAGGTGTGGCTTCAGAAAATTGTCTTCTGTGAGATAACAAAAAGCTAACAGGAGCAGTGGAGTGACCTTGGTGCCATGCGCTTTGGAACCATTGGAGGTGATAAACTGCCCAGTCTGAGAAAGAACAGGCTGACTTCGCGCCCTTCGCGGCTTTGTGCCCATTGACCTTGTGTGAATAAAGATGGTATATTGTAAGTGCCGAAAGACCTTGACATTAGTTTGTCAAACCGCATGCGGTATATAAAAGAGCGGGAAAAGAGCGGGTTTGTGCTGAACCCGCCCTTGCGGCCCCTTCGCCGGGCTGAAACAGTCCCATGGTTGTGCGTTTCCCCCTCCCCTCCACCCCCCCGCCTGCAGACAGGACCAACCCCAGGGCCATGATACGGCCCATTTCCCCAGTGTGGCTCTGTGGATGGGAGCCAGGGAGGGGTTTTTCAAGAATTGCGTTATGTGTGATTCTCTTGTTTTAACGCAGCTCACAGCCGAGGCCATTCATTTAGCCGTGGCAGCGAACAGCGTTAAAACAAAAGAATCACACATAACGCGATTCTAAAAAAACCTGGATTGGGGGAACACAGAGCAGATCCGCGTTAGGATCGGAATCCATGCAAAGCCCCCCCCCCCCCCCCCGGTTTTTTACCAGTGTTATCCCTGTTTAGTTGGCCCGTGCGGAAAGCACCTTTGCTGTTTGTTAGGCAAGGCCAGTGTGGTGTAGTGGTTAACAGCAGTGGACTCTAATCTGGAGAAACAGGTTTGATTCCCCACTCCTCCACATGAGCTGCGGTCTCTAGTCTGGTGAACTGGATTTATTTTCCCACTCTTATACACAACGCTTTCCCACTCTTATACACGACCTTGGGCTAGTCACAGTTCTCTTAGAACTCTCTCAGACCCAACTACCTTACAAGGTGTCTGTTATGGGGAGAGGAAGGGAAGGAGCTTGTAAGCCGCTTTGAGACTCTTTACAGGAGAGAAAGGTGGGAATTGCTCGTCCGGCTCTTGCTGCCTTTGCCCGTTTAGGACAAGGTAGTTTAATTTTGCTTCCATGCTGCTAAATGTGTATTCTGTCTACATTATTGCATTCTGCTTAAATAAACATATCACTAGCATTTCCATGCTCTTTTGTGACTTCAGTACAAATTCAGCAGACCCCTCGGGTACCACACTACCAGTTAAGCGACTAAGCCTACCTCACAGGATTGGTTGGCTACCTTGTTCCCAGCTTTGGGGCAGAGCTGGAGTCTTGGCAACCAAGAGTTTCCCTTGGCTTAGGGGAGCTTCTTGACGAGCAGGAAAAGAGGAAGACTCAGCATGAGATGGATTGACTCTATCAAGGAAGCCTCAGCACTCGTTTTGCAAGATCCGAGCAAGGCTGTAAACTATAGGAAGTTTTGGAAGATGCTGACTCACAGAGTTGTTAAGAGGCAGAAGCAACACCACGGCATTCAGCACGTGCGCACACATTCGGCACACTTTACAATCCTGTACTAATTTATTCTCCGCCTTTCTCTCCAATGGGAACCACCCAGGGCAGCATCCATTCTTTTCGCTCTTCCCCTTTACCCTCACAACAACTCCGTGAGGCAGGTTAGGCTCAGAGTATGAACAGCCCAAGGCCACCCAGCAAGCTTCCATGACAGATCATAAATCAAACCTGGGTGTTCTACATCCTAGTTCATCATTCCAACCTGTATAGCACACTTATATACTGTGGATTACATATCTTAATACGAAATTAAAACATTATGCATATTATGTTACAAGTTTACTAATGGAAAAGGTCCACCGCAGTGAAGTTTCATTTTCTAAACCTCAACACCACAGGTTCAACTATTCGGACGGCTGTAAGCAGCGCTAACAAAGAAATATTGTCAATTCTAAGGTGTTGTGGATGCAAGTGAAACAACAGGAGAGAATGCTACTGGAACATGGCCATACAACCTGGAAAACGCACAACACCCTAGTGATTCCGGCCATGAAAGCCTTCGACAATACACTGTTGATTCTGCTGGATATTCAGAACTTGCAAGGTAACAGAGAGCATATTATTTTCGCTGCCATGCAACAAACGTTCACAACATTATATTTAACCACGGCTTATACTTAAAGTCTATAAACAGGATCCCAGACATTAATGTTTTGCAAATCATATTACCGTTTCTCCAGGCATTTTTACTTACAATCATTCTATATGATTTTTTAAAAGAAAATAATTGGGGCGCTGGGGGGGACACTTTTTACTTTTCAGCAGCTTATTGACCAAATAAAGAGGTCTTCATTTTCCAAATTGTGAAGCATATGAGTGTAACGCAAAGAAATATTCACTTAGTCATTCAACAAAATTTTGTTCTAAAGTGTTATCTGACACACATCCAAAGATGCAGATAGACAGCCAAGCCGCTGAGTCTGCATCAGGCACCACACATGGGTCAGAAATGAACCTACCCATCACAAAGAAGACCAGCAGGGATATATCAAAAGTAGATTAGACTGTGCACATGGAAAGGGACCCAATTGTTCTGACTTAGGCCCCTTCCGCACATGCAGAATAATGCACTTTCAATCCACTTTCACAATTGTTCCACACAGTAAAATCCAGCTGCAAAGTGAATTAAAAAGTAGGCTGAAAGTGCATTATTTTGCAAGTGCGGAAGGGGCCTCAGTCACCTGGCCCAGAAGGCTGTCGGGATTTTTATCTGCTACCTAGAGATGTTAAATTTCTATTAAGTTTGAAGCCACAGAAGGAAAAGCAGAAATTTCAAGGGGAAATGGAATACCTGTACTTTCACATCAAGCCAAACTTATTTTGCTGATTTAACGACACAAAATGTATCATTTACACTTCATTTCTGCCGCCAAGTCACAACCAATTCTTTCTGAATGAGCAAACTGTTGTTCAAGACAAAGTTCTGGTGGTGGAAGGCACTGCCAAGTTGCAGCCAACTATAGCAACTATACTAAGTTTTCAGGGCGAGAGACATTCAGAGATCCTGGGCTATCCTGGTCAGGGAATTTAGAACTTAGCATACAAAACTGTATTATTTGACATGTTTATGAAACTTAGTAGTACAAATGCGTTAGGAGTATCATTCTATGTTCTGTCACTGCAATGGATTTAGAAGGGTGTAACTCAGCATGAAACTAAGCAGAGTAACATACTTCTAAGTCCATTTAAGTCCCTGGATTTAGAAGGGTGCAACTCTGCTTAAAATAACATTGACGGTTTTCAACAAATAAAATTTTAACTACAGACAATACTGAAAACAGGGAAATTTGCAGACTGCTGCATCCTACATTGTCTTAGACTATATATCTTAGATTTTTGCCATCTGAGAGGCAGGAAAATATAAACATTGTAAAAGAAACTATAACATTTTAGTATGTTATTTGGACAGAATCAATTGCATGTGGTCAGCACCAGAATTAGCAACGTATCTGGATATGAGGTTATACTTTATAATATTTAAAACATTAAACTCTTCATTAGTGTATTATCATCATACACACTTCTTGTTTATTTATTTATGTTTGTTTCTTGTGAGGTTTTTGTATGAATCCTGCCACTCTCCTGGATAAATTGGTGCAGAAGGAAAATCTATCAGAGCAAAATGCACCCATTAACATACAGAATCCCCCTTTTATAGAAAGGGAAACGAAAAGTCATAGAAATCCTGTGCGCCCAAATTTGCCCACAAAGCCAACTGGGAACACCACAGGTTTTTAGATGTGGACCAACTAAAATTGCAGTGGTAGAACTCCAACTAAACATTCATGCCGAAAGGCCAAAACTAGGCAAGGAAGCTTGCCAAAAGAAAAATGAGTTGAGAAAAGTCCCAAACACACCTTCACGTTTACATTTGACCCACTGTGGAAACTAACTAGAAGCGAAACTCCTTGGATTTGTGGAATTGAAGGACTGAAGAAACCCAGATAATCTGGTCAAAACTTACAGAACAGGGTTGCATAAACTGTCAACACCATACCATATCATACCATAGCTGTTATTGGTATCACACTAGTATTAGCAGCACACAATTTTTTTAAAAAAAGGTTACATAGTTTAAAATTAAGTTATAAAAATCCAAAATATAATATTATTAAAAGATTAAAAAAGGAAATAAACTCATCAAATCTGTCCTGGGATCACTTAAAAATGTGGAAACTAACAAGAAGTCTTACAGCTTAACATCACAATGAAGTTCTATTGCTGCTTGCAAGAAACTAGCTACGCCTTCACATATAGTTGGATCAGAAGTATTTAATAAATAAGAAAGCTTTAAAATATCGGGCAGTCCAATTCTATAGATTAAAATGGGGTCTATAAATTTATCATGGATCGCCTCATAAATAGTAAAAAAAGATGTGCATTACTGTTTCAATACCACCTGCCCGACAAGGGCACATCCTCTCATCCTGAGCGACGTTCTAAAACCTTCCATACCATAATGCAGAAGGCATAACATTAAATGTGGCTAGCAAGAAAGTTCTGTGTTGGTAGGGCTCTGCAGGTGATAGAGATACTCAGCTGCTTGACCATATTTAATTGGAATCCTCAAACCCAAAAGGACAGCAAAACTGTCAACACAAAAAGTTTCTTGTTGGCTAGCAGTGATTGCGTTCCTTCAGTAAATTCCTCCACTCCTTTGCTCAGTGTCTTCTTAGGTTAAATGTATGGTTCATTGGACTGCAGCACAGGCTGGGCTTGCCTTGACTCTAGCACCACGAATCCTTCCTCCACCCTCCTTAAAACTTATTCATGAAAGCAAAATCAAACCCACAAAAATTTGTAATACCCTTCGCAGATCTTGGCGACACAACGTGACTTTACAACATTACTCCTGGCATTCAATAGGTGTGCTCTATGTTTACAAACAGCAGTTCCAGTTTATGGAGTAAACCTACGGTTATCAACTCCTGAGTGTACAAAGATCTCCCTGCCCATGATTTTGGAGGACAACTACTATGAAGAATGGAACTAACCTTTATCCCAGCAAATACATATTCCCAAAACTGCTGAGATAGCAAGAACATCTGGGGAGGTGATTCTGCAGGAGAAATCTGAGGGTTAGGTTGTCAGCTTAACCATTCTACCTGATTCTCCACTGAAAATGTCCGTGTGTGTATGATCCGATTCCCCATTCCCACCCCACAGTTTCTAGATCCTGCTGAAGGAGTATTTGTTTAAAAGAATTGTGTTGATATCTCATAGACATAGGATGTACCAATCATCTCCTTCGAGAACCCACCAAGTGCATTTACCTTATGAGGAAACCACACAGTTGGGAACCCCATTTTTTCCCTAATGTATATACCCCCCAGTGCCTTCAAGCCTTCAGTCTTTATTTGTTAGCAATAGGCCTTTCAAATTACATAAATAAATCTACAGTTTAAGACACAATCCATGAAAGGCAAAAAATCTATCTAACACAGAAATACTAGCTTTTCACCCATGTTCAATTGGTTTGGATAGGGTCATTACTTATTACACTAGGTATCTCATTTTGGGGAGGTTACAGTTAAATAGAGCCCCTATGATTGGTACACTCTAGGACAGTGATGGCGAACCTTTTCGAGACCGAGTGCCCAAATGGCAACCCAAGACCCACTTATTTATTGCAAAGTGCCAACACGGCAATTTAACCTGAATCCTGAGGTTTTAGTTTAGAAAAAAAGGTTGGCTCCGAGGCATGCATTACTCAGGAGTAAGCTTGGTGGTAGTCGGTGGCTTTGCTTTGAAGCAACCATGCAACTCTTCCAACGGGTGAGTCACGACCCTAGGAGGGTTTACTCAGAAGCAAGCCCCATTGCCAGCAACCGAGCTTACTCCCAGGTAAAGGATCGCGCTTTAGTTCTTCGCATGAAAATCAGTGGGGTTTAACAGTGCTTAACAAGGTTACCTACACTGCTTCCCCAAAACTAGATCTTAAGTTTAATGCTAATAATCAAGCCCAGCGGCCCAGGTTAGCCTAGATGTGGGGGGGGGGGGGACTCTGTTTGCGCGTGCCCACAGAGAGGGCTCTGAGTGCCACCTCTGGCACCCGTGCCATAGGTTCGCCATCACTGCTCTAGGAGTTCTTCTGAAGAGCAATATCCCCCCACCCACACTCAAACCCAAATTCCTCACACTTCGGCCGCTTTAAGGGCATCTCCATACACAAATCTCTCTTATTCAGTACAAGAATACCAAATGGTATCCACAAAAGACGGCACCACCTTCTCTTTCATAGAGTAACACTAGAGCAGGAGAGAAAGGCGCCCTTCTCCTAACCAACAGCTGTAGAAACAACAGTTGCAAAGAATTTAGCTTTTGCCCTGATACAAGGAATTCCGCTCCAACTGTTAGCTGTCCTGTAACAGCACAACCAAAAGGATGGTCAACCTCTTACCTGCCAGAGAAGTAACTGTACCCGTGCCAGCTAATTATACCACATCCATCCCAGCAAGGACACCAGCAAGACAGGTTGCTTTCCCTGAGAAACAGACTCTACATCTTACAATGAACCTGAACAGCCTTTACAAATGAATGGATTTAAAGGAGAGTCTTCCTCCTTTGGCAGCTGCCGTGAGCAGAAGCCTACCTTAAGTCTCCCCGCTTTCCAGCACAGGCGAGTGAAGCAAGGAGAGAAGCAGACAAAACTTTTGTGCTGCTCGCAAGAATCAGCTGCCTGGAGCTGCAGACTTCCTCATGTGTCAGAAGTAGGGACACCACCCCATTCAGCAAAGGTAAACAGAATAAGAAGGGGGAAAAACCAAGCCACTTCACTACTCACACGTGTTCTGTAAGGCAGGTACGCCAAATGCTTGGCAACTGGAAGACACAATTGCATTGTTGGGAAGAAATATTGGAAATCTGGAATGTTCATGTGTTCTGCCCCAGTCCACTGGCTGGTTCTGCCCCTAGGGCAACATCTTCTCCTGCCATTTAAAAAAGAAGCCCTGGTCTCACAGTCAGATGAAGACACAAAACGGGACAACTCAAAACAGTAAGTGCTTGCAGGCATCAAGCATATATCCAGAAATCTTTCCACTCCGAAAGGCACAGAAGCAGCAAGCATTGTTTTCCTTTGGGTTAGATTTCTAATAATGCAACAGGTTCAATGCATTATCCAGGTTAGAATTTCAATTATGCAATCATTCCGAAGAGGCTGTGCTTCTTGGGGAAGAATCCTCGGATTTTCCCGATGCGGGCAAAACCTGACCTTTTTTGCCATTTCGCAGGGAAAGCAAACCAGAATGAGTGAACCAAGACTTCGGGTTTTTTCCCCTCCCTCTCACCTTTTCTCCCTCCCACAGGGAACTAGGTCCTCCCATTCCCCACCCATTGTGCTTTCCGACCCCTTCCCTCATGTTGACTCCCCTGCATCCTCCATTTTGTTGCTGCTACCGGTCAGTCAGTCTTCCTCAGGAAATCTCTTCTGCTACTGCCGTGGAGAGGGGACAGGATTGGTCCCATTCTGTCTAGCCCTCGAACCCCAGAGATCGGGATGAAGAGTGCTGCTTGCAGGTTGTAATTTATGTGGGCTGCTTTCTGGACCGACCAAAATACCATGGTGGGAAATTAAAACAAACCAGGCATTTTATGGAAATTTTACGTGAAAGTGGCCTTTTCCGAATGTCCAGTTTAGCACAGATTTCCCCAGTGGTCAAACCTTGGGTTTTGGTGAAATCATTCTGCATACCTCCACTGCCTCCCCTCCCCCCATCATCATTTCCCCCCTGATCTCTTCAGCTGCATTCATCCCACATGCTACTGCTAAAAACAACCCTCCCCATTAGCCATATTCTCTGCCCTGAACTCTGTATTCAAAAGGATTTTTTTAAACAAAATTCCATTGTATTAGGAAAGTAGCATTAGGATTAAAAGCACAAATTAGATTGATTTGCATGAGCTTTGTTAATTTTGCCTAATATTTGCAAGTGAAAATTTAAGGCAAAGATGCATTGCATCTGCACTTAGGAGCAAGTGAAACAGAGGGAAGTTGCAGTAACAAGATCTACAAACTACTGTATTGTCGAAGGTTTTCACGACCAGATTCAACTGGTTGTAATGGGTTTTCCGGGCTGTATGGCCATGGCCTGGACACAGTGTGTAACAGACTTCCCTCTGTGATACACCTCTGAAGATGCCAGCCACAGATGTAGGCAAAACATTAGGAACAAGATCCACCAGACCATGGTCACACAGCCCAGAAAACCCACCACAACCAGTCCATAAACTATTGTTTTTTTGTTGTTTTTTTGTAAAGGGAAGGTATGCTTTGTTTCAAGCTATGGGGCCCTGTTATCAATTGTGCGGAGGCGGGTTGGTTAAAAGTAACATGACCCCATAGCTTGAAACAAAGCACAGCCTATCTCCCCTTCACACAAAAAAACCAATCTATATATATAAAAATCTATCAGTGCGTTTTTCTGCTGACAGGTAATCTCCCAAACTACTTGACCGATTGCTTTGAAATTTTCACACATCGCATTCGCATGCGGCCAGGTTTCCATACTGTTTCCACACCCCCTGTTGTGTACATGTCACAACTGTGCCAGTTATTGTGTACATGCCACACCTGTGACAGTTGGAACCACAGTTCTGTTCCGCAACAGCGCCATCTGCTGGCCATCAAAGCAACACCCTCTGATACAAGGGAACCAACCATGCCTTCCTTGAAAACCACTGCCATCTGGAGTGAAAGGGATGGGGCGGGCCATTTGCACATGGCCCACCCACCCTAGCGGAGGAAGGGGAAGGTGAGGGAGCGTCCGGGGGTTTGCTGGACCAAACGCTCTGAAATTTGATAACAACGTAGCTCATGTCTCCCAGCGTGTTTTACGCTAGATAATTCGCCTGCAGGGGAAGGGGAACATTAGGGACAGGACCGGCCCACCAACCCTAGCAGAGGAATGGGAACGTTAGGGAGGGACTGGCCGGGTTGCCATGCAAGGGAACAGGAGAGAGGGAGGGGAGCGAGGGGCCCCTTGCCCCTCCCCTCCCTTGCAATCATTGTGCAATGACACATGTTCGAACCGTTCGCTTCCCCTTTTTTTTCTTTTCCACTTCACCAGACTCAGCCACAGCAACGCGTGTCCGGGCCCGCTAGTAACTCTACATAAGTAAAGCGGGGAGAACAGAGAACGTGTTGCTATTTTAAAAAATACATCTCTGTATTTTCTTCATTTGTATTTCCATACAGTGAATACTGAGAAGTGGAGAAAATAATTTAAAGGGGGAAAGTGTCCTAGAATTAATCTTTAAAAGTGGCATAATCCATTTTTCATTTGGTGCTAAGGACCCCCCCCCCCCCAAGTCAAAATCCTGAAAATTGTACACAGCTTTTCCAGTATTTTTATCCCATCTAAATTTTTCAAAGTTAGGCATAGTGGAGCTCATGAGCTTTCTACTTACCATCCTGTCTCTTCTACATGCTCTCAATGGAGTCTTCCCAGTGAGAAATAAACCTGACAGCCAAGGAAAGCTGAGTGCCCGTATCTGCAAAAAACCTACTACCCATATTTATATTAGTGAGATAGGGGAGAGGTTTCACCTCTCATGATTCTGCTGCCCTGGATTTACTGAACAAATATTCAGAGAAAATCATTTGGTTCTGATTAACTAGATGTTTGCTTTGTCCAGAGATAACAGTTTAGTTTTGCAGAGTTTAACCACATTCAGAAGTGCCCTATCTTCAGAAGTACACCAAGAAGTTGATGAACATTATTTTCTGGAATTTCCCCTCATATGGAGGACCTTGAACAAGAGAAAAAAGTTATCTTATTTGGATAATCAAACAAGCACCATAAATCTGAGTAAATCAAAATAGATAAGTATTGCTGGTTCTGTGTTTGGCACTCCCTAAAGTTAATTCTCAGGCATTCAGAGATTTAATTCAGATCAGGGTTACAATACACAAGGAAAGGAGAGTTAAGCCCTCCCCTGCTCGCCATGTTCTTGTCCCGAAATGTCTCCAAGGAGACATTCTTTTGCCCTGTTAGACTAAAGTGATACATTCTCATCTGTTTAGTCCACTGAGGCAAATCTCCTGGGACATTTCTAGTCGGGAAAATTGCATGATCCCAATCCAGACCGAGTCTCTGTGCACCATAGAACACATCTAGCCTGAGGAATATCATCTGAGGTTGGTTTGTGCTATTCCTATGCCCTCAAATTGTTTTCATGTTGATAATTGATGTTATATAGTTTTATGGTAGTTATATAGTTTTTTACTTTGTAACCCACCGTGAACAGGTATCTAGGGAGGCAGAATATCAATTTTCTAACTGAAGAATGAAAGGTGCGTGCGTGTGTACGTGCGTGCGTGCGTGCGTGCGTGCGTGGTGCGTGCGTGTATAAAATTAGAATATATGTATGGAAGCATACAGATTTCCTCCAAACATCCAGGAATCTTAACTCTGTTCATTGAATTGAACTATCACTGCTGTTTCCCCAAAAGCAGAGCTTTGGTAACTGAAGAATTAGTGTCATGGTTATATTGGTAATAATAAATCATTGACAATTTATTGTGTTATTTAGTGTTGAATCTTCTGTGAGAAATGTTTGTTGGCCTTAGAACTTTTCACTATAAGAAGAAACTCCAGTACATTTTTTTTCATTTAGATTAAAATTTGTATTAGTTTTTAAACAGGTTTACATCATATCGAACACATAGAAGAATCACAGAAAAACAAAGAACATTTCCCATAAGGACTTCAGAGCCCTTTGGGGGTGGGCACTATAGTAAGTTTGAACTATAAATAAATAAATACGTTTAGTCTGCACCAAATATTAACACGACAAAAGATATTACCACTTGCTCTTTAACAACATATATAAAATTGGATCTTTAGAGTTGCTATTAGTAAAAGTCACACTTTCCTCTATTGGATCTTATTTTAACAATCCCTAATTTTCAAAATTACTAATCATCAATTTATTTTTGGAAACACTGGTAGATAATGGTCTCTTCTGCACAACACAAATAAAACATCTTGATGACGTTAAAAGAAGCATTTTAGGGAGGAAGTATGCACAGCTTTTTCTCCAAGACGTCCTCAGGACATTTTATTTCTGCTCAACCCAGGGCTTTTTGACAATGCTAAACTAGTGGTCTTTTTACCCCAAGACAGGTTTAAGGCGTTTCATGCTAGCTGTGTGAAGATCAGGAAACTTTTTATTTTTCCTGCTCTCACTTTTGGTCTCTCTGCAGCTCACGCCTGACATTTTCTGTTGCTCCAGGGATCTTCCATGCTGTTTGCTATTTCCAAGGGCTGTTTTCTTTGCTTGCGTTACAGCTGGCTGCTATTTCAGCTTGAGAAGGAGGAGGAGGAGTTTGGATTTATATCCCATCTTTCTCTCCTGTAAGGAGACTCAAGGTGGCTTACAAGCTCCTTTCCCTTCCTCTTCCCACACCTTGTGAGGTAGGTGGGGCTGAGAGAGTTTCAAAGAACTGTGACTAGCTCAAGGTCACCCAGCAGGAATGTAGGTGTGCAGAAACACATCTGGTTCACCAGCTAAGTCTATGCCACTCAGGTGGAGGAGTGGGAAATCAAACCCGGTTCTCCAGATTAGAATCCACCTGCTCTTAACCACTACACCACGCTGGCTAAAATACTTGAATAAACTTAGTTTCCACTGCCGATGTCACACACATGTTGGGTTTTTTTCAAATTTTTTTGTTGTTTTCAATGACATGCCTTCAAAGCTACAAAGATATGAGAATTGGCAGCAATTCTCATATCGTGTCTTCATAGCTTCAAGCACACACACACACACACACACACACACACACACACACACACACACACACACAATGGTCTTGGGTCAGAATTCTGTGAACTGAGTCCTCATGATTAGCACCATCCAGTTGACCTTAGAAAGTTTGCATAAGGTGGCTGGAAAAAGCAAAGGCTAGAAGTTAATTTTTTTTGTCAACTGGAATTGCCAAGTCTGCATTCTCTCCCAGTTCTAGGACTGCCAGTGACCAGAAAAAAATTCCAGATAAACTGGCTCCCCCACCCCTTTTGGAAACAACCTCCAAACAAGCAGAGGGCAAGGTCTGTATTTTACCCTCAGCCATATATTTGTTTTAGGTTGTACACTTCAGTTGAGTCAATTATGCTTCAGCAGAGTGGCTTTTAAAAGCAGAGGAGTTTAAAAGAGGGTTAGGCAGATTTGTGGAGGATAGGACCATCAATGGCGACTAGCCTTGATGGCTAAAAGAAACATCTATAACCAAAGGGAGTACACCTCTGAAACAGGTGCAGAGAGGCAACATCAGGGGAAGGTCTTGACCTTTATGCCCAGATTCTTGGCTATCAAGGGTCACTGTGTGAAACAGGATGTTGAACTAGATGGGCCACTGCCTAGTAGTGTATAAGTCTTGTTACTGTCTCTAAGTGGACCCCAAAGACGGATCACCTCATGGTGCTGAATTCAAGTGGCAATGACATCAGCCCAGGTTGAAACCCAGCTAAGTTCTTGGGCTCCAGGACCTGTTACTTACTTAATTAATTAATTAAGAGTTCATTTTTATTTTGACTGTAATTAGCAAGCAAGTGGTAAACATTTAAATGTGACCATATTTGGTGCAGAGGAAACTGGGAGACCTCTTTTGTATTTTGTTTCTTTTTTCCTTTTTTGTAATATGGGGGTTTTTTTCCTTGTCTTTAGGATACTGGTGTCTTTATGTCATTTAACAAGTCTTAAATAAAATAAAACCAATAAAAAGGACTCGTTACTGAAGCCTCTTTAACACTGACTTCCTCTATTTGCTGTCGCTTCTCATGAACTTTCTTGATAATGGGGAAAACAATCAAACAGTTCATTTATACAAATGACAGCAAACATACAGAAGAAATTCTTGAAGAACCAGAAGGATAAGGATTGACAGGAGGACTTATATTCAAGTCATACACTTGAGTCAGGAAATCATGTTGCTTCTGTACCAACACCAGGCCTTGACGCAAAACCACACTTGCGTCTTTTCTCATGGTCTGATCCGATCTAGTTACGGTGGTTGAAGACCTCTATTGTCAAAATGTTGGCATCCTTCTCTTTTCACTCAGTGCAGTTCATCAATCCCTGCAATTCTTCCTGAAGCAACGGGACAGGTGATCTAAGTTACCTAATGCACATGGACTTTGGAGTACCACTCAGATTGGAATTAATCAACTGTGGCTCAGTAGCAGAGCACCGTATGGAAGATTCCGGAGCTCAGGCCCATCGCCATTTGATGGATCTCAAATAACAAACGTTGGGAAAGACCTTCCTCTGCCTGAAGGCCCTAGAGACATGATCTGCCTTGGTAAATGGAAGATCTGTGCATAATGTCAATGCAAACATCAGCAGTTGCTCATGCCTGTCTTTGGATTCAAAGACATGCTAAAGCTGCTGAGATACCTCCAGAGAGCCCCATCTTCCAGAGCAAGCTAAAAATTAATGGCCGATTCTGATATTGCAACTGTTAAGTACAGCCAGTTCATAGCTTTGCCTCTCTGAAACAAGTTGCGCATGCAGAAAATCCCAAACTTCAGGCCCTCACTTCACCAATTGAAAAGACCAGTGTGGTGTAGTGGTTAAGAGTTTCAGACTAGTATCTGGAAGTCCCGAGTTCAGATCCCCATTTGTGCTTGAAAGCTCGCTGGGTGACTATGGACCAGGTACCTTATCTCAGCCTAATCTACCTCACAGGGTTGTTGTGAGGATAAAATAAAGGAGAGGAGAATGATGCGGGCCGCTTTGTGTTCCCATTGGGGAGAAAGGTGGGGTATAAATGAATTTTATTAATTAATGTATTAAAGAATTCTAGTAGCATGGGCTAAGACAGACCTCTGCTTGACACAAGGCAAACCTCTTGCCGCCTTCATAAATGGTGTTGGGGGGAGGGGTCAGTCCAGCAGTGGGTTACAGCAGAAACACTCTCAAATCCTTGGTTTGGTTCAGCCTTGATATAACAGTCTTGATTGCCTTGTCTATGTGAATAAGTTTTGATTCAGACTGTGTAGACTACACAGTCTTTTTCAGAGATGTTGTCTGCAAGCAATTTCTATGTCTTAAGCATTCTTAAGAGACATACCAATTATTTACAATTGCAGAGATCCATTCCCAGGCTGAGAACAGAGGTGTCCAAGGAAGAAAAAGGCACTTTGCTTTTCCTGAGAATATTGGGGGGGGGGGGTTGTTGATGATAGATACACACCTCCTGCAAGCACAGGTAACCCATAAAAAAGTCAGTGGGCTGTTCCGGCTGGGCCGGAAAGAGAACAAGACACTCTTCTATAGCGTGTAAAGAAACCAGAGACCACTCTGTGGCAACTTAAAAACACAAGTCTCAGCTTGTGCTATACAATAATACGAAGGACACGGGTTTTTAGATACATGAATGGCTGCTTTATATTAGCTGCTATTTTTAAAAGGCTATAGAAATCAAATTGAGAAATGAGTACACCCACCCTAGAAAAACATCACAAGAGCACACAGGAGAAAGGATGTTAAGAAGACAGTGAAAAACAAATACTGTAAGGTGATGCAGCAAGAACAGCTTCTAAAGACATTGGGTTGAATCCAACCAGTTTTTTTTTTCTGCTGGTAGAAAAGGAAGAAGAAGAAGAAAAAGTGACCAGGTCAGAAAAGGAAGAAAAAGTGACCAGGTAGAAAAGGAAGAAGAAGAAAAAGTGACCAGGTCAACTCCTCTTGGCCCTCTCAACACCTTTCATTATCATCAGTATGGCATCTATCTACATCAACTGCATAGGAAGAAAAGAGGAACACAAAGCAGGGTACAAGGAGATCTCTTCTTTACTTGTGAGATCTCTTGTGGGATCTCCTAGAGATCTGGTTCCCATGCTCTTCAATGTCTTCATGAAGCCACTGGGAGAGGATATTTGGAATGGTCAAGCAGGATATCAGAATTCTGATAATACCCAACTTGCTTTCCTCTAGATCAGGGGTAGGGAACCTGCGGCTCTTCTGCCCTTGCACTGTGGCTCCACGAGCTGAGCCACCGGCCCCATCCTTGCCCGCCCTGCAGGCAGCAGGGCGGGTGCACCAACTGCCCACGGTTGGCTGGGCCACGCCACGGGCTTCCCCTCTCACCCGCCCCGTTGGAGCGGGGCAGGCGCTTTCCCGATCCGCCAGCTTCCCGAGCCGCCAGCTTCATCCTTGCAGGGCGGGCGCATCCATGCGCTTCTCAGAATGAGCGGAGTAAAAGGTAAAAAAACCCAATATATAAATAGCGTTATCTTTATTTTAAATGTCAAAAATTATCTGTGGCTCCAAGTGTTTTCTTTTCCCGTGGAAAATGGGTCCAAATGGCTCTTTGAGTGTTAAAGGTTCCCTACCCCTGCTCTAGATTGACTTCTACAGATTAGGGTAAACACATTTATACTTAATGCAGTGAAAACATAGTAGAACAGGATGATGCCAGAAAAGTGGTAGGCAGGAAGGATTACATGTTTTGGATGTGGGTTGGGCCATAATAAGCTGCACAAAGGGGATCAAAATGCTCCAATGCTACATAGCCTTCATACACTAATACAAACCTAAATGTAGAGGGGGAGGGTGTGAGAATCACATTTTGTATGAACAAAATGAACCGACAAACCATGGCCCCCTGCAAGGAACAGCTGAATCATGTTCTATAAATCAAACAGAGTGAAAACTGGTACATTCAATAGATTTTGGCTTTTTTTAAATTTTGGAGATAGTCATATCACCTCATCTTAAACAAGAATCTGTATTCTGAGTCACAGTGTTGAAGTGACCTCTGGGGGCTTTCTTCAACAGGAAAGGTTTTGAGGGTCCTCTAAATCACATTTATCTTTAGTCACATACTGATGCCAATAGCTGATCTCTCTTCCTTTACTTCAGCTCCAGAGGATTAAATCTTAACTCAAAGCAGATGAAAAACAATGTGAAATCAGAGTTACAACAGATGCTGAGCAAATCAGCAATCAAGCCAGTTTTGTACTCCACACCTGCTGCTCCGTTGAAAGGCTGAAGTATCAAACAAGAGATCTGCACAGGAAATAGCAGCGGAAAATGGCTTGTAGATGTAAAATGGCCTTTTCCCCACCACAACATAGACATCTGAGAACAATACCTGCTAGTTTCTTCTCAACAACCGAGGGCAGCTTCTTGCTACAGTGAACAGTCATTTACCATAGACAAGTTCCCAGTCTGGATTTAAGAACAGAATTGATCATATGGAATTCCAACAGGACTGTCAACTGCCAAACAAAATCCTGATATGCTTGATCCAGAAGTGGTTGGCAGCACTTGCAGAATCAGATGGTAGGATCTCTCAACTACGTAAGAAACAGGGCCACAGACAGCTCCAGTGTGAAACTGACGTTGTTCCAAAAGATGCAAAGCTCAACTGAGGCTGCTGAGAGGTGGGGCTGCTGAGAGGTGGGGCTTTTCAAATTTTTTAATATTTTCAGTTAGTCTCTGGAACCAGCAGAGAAGAGTAGCAGTGGAGAAGAGGACTGGGTCAGAAAGGGCTGAGTGCGCTCTGGTTTTCTTTTTCTTTTTAAAGGGCTTTTCTCAAAGCCACATCTTTTAAACAGTGTATTTTTAATAGTGATTCAAAAGGGTTCTCTCTTTTTTCTCTTTGTCCTGGGGCTGCTGAGAGATGGGGCTTTTCAAATTTTTAAATCTTTTCAGTTAGTCTCTAAAACCAGCAGCGCATGCCTAACGGCGCACGCAGTTATTTTACTAAATAAGAACGTATCTTAAGGGATAGAAAAGGGTATAGAAAGCTTAAGGGGGAGGCACTCATTTAAAGTCAATACTTGAATATCTAAACACAATTAGATATGAAGGCAGGAAGCCAGCAGGGGGGTGGGGGCTTTCCAGTGTTTTGCACTGAGTGTCACATGTATGACTATCTGCCACTAGGAAAGAAGTCATGGGTGTGCCCTCGCTGCAATGAGCTCCTGGCACTCAGGAAACGTGTGTGTTCTCTTGAAGCCAAGGTGACAGACCTGGAGAAGCTGAGAGAGGCGGAGAGGGTGACAGATGAGGCTTTCAGGAACCTAACAGCTGGAGTGACATCTCTTCAGATGTCATGGAGAATGAGAGTCTGGGGGACAGAGGGCCAGTCTGAGATGGTGGAAGATGCTCCCTTTGGGGACCATCTTGGGATTGGGGACCAGTGCTCTTTAACCTATTCATAAATGACCTGGAAGTAGGGTTGGGTAGCGTGGTGACCAAGTTTGCGGATGATACCAAATTATGTAAGGTGATGAGAACTGCAAAGGATTGCAAAGAGCTCCAAGAGCATCTTGATAAATTAGGTGAGTGGGCTAAGAAATGGCAAATGCAGTTCAATGTACCCTGTTTCCCCGAATATAAGAAATCCCCGGAAAATAAGACGTAGTAGAGGTTTTGCTGAAGTGCGAAATATAAGGCATCCCCCAAAAGTAAGACGCAGCAAAGTTTTTGTTTGGAAGCATGCCTGACGAACAGGATACAGAAATATAAGACATCCCCTGAAAATAAGACATAGCACATCTTTGGGAGCAAAAATTAATATAAGACACTGTCTTATATTCGGGGAAACACGGTAGCAAAATGTAAAGTGATGCACATAGGGGCAAAAAATCCAAACTTCACATACACGCTACAGGGGTCAGTGCTATCAGTCACAGACCAGGAAAGGGATTTGGGTGTCTTAGTTGATAGTTCCATGGGAATGTCAACTCAGTGCATGGCAGCTGTGAAAAAACAAACTCTATGCTGGGGATAATTAGATAGGAATTGATAATAAAAATGCAAAGATTGTCATGTCCTTATATAAAGCAGTGGTGCGACTGCACTTGGAGTACTGTGTTCAGTTTGGGTCGCCACATCTCAAAAATGATATCGAAGAGATTAAAAAAGTGCAGAGAAGGGTAACGAGGATGATTGAGGGATTTGGAGCACCTTCCTTATGAAGAGAGGCTGCAGCGTTTAGGACACTTTAGTTTGGAGAGGAGACGTCCAAGGGGGGATATGATTGAAGTCTACAAAATTATGCATGGGATAGAAAATGTTGACAGAGAGAAATTTTTCTCTCTTTCTCACAATACTAGAACCAGGGGGCATACATTGAAAATGCTGGGGGGAAGAATTAGGACTAATAAAAGGAAACACTTCTTCACGCAACATGTGATTGGTGTTTGGAATATGCTGGAGGTGGTGATGGCCACTAACCTGGATAGCTTTAAAAAGGGCTTGGGCAGATTTATGGAGGAGAAGTCAATCTATGGCTACCAATCTTGATCCTCCTTGATCTGAAATTGCAAATGCCTTAACAGACAGCTCTCTGCTACTCGCAGTGGCCCACCAGGTGCCTTTGGGAGCTCACATGCAGGAGGTGAAAGCAATGGCCTTCTGCAGCTGTTGCTCCAGGTGCTCAGGAGCAACAGCTGCAGAAGGCCGTTGCTTTCACCTCCTGCATGTGAGCTCCCAAAGGCACCTGGTGGGCCACTGCGAGTAGCAGAGAGCTGGACTGGATGGATTCTGGTCTGATCCAGCTGGCATGTTCTTATGTGCCCTTTATATCTTCTGAAGATATGAAACTTCCCAAACCCTCTAGACCTGAGCTGAGATCTGGAAGGTTATTAGAAAGGCAGCTGTCTGATGTTGTGCCATGTACTTCAGCACACAGATGTATTCATAATGGTGGACAAACTGCATACAAAGAGTTGTGGGTTTTCCAGGCTGTGGAATTTAGTGAAATGCTCAGGGGTTTTTTTTGTTTTATTTAGTTACTACAAACTGTAGACCTTTCCCAAAACTGTGCTTGTATCAAAGGTAGTCCCCTGGACAAGCACTGGGTCACTGAAGGGTTTACCAGCTATACCTGCCTTTCCAGCCACAGGATACTCCAAGGGCCTCATACCAGCAGTAGACTACTACTCTGTTTCATGCATTCACAGGAGCCCATGCTCATCTTCATGCTGCAGAGGAAATAGCACACTCCTTCTTCCCTTCCCCATGACAACTTAATGCATAAATCCAGGACCAATGTCAAAGCTCAGTCACATGCACATGAAATGTGAGTTATTTATTTTAATGAATTAACACCCACATGGAGCCTTTAGGATTAGCACAGAATGGATGCAAGATTCACATACTATGATTTGAGTAGGGAAGCTGCTTTTGTAGAATTATACTTCTCAGGACTTACCTGGCATCTCAGACGCTGCCTCCAAAAAGCATTTGAGACACTGGGGAGAGGAGAAAGGGTGGAAAGTGACTCTTCCCTCCTCCTGCTCATCTGCTTTCTACACACCTGGCTGTGAGGAAAGTGGTGTTGGGAGGGGGGGCAGGGTTTTTCCTCCAAGACGCGTATGCAATCTGAGCCAGAGAAGAGCTCAACCCTTTGTAACAAAAGCAAGAATGGCAAACTGCTAGGGTTCACATTTTTGGCCTTATCCTAAAGAAACGCACAGAAATTGAATACGATCCACTGAGCCATTCGTTTGGAACAACAGATAGAACCAAAAATACTTGAATGCTGGGGAATCGGGGGCAGAGCACGTCAGAAATGGATGAGACAGATCCTGTCTATATTTATACAGAAATCTACTATGGGAAGAGCAAGCAACTATGGCCTTGCTCCTTAGATTCAATTCACTGCACTGTTACAAGCAAAGAATCAATTAAAAACAAGTTCAAATTTCCACTGTTTTGTTGCCCTCTGGCCCTCCTCTCCTCAAGAGTTTTACTTGGGCATTTTTAAACTGGCTACATGAGCCAAAAATATCAATTTCCTGTTTTGGCAAAGTAGGTGTACCAGTTTTCAAGGTTCCAAGAGGAAGAACATGCCTTGTCTAACGTCAACTGTATCATTTCAATGAAAATATTGCCATAAACCCATTCATCATTTAAGTTACAAATGCCCGAGGCAACTCAAACGTTCTCCATCTTTTAATTAAGGCAAAGCATGAGATCTATCCCACACAATGGGAAAGATTTGAATGTGTCTTTCACAGAAATATATTATCCCAGCATCAGGGCAAGACAGCGCACTTAGGAAAATATAAGAACTCTCTGTCAGCTGAGACCAGGGCTCTGCAGGACCTTAACTAGTTCTATAAGACCTGTAAGACAGAGATGTTCCACCAGGCCTTTTGGTTGAAGCAACTCATATGTCCAAACCATCGTGTTGGCCTCCCAGCTTTCTCTAAATGCCCTCTTCCCCATTCCAGCAGTTAATTATTAGATGTATGACAATACAATGAGATGAGAGATTCTTCAGGCTATATCAGGGTTTTGGACATTCGATCAGATTCTCCCAAATTATAAACCAGTGGTGACCACACTAAATAAAATTTTTAAAATCCTGACAAAAGCATTAGGCTTATTTAGTTTCTTTGTAGACTGGTGTCGATGCAGCTATAAAAATGGAAGGAAAAAGACATAAGCTGATCTTGGCTTGACGAGCCAAGTACTTTTGTAGGATAAAAGGTTGGGTTCCTATGAAAGAAATGGGGTATAAGCGAAGAAGAAGAAGAAGGGGGAGGAGGAGGAGGAGGAGGAGGAGGAGGAGGAGGAGGAGTTTGGATTTATACCTCACCTTTCTCTCCTGTGAGGAGACTCAAGGTGGCTTACAAGGTCCTTTCCCTTCTTTTCCCCACAACAGACACCTTGTAAGGTAGGTGGGGCTGAGAGAGTTCTGAAGAGCTGTGACTAGCCCAAGTCACCCAGCAGGAATTCAGGAGTGAGGAAACACATCTGGTTCACATTCCTGGGAGAAGAATCAAAATCTCCAAAGGTTTAAATTGCTTAGATTTTAAAAGCTGGTACCTAAAACGGTTTGAGAAATACCTTGAGGTCAGCATGATGTAGTGGTTAAAATGTCTGAAGAAGACACGGGAAACCCAGATTCAAATTCCTGCTGTGCCACAGAAACAAGTTGGGTGACTCAGTCATTCTCATACTCTCAGTCTAACTCACTTTATTCTGGTTTAACAGCCCCAAAAGCCATAGCCCAAGAGAACATTTAAGAATTAAAAACTGTTCCGAAGTAAAGTGTTGCCACGTCAATTGCATATGCTTTATGAAAGCCATTCAGAAACAATCTTAATTTAAGGGTATCAGAAGCTGTTGGATATTTTAACTGTCGGTTTGCCAGGCACTTTTCCCTGGCAAATTGTTCCCTGGAACAATAAAAGCAAGCATGCAGTAATGAATCAAGCACTGACAAGGAGCAATCATAAAAACGTTCTTGAGGAGTCCCAGAAAGACCCCTCTTCATCTGTGCTGTACGTGGCACATTACAACATGCAAACATATATGACCATCTTACTTTAGGTATCATCAGCATTTAACGATAGGATAGGGCCATGGTGGCGAACCTTTGGCACGCCAGATGTTATGGACTACAATTCCCATCAGCCCCAATTGGCCATGCTGGCAGGGGCTGGTGGGAATTGTAGTCCATAACATCTGGAGTGCCAAAGGTTTGCCACCACGGGGATAGGGAGTCACATTTGCCTAAGTATTTGATTCCCAGATGGAGAAGGGAGCATTGCTGCCTGGTATCTTGGATTAATAGGCTCCAGTCTTATATAGAAAGCATCTTAATAATTAAAACTCTTTTCTTCTCTATCAAAAAGAGCAATGCGTGTTCAAATCCCCGCTGTGCCGTCAATGCTTGCTGGGTGACCGTGGGCCAGCCACACATTTTCAACCTAGTCTACTCCACAAGGTTGTGTGAACAAAACAGAGGAGAGATGGATGTAAAGCACCTAAGATACCCACTGGGGAGAAGGGCAGGATATAAATCAATACATATATACAGGGACCCTCAACAAATTAAGTTTCAAAGTTCCAAAGAAAAGGTCAGCACTCATGCTCACACTGTACAAGTGCGTACCACTGAAAAGAACATGCAAGTTTCGTAAGAAGTGCTTTCTGCTCCCTGCCGAGTTGCTAGTGAACAGCGGGATGTTGATCAACATAATGAGCAGCAGCTGTACACAGTGGTAGGTTTGTTTAGCAGCCACAACTTTTGCATATTCTCCCTGCTGCACCAGTGTAAGGCCCCTTCCACACACCCAGAATAATGCAGTTTCAATCCACTTCCACAACTGTTTGAACGTGGATTTTGCTATTCCACACAGCAAAGTCCAGCTTCCAAGTTCATTGGAAGTGGATTGAAAGTGCATTATTCTGCATGTGCAGAAGGGCCCTAAGCTGTTACATTTTTCAATACATTAGGCAATTAACAAGAATGAAAACACATCTTGTAGAGCCAAATCCATACATGCTTGGATTCCCCTAAATCTACAAATAGAATGGTTTTCCTTAGGGGTGCAAGAACATCCCCCCAAACCCCTTCTGTTGCTGATGGAACAAAATTGATCGGTAGTGCCTTTCAGTTATGCACTGAAAATGTGTGAGTGATGGCCAGTAGAGAATGCTACTAGAACACGGCCATACAGCCCGGAAACCACACAACACCCCAACAGGATAATATTTGCAGTAGTGGGAACAGAAATTTAGATAAGCTAACTGTGCATCACTGGGGAAGTGTTTCTTGACAGCATAGTCCATGTTATATTTTCTTGCTACTGTCAATGTTTTGGTTAATTGATTGCTATTTACTTTTAGGGCACATTTTGTAATTCCTGTGGAAGTTGTACACCTGTTTGTTAATAGTTTATCTTCAACTGTATTACCAGTCAAGCCATCAGTTCCATTCAGGCCATTTTCTCATACTGTGCTCAAACCATTAGTTACCTTTACTGGCCATTAGTTACCTTCACTGGCCACCAAGGTTTGCTTGGGCAGGCCACTGGATTAGACTCAAAAGAACAATGTGCAGACAGCTTCTAGCTCTGTATTAAAAACACTCAGCAGAAGAATTCATACAATGCTATAATGGGAAGGTTCCATAGACATTTTCATGCTTCTGCTTCTGTAAGAAAGTTGTACCAGCTCTCCCCAAATGGAAGACCACCTTTGGGTTTCATTTCACTCATTTTCAGGAAATGCTTTGGCGCAAAGTATAAAACAGCACTTCCAGTGCCAGTGTGAGACAGCTTTTGCACACAGGAGGATCTAACCTATCATCTTGTAATCCGATCTTCCTTTCATAGTTGTTATGAAAACAACTGTAAAAACACTGCTATGAACTCCACAGGGGAGAAGACAGGATCTAATAGTAACAGAATAGTAGTGATTTCCGGCAGCTAAAAACAGCTTTACTGATTTTAATCTTACAGCAAAGAAGATGCACATTCACAGGGGAGTACGTACAGGCCAGATTTTTCAGGTAAAAAAGAAAGGAGGGAGTCCCTTTGACCTCCAAAAAAATGGAACAAGCATAGATAGATAGATTAGGATAGATAGACAAAGAGAGAGAGGGAGAGACAAAGAGACAGAGACAGAGACAGAGACAGAGAGACAGACAGAGGCCCCTTCCGCACACGCAAAATAATGCGTTTTCAAACCACTTTCACAACTGTTTGCAAGTAGATTTTGCCATGCTGCACAGCTTCAAAGTGCACTGAAAGTGCATTATTCTGCAAGTGCGGAATGAGCCAGAGAGACAGAGAGACACAGACAGACAGACAGACAGACAGATAGACAGACAGTCAGAAGCAACTTGAACAAGACAAAGTTGGTTGGATTCAACCCATTGATTCTTGGAAGTTTTGTGTTTAACATCTACACACACAACCCTTGCTTTTCTTCTGTTTGTTCCCATGTCTGCAAGCGCACATGCATGTGCATACACATGTGTGTGTATTTTTGCCACCTAACTTCCCACATTTGATGAAATAAGATCTGCCGCACAGCATCTTATGCCACAATAAATGCGGTAATACAGAAAGTGCCATAAGATTTTTAAAAAGCATTTTTCAAACTTTTAATCTCAATCTGGTGTTACATCATTTCTGCAATTATTGGCAGCATAGAAATGCTGTTTATTATCCTTGGTGGGCTGAAATGGTATCGCAGCCATATTAAAGAAAATACCATGAATTATTTCCTCCCATTTTGAAAAATGGCCGTTAACAAGAACTAGTTGCTTAAGAAAGCAGAAGGCTGATTTAAATGTGACACTAATGGGGCAAGAAAGACCCCTTTGCACTATGTGGACACATGTGCAGAGCATCTGTCCTTGCATGGGTAGCAGCCCAGTTTACATGAGGCACGAAGCCAGTGCTGAGTTCCACAGGAAAGAGCTTTTGCCATGCCAGGATCACATTTAAATCAAATCTGAAATTGTGGGAACAGACATATGC
Source organism: Sphaerodactylus townsendi (assembly GCF_021028975.2). Lineage (NCBI taxonomy): Eukaryota > Metazoa > Chordata > Lepidosauria > Squamata > Sphaerodactylidae > Sphaerodactylus > Sphaerodactylus townsendi. The sequence continues at coordinate 11,612,666 of NC_059436.1, read as the reverse complement.
AGAGGAAATAGTGGTGATACATACACACACACTGCATTACAGCATACCATGTGACATCAAAAGCAAAGCCAAGGAAAATGCAATATTATCACTACAGACATCTGGAGCATCAGAGCAGCTTCCGGCAACTTATTGCAATCACAAGTCAGTCATGAATGAACAAAGATTACTATGTCTTCACCACTGAAATACAAAAACTCATGCCTTGAAGCTAGCTGTCACAATTTGCATTTGTGCTGGTGCTTCTAAGGATGGATCTGTATTTTATAAAGCCGATATGGCTGTTACACGAACTCCAAAATGTGCCATGTGGAAGAGATGCAAAGAAGCACAGAGGTCATATCTCCATCTTTACACATTTGTGAAGAATTGGAGTGCCTGGCATGAATGCCATGTGCAGGAGCTGAGGCATCATCCACAATTACATGTTTTGTGCATGAAGCACAGATGAATCCACAGTGATCACACCTGCCACGTAAAGTGGCTATGACAAATCAACCTGAATTAAAGTTCTCCCAAACTGTTGCCACGAAAGCACCAGTCTTGCTTGTAGCTGCATACATCTGCTACATTAAAAGATACAGTATAGAGTCAGAGAGAAAGATGGGGAGGAGAGGGAGTGAGGGATGGTATACAAGGGAGGGGAGAGAAGGGGACCCAGCATCTGGACCTGGCTCACCCACCCTAGCGGTGGGAGGGGGGAGGGAGGGGTGCATGCAAGGGAGGGGAGGGAACCCGGCATCTGGACCTGATCCACCCACCCTAGGGGAGGGAGGAGGAGGGGAGGGAGGGGTGGCATGCAAGGGAGGGGAGGGAAGGGGACCCGGCATCTGGACCTGATCCACCCACCCTAGGGGAGGGAGGGGAAGGGGAGGGAGGGGTGGCATGCAAGGGAGGGGAGGGGAAGGGACCCGGCTTCTGGACCTGGCCCACCCACCCTAGCAGATACAGTATAGACCTTGGGCTAGTCAAAGCTTTTCGGAGCTCTCTCAGCCCCACCCACCTCACAGGGTGTTTGTTGTGAGGGGGGAAGGGAAAGGAGTTTGTAAGCCCCTTTGAGTCTCCTACAGGAGAGAAAGGGGGGGATATAAATCCAAACTCTTCTTCTTCTACTTGTTCTTCTTACAGATTCTCACATCAGCCTCATTATTGCCAATTGACTTACCCTCCGAAAAAGCCAAACCACTGATTTTATGCCACTTTCTCTTTCTTCCCTCCTACCATTTCCCACTCTATTCCCTATTAAATGAGAACCAGCTGAATAGCAAAGGCTTCAGAGCCTCCTATGCAACTCATATATGGATTTTTAGAAAACGCTTGTAAGGGGAGTGGGGAACCATCCAGTTATACTGACAATCTAAACTGTACTCCACCCTTCCTATCTGAAGTCAATCTCAGATTCAGGAAGCATCAAGTGGAACTGTAACTCGAAATGATAAAGATTTATTGTTCTGAAGTAGACCTTGTCGAGAGAAACAAGTCAGAAAGGAAGATGCCGGCTTTTCAAAAAACACAGCATTCAACATTGTGCTTTCAGCCATTTCTGAATTAGCACTAGTTAGTTAACTTCCCAATAAGAGTTGCTCATGGCCAATTTTACAGTCAAGTGGGAGTACACAGCTCTAAAAGGAGCCATGCAGGAGCATACTAATTTGGCAAATTTCCAGATCACAGTTTGGGGCTTTATATTGGGTTTGGGTTTTGGGGTTTTATATTGTTGGGTTTTATATTGTTGTTGTTCACTGCCCTGAGCCCTGAATAAAAGAAATACCTGAATGGATACCAGCTGAAATGAATTCAGATGGTTGGAATGACACTCCAAAGCAGGAACAATCCCAGAGGGGAACTCTTGGAAAGATAGTCCAGCATCCACCGAATATCTGGAGGGGATATACTGTGAAGAGCAACAAGGGGACGGGGGAGAAGGCGAAGGGAAGAGAAGGTAGAATTTTGGACCTCATCTCATCAGTAACTGGAGAGTTGTATTTTTTGATGTTCACAAACATTTAAATAAAAATCTTTTCAGATTGCAAATTAGCACATCTAAGAGAAAAGTTCTACACAGACCTCTCCTCCCTGATGACCTGATTTAAGTGTGACACTAGCAGAGCAAAAGGACTTATTCCACGCACTTAGCACTTTCTTGTTAAAAGTGGGAGGCTATTTGTTTATTTGCACCCCACTTATCTCCCTTGACGGGGATCCAAAGAGTTACAAAACATCTTCTCCATTCAGTGGGGTGTTATGGCACCTTCAGGCTTTGACTAGTCAGCGCAGAAAGGTGGCCATGGAATATCCTCTAAATAAAAACCCTCCAATCCAGTGGTGGGACTCAAATACTTTAACAACTGGTTCCAGTGGAAGGGTTCAAATAATTTAACAACTGGTTGTTTACAAGCACCATTTTAACAACCGGTTCTGCCGAAGCGATCCAAATCTGCTGAATCCCACCACTGCTCCAATCTGAAGATTCATTTGGTCCGGATCGCTCCTTAAACAAAAAGCCCTTCCATACCTGGCAGGTAGTTTTTACTCTGAGGCACTGCTACAAAGCCTCCTCCCCTTTGGGAATTCTCTCTGAGACACACCTCTTGCAATCAGTCCACTGCTTCATGCCAATGCATCATTTATGCGTCACAGACAGGTGTTTAAGGGGTCAGAGGCGGGGAGGAGAATGGAGGGGGAAAATGCATTTGTATTTTTTACCTTGACCTCTGAACATCCAACTTTTATAATTTCATGCATAAATCAACAATATTTTCACATTGATCGTTAGAGCAGTACTAGCTTCTTTAGGGTGTGGATGGGAAAGCCTGCTAGGTGACCTTTAGAAAGGTACAATGGCAAGTCTCAAATATGAGAATGTTAAACAACACCCAACCCTTGAGTCTCAATGGGTCTACAAACAGATAGGTGCTAGAACTAGGTAATAGGCCATAAATAACAGCCAGCCTAGCGGTGGGAGGGGCAGGGAGGAGCAGAGATTTCTTCCTGGCTCAGTCTTTTGAGTTCAGTCTTAAAACAGCCGGTTTCTCTCCCCATCTTCAGTTTCTTTGCAGGATTCAACAAATACCTGAGGCAACCCACACAGTCACTTGGGATAAGGATATTCTCATAGAACAAACAGTCCAAATTCTATGCAAAAGAATACATGGATACAAAGTGAGCATAAAATGACAACAGTCACAAACTAGCAGGGCATTTCAATATCTCAAGGCATTTTACTATTGACTCAAAAATTATTTTTAGTCAACAAAAGCTCTTCAAAGAGAGATGTCAGGAGGAGATGCCAGCACTGGAATTCATCACTAAATTAAACAGCATCCATTTAGGGCATAATTAAAACTAAGATTTTCTTACTACAGCAATTAGCCACAGCAAATTTTTAGATATATTTAAAGATATTTATATCCCAACAGGAAGCTCCTTGGGGAGGGGAGGGGTAAAAATCCAAAAATAAAATAAAATAAGCTTACAATATTATTCTCCGCTCTGTGAAGTGGGTTAATCTGAGACAGAGTGGTCCAAGGTCATCTAGCAAGCTTCTAAGGCAGAGAGGGGTTCAAAACTGGATGTCCTACATACTAGCCAGATAAGCCAAGTGGCCTATAGTCTGTCTCAAAAAAAGATGTTAGGTTGTATATTCCTCCACCACAGAACTCAACATGCTGGACCTTCTTTGTTGTAGAATGCCCTGCCTGTGTCCTAGTGCCTACCTAACCCTGATTCCTCCTCCCAACTGTTTGAAACCTTGAAAGTAAAAAATGCATTTTGGCATTCAGTTTAACTATACAACATTAAATGTTCAATAATGCACAAAATGATGGTTTTGACAAAGGCAGCGCATAAAAATGAATGATAATTCTCATATTCGTTCAGGTCTATATTCTAATGTGGAAGCATATGATTTTTTCAACCACGGAAACTTAAGTGACCCTACTAACATCTTTTTCTGAGACAGAGTATATCAAGGTAGTCTTTTGCTCAGGGACAGATCGTGAAGGCCACCAGGACAAATGCCAATGCACTGATGCCATGGGGGTTATGTCACTTCCCCAACCATAAGTGCAGAGTCACCATTAGGAGAAGTTCTTTTATGTACCACCATAAATGAGACACCTGCCCAGATCCCATGCAAGACAAGTGAACCACAAATAAACCCACAGTTTCTCCTTTCCCCTATTCCATCAGAGGCCAGGGGTAGGGGGTGACTATTTTTGTGTCCAGTCTGCCCCTGAAGACTTAATGCTCTAATTATCCCTTTCAATTGTAATACAAGTTAAAATTCATGTCACTTTATTTGCTCATATTGATGCTTTATTATCCTTGACCCCTACCCTCCCTAGTTTGATGTCTGCAAGCTGAAGATCTGCCTCTTGTACTTGAATGCTAATGACATCACCTAAACGTTGATCTTTTCAGTTTTACTAAGTACACATATACAGCTGACAACTTGAGTACAAGAGGCAGACCCAAGTACCAGGAGATTTTAATCCATCTCTGCATCTCAGATACCACTGTGTAAACCACAGCAGAAGTCTCTGACCAGGTTGTTTACTGTGTATATTTACCCATGGGTCATATAAAAGCCTGCTAAAGATTTAAGTATCTATAAAAGATGTAGAGGTATCTGCACTCATTTCCAATAACAACTACAAATTGTAATCCTCCGCTACATGCTGCGCTGTCCTCTGTATTGGGGATGAAGATATAAATTTCTGGTGATCATCTTATCTAATCTGATTGCATGCACAAGTTGAAGAGAAAATAATATTCCTTCTGGCAGTTGTAGACTTATATTTTACATACATGGCAGCCTTATATGCTCTGGCTGCCAAAAGAAATGCATGCAAACACAGTGTCTGAAACTTAAAACTTGTAGTTTTGTAATCTGGTTTGATTATGCTGTATCCTATCTTGATTATTATTTTTATTCTTCCTATGTTTTATCGGTGTTTTCTTTGGATGAACTTTGGACGGGCATTTCACCACACACAATAAAGACATTAAAAAAATATGATCCTCCACTAGAGCTTCTTAAGCTGGCTGGGAATCTACGCCATTTATTCAGAAATCAATTTCACCCAAATTCCCAAGACCTTGATCCCAGGCACCGTTTAAAACAGGCACTGAATGGACACAGTTTCATAATTGTTTTCCTTGGCGGGAGAAGAATGTCAGCCTAGAGGAATTTTCTTCCATGAGATGGAGTTTATCTGGCATTATAAAGTGTATGCATTCTAGGTTGCATTTCGACAGCGCATATATCAACACTTAAGAAATAATGTGCATTACCTGATGAAGCTGACATCCTTCCTGTTCATCAAGGTCAGGACTGTCTACTCTGAGGCCCCTTCCGCACATGCAGAATAATGCACTTTCAATCCACTTTCAGTGCACACTGCAGCCTGCGTGGAATAGCAAAATCCATTTGCAAACTGTTGTGAAAGTGGACTGAAAGTGGATTATTCTGGATGTGCGAAAGGGGCCTGATTGTCAGCAACTCTCTAGGATCTCAGGAAGATGTCCTGACCCTTCTAACTGGAGATGCCAGGGACCACTGAGCCTAGGACCTTCTACTACAAAGCCATGGCCACTCCCCATCTGGCTTGCTGCTGAGCTCCTGCACGTTCCTCACACCTCCGTGCAAGTCCCATTTTGTGCCAAAAAATCACAGTTAAACACGGATTCTGCAATGTACAAGAGTTGAACAGATTCAACTCCAGTGAAGTTACATGGCTGCATTTATACATCTCAAGTAACAGGATGGGCAGCCCAATCCAGAGTGGGGGGTTGGATCCCACTCTGGAGCCTGCGCCGGCCTGGGTGCCCATTCTGTTGGTGCAAGGGGCAAATGCGCCAGTGCAGGGGTAACTTACCCAGCTGGGTGGGTGTGTGCCATGAGGCTCCATGGCGCCTGACCCAGAAGCCTCGGTTCCAAACTAGCTCGCTGACTTAGAACGCTGCGCCAGCGTGGTCACGAGAAGGGCAGGGTGCAGGGCTGACCTCAGTCAGTCTCCACTGCCCAATCAGACCATTGTGCTGGTGGAGTTACCAGCAGAGATACCCCATGATTTTCGTGGCATACCTCTATTCCCCCCATTGGGGATCCCCCCTTTTTTTCAGCCTTTTTGTGCCATGGAAAAGCCCTGTGGAGCAGGCGGGGTGACCCTGGAAAGGCGCTGTCCCAGCCCATGCCCTGTCTGGATTGGGTTGTTAGCATTCCATAATGTATTATTTTATCGTATATTATGGAAATGTTGTATACTGGCCTGAGCCCATTGGGGAAGGGCAGCATACAAGACCAATACATAAAATAAAAACAATACATTTAACAGCATATTTCAGTGTGCAAAGGGAAGAAGAATGAGTGATGAGAGAGCACAACAACCTGGGTGCATGTATATGCTTCTTAACCTTGGTTATCTGCAATGTACAAATGAAGCCTCAGGTCTGTGGAAGCCAGTAAATGATAGTGCCAGTGGTATTTATAATATCCTCAGAGACTTCTGGGGTATTTGCAGGAGAGTGCTATCCTCACTCCAGTCTCACAGTGCATTGACTGACAAGGCTGAAGTACCTAGCTCTTTTCATCTATATAGGTGGCCCCATATATCTTCAGAAGCCATTTCTTTCAGGGACATTTCCAACCTCCCACAACTAATGGAAGAGCATTAGCTCTGTCCAGCATACTTCATTTCAAAGATTTATAACCTGCCTTCCAATTAAACCTCCAAGGTAGCATACAAAACGCTCAACAGAATGAAATCAAAGCAATACCAAAATGGTGCAGCTGCTGGGTCATCTGAGTGCAATGAATGATGGCCAAAGACGTTTTTCACCAAAATGCTGCATTTTTATTGGAGCTCTGTTGTTGACTGATGATCTGGGAATGGGGGCAGGGGGCAGAAATACAAGCTGAACCAATGGTTCTGGTGGAGTTTGGAAATCCGGGGAAATTTTACAAGTACTTGCAACGTGGCAGCCTTAAAATACATTATAGGGAAATGCACAGCTAACAGTAACCAACATTTTCTGGTTCATGACTACTACATCTATCTTCTGGCATGGTTATGATGGGAATCACAGCTCCCTTTTGGGAAATACCTGGAGATTTAGGGGATGGAGGCTGGGAGAGCTTTGGGGAGGGGAGGGATTTCAGTGGGTTATAATGCCATAGAGATCTCCTTCCAACGTGGCCATTTTTTCCATGTGGACTGACCTCTATTGCCTGGAGATCAGTGGTAATAGTGGGAGATCTCCAGCCACCTAGCTCCCACCTATGTGTTTTCTGGTTGACATCTTGCATCTTGAGAGCCAGCGTGGTGTAGTGGTTAAGAGCAGGTGGATTCTAATCTGGAGAAGTGGGTTTGATTCCCCACTCCTCCACATGAGTGGTGGAGGCTTATCTGGTGAGCCAGATGTGTTTCTGCACTCCTACATTCCTGCTGGGTGAACTTGGGCTAGTCACAGTTCATTCAGAACTCTCTCAGCCCCACCTGCCTCACAAGGGGTTTGTTGTGGAGAGGAAGGGAAAGGAGCTTGTAAGCCACCTTGAGTTTCCTTAAAGGAGAGAAATGCGGGGTATAAATCCAAACTCTTCTTCTTCTTTAACCTTGGGGATAATACCCAAAGTGTCATGGAATGGAACAGAAAAACAAAGGGCTGGACACATCTCAGGCATACAAGTCTTAGCTGAAGGTCCTTGCCATGGCTGCAAATGCTCTGCCCTTGGCAACCTCTTCCTATGACTGTGGAAGGAGAAAGTCCAGCCCTTCTTTAGGAACTGAAACCAAAGCAAACAGATTATTCCCACTCCTGTGGCAGCCATTTTATGATTGGCCTTGTCCTTTACGTCAGCCATTTTGCAACAGCGTGCATTATCATTTCTAAAAAGTGTCCACAGATTCAACCACGTTAAGGAAGCTTCACCTAATAAAATAAATATGTGGTGCAACATTAGCAGGTTCATATTTTTCTATCCCTTACAAATTATAACCAATGGATTGGGTCATGTGAAGGGAAATGCAGAATTAAATGCTGTTGCAATGGGTTTTTGAGTGATGGAGCGGTTACTACTGACTCCTGTTGGGGAGAATCCAGGATGGCAGCAGCCCTGGGTCCCACAGAATAGAAAGCTTTACAGTGTAACTACGGTCCTGGAAAGCAGAGATATGTTATCTCAATGCAAGCACCAGGAAGAAAAATCAACACAAGAATGGGAAATGTATCAATGAACATGCAAGAACGTGTACCAAATGTGGTTGCAGAATGTTCAGCTACATCTGTGCTTCTCACTGCATTCAGCTACCAAAAGAGGAAAACAAATTACTTTTCCTCAATCACAGCAACACTGGATAATGTTGGTTTACTATGAATTTTCGTTCTTACACTCAAATTTCATGTCACAATCCGTTTGCTGATTAATTGCACAGCTCTGTTCTGTTAGGAAACACAGCCGTTAGGTTCATACATTATCATTCGACCGTTACCATCCTAACCAATAAATGTCTAAGGGATGGAATGTCACAATGATGAACCCTCCACCAATCAGAAAGCAGGACCCATGAAGTCCAGGGTTCCCCATGCAGAGGCAGACAGTGATGAACCCCCCCCCCCCATTTGTCTGCCTTGAAAACTCTACAAGATCACGTCAGCTGCAACTCGACTGCACTAGAGACAGCTTTCAGGGGGTCTAATTTGGATGCCTACTGCCCTGTATCCCAGCATTTGAAAACAGGAGTGGGGTAGGGAGCTGAGGGAGGAAACTGTGTTTATAGGAACCCCTACAATTCCTAAAATATTTTGTTTTGCGCTTTTCTTCATTTTTCTTTCAACAGAAAGCTTGGCCGAAATAGCAGAAATGCTGCTGGAGGTGAAACAGAAGGGTGCCCGGGACCATCCTGTCAGCCTCTTCAGCTGTCAAAGCCAGCAGGTTTTCTGCACAGCAGGCTGGAAAAAAAACACAGCAAGAAGAGAAAACCACAGGTATGAGCAGCAGCTAGGGAGGCGCCGTACGCTTTTTGTATTTCAGCAGCCTTCCCATCCAAGCGGTGCAACAATTTAACAACAGCCTGTCCCTTCAACCAGCGTGACACTTCTCTCCCAGCCCCTTTCGACAAATGACATTTGATCACATACCTCAGCCCTGACACATTCTGGCAGCCAATTTGAGCATGAGGATCTTTTGAGTTCCTTAATCTTTTAATGAGAGACTGAAAGGATAAGAATGAGCATACTGAGCAACCTGCAGGGGCAAACTCAGAACAATACGGAAAAAGAGAGTCGGTGGAAAATGTAAGTTTTGAAGAAGCGATACGCTGGAGACGATGCGGGTGTCCTGACAGCACGACACAAATGTGAAACCCGATAGGACAGGGAGGATGGGGAGCAGAGCACGTAAATTCACATCCTGTAGCTGGAGCTGTCTGCAGAACTGGAAGAATCCAAAAGGTACAATCCACATATTACTGACCAGTATAATCAGACAGCCAATTACAGACTTCATAGGAAGGAGCATTTGGAAGAAGACAATTACAGAGAACTAACAACGTAGTGCAGAAGTAGACTTCTGGATGCTCTGCATTTCAATTCCTGAAACTTTTTCATCCTGGAGATGCGTTCACTCCTGCTTGCAGAATCCCAGAGCAACAAGCCTCAGCTTTTCCAATTCACTGAAAATCTTTTTTAAAAATCCACTTCATTCAGGTTTAACAGTCCATAAGCCATACCCCAAGAAAATATATAAGAATTAAAAACAGCAGCAAAGTGCGGCCGTGCCTCACACGCGGCCGCCATTGCAGGAGGGGAGGCCCGGCAGAGAAGCCGTCGGTTCGGCACCGGGTCAAAGAGTCAATGTTGCAGCCCGTTATGCGCATGCGCACCCGTTCTGGCGCATGCACAGTCGGCCGCCAGGAAGTCATCTTGCCCAGAGAAGGGCAAGATTGACGTGAATTGGGGTTGGCGTGCTCTCACGAGGCACGAGAGCACACCGATTGTATGGGGGCTGGGCTAGGGCTTAGTGAAAGCCCTGCCTTTTGGACCAGCCCCATTCGGAGCCAAAGCAACACGTTTTCCCGCCTACCCAATCCCTGTTATTTTGAATGTTTGAATGATGTTCTTGTCATAGCCATTGGCGGGTTGCGCATGGGGGATGATCCGCTGGTAGGGGGAGCTGGGGGAGCTCCCCTGTTTAGCACACCTCATTAGGAGGTGGGGCTGGAGCAAGCTCTCAGTAGGAATGCCCTGCGGGGGGCTAAGAAGCTTGCGCCCCTAGTGTGAGTTGGAGGGGGCCTCCAATCATGGGCACTTCGCAGGTCTGGTCTTTGTCTCACTCCAATCTTTTGCTTGGTTTATTCCTCCAGCAGCTGGGCTGAGGAATTGGTTTGCTCTGGGGGACAGCACTAATGCTGCCCAGATGCTTGGAACACCCCCCATGCTGCGCCATCTAGTTTATCCTATGCTTTCTGTGAATAAAGTTCTTTGGCTATGGCCAGTTTTCTTATCCACTTAAATTGTGTTGGTGTGTTATTTCGGAAAGGGTAGCTGAGCGGGAAGGGCCATACATCTACCTGCAAAGAAAAAATTGTCCCATCAACCAAACATACTTGACAAAAACTATTCTGCCCCAATCATAATTTATGGGTATCAGAAGTGGCTGAATATGTTAACAGCCATTTTGCAAGAAATTTCTACTTGGCAACCACATGATAGAAACAATGAAAGACGTTTTCAATCCATTCAGAGTTTTTTAATTGCTTTTTCTTTCTCTGTGGTTCCCCGCAGTTCTTCAAAGTCTATGCTACAGGTGGATTCACTCATTCATACTTCCATACACCCATGTACTGGCAGAGTGGGAATTTGCACCTGGGTCTTGCAAATCCTAGGCCAACACTGTAACCACTACACCATACTGGTTTAAAAGAGTGCTGGCCACATAGGACATCACAGAGGGCGGTTCTTCTTGCTTGTCGGTCACTCTTAAATTTGGCTTAGCCAAGTCTCTCCTGCATACTTATTTGGAAGGCTTTTATAATATTCCTAGCATTGCCAAAATCAAATGGAGGCAGAGAGGGAGACCCATGCACTCATACCCACCCTCCCTCCCTGTGCGTTTTTTTAAACCCATAAGGCTGTCATGTGCACCAACTAGTGTTACTGTCCTGCAGCAATAGGCTGTCCATATTAAAGGCTACAGATAACCACTGCAGATTACTTCCTCATTTGACTAGTGTAAGGTTGTGATTTAGTTAGAGTTGTTGGTTCGGCCTTGGAGGAGATTCCTCCGGCGCGTTGGGCTGCTTGCCCAGCGGCAGGTGTTATCACTTGCTTAACCTTGCTTTCTGTCTGTGTGAAACTTCTGGTGGTTTATGGGAATGATTCATTGTTTATCTCCAGTTCCTGGTGGGAAGAGAGGCCCGTAAAAGCGGCTGCCCGACAAGGGTGGGGTTAGATTCTGCATTGCCTGTAGAGTCGATCATGAAAGCCAGCTCATTAAAGAACTATTAAGGTTACTTTTGGAATGGACCTTGCTGATTCCTTACAACTAGTGAATAAAGATTTTTTTTCTCTCATTAAGAAACACACACTCACTGTTAGATCAAAATAGCATTTATTTACACAGGTGACCATGTGATTAACTTAAGGAAAATGTGTACAGCAAAATGTTTATCTTAATACACATAGGACTGCTTCAATATTTATCAGCGATGTCAGCTTCCCTTGCATAGGGTGTGTACTCATACAGAAAAGAATATGAAATTATACGTTTACTCAACAAGTTAACTGATATGAAAATTATAGATAAACACTAAATCTGGCTCAGATGAAGTAATAGAGGAAATCCTGACCTGAAGGCAAAAAAAAAGGTTCTGTAATTGACGTGACCAAGAAGTTTACATAGGACTTCCGGCAGATCAGAGAGCTGAACTGTATGAGGAAATAAAGTCAGGCCAGGAACAAGAGGTGTGGGAACAAAGGTCTCTGGATTCAAAGGTGAATCGGGTGACCGGGTTTTGTTTTGTACAAATGACCCCTCCAAAAAAGGGAGACATAACATAACATAACATTGGTTCATTCAACCAATGAATGTTTGCAATTCCAGTCTCTTCTAGCAAAATGTCTGAGAAAACTCACTGAACTTTTAGAAACAACAATGAAAACACACTGAGTGTCAATATTGTTGAGTGTTAACTGAGAGAAGTAGGAAGTCTTGCCCCAAAATATTTTCTCATCCACAGCAGAAGATGTAGAAGGCATGGACATTTCTCTCCCAAGAATTTTTGTACAGGTGTTTAACACAAGGTATGCAAACAGACCCAGCGTGGTATAGTAGTTAAGAGTGGTGGTGGAGAATTGGGTTTGTTTTCCCCCCCCTCCTCCACATGAAGCCTGTTGGGTGACCTTGGGCTAGTTATAGTTCTCTTAGAACTCTTTCACCTCCACCTACCTCACAAGGTGTCCATTGTGAGTTGAGGAATGAAAGTAGTTTGTACTTTGAGACTCCATAAGGTAAAGAAAAGCAGAGTATAACACAAAACTCTTCTTATAATCTGGAGAATCAAGTTTGTTTCGCCTTCCTACACATGAAGCCTGTTGGGTAACCTTGGGCTAGTGACAGTTCTCTCAGAACTCTCTCAGCCCCACCTACTATGGGGTGTAAAAAACAACTGTATAAAAAGAAGTGTGTTTTTTTATCCCCCCCCCCTTCTGGAGAACCAGGTTTGCTTGACCGTTCCTACCCATGAAGCCTGCTGGGTGAACTGAGACCAGTCTCAGAGCTCTCCCAGCCCCACCTACATCCCAAGTTGTCTGTTATGGGAAGAGGAAGCGAAGGAGCTTGTAAGTCACTTTGAGATTCCTTAAAGGCAGATAAACGCTGAGTTTAAAAAAACAACTCTGTTCTTGACTGTCACTGTCACGCAGGCTGCTGAAGCAGCACAGGAGGTGACCCACTTGGGGCAGCGATTGGCTAGAGCAGGTCTGGCAGATGAGCGAATGTGCCACTGCTGCACCATAACGTCAGGAGTTCGCTGTGTGCCCTCCTGAGCCTCTTGTGTCTTGGCAGCTGCCCAACAATTGCCAACACCACCAGCCTGCAGGACCTCTTTGATTTTATTCCTGAGCGGCACCAAAAACATTGTGAGTGATGTTGATGATAATGACAGTCACTTACTTCAACTCTCCTCATTACTATGAACAGAATGTCAATGCAGAACCAGGCAGCCTGTTACAGTGACATTGTTCTCACTGACATCATTGTCTTCATTAACTGATCAGTCGCTCTAAGTCAACAAAACTGACCAGCTGACCACTCAGCAAACATCCAGAATTTTTCATAACGTCACAAGAAAATGAGCATCAGGTTTTGCACACGGGGCCAGTCCAGAGTGTATTCGGGGTATTACTCATTATGGGAGTCAGTTTCTCAGCTTAGCATTTCCTTCTGCAATCTAACTCATTTCTTGCTGCTACGTTGGCATCAAGTTTCACTTCTTTGAAATGTTGATGGGGCTTAATTTCCAGTAATTGGCAGCTTTCAGTTTTTTAATAGAAGAAGAAGAGTTTGGATTCATATCTCCCCTTTCTCTCCTGTCAGGAGATTCAAAGGGGCTTACAATCTCCTTGCCCTTCCCCGCCCCATCAACAAACACCCTGTGAGGTGGGTGGGGCTGAGAGAACTCCAAAGAACTCTGACTTGCCCAAGGTCACCCAGCTGGCGTGTGTGGGAGTGCACAGGCTAATCTAGTTCCCCAGATAAGCCTCCACAGCTCAAGTGGCAGAGCGGGGAATCAAACCCGGTTCTCCAGATTAGAGTGTACCCGCTCTTAACCACTATACCACTGCTGCTCATAGCAAGTCACACTTACAAGGAGTCCCATGGCACAGAGTGATAAGCTGCAGTACTGTAGTCAAGGCTGTGTTAATGACTTGAGTCTGGCAACCCAAAACACCAAGAGCAGATTCTTCAATAGAAACTAGGAAACAATGCCACCATACACTTCAGGTTGGTTTCTGTGCTTTGGTTTCATTCCTCTACAGACAGAAGTTTATGCATGTACGGCTGAGATATTCATTTGCTCATCCCTGCAAAGGGCTGTAGAGCCTTGGAAGAGGAAGTACAGAACCGGGCTGGGGATTCAGATGATTTGTCGCACAGGCTTTCTGTGTTATTTACTATTTCATCCTGGGCAGCACACCATTCCTTGACCCATGACATATGGAGGGGAGGTGCTAACGTACACAAACATCCAGGCTTTATAAAATGTATTTACCCTAAAGCTTAAGTCAACAAAGACATGGCAAAAAAATATATCTGGAAGGCTTTATAGAATATGCTAATAAAAAAAAAACCTAGCCCAAAACAGAATTAATCAGTTTATGCCTACAGCTCATTTTTACAGACCATTCAATTTGGCTGATTTACAGACCATTCAATTTGGCTGATTTACTGCACTGCCTTAATTAAAGCACTTTGTATTCTTTTTTTAAAAAAATGTTGTGTGCCGTTTTGTGAAGAGGCACGTCTCAAGATCAACAAGAGATGAGTTAGTACCTACTAATTCTGCTTAAAAGGACACTGAAAAATTGACCTTGAATGCCTGTTACATAGTAGGAAATTGGCAGAGAACAGATTCAGGGCAGCACCAAAATCCATTCTCCAATTCAATGAGCTTGTGCGACAAGCAGCAGGTGACCAAACACACTGACACCTGCTTTCAATACCCAGTTGCACAATTGGCCTCGTTACTTGTATGTAAGCACGAGATGCGTACTTGAGAGTCCTGTGTTGGGATTCTGAGAATCCTTTTAATGATGCGGGAAATCATCAAGCGCATTGGCAAAACTAGTGCATTCCCTTTTCACGCTTGTACGTATGACTTCAATGGCCATTGCTGCTTTAAATCAACAAGAAGTACCCATAACCCATACTATATACTACATGGACAAACCATACTATATACTATATGGACAAAATCTGGGGTGGAGGGACCATCCCGAACAAGCCTCCAAGAGGGAGTTTTAGTGTTCTTCATGCTTGGCTCTCCTTCTATAGCTACGGCCCCAATTCCTCCTTCCCATTTTTTCTTCAGTTTTTCTAACATTTTCTAAATAATTTGAAGAGCTATATACCAGGAGATTTATAAACTCTAAACATATAGGCTATTCTTATCTGTTCAACATTCAGCTGATGATAAGACCTTTCAGCTGAGAAACAACTATCATGTTGGCGATAGTAGAGGTAACCTGGGAGAACCAGAATGGTGTAGTGGTGCTAGCAGGAAGTCTCTTTGGCACTTCTAGACAGCAGGACATCACAATTCCCATCAGCCCCTGACAATTGGCCATGCTGGCAGGGGCTGATGGGAATTGTAGTCCATAACATCTGGAGTGCCAAAGGTTCGCCACCACTGTAGTAGTTCAGAGCGGTGAATCCCATTCTGAAGAAGTGGGGTAGATTTCCTACTCCTCCACATGAGTAGCAGATTCTGATTCTCTACATTAAGCCTCCTGGAAGACCTTAAACCAGTCATAGTTCTGTAATGCTTTGAAAACCTCAAAGGGGTTACCATAAGCCTGGTGAGCGAGTTCTTCTGCACTTCCAGATGTTATGGACTTTACTACCTGCAGATCAGTTCCTTCCAGCATGGCCAATTGGCCATGCTGGAAGGGGCTGATGGGAATTGTAGTCCATAACATCTGGAGTGCCAAAGGTTCGCCACCACTGCCATAAGTCAACTGTGACTTGACAGTACTTTCCGTCACTAAAGGTAATTTAAGGATATTTCACCTGGGCAGGAGACATTAGAAATGTATTGATGTCATTTCTTTCACAAAGCTCAAGGCAACACACATTAAAATTGCCAGGCACTTTCCCCCCAAGGCATTGAACACGTCCGCAGTTGCAAACACTGGCTGGACTTCAAGGCCATGAGGGACATTCCATGGTCAAAAACAATAGTGGGGTCAGCGGACAGGTGAGATACTGAAGTCTTAGCTAGACATCACGATAGATCAGATGTCAAACCTCCGTGTCTTTTCCTTCTTTTCCTCATAGCATGGAACACATGACTCAATATTAAAGTTATGGGCAGCACAATGTCCTACTTTGACCTCATGCTGCAAGCCTGAGGTGACGCACAGCTCTCAAATATTACCTAGACCTTTACAAGGAACAGGAAAGAAAGAACAAGGAGTGGTCTCTCACTTCTGTAACATCTACTTGTGCTCTCAA
The DNA here is from genome assembly GCF_021028975.2 of Sphaerodactylus townsendi. Taxonomy (NCBI): domain Eukaryota; kingdom Metazoa; phylum Chordata; class Lepidosauria; order Squamata; family Sphaerodactylidae; genus Sphaerodactylus; species Sphaerodactylus townsendi. The sequence goes on along the minus strand of NC_059436.1, from coordinate 11,596,432 downwards.
CACACACAGATTTCTCTGATAAAATCTTTTCTCCAGCAAGGAAGGTGACAGCTTTGAGTACAATCACAATGAGAAGTATGTGAGGCTTTCTCTCTAGATCTGTTTATATGCACCAGATTTGAGCAACAGCGCCCATCACTACAGATGTGTCTGGAGAACACACTGACAACTGGTTGTGGTGGGTTTTCCGGGCTGTGTGGCCAAGGTCTGGTAGACCTTGTTCCTAACGTTTTGCCTGCATCTGTGGCTGGCATCTTCAGAGGTGTATCACAGAGAAAAAATGCGCTCAACCACACCTCTGCATAGCAAGTTCCACCCCAACACTTACTGATTGGTTCCCCACCCTGGGACATGGACAATATATACCCCACTAAACTTTCCCTTCTCACTAGATGCAGTGTGAAAATGTTAGGAAAAAGATCTACCAGACCATGGCCACACAGCCCGGAAAACCCACCACAACCAGTTGAATCCGGCCATGAAAGCCTTCGATACTACACTGACAACTGCCTGCAATACGGACCTAAGAATGCCCTAGGATAATGAGAACTCCTGGCAGTGACAAATTGATATAACTCACTTAGTTGGGGTTACTGGTGGTTCCTTTGGAGAGACAAGTCAATAGTCAGCTTCAAAACTGCAGCTGCCCACCAACAACATATTAAAGGAACCAGCCTTTAGCGCAGAATCTATGGTATTCTGCCCCTCCCTGATTTCCAGTGTCCGCGTACAGGTGAGGTTACCACTTCTATTGTCTAGCAAGAAGCTGGCCTGAGGGCTTTTTGCTTTACCTTGATGTGGGGGATGTTATTTCTCAAATGATGCCCTGAGAAGCAATAGCCAAAAGCGACCACCTGAAAAATAGATGGCTTCTTACCTCGAGAACACTGTGGTTTTCATCCGCCTCTTCCATGATTTCAAACGTTTCCCCGGATTCTAAACTACACCAGCAGAATGGGAAGGTGGCAGCTCCTGTTTGATCAATTAGGCTTTTTAAATTATTGTTTTCTAGCATACCCAAATGAGCTTTCCCACCACCACCATTTAAGGTCGTAAAAAGAATCAACATTTGACAGGCTTACTCAGATTATGATGTGGCCAGTGGTGGGATTCAGCTGGTTCGCACCACTTTGGCAGAACCAGTTGTTAAAATGGTGTTTGTAAACAACCAGTTGTTAAATTATTTCAATCCCATCACCGGAACCGGTTGTTAAATTATTTGAATCCCACCACTGGATGTGGCCGTGTCACCTGTGACAGACCTATATAAACCAAGAAGGAAGAACAGAATGGACAAATAAGGAAGTGCCATTTAAAGGTTTATGTTAGAGGAGATGCTGGAGATTTGTACATTTCTTCAGCAGCCATTAAGGCAGACAGAAAAAGAGAACTGGAGCAGCGCTGTGGCACAGGAGGAAGAAAATTGAAAATTTTCTCTTCCCCGGCAGTTTGGTCCTGATCCACCCCCCCCGCCCCCCCAGCCAATGCTGCTATTACTAGAAATGTTAAGAAATGGGAGCTCCAATAGTGCATGTCCAAATTCTTCTCTAGCTTTGCTCAAAGTCCATTTCCCTGCCTCTAACTCATTCTGCACAAATGCACCTGCATTTAACCTACTATTTATCTGATTCTGTAGATTAATTGAGCACACCTGTCTTCTAAATCTTGAAATCGCTTTTGTAAGCATGCAAAAACAGTCACATGAATAATAGGAAGCTTATACCAAGGTCACCAGACGTCCCGCTTTTGGCGGGACAGTCACACTTTTGAGCAATTTGTCCCGCGTCCCGTGGTTTTTTTTTTTAATTCTCTTCCCATTTTGTTGTTATTGCACACACTGCCTTCTGGGGTGCTCCCTTTTTCCTCCCTGTCACAGGGCGGGAAACAGGGGAGCGCCCCAGAAGGCAGTGTGGCAGCCCTCCCGAAAGACGGCAAGAATCGCATTGTTTGGGGGGCGCTCCCCAGTTTCCCGCCCTGTGACAGGGTGGGAAACAGGGAAGCGCCCCAGAAGGCAGTGCGGCAGCCTCCAGTGTTAAAAAGGTGAAAATCTGGTCACCTCAGCTTATACGGCTCTGGGTACAGGAGGCATTCACCAGGCCTAAACCAGTTTAGAACTCATGGGGCCTCCTTTCCCAAAAAGAAGTCTCCAGCACTCTTACAAGATTACATTTCATGAGAATATCTTGTGCGTCACCATGACAGATTGATCTGGTTTGTACGGAGGATGGATCTAATTGCAAACTATGCAAGAAAGTTCTGCTGCTAGATAATGATGACAATTTATCTCTCAAATGCTGTGCATATTCAATTGCAGCCTTAAGTCTGCATGAGCTTTCAGGAATACAGTAAAATGCATCTTTGGTCACGGGTCAATCACCCCAAAACAGGGATTTTTTAAAAATGTGGTGACAGAGACCTTTTTGTAAGTCATAAATCACTAGCATTATTGTATTACCACTTCATCTCCTCCTGTGTTTGTCCCTAACTGGAACATAGCAATGATTAGCAATATAATACTTTGGAAAATGGGAGATCTATTCCTGGCTATGACAGCTTACAGAAATTAACAGGTCAATCTTTCGTGAACATATATACCCTTATGCTACTGACTAGTTTGCTGGGGCAAATGTGGGATTTTCCCAACCATACCTGCAAAGCAGGACAACACCCTACATTTATTCCTCAGAAACGAGAAAATAACATCAAGGCCCTGTTGCCTTCAAATTGTTTGGTAATCATGAGTTTGGGAGGGCAAACTGGAAGCCCATAGGCCCAGTCCAGTCCCAAAGTATTTTTTTCCCAGAAGCCCTACCAAACTCTAAATCAAAATTCACTCACTAGTAAGGAAACAGGTTTCAAATTATAAGGTGAGCTAGTTTGGCATGTTCTCTTTTGGATTTCATTCACAATGCCACTGTCGCGCCTGAGCTCAGGTGCAAAATAACTGCTAAATCTTAACAGCTAGTTGTTGTTGCTGCTATTATTACCACCAACTATGGAGGCTTGTAGCAAAGTACACTTCTCCACTCCAGAACAGAGAATAGGCTGGCCCTCAGACAAAACCAAGCTGGGTCATCTGATTCTAGCACAGAAATCCCCTGACAATTTCCCTCATATCCATAAATGTGCCATTCATTGTCCCTTGATTTGCAAAGCTCCTGTTCAGTCTTTTTCTTCCACAAAATCACCATCATCTTCCTAACCGGACATCTCCCAAACACCTCAGTGGGCCACCTCCGCGCACAGAGCGAGGTTCTTACCTTACCGGAAACTTCCCCTGCTGCGCTACTGCTTTTGATCTGCAAACAGGTGTGCTCACAGCCTGGCTGGATACCTGGCACTCTCCTGTGTTTTGCCAGCGTTGCCTTGTTTACAGCTGCAGCCTTTATACTGGGAGTCATCGGCTGGGGGAAAATTTCACAGCTGAGGGACTCCAGGCACAAAGATTCGCAGCAGCACTGCAAGAAAAAACTGTTTGCAGACACGGTCGCTGCCAAAATGTGTGCAACGGCCAGAGGTATGCTAGTACCTGTAGTATCTTCATCAGAGATCTGGGGATGCAGCGAACCACCAGACTTAAAAGTTTAACCGATTAACTGGTGTGGCTGGATTACGAAAGCTGCAGGTAGAATCAGCCAAGAGCAACAACAACAAAAAAAGCCACTACAGGAAATTCTTGAAGAGCTTCAACTTCCAGGAAGACCACAAAGACCTGATTACACCTCTCTTTCCCTCACAGCAGATTTGGTGAGCTTAAAAGGGGATTTTTCCTTCTAGTGGTGTGCAAAACCATCAGAGCACGGGCCACTGGGGATTTCATTCTCAATCCCCCCTATCACTCTGCATCCAAAATTAAAACTTGGTGGGGGGTTTTCAGTCACAAAATACAAACAACAGAACACAAATTTCAGCAGAAGTCAAATACCAGAAAAGGATTTCCCCCAGCACTGACCACCTTTGAACCTGTATATTGCCAAAGGCCTTTTGCTTCTGATGTGTAATCAGGTGTATAAAACTATGTTCGTAATTTTGATTCAAAAATATTCTTAAAGAGGCTTCTCTTCTCAAAAGGATTTTTATTTTGAATTTCATCTCCAGACAATTAGTTCTCACAATCACCCGAAGGCCATCTTCACTGAGATTTAAGATGCACTCATGAATTTAAAGTCGATCAATCCGTGCGCTAATCAATCAGTCAAATCATCAATTTTGAAAAGGAATTAGTTGATCGACACCCCCGCGCAACCCAAAGAGTATGCAGCAGCTAGCAAAGCAACCATCACCACCATGTGGCACAAAAGGAAAAAGGAGGAGTTTGCACTGGGAGCTCATAAAGTGTATTTGCCCACAGAGTTTATCAGTGTTTATCCAAGTGTTATTGTCAATATGCTTTGAAGTTAGTTGGAGTTGACATTTATTGTGCCTGAATAACCACATAGTTTTGTATAACCACCGTGGCTATGTTGCTCTGCCATGGTTCTTGTATTAATCTTTAAAGCAGGAGTGTCAAACATGAAGTCCAGGGGGTGCATGGGGCCCATTGAGAGGGCTTATCAGGCCCATGTGCCACCCCAGGCAACCCCTCCTCAACCCAAATCTGGTCTGGTGAGCCCACTGCAGGCTTACCAGTCTGAGTACTTCACCACCACGCTGCGGACTTGCCAGTCCAGGAAGCTCACCAGCCAAGGTAGCAGTCCCTCTGACCAGCTCTCGGCCTGACCAAGTCATATTTATGTCATCTCCATCCCTTAATAAATTAGTTCAACCCTCCTACTTTGTTCCTATTGTTGATATTATTGTCTAAGTTGTGATTAATACACACAAGGTTGGAATGTTCATCTGTATTTATTATATTTTCCATCATTAGAAATAACATAATATATTCAAAGTTTGTTTTACAGCATTTGGTTGTTCTGTATATTTTATTATATGCTGCAACCATCTTATTTTTGTATTGGACAAAAAGGAAAAATGTCAAAAACTGGAATATATCAGGGTAGAGAAAGAAATTAGTTATAGAAGGCTAACATACAGTTTATAAGCACAACGGGGTGAGAAAGAGCGTGCTGTAAAAAATGTCATTCAAATGAAAAAGGACCTCGGCTCAGCATGGGGTTTACATTCAGACAGTCCATTTTCTGACATCTCCAGTTAAAGGATCTCATATAGTGGAGAAAAAAACATACTGAGCCAGAGAAACTGGACAGCCATTGCCACAGTAGGCAACACTAAGCTCAACTGGAGATGTGAAGGCCTTTTAGAAGATGCCCAAAAGCACTGGCAGGGTGAGGAATCGTGCTGATGCAAGCTGGCGCTAGCTACATTGGCCCATTCACCCTCACTTTGGATTGGGGCATAAAGAATTATCACATATATGTTATGAAGTTCATTGGGGTCTAGGAGTATCTATCTCTGTAGTAATAGTAGTAGTAGAAGAAGAAGAAGAAAAGGAGGAGGAGGAGGAGGAGGAGGAGGAGGAGGAGGAGGAGGAGGAGGAGGAGGAGGAGGAGGAGGAGGAGAAGGAGAAGGAGAAGGAGAAGGAGAAGGAGAAGGAGAAGGAGAAGGAGAAGGAGAAGGATTTATACTCTGTCTTTCTCTCCTGTAAGAAGTCTCAAAAGTGGCTAACAAACTCCTTCCCTTCTCCTCACAACAGACACCTGGTGAGGTAAGTGGGGCTGAGAGGGTTCTGAGAGAACTGTGACTAGTCCAAGGTCACCCAGCAGGATCCACACGAAGGAGTGGCAAAACAAATCCAGTCACCAAATAAGAGTCTGTTTTTCATGCAAAGGAGTGGGGAACCAAACCAGTTCTCCAGAATACAGTCCACAGCTCTTAACCACTACACCCTGCTGGCTTAGCGGCAATGTCTGTTCCAAAGGGAAAAGGAAATTTCCCAGAAGTATGAAATCCAATTAACTTTTAAAATATGAACCTGGATTTTGTTTTTTAAAAAAACATTTCCTACTTTTCAATTCAGTTTCTGAGGACACTTAAAACCTGAAACCTTAGCCTTCATTTTTAAATGCCAACCAATACTGACTTGCAGTACACTACATCTTGGGATCCTCACCACCACACCTTTGTCATTCTAAAGCAAACAGTGTTAACAGTTGAGAATGCAGTAAAAAAAATCTCACACCGAGAGAACGTATACTCAAGTTTTGCGAAAGTTTTGAGTTGAGGATTTGTAAAATTAGTTTAACCTGTGTTTGCCACCAGCCTGAAGCTATCAAAATGCCCGAAAGCACCATAGAAAGGACATGAAATGAGAATTCTACATCAAAGAGCAGCCTTCTGTCCCAAATAAACCAGAATAATAAAAAGAAACCCATATAATTCCCTTTCCATGGCTATCTCCAACCAGACAAGAAAATGATTGGGGGAGGGTTCCACCAACAGTATGCACTTTCTGTCATTTGCTGTGAAACGGTTTTTGGATTAGTTGACAGAGTTTGTGTCAAATGCATTTTCAAGAGATGAGCAGACACCAGTTAACAGCCGTCGAGGAAAGTGCCGGCCCTTTCTCCACAGGTGGATTTTACAGCAGATGACACCCCAGAGCAAGCCCAATAAACCAAGAATACAACAGCTGGCCAAAAAAAGCCAAGAAAGACAACTCAAAGCAACGATATTCATTTAAGAACCATGCCAAGACCAATGTTCTCATTCAAAATATAAGACGATAAAGCCAAGTTCAAATTTAAAACTGAAGCTGGCAAGGACATTTAGACCTTCATTTGGCCATCCTTTATTGCCATCTAAACACTCAGAAAAACGAGTTCTTTTATAACGATTGCAATATGCTGTGTGGAATCCACTTCTGGGCCCTGTAACAGGGCTGCCTTCAGATTTTGAAGGGCCGTGGTCAAGATGCTCTTCCAATGCCGCCCCAGCATCACCACCACCTTGTTCTCTTCTGGTCAACGGATCTCCACACTGTTTCCCTCACAAACAAATACGCACCTCCTCACCACGGCAACCTCCACTGACCTTGAATGCTTCAAATATCAGAAAGAAAATAGCTCTCTTATTATATAATCTCTGGAACAAGTGCCAGCAGGAATGAAGAGGGCCAAAGATGCTCTATTTCCTCCCATGTTTCTCTGACAAGAATGTGGGAGGTTGTCACAGCGGCTTCTACAGCAGCCTCCCATTTTCCTTGAAGAAGGAACGTAAACCCAACACTTTTCGCACTTTTCTCAGCCCAACTGGTACTGTGCGTGCGTAAAGTGCCATCAAGTCACAGCTGACTTGTGACAGCTTGTGACAACGTCTTGGGCTTTCAAAGCAAGAGACGTTCAAAAGTGCATGCCTCTGCGTAGGCTGAGAGGTTCTGAGAGAACGGTGACTGGGCCGAGACCACCCAGCAAGCTTCATGTGCAGAACGGAACTTGACTCTCCAGATCAGAGTCCCCTGCTCTCATTGGTATCTCTTAAATAATGAAACCGAACAGCAGCAGCAGAAAAACAAACAGGTGCAGAAGAAGAGTTGCTTTTTATAACCCACTTTTCTCTACCTTTGAGACTTGAAGCGACTTACAATCACCTCCCTTTCCCTCCCCAACAACACACACCTTGTGAAGTAGGTGAGGTTGAGAGAGTTCAAAGAGCACTGTGACTAGCCCAAGGTCACCCAGCAGGATTCAGGAGGAGAAGTGGGGAATCAAGACTGGTTTTCCAAATTAGAATCTGCCCCTCTTTACCACTATATCACGCTGGCTCTCCATATTAAATCATATTTTAAAAATTACTTCCAATGTAAATCTAAAGGTATCTTTTCTAAAAGTTTAAGCATAAGCAGGACAGGATTTAACATTGGAATATTAGTGGATGAAGTGTGGATCAGGAAGACCCTTGTTCAAATTTCACCTCTGCCCTGAGCAAGCCCTTCTGTCTCAGCCTCAGCCTTCTATCTACAATGCCGGGTCAATATTACTGACCTAATTAATGGGGCTGTTGTAAGGAATGCAACAAGATAGGGTACACAAGGCCCTTCCAATGCTATGGAAACAAAAAAAGCAATATGTGAAATCAGGTAGTTTCCATAGGCTCGGCAGCTAATCTTTTTGCAAGGATATTTTGAAGCACACTGTGAGATAGCCAGGAACTGGCTATACCACAAATAGCCAGGTCTTCCCACTGAAGATGGAGGAGATTATAAACAGCAGTATTCACTCTGAAGCCCAAAAGGAGCCGTGTTCACAACTACCCTGATTCAAGAGCCATGTTTACTTGCAATCTCTGACATGAGGAAGAGGAGAAGAAGAAGAGTTTGGATTTATATCCCCCCTTTCTCTTCTGCAAGGAGAGTCAAAGGGGTTTACAATCTCCTTTCCCTTCCCCCCTCACAACAAACACCCTGTGAGATGGGTGGGGCTGAGAGAGCTCTGAAGAACTGTGACTAGCCCAAGGTCACCCAGCTGGCATATGTTGGAGTGCACAAGCTAATCTGGTTCCCCAGATAAGCCTCCACAGCTCAAGTAGCAGACCAGGGAAACAAACCCGGTTCCCCAGATTAGAGGGCACCTGCTCTTAACCACTATACCACGCTGGCTCTTAGGAGACTTGTAGCTGAACTGTTCTTCTGACTGTGGTTGTTTCAAACTGGAAACCACCTCCAGTAACAAGCCACACTGGAGAAGGCCTTGCCCAGCTTCTTAAAACATGGGGCCAGTGGGGGATAGAAGAAAGAGGACAGAGAAAGCTGTTTTATTTTATAGGCTTATCAAAACTGAACATTTGGAAATTTAGCAAAATTAAGGCTGGTGCTTCTCTGTTGCCACAGAATCCTTCAGAGCCCAGGAAAGAGCTGTTGTGATGACCTCCGGAAGAAGATATTTAGGAGAACGAAGCTAAACATTACCGCGCCAGTCTTAACCTACGACTATCCAGATCTAGAGGTTAACCATGAAAAGATGTGTTTCATGATATGCCAGTCCACCGTGCAATGGCATAGCACCTGCTCAACTGCTCACAGACCACAGAGGCCAAGTGAAGAAAGACAGAAATGAGTTGGAGGAAAGAAAAATCACATTGCACCCAAGATTCACTTAATCAGCCACTGTACACCTTTGCATGCTCCCTAGCATTGGGGAATCCCATAATGCCATGTAGCACGATGTGTTACTTACAGTCCTTCCCTTTTGTCCCCAAACAGACTCAGCAGGACCTTCACAGGATGAGGATCTACAGTCCCATTATCCTGAAGAATTGGGGGGGGGGGGGAAAGCAAACAGGTTAGCAAGAAGTTTCAAAAAAATGTAGAGTTGAGGGTTCTGCAATACAGCTCCTGTTCAGGATTAGGTCAAAATCTATCCTTTGAGAGAATACTGGGTGGCGTGATCAGGGCCTACCTCCGGGCAGAAGAAGAAGAAGAGTTTGGATTTATACTCCGCCTTTCTCAGCCACAAGGAGTCTCAAAAAGGCTTATGAACTCCTTCCCTTCCCCTCCCTACCACAGACACCTTGTGAGGTAGGTGAGGCTGAGAGAGCTCTGAGAAAACTGTGACTTGTCCAAGGTCAGCTAGCAGACTTCATGTGGAGGAGAGGGGAAACAAACCTGGTTTGCCAGATAAGAGTCCACCACTCAAGTGTAGGAGTGGGGAATCAAAACCGGTTCTCCAGATTAGAGATCTGCTCTTAACCACTACAGCACACTGGCACATAGTCCTACACGTGAACGCAGCTTCTTTTTTGGGGGGAGAGGAAGCGCAAGTGTTACTGAGCTTCCTCATCCCACATTGGCACAGAACTTACTTGAAGGAAGTGCTCCAGGTGTTGAGACCGCATATGCGACTTCCTGAATGGGGAAGATGTCAATTTCAGCTTTGGATATTCTAAGCCACTATGTGAAAAGAGAAAAATAGCTTTATTATTCCACCTAAAAAAAGTCCAATATACTGCTCTCAGGTTATTTGACCAGCCTCAGCTCTTTGGGAGTTAAATGGAAAACAAATATATCATGTGGACAACAGCAGCATGACTGAGACATCTCACATCCTCACACACACTGAAAGGGCTTGTGTGCCTCCCCGTGTGTAAGAAGTCCCAGCACTCATTGTGTATATTTTTTCCCCATGTCTGCTCTTCGATAACTATCGTTTACTATGGTTCCATTGTGTAGCTGGCTGCAGCCACTGGATAAATGACTTCTTTGTACGGGAAGCAGGACTGTTTCTGTCTAGATAAGGATCTCTGAGTGACTGTGATCATAACTAGCCGTAATTTTACCTGGCTCTGGAGGAAGAACGGTTGTTTCTTTTACACCCCATTTCACTCTACCTTTCAGGAGTCTCATAGCAGCTATCGCCTTCCCTTCCTCTCCCCACAACAAACTACCTTGTGAGGTAGGCAGGACCGAGAAAGTTCTGAGAGAACTGTGAGTAGCCCAAGGTCCTCCAGCAGGCTCCATGTGGAAGTGAGGGGAACCAAACCGAATTCGCCGGATTCGGGTCAGCCACTCTCAGCCACTATACCATGCTGCAAGGAAGTTCAGAGAGCCTGACCTTTTGCTATATTTTGGCTCTCACAGTTCCGGAGAAGGAAGGTAGTTGCTGGCGGTTGAAATTGCTGTTGCCGAATTAGTCTGACAGAATGTGGGTTTTTGGGAACACCTCCCTGAATTTCCACAGGACCTCCTGACTCCTATGCCCATCATCCTCTTTTTTTTTTGTTACCCCAACTCCTTCCCATTTTTCAACTTGTTTTTGGAACTTAGAAAACACACTCAGTTGGTTTAATTTGTCACAAGAGGAGATGGTATACATCGGTGAATCTCATCCTCCTGAGTAACCTCTAACCAGCTTTCTACCCTGCTGTCTTCCAAGCTACCTGGAGCTTCAATGGCCTCAGAATGGGCCAAGAAGGAGCTGTATTGTGCTACCAGCTTCCTTCCTCTGACCGACAGGGTCTTTCCAGCACAGAACCATTCAGGGTTCTCCTCCTTGCCTTCAGCTCACTGCCTCCTTTAAAGGGAAGTTGCTCCGCCCTCTTTTCCCATCACCCAATAAGGTCTCTGCTGGCCTCCTAACTCCTTGTGCACTTTCCCCAATACACCTGGCTTCCTTTCAAGATTCCTTACCTATGCCCTAGTGCCTAGTCGAGCCCTCCTTGCCTCCCTCAGACCAACCTTGTTATTTCTTTCCCCGTCAGTCTTTCCTGCTGTGGAAGAGGCTGTCCCTACCCCCAGACACCTGCCTGATCTCCTAAGTCAGTGTTTGGCTCAGGAGGCAGGAGAAATTGGCCATGCCTCCTTGGGCTAGCTTCCTGGAGCGTCAGCTCTCTCCTCCTGCCTGACGTTTCTACTATGGATCGCCATTGCTTCCTCAAGTCGGCTACAGTCCCAACAAAGGAAGGGAGAGGGTCTGCGGAGGAGGACCAGGGGAGTCAACTGCTGATCCAGGCACAATCCAGGAAGAGGTGAGCTGTGATGCCAGCATGGGCAGAGGGGTCAAGAACACCCAAGTCATCCGGGGCACCAGGCATCTCCAGACAACACCTGCTTGCAATGCTTTCTTGTCCAACATTACAATATGTCATGTTTCTTCTACAAAAATAGCCAATGACTCACACTTGTGGGAGCCTGTGCAACTTTTTAAGAGCATGGAGTTCAGAAAGCTTGTGTTTTTGTAAGAGATCTCTCTCCCTCGCTTTCATGTACACACACACACACACACAGAGAGAGTCAACCTTTCAAAAAGGCTAGGAAAGTCATAAGCTTGTTTGATTCATTCTACAAATACCCAACCCAATGTGGATTAGGTAAGTAGGACATTCCGTGCATTTTTAACCTAAAAGTACCACAATGCAACAGCCTCCTCCTATGCGGCATCATTTCTACCTGAGCCCAAAAACTCTCTACAGGAAGCATGGCAATTCAGGCACAAGAGCAGGTAATAAACAGCAAACCACCAAGTATACAAGAACCAGTTTTCAGAGAACACCTCACTATTGTACTCACAAGATTAATGGGACACTCGGCCTTCTGGTACTGCTTGGCATGTATCAGCCAACTAGTGGACACTATGGTGGCCAAACATAAGTGCTCAACAGTTATAGCTAATCCTGAGGGAATATACTACCATGATCACTTTAGCAGACATTATAGCACAGTGGACCCACTCTTCAACATGAGTTTTGCACACTCCATTCTCATCCTGCTGTCCATAAATAAATCCACAAAGCTGGAAGGACATCTCCTTAGCCCATACAAAGTGACATAAAATCATTCTCAAATACTGAATGCTATGAAAGTATTCTCTATAGTTTAAAATAAATCCACAAAACTGCAGACACAGTAGAAGAATATCCCAGGCCTCCAACAGACCAGGTCAATACAGTTAGACAAACAGTGTCTAGCAGAATCATCCATGTGGAGGAACTGATTAACCTGCATAAAAACAAACACTAACTAGTGGAAGTTAGGGGCTTAAGGGTTTTTCGATTCAGGCCTTAACTAGAGCCAGAGCTTACTCTATTAATCCCATCTATTATACACACAAAAATCAGTTTACTTCTGGAATGTGATTTCTTCCGTTTCTTAAGATCTTCACTCCCATTTTTTCCCTTGACTGGCAGGCAACATGGACAAGAGATGAAGTCCAGACCTTTAATTGTGGTGGCATCCTATGATCATGAAACACATCTATTCTCCTACTGGCAGCCAGCGTGGTGTAGTGGTTAAGAGCAGGTGGATTCTAATCTGGAGAACTGGGTTTGATTCCCCACTCCTCCACCTGAGTGGAAGACTTATTTGGTGAACCAGATGTGTTTCCGCACTCCTACATTCCTGCTGGGTGGCCTTCGGCTAGTCACAGTTCCCTCAGAACTCTCTTAGCCCCACTTAACTCACAAGGTGTCTGTTGTGAGGAGAGGAAGGGAAAGGAGCTTGTAAGCCACCTTGAGCCTCCTTACAGGCAAGAAAGCTGGCGTATAAATCCAATTCTTCTTCTAAAAAGTCACCTTTATTTGCAAACTCTTGCCACCTGGCTAACTAAAGAAATTGCTGCCATTTCCTTGTCTAGTTAATTGGATACATTTATTTTAATCTTTCTGTTTCATGTTGGTGTGGGGGGGGCAGATATGGGTGGGGGGAATCGTACTGCATCACCTTGAACACAATTATGCCTCGAGAAAGGTGATCCATTAATAATAAGAGGCAATAAATCTACCCAGCAAGGAACATGGATGGATGTCCACTGCAGCAGGTAAAAAGGAACAAGAATGAGTTGCTGAACGTCAGTGCTGGGTGATCGAAACAGAGCCGCTTCTCCAGCTGACATCTCAGTCCCAGAGGTGGGATCCAGCAGGTTCTCACAGGTTCCCGAGAGTAGGTTACTAATTATTTGTGTGTGCCGAGAGGGGGTTACTAATTGGTGATTTTGCCACGTGATTTTTGCCTTAGTTACACCCCTCCTCTCAGCAGTAGCGCACAGAACTTGAAGCAGTCTAGCAGGAGGTGCACCGGCGTGCGTGGCAGCCTGCGCCTGCATGCATTCGTTTCCCGCCCAAGGACCAGTGCAGCAGCTCCATGCTTGCCACAGCCCCGCCCAGGAATGCCCCACCCCCGAATGCTTGGCCACGCCCTCATCATGCCCTGCCCAACCCCATTGACACTACACTACAGTTTGAATCCCACCACCATGGGAACCTGTTACTAAAATTTTTGGATCCCACCACTGCTCAGTCCCATCCATCCCTACCAAGTTCTATGCCTACAGGAATCGTAAAACGTTTCTCTCTTCCATTTCGTTCTGTTTTCCTAAAAGAAACTACACCCAGATGCCGTCAGAATACATGTAGCAAAACAGACCAGATGGTACCACCCAGTTGTCATAGCCAAGAAACACGTTTCATGTCAAGTGCCGCAGACACACACTCAACTTACCAATCCTTGCAAGCTAAGCAGCACAGGGATGTCAAGCAGCTGGAGGGCTTCTGGTTTCGGCTTCCAGCAGGACTAGTGGGAAGCTCTGCACAAGATTAAACACTCTGTGTGCCTGGTTCTCCATCTGTAACATAGATCCAGTAACAACATTAAACATTGCAAAGAAAGGAGGCTTCTGGACTTCATTAGCTTAACTATAAAGGTGCCTCTGAGCTGTTTAAGAAGAGGCCACATTCTCACATCATCAAACCGTTATCACAATCACTAAGCTGTACAGGAGGGAGAAACATCAACATTTGTTACAAGGTGGAAGGAGATGCCCGACGAAAGGGACCAGCCAGCTACAGTTAATTTATTTTCTTTCTTTCTTTCTTTCTTTCTTTCTTTCTTTCTTTCTTTCTTTCTTTCTTTCTTTCTTTCTTTCCTAATGCTGCTTCTGTTGTTTCAACAACAGCCTGATGTTCTGAAATTATCCCAGTGAAGGGATAATCTCCTCCCCACAAAAAGGGGATGTGCTATTGAAGACTCCAACTTAATGTCTCCTTGTTCATCTCCCTCAAAGGTCTAGAAGTCAGGCCAAGCAACAAGGTGTTTCAACTACCATTGAAACAGCTTCTTTTCCCCACAACTAAGCCCCCAAGTAGCTTTCTTATCATCTATTTATGCAATTATTGCCTTAAAACCTCGTGAAGAAACTATGGCGGTTTCTGCACATTCAGGCTTGATGCCGATGCAAGCCCTGGGGTCGAACGGCCCCACAGGCTGCACGGCTGGCGGAGCACACTTCGCACAGCTGCGCAACCCCCTGAACACCTGCCTACCTTTTCCCTGCATTTCCTTGCTCTGAGGAGGGAAGGGGACACGCCTCTGTCCAGAGCGACGGCTGAAGCAACGGAGGCAAGGAGGCATGTCCCCTTTCCTCCTCAGAGCGACAAAAGGCAGGGAAAAGGTAGGAGGCTGTTCGGGAGTGCCACGGGAATATGCCAGCTTCCACCCACTGCTGTTCACTTGGCAACTGGTGGCAACCGGCGTATTCAAAAAAACTCGCCCCCCAAGCGAGTTTCAGAAGCGGCATCTTCGCACCACTTCAGGGGAGCCAGGACAGCACTGCTGCGCCTCCTGTGTGAACAGTGCCCCAGGGACTGTTTTTTCCCCATCCCTGGAGCGCTGTTGTTTCCCCATGCGGAAACCACCTACAAGATGATCCCAGGATCGTCACAAGATTGTGGTAGCAGATAACACCAGGGGAGGCCAATAAAGATACATGTAGATCTGCTGAACCCTTTGACACAACCCTTTGACACAACTGCCACCTTGACGCATGCCTTTGTATGAGCTTTTTTTTTTACAGGACACCTGGTACAAAATAAGCCAAAAGGATGACTTCGTGGTTGGTACTGGAGGTTGGTAAGACCTGATAATCATTGAGAACATGTTCTATTTGTTTCTGATTCAGCACAAGTCCCAGCCAATCAGATGTCATTTTTCCCTCAGGTCTTTCCAAGCCCTACACAAAGTAAAAGAGTTCCCCATGCTTCCCTAAATTATGTACTATGTCATTTAAATACAATTGAATAATACATTTGTACCAAGTGGTTGATGATAATCTCTGGACTCATGGACCAGAACACCAAAAGCCAGACACAGATTGGGACTGCAGACTGCACATTTCCTTCATATCTCCCTCCAGGGCTAGAGATTTATTTATTTTTAATGAGAGTTCAATGTTTTGGGAAGGGACTTGGGATATCCGCGACAGGGAAAAATCATGACCTACTTCCTGTCACTGTTTTGGGGCAGGGTGAACAGTTGTTCATCTGTTTAAGCTATTTATTAGACACTTTTCCAAAAACAAACTCCAAAGTAGCTTACAGCAAAGAGGGATTTAAAAAAATTAAAATATAATAAAGCCACTAAAAGAACGAGTACACCACAATAAATTAAAGTCAGTCAGGGAAAGTCAAGCAGCAGCATACAACCATTGCAGAAACCACTTAAACCAACAGAAGGCTAAATAAATAAATGAGAACTATTTAGTAGCATTAAAAAAAATAAGCCTCCATTAAAACAAACTCAACAGCTGTCAATAAAACTATCCAAAGAGGTGGCAGGATACTAGAGACACGGAAGAAATGAAAACAATGCATGAGCATTTTTTCCCAAAAAAGGTCTTCACCTGGTGTCTCAGACTTAAAAGGCTATACTTATCTATTGTAATTTAAACCTGCTTTCTTTAACTAAAGAATGAAGCAAGTTTACAATGGAAACACAATCAATAATAGCATAAAATATCAACATCAGATAAGAACCTGAAATTCTTACGAGTTCTCTGGGCTCAACGTCCTATACAGTTCATCGAGAAAATATATGCTGAATAGTTAGTTTTCTACTGCCTCTGAAAAAAATCAATAAGATGGAAGCCTTTTGTGACAGCTCAGGTAGACTGTTCCACCAGGTAGGAGCTGCCACAGAAAGAAAAGCTCCACAACACAGATCTAATTTAATGGCAAGATGAGAAATTTTGCAATGAATAGTCAGTTGTGTGGATCAACCTTAGCAAAGAACATCAGAAAGGAGGTCCAGTAGATGTGGCTCCTAGAACAACTAGTACAAGGTGCACCATGGAGGCAGCCTTCCATAACTGAGGCACTACCACAGAAAAGACCCTGTGCTGGTTCACCATGCTACACCTTTTTCAATATAAAGCATGCTACACCTTTTTCAATATAAAGATGAGACGAAATTTGAGAATTCATCCACCATTTCCTGGACCATCTTTGTCTAGAACAGGGGTCTGCAACTTGCGGCTCTCCAGATGTTCATGGACTACAATTTTCATCAGCCCCTGCCAGCATGGCCAATTGGCCATGCTGGCAGGGGCTGATGGGAATTGTAGTCCATGAACATCTGGAGAGCCACAGGTTGCAGACCCATGGTCTAGAATAGTCCTGCGGCTCTTTCCAGATAAATTCAGGAACTACAATTCCCATCAGCCTCTGTCAGCATGGCCAATTGGCCATGCTGGTAGGGGCTGATGGGAATTGTAGTTCCTGAACATCTGGAGAGCCGCAGGTTCCCTACCCCTGGTCTAGAATGTTCCGTTTGGGTCCCAGTGCCTTGGGGACAGAACCAGGTAGGCACCAAGACACAAGCAAAACATTCCAGAACAAAGACAGTTCAGGAAATGGTAGGTGAATCTCAAATCTCCTGTCATCTTTATGTTGAAAAAGGTATAGACGGGGATTCAAGCACCACTCACACTTAGTGGGTCTGTACAGGAAAAAAACAGCCCGTCTGGCACTCTGGTCCCAGGCTATTCAGGATATGAATCAACAATTTGATCTCTGCCCAGAAATGAATATGGAATGTATAAAGGTTCCTTCAGAACTAACAAACAGTAGCTCATACCAGCTCTCAACCTCCTTGCTACTGCATTCTCCCTAATCTGGAGTTTCCAAAAACATTTCAGACACAGTCCAAAGTACAGCACAGTCCACTACTCTGGTCTGCTTTCAAAGGCCTGGATAACAGTAATCCCAATTTCTGCTTCTTAGGCCCCTTCCGTACATGCACAATAATGCACTTTCAGTGTACTTTGAAGCTGGATTTTACTGTGCAGAATAGCAACATCCGGATTGGAAGCGGATTGAAAATGAATTATTCTGCATGTACAGGTGGAGCCTTAGAGAAAGGGCAAAGAGCCAAGAGACTTGAACCTCCACATATGGGGTACAGATGAAGCAGCACTCCCCCCACATCTGCAAACCTGGCCCTTTGGAGGGGGGAACAGTCACCCACAAAATCAGACTGACTCTTTCATTCCCAAGGGTCTACTTTACCAATAAATTCCTCCTCAGCTTGTTCCCTTAAGAGCTACTGTCCTACACAGCATATTTCACCCTCACACCTAATGAATCATCCAGCTATTTTGACAGGGGAAAAAATTTCTCTGAGGCCTCAGGGAGGGGGAAAATGACACAGCTTGCTTCATTCAGAAATGGCTTTGGCAGTTTTAGTTAAGCCCCATAGGCTCACTGAATCAGAAGACACTACGCCCCGTACAATATCAGAAACACCCTTTGGCTGTTATCGTCACATAACAAACAGAGGTTTTCACCTCGTCCTGGATGCTTTTCTTTATTTTTTTAAAAAAAGGTTTTCCAACACAGTGCAGGCAACAAGCGACTGCTCTCCCATAAGGCAGAAACAGAACTGAGGATCGATGGGTAACTCCTGTTGGATACAAGTAAAGTTTTAATTTCTGCCATCCAGATCAATGGTGGGAATTATCCAGAAAAGGTGTCCTCCAAACTCAGAGGAAGAATGTGTGGCACCAATCAATTCTTGGTTTTGCTTGTGTTTGCTTTGTTTAGAGATTAACAGTAACCGTCCCATCCTATAGCCAGACCTTATCAGAGTCCTGACCTTGGAGGAACATCACAGCCTGAAAACACTTTTGCTTTTAGGAAAATTGTTAGAGGGAGAGGGTGCACAGCAAAGGATGTAAGATTTTGTTGAGTATAAACCTGTTAGATTCAGCAAAGAAACTCTGGAGTGTATCAATTTGATACTCTGATGCAACAAATCAATTTCGGTGAACCTGAGTCTAATTACTGGCAGGAGGTCGGCAGGCACGACAAAATCCAAACTCCTCCTCTTCTTCTATGCTATTTTCCACCGCAGGATTACAGTAGAATTATATATTAATCTCCCATTTCCTGGACCTCTTTTGTTCTAGAATGCTCCACTTGAGTCCTAATGCCTACCTAGGTCTGTTCCCAAGGCTCCAGGACCCAAGTAGAGCGTTCTAGAACAAAGAAGGTCCAGTAAATGGCGGATTAATATACAATCTACTGTTATTCTACTGTTTGTAATTCCACTGTTTGGTGGAAAAGAGAATAGCATAGTGCAGCGATTAGAGTGAAAGTCTAATCACCAGTCGCACACATACAGTGTAACCTACTTCACAGGGTTGTGATTATTAAATGGAAAGAGGAGAGCTACTTTGGGTCCCCATTGGGGAGAAAACTGAGGTGTAAATGTTGTAAATAAATGACTAAAAAAAAGTGAAAATACCATAAATAGTAAGCCATGGAGTGGGACAGGGGAGAAAACTCAAGAATTGCCCAGTGTGTATGGAGGATTATTAGCGCAAAAGGAAAAAGTATGATTGGAGGAGAGAGAGTTTACCAGATATCATCTGTATTAAGAGGTGTTTTCCCTTTTGCAGGAAGAGTGAAATGTCCTATGCGACAGAACATTTACTTCTTACAAATACGATCCTTATCGTAACACTTCACTGAAAATGCTTCATACCTCCACAGTCTCTCTGAAACCAAAGCCCTCAAGTGGTGGCAATCAGAAAGACAAAGAAGGCCTGTTGATAGAATGTCATGGGACAAACCATCTGCTGTTCCTCAGGGCAAGTTCGTACTCTCACATGCTATTTTTCACCTTTTCACCTTTACCTTGAAAATAAGGTATTCTTTCCTAGTGAAGAAAAACTGACAAGGGCAATTAGGGAGGGAAATGATCCACTGAAGGAACACAGATTTAGCCAAGACTCACAGACAGACATTTTTCCTTCTCAAACTACCACATGTAAAACATAGGGAAGAATTACACTGACCAGTTTTAACCCTCACAAGTCTTCTCTCAAATACATGACAAAGCTCCAGGGGTAAGGCTGGCAAGTCTCCAGCTATGGTGGGAGTCTTCCCACTGGCAACCCCATCAGCCAATGGGGAAAAATAAACCCTTCTAAAATTGCTGTGGTTTTACCAAAGAATTGGTAGTGATTCCCAGAGTGGAATGACATCACTGCCAGGTTTTCCTAGGAACTGAGACAACACCGTCACGCTGACAGCAACCCCAGGCGGACAACCGAATGCAAGGGACCAAGGAAGTTCGTTTGTATCCGCTATGAAACCCCTATAAAACTCAGGTGATAAAACAGTTGCACTACACAAGTTCTAAAAGTCAAGTGGATAGTACACACGTAACAATCTATAAAACACTACATACAGTACTGCAATCATTTGGACAGTAAAAAGAACTGGACAGAATTCCAGATGCTGTGAAACATGTTAGAGAACTGTGCCAGATAGGGACAACCCAATATATAATTGAAGGGAATTTTTCCACATCTTTTTCTGCATGGAAAAATTTTCATATCTAAAGACTATTTTATAAATTTAACCATGAATGGATGTCACTGCAAGTACATTATTGGGCAATCATGCCAGTTTCAACACTGTAAAATGGTTTGAGAGAGTATATGCACGCCTTATGTATTTGAGCAGGAGAAATAAAACCACAAATATATTTAACAAGCAGTAAAGCTTATTGTATGAACAAAGACAACTGACTCTAGAAAACTGTTGGTAGGTTAATGATGTCTGCCAAGGGGGCCAACCCTTCCTACCTTTCCTCACCCCCACTTGGCCCCACATCACCAGCTCCTTCCTCGTCCCCTCCTCTTCCTGGACCCATTAAGACATGTGGGTTAATAGCAACCACCAAAGGGGGCGACCCCTCTTGGCTTTCCTCCCTCCTCAGCCCTGTGTCACCAGCTCCTTCCTCCTCCTGTTCCCAGATGCCTGATCCTCTCCCTGAACACCTGCATAGCCATGCAACAGTTAACAGCACAGTTGCAGCTGCCAGAAATCACGACCCTCCCATGGGCAGCGACCAACGCCTGTGCTGCTCCTCCTCAGATACCTGCAGATGATACAGTGACTGTAATTATTCAGCAGTGGGAGAGAAGGGCATGACCACGGGAGAGTGATTAACCACCACATTCCACTGTTTTGTTTGTCTTGCTTTTTACTTGTTCTGTGTAAGCCCCGTTTCCCACGCGGTGACTGGCTGGAAGTAAGCTGTGCGTGGCGATTATCTGGAAGTGAGTCGTTGACACCACGGCTAGCCTGTTATATAACAGAATACTCCACATTAAAATAAAGTCATGAATTTACCAGATTGTGCCAAGCCAAAGCTGAAATTCTCATTTATGTGGCTTCTCCCATTTGGTAGAAATGATACTATAATCAAGAATCTGATATGGACAGATGATTACTATAAGTAATGAACTGCCCTGGCAACATTCATGGTCAAGGGTTAAATTCTGTTAAAAAGAGATGAGCAATCAACCACATCCATAGCCTATCACGTCAACTCATCAGATGTGCCAACACTAGCATGTCAGCATTTTTAGTGCCCTCTGGAGAGGTTTTCTTAAACTTACACAATGTAAATGAATCACATTTTGGACTATTAAATTTTTTTTAACAAACATTATTCCAATCAAAATAATTCCCAAATAAAGCTTAGAATCTGTATTTATTTAGACCTGGGATGTCCAACTCTGGTGCCCCAGATGTTCATGTACTTCAATTCCCATCAGCCCCTGCCAGCATGGCCAATTGGCAGGGACTGATGGGAATCGTAGTCCATGAACATCTGGGGCACCAGAGTTGGACACCCCTGATTTAGGCGGTACTCGATTTGTATTCATTTTCCTAATCAAATATTTCCATTCAAGTATATTTTGCTATGGGGACAAAAGTTTAACAGGAGGTACTTGCAACAGCTGCTTACTAAATAAACGTCAAAGTTAATGTGAAAAATCAATTCACATTCTACTTAGGACATTCAAAACTTTTCTTGAAAGGTTTTCCATTTGATTTTTTTTCCAGAATACCCACATCACTACTAAAATGGAAAGCAAATTCTAAAGATTCCTACCAAATAACATGCACATAGTCACAATATTCCTTTGCAAAACACTGCTTAGTTCCTCCCGGTCCCCCTGCATACCCTAACCCTGTTTGTTAAAGAAAAATACATGATTATTAGCAAGTTCAAGTCTGACATTATAACTTTACATTTGCCAAGACTGAATGGAGAAAAGGGGATACACTTAAATATTAAACACAACCTTGTGATAGAGAGATGTAGAACCTTGAAATGGTTATCTAAGGCTTTTTATAATCATTCCAGACAGCTACAAGGACAAAACAAAGCCCTCAATGTCTCAATTTACAGAATTTCTCAGCCTTGACTCAGCCCAGGCTGAAACATTTCACTTATCCCAAAGAGACAATGTAGGCAGGAGCCCACCAAGTTCATGTGTCATAATGTGGGGAACGGAGAAGGAACAAGGAGACAGCCTGAGCAAAGATTGAGGCTATAAAAAGGCTATTAAGAACATAGCCCAAGGAACCTACCAAGGAGGAAATAGTGAGGTGGATGCTGAGGAGGAGAATTGACAGTTGTGGGATACTTATGGAAGATAACGTAAATAGCAATAGGAGAAAAGAAAGGTGGGGTGGTTAGGAGAGACACATGAAGAAGGATCATAAGAACACAAGAAAAGCCTCACTGGATCAGACCAAAATCCATCAGTCTGTTCAAACAGTGGCTAACCAGGTGTTTCTAGGGTGCCCACAAGCAAGATGGTTGCAGAAGCATGATAGAGCACCATAACTGTCAGCCATATGTTGCTACAGGACTCAGCAAACTCTTGTACATATTTCATATACACATCTTTCACCTGACAATCCTTCACCTAACACTGTGGTGCCCTGTTCCATATGAACCATGAACAACAAAGGAAGGGTTCACCTTGCTGCTCTACAGTTCAACACAAAACACTGCAAATTTCTTACCAAAATTATTAAGCCATCTCCCTGCAGATCCACTCATGAGACAGCATTTCCTTCAGATCAAATGGAAGTTCCTTGAGTGCTTTTCAACCCCCCACAGAACCACTTGCTCCTTGTTTTAAAGGGGTGTCTCAAGAATAGCACCCATCAGAGGACTGATTCATTCTTCCAGTACCAACAGCAAAAGGAGCAGGCCTGGTTCCCGGGCAGCTACGGATGCTTGAAAGCACTCTGGCTATGATTTGTGCCTTTACAACCACGAGCAAGTCCCACAGAAAAATTCTGTCACAACTTTCTCTCTCAGGAAATAACTTTTACGTACTTTGACTTCCAGGTCTACTTACACACAGTAAGCACAATCTTCTAAACCCTACCAAGATACTATCAAGAATTACACCACTTGGGTGGGGAACTTTCCTTTGGCCAAAGGTCCTTTACAACATGACACCAACATGACGCCACAATTATGCAAATAATTATTTCAAATTTTCTGAGCAGCAACAATAAAGGAAATGGCCTCTAAGACCAATGTGCATAAACAAGATGTTCTGACACATCAATAAAAGGGCTTGTGCAACTGACAGAAACTCCTCAACACTGCTAAAGCTGTTGCAAATTAATGTGGTTAGTATGTGGAGCAGAACAACCAGTGTTTGGGCTACAACAAGTGTTTTGGCTGCAGAGAATGTGTGGATTATTGATCAGTGTAACAATTATTTCAACATGTGTATTTCCAGTACTGCGAATGTCTTTGTTACACTGGCCTTTCGTTGATCTCTGGGTCTTTGCATTACTACTTGGCTCTTTAATTGTAGAGGATTGCAAACTCCTAGTCTGGTTCAATAGGCTTAGACCGGATTTGCTCTTTGACAGTGGGGGCTAGAAACCTATGTTTTATGTCCTTTATTAGGAAAAGGCACATGTGGGATCCTTTTTCGGTTCTGTGCTGAGCTACATGTGTCTCTAGTGCCATTGGATACCCCTGAATTACACTGACTCGAGTAAGTCTGCATAGGGTGACACAGTCAAATTCCCTGCTTACATAACTTACAACTGTAATAAGAAGATCCTTGTCAGACAGGCAGTATGAATGCTGTGTTTAAGGATCTCAGAGAATGTGAAATCCCTCTACTAGTCAACACTTTGATTCCAGGCATGGGACTTAAGCCACGAGCAGCAGGATGCATTTTTTGTACAGAGGCTATACTGTTACACGGGCATCAGAGGCAAGTCAGTTGCATTAAAGGAAGTGGTGCAGCAATAAATCCAATTTTGAGTGTAAAATTGCAAAAGCAAACAGCTCATATGATACAGAAAGAAGCAAGCTTGGGACAGGTCAATTTAGCAGGGTGGGTGCTTTATTGAGTTTATTATGTGCTTTTCTGCACTCTAACCTATGTGAAGCATTAGGGATGGGATGGGAATAGCCACAATTAAATACATTCTATGTGCCACTGACATTCAAAAAATAAATACAGCCACAGGGCTGGCATATTCAGTACAGTAATTAAGTCTTAAAAATTATACCTGTAAAAAGAAAAGCACCTGTCCTTTCTACTTGGCAGTTTGAGGCAAGGCCTTGGGATTCAACTATACAGAGAAGAAAGCTGGGAGTACGATAGAACCATTTTGGTTCTTAACACAT
The DNA here is from genome assembly GCF_021028975.2 of Sphaerodactylus townsendi. Classification (NCBI taxonomy): domain Eukaryota; kingdom Metazoa; phylum Chordata; class Lepidosauria; order Squamata; family Sphaerodactylidae; genus Sphaerodactylus; species Sphaerodactylus townsendi. The sequence continues at coordinate 11,572,239 of NC_059436.1, read as the reverse complement.
CAGCAAGTCCAGTGAACAAAATGCAAGAATGTAAGTTTATTCCATGACACACAAAGAAACCCGGATATAGCCAAGTTAATCTCCTAAAAACTCAAAGATCCGTTAGATTAAAGTTACTGGCAACAAAGGAAACTTTTATTTAAAAGGCCATGGGTGATAGGATTCCCTAATTAGGCTAAAAGTCTCCCTGGGGTGAAGCAGTCAGTGGAATGAGAGGTGCTTCACAGCAGAGCTGTGTGAACGCAGAAGGGGCATGGAAGGAGCATGCCTTCAGTCTCTCGGCTACATGGGCAAGACTTGATGCGCAGAAGTTGGGGATAAAGCTCAGAGGGAAAGCACAGCTTTGAGAACGGCATCTCAAATAAATCAAGATGGAAAAAAGCCGACACAAAGCACAGGAGCATCCAGGCATCCCCTTGTTTGTTTTTGAATGGTGGTGGTGGAAAGTGCCATCAACTCACAGCTGACTTAAGACAACCCGGTAGTGTTTTCAAGGCAAGAGGTAGTTTGCCATTGCCTGCCTCCGTGAGAGAGTTTTGAGGGAACTGTGACTGGCCCAAGGTCACCCACAGGCTTCACGTGGAGGAGTGGGGAATTGAACCCGGTTCTCCGGATCACAGTCCATCACTCTTGATCACTACACCGAGCTGGCTTTTGAATACCCTCCACCAAACCTCTCAAGGAAACGTAATCACCTTGTTAGAATTGGCGGAGACGGCTAAACTCATCTTGCTACTTAAAGAGAAGAATTTATCTAAACTATTTAGATAACTGAAAACCCTTGATAGCCTATTTGGGTAAAACGGGGGGAAATGAACTGATGGCTGATGGATTTGAAAATCAGAAAATCACAGAATAAGATTCAGCACAGAAGAGTGTAGAGTTCTTTAATAGCAACTATGAAGATCTAATTTTACTTATATTAGAAAAGAGCAAGTAGTAATACCAGTGTTAATACTTGGTGCCGGAGTGGATCGTGACGGTGCTGGTGAGTGGAGGCAGTGGGGGCATACAGGAGTGGTGGCTCTTCCTCTCCAGGGCAATCCCTGGCCCGGATGGCACAGGGGCTCCCTGCAACTTGTGTGCAAACTTCCCCGGGGAAAGGAGCTTTGGGGATAAAGCAAGACCCACAAACTGCCCACTGGTTCAAGGAAGGTTTCTCATTGCTGTGCTTTTGAAGAGAGGCCAAACTTAAGCTGGGTGAATCTCAGTGCAGGGACGAGCCTCACCTGTTTGATTCCTGTCTGCTTAATAGATTCCACCACCACCCCTCAGGAAGGAACATGCTCTTAAACTCAAGGCTGAGACAACTGCTTCATTATGTTTTGCGACATTTTGATGTAAGCCGCCTTGAATTCCATTTGCCAGGGAAGAATGGGGTATAAATAAAATGTCCACCCATTCATTCACGTGCCTGATTTCTGCCGGCTTAATTTTTGCCTCCTTCCTTCCCATCCCCCAAGCGAGTTTAATCTTGGTGCTAAGGAAGTAGCCTTCATCTGTTGGATTTATACCCGTAATTCTAGATAGGGAAAGCAGAGCAGGAGTTACCCGGGGACTTGGTATGTGTTCAGAGGGCATTTTTTTGCCTTCCTGAATGTCTTGGCTGACCCGGTTTTGATGAAATATGTCCAGCATGATCTTTCCAGGCACTTTTTGAATTTTTAAAAAGAAAATTGGCCTGTATACTTTTCTGAGAAACAGATGGAGCTTTGCCTTCCACTGAATCAGACCTTCTGTCTGTCCAACTCATGCCTTGTCTACTCAGACAGGCAGTGGTTCTCTCAGGGTCACGGGCAGGAGTCTTTTCCCATCATCTGCAAGCTGGCTGATCCTTTTAACTGAAGATGCCTGGGATTGAATCTGCTTACCTGCTTCTAAAATTGCTGGTTGTAAATTATTACACAGAACATTATTAACTGCTGCAAGAACACGTGCCAGAAACTGCACAAGTTCTTGCTTCATCTCATCGCTGAAAAAGAGATATTACTTAATTGCAGAGATACTTTAGGAATCTTCATGCTTTGTTGAAGATTACAGATTGTCATATGTTGAGACAAATTAGTTGTTTTCCAAGAATGTTAAGTAGCCCCTCTGTACTTACACACATACTCTATCAGTGTGTGGTATATAAATTGCTTACACAAACAAATCTCATCTTGGCTCAAGTTGGTGCTTGTTGAGAAAACTGATATCAGGCTTTGTTCCATGCAAATGAGACGGGGGGGTTGGCGCTCAAGCAAAGGAAAACTGCGTTCAAATAGACGTGATTCTTTGATTCATCTGTTGTCTTGGCGAAAAGAAAAGTGTGTAATCTTTCCTTTACTACTTCTCTGAAGGCAAAAGTATAATTACAACAGGCTCTTTGCCTTAGACATACTCAGGCACTGATCTGCCCAGTTGGCAAGAGGTACTTTTTTCAGATGATCCTAAGTATGACAGATACATGGCTTTGCTCTGTTTGCTTGAATGCATGGTGGTAGAAAGCACCAAGAAGTCATAGGTGACTTATAGCGACCCTGCAGGGTTTTCAGGGCAAGGTATGTTCAGAGGTGGTTTGCCATCGCCTGTCTCCACATGGGCTGAGAGAGTTCCGAGAGAACCAAGGTCACCCAGTAGGCTTCACATGGAGGAGTGGGGAAACAAATCCAGTTCACCAGATTAGACTTTGCTGCTCTTAACCACTATACCGCATTGGCTTTCACTTGTATGCATAGCAAAAAGTAAAAGATGAAACAGAAGACCATTCTAGCGTGTCAGTTTTAAGTGTGTTGTGTAAAATCAAGTTTAATTCAAGTACAGTTATTCAAAAGATGGATGTTAGAAGCTTGCTTGGGGAGGGGGGGCGATTTCAGTTCGTGCCCCAGGCACCATTTTCTGCAGAAACGACCCTGCTATCTAGGTCCGTAACGTCTGCTCCAACTGGCTGCAGTTCTCGAAGGTCTCGTGTAGGTGTCTTTCACATCATCTGCTCCTCAATCCTTTTAACTGCAGAGGTGGAGAAGTGAACCCGGGACCTTCTGCACACAAGGCAAATGTTCTGCCACTGAGCCATGGATTTGCAAGAGGGTGACTCATCTTCATTTGGCTTATCACTCCAACCTCATTAGAAAGAGCTGCCGCACTGTACTAAAACGGGTTCCCTGTTTTAGGAGGAGGTTGAGGGCACCTTGCCCTCTTCCCCTTTTAACTGTCAGCTCCAGCCTACACATTTTTGCAGCATCGAGCAGCACACAAGCATCTCTGCAAACTCCGCTGTGGGACAGATGGTTGCTGCAAGAGGAAGGGAGGGAATATGATGTAGAATAACTTCAGGAGGAGGAAAGGCTAAAAATACTGCTTGGCAGCTGCTCTGGGAATGTTCTTAAGAGAGCTAGATGGGAACGTATTCCTCTTGGGTTGTCAGCATAAGAGCAACTCCTTCTGCTAGAAAGAAGGGACAGGAGCCCTCAGTCTAGTTCCTCATGAGGTTCCACACAGTGGCTATGCAGGCCCATAAAGGAGAAGATGGGATCTGGTGTGTGAAGTGTCATAAAGTCACAATGGACTTATGGCAACCCAGTAGGGTTTTCAAGGCAAAAGACCAACAGTGGTGGTTTGCCACCGCCTTTCTCTTTTTCCCATTTCAGAACTCAATATTAAAACAAGCTGATCTGTGAACCACACGTGGACTCTTCATGGCAGAAATTCATGTGGAACTTCTTGCACAGCCCACACGGAGTTGCCTCACGTCCAGAGGTCCATTGAGAACACATTCTTGTCAGCTACAATTGGGCAGACAGCTAAATTCATGCAGTATATGTTGGGCAGGCCTATCACTCAGACCACCAACAATAACCCAGCCCATTCGAAATATCCCTTACCCACCTTTTACTCAGAGCTCACCCTAACGGTGTTGAGGAGGTATCTTGTTTCTAGAACGCTGCAGAACTCAGTGCTAGGAACAAAACATGGACATCAGAAGATCATGGACTGAACTGACAGACCCACCTGTAGCAAGACCTGTAGCTAAACAGAGAAACTGGGAAAAGCGACTGAGAAGTGGCCAGAGAGCCCCACACAGAAGGTATCTTGTTTCTAGAACGCTGCAGAACGCTGCAGAAAAGCGACTGAGAAGTGGCCAGAGAGCCCCACACAGAAGGTATCTTGTTTCTAGAACGCTGCAGAATGCTGTATTGGGTATGGTTCAAAAGACTAGGGCTGAGCCCGTCTCATATCCTTGAAAACTTGGATCCAGAGACATCAGGAAGCCTGAAAAGACCTAGACTGAAGCTTGCAGGACACGTCTTAGCTGAATTCAGCCTTTGTGCCTGGAAATGAAAGCATACAAATGTAGCAGAGCTGGGACAGGGAGAATCTTAAAATCTCACTTCAAGACACCAAGAGGGACTTGGAAGACTAGAGAAGCCTAAAAAGCTTATCCTATGGTCCCATACAGACAACTATGGGGCATGGTGCACCCCTGTTTGACCAGCAGAGCAACCAAGATCTGAACTGCTGAACCCACATGTGTGAGGTTTACAGTCCAGTCTCTGAAAGCTATATGAATATAGTCAAACATCCCACAAAAAGGTCAACACTAGCCCAGGAGGTAAATGCCAGGCATATTAAGCTCACTCACATATACCTTTAAGCGCGCGCGCGCGCGCACACACACACAAAACAGAAAAGCTCTTTTCAAGTTGAGAATGACCTTTTGATATACGGAAGCAATCTATGAGTACCTGAGCTTCCCTGCAAACAATCTAGCTGCAGAGCACCTTCTTCTCTGATGCAGGCAGCCCTCTTGAGATCACTGTCCTCCATTAGCAATGTGCTTTTTCACCCTGAACCAAAAGATAATGTTCCTAATAATGCAGGCTTATGCAGTTCTACAACAAATGTCAGGGGAGAGCAGCAGCAAAAATGTAGTGCCAATCAGCCATACATCTCTTTTTTTGTTATTACACACACACAAAACCATACACAGAGAGAGAGTCTCTCTTTCTACATCATCAGACTGATCTGCGTTAAACTCTTGAAAAAAGTTCATCAGCACCTCAAGTTTAGCCCTTCATCACACCTGATGCTCAGGAGACAAGATCAACCATGCCAACAGGTCAAGAACCAAGTTAGAGGCAAAGAGTGCCACAGAAGCAGCCACACGGTGCCCCAAATTGAAGAAGAAGAGTTTGAATTTATATCCCACCTCTCTCTCCTATGAGACTCAAGGCAGCTTACAAACTCCTTTCCCTTCCACTCTCCACAAAAGGCACTTTTGTGAGGTAGGTGGGGCTGAGAGAGTTTTGAGACAACTGTGACTAGCCCAAGGTCACCCAGACAACTTCATGGGGAGGAACAGGAAAACAAAACCAGTTCACCAGATACGAGTCTACCGCTCATGTGGAGGAGTGGGGAATCAAATCCAGTTCTCCCGATTAAAGTCCACCATGCTATTAACCACTACACCACAGTGGCTCAAAAACTGAAATCTTCCAGGCCAACCTGGGTATTTCCACACACAAACCTTGGCGGGTCCCAAGTCGAGAGCCAGCTAGCATCATGCCATCCTTCTCCCACTCATAGGAACAGGAATAACTATTTTAGGAGTAGTGAGATTCAAGTTCAGTAGAACATTAGAGACCAGCACAAATTTCAGGGTATAAGTTCTCGAGAGCCAAAGCTGTTTTTGCCATACATCTTTGACTTTTGAAAGCTTATACCCAAAAATCTTGGTGGACTGAGGTGTACTGGACTTGAATCAAGCCATTCTACTGCAAACCAACATGTCTGTCCTCTGAAACTGTTTTGGGAGTGTTTCTGTGGCCATAAAGGTAGAGAGGAAATCAACAGGTTTCTCATATGTCAGTGTGGTTATGCAATAAATCCACTCTGCACCAATAATGCTGACAGTTATAATGCACCATGTATATTCTTCAGTGCATCAACCTTTGTACACCAATAAAGATATAAACATCAAGCAAAATGTCTTATAATTTATCAACTGTTTTACGTGTGGTAAGACATCAATAAGCTGATCAGAAAATTCGATTATCACAATTCATACAAAAAGATAAGGTTTGGCTTCTCCGCCAATACACAGCAACCTTCTATTCAAACCAAATGTTTAGTATATTTCCAAGGAATCTAACTTAACTTCATGGCAACAAAGCCATCAGTATCACAATTAAAGATACAAGGTAATTATTTGCAGGCAAATCAACCTCCGGTTTGGTTGCATTTTCGAAAACTTCGAATTGTCCCGAATATTTTCTCTCTTAACAAATCGAATATGCCTCCCAACTCTTTTTTCCCCAAAACACACCAAAGGTGCTATTTCTATTTCCCAGGACCGTTGGCTTGCTGCTTGCTCTTAACCTTGGATCTTGACCTCAAGGGTGGATGTGTTGGTGTGGTGCAGTGGCTACAATGTCAGACTAGCATCCCGAAAATCTGAATTCAAATCCCCCCTTTGCCAGGAAAGCTCATTGGGTTACCTTGGGCCAGCCACACACAATCTCTCTCTGCCTAACTTACCCCACAGGGTTGTGATCGGAATAAAATGGAAGAAAACAGATCAATGTAAGCCATTTTGGGTCTCCATAAGGGAGAAAGGAAGGAGATAAAGGAAATCAATAAACAAACAAAATGTTGCTAGATCTTATCACCTCATGGCTCACAGCCTTAACAGTGGGAGAAAATCAGACATCTGAAAACATTCTACTATTATTATTGGAGCAGTGGTAGAATTTTGCTACTTGCAAGAGGCTGTTGCTGTTCCTATCACTGCGGTTCCTATCACTGCGGCATTGCTTAGTAAAACCAAAACTAGCAACCATTAAAGAAGCAAGGCATGATCATCCTCCCTTTCAGTGGGAAAGAATTCAGTTGGACTTAACGGCTTTAACACAAAGCCAAGGAAGCAGGGCATGTAGAAGCATATGCCTGAACACTCCATTCATTTTTAAGATGCATGTGTTTTTCTCACTGCTGCAAAGAATAAAGTGAAAGAGCAGCTCCCTTATCACAGAATGGTGCTAACACCAATGAACAGAGCTTTATCTAGCCCCATTTCATAATGCGCACTTGCGGATACAAAGCCGACCCAGGTTCCACCATTAAAATGGAAGTGACCAAATGGGTCCGAATGTCCACCTGATGGTGCCAGTCTGCGACTATGTTAGCTCAGGCAGTGCAAGAGGAGTCTGGCTCATGAATTCTGGGGCAGTTGCCATCTGTTGGAAAGCAAGCACCACAGGTTGATAGGCAAAAAAACAATCAGCAAGGATTGTATCTGCCAAGCAGACTTCTTGTACAAGCCTCTGCTGAAACTGACATCTGCGTAGCAGGAGCTCTCCAGAAGTGCTGCTGCAGGACAGCAAAGGAGGAGAGGGAACTGCGGCATGGTCTAAATAAGAATGGTCTATAACACACCAGTGGTCCATTTAATACAGCATCTGTCTCACACAGTTGCCCTGGAAGATCAACCAACATGGCACAAAAGCCACGCCCTTTGGCTCATGTTACTTCTTAGCACTGGTATTTAGAGTTTGCCTGCCTATCTCTTTGCAGATTGGTACGGTTCAGTGGTCGTGCTAATATTTTACTATTTTTGTACACCACCAGCTGGCACTCCTGTAAATTTACGAGTGGGGTGATGGGCAGAAATGAAAAGAAGAAGAGTTTGGATTTATACCCCACTTTTCTCTCCTGTTAGGAGACTCAAGGTGACTTACAAGCTGCTTTCCCTTCCTCTCCCCACAACAGATACCTTGTGAGGTACGTGGGGCTGAGAGAGTCCTGAAATAACTGTGACTAGGATGTCCAGCAGAAATGTAGGAGTGCGGAAACACATCTGGTTCACCAGATCAGCCTCCGCCACTCAGGTGGAGGAGTGGGGAATCAAACCCGGTTCTCCAGATCAGAATCCACCTGCTCTTAACCACTACTCCACGCTGGCACCACTGCATAAGCAGGCAAACAGTAAGCCTTGTGAGTGTACAAAGAGAAAAAGGAGGATTTGAAAAAATCAAAATTAATAAATAAGGCAGCCCCAATCTCTGGGCAGTCTACTCCAATGTGCATTTTCCAATTTAAAAAATTAGATGTATCAGAATGTGCACTTTCAAGGGAAAATATCCTGGTTTATGCCAATGGATCACCTCGCTCAGTGTTCTATCAACTGGTACAGGTAGTTTGAGATCTCTTTCCATTCCAAAATGCAGCTCTAACATTCAGATGTCAGAATCACACCATCTCGAAGAAGAGGATGAATTTTTAGCCATATGATCAATAACAATTTTGCAAAGTAATAAAAAAAATAATTTCCTCTTCTAGCAATGAGATACAAAGGCTCGTGGGCCACCTGAAACTGGCCACATGGTGGTTTCTATGGTTAAACCTTAGTTTGCATTTTGAATTGTGGATAACTGCCATTTTATGGAACATCTTCCCTTTCCTTTCTGCCCTCTGCATTTCCTCCTGCTAGTCTCCGGTCCTAAGCACCAACTGTTTTGAATCTCTTTAATAGAACCCTTTCATAAATAACATCATTGTTGTGGAGTTGCATAAATCTTCAAAGATCAAATCACTTTCCTTGTACAATACTTTTCTGATTCAACGTTCCTACTACCTATAGACAGTTTTTTTAAGAAAACACACACACCAAAGACTGGCAACAAAATAGTTAAAATAATATTCACTTTTTGAATTTCATTCATCTATTTTGGATATTTTTCAACTCAAAATGTTACAAAATAACCCAATGTAATGAGGAATCTTTCCTCTCACATTCCAATTAATCTACAGCATACACATTTAATTTTGCATTTAAATCTAACTAGAATATCCGACTTGTTTTCCTTGCATAGACATCAGGACATTGAGATTAATTGCTTGTTGAAAAGCCCACATATTTGTAATTGCTGCTTCCACTTCATGCATTTCGAAAACAAAAAGAAAGGCTAGGAGAAAGTCAAGAGCCTCTTAAGATGTTGCTACATCAGAAAATATTACTTCCTGGTCCTGAACTCACTGTTATTAATATAGATTAGGGTAAACCGTCCACGTCAGACTCAGATGAATGGGAAAATCCACCCTTATCTGCCTGCAATTGTGAAAGTGGAGAAGACCCATCCAAATATGTTAAGGTGAGCTCCCAAAAGCACCTGGTGGGCCACTGCGAGTAGCAGAATGCTGGACTAGATGGACTCTGGTCTGATCCAGCAGGCTAGTTCTTATGTTCTTATGTTCTTATGTAAGGTGGAGCGGAATTATGTCACTTGGAGCCTCCTCGCTTAAATAAAAAGTATATTTTAGTAATCTAGTATGAGGATTGAATAGACCCCTGAAATCAGTCATAAAATTTTTTAAAACCTTACGGGCTGCAGGGAACAGCAGCTTTAAAGAAAAAAGATTTATCTTTTATTAACCGTTTTCCTTCGTCGGTACAGGAATAAAACAGCAAAAAAGACACCATAAGGAAATGTAAGAAAACATAAAATTTTCTCAGTTTCACCTTTTATGCTCCATTCAGTGTAAACAGTGTAAAAATAGCTTCAATGCTGTCAGAATATACAATGCGGTTCAGAAAACATTATGAGTAGGAAGTGGTAGCAACGAAACATCACATCACAGGCATGAAACAAACCTTAAATTGACTTAATTAAGGGGGCCTTGCAGGTTGAGGTTTCTTGCAGGTTGGATTCTGATCCGAGGCTGAATAAAAGTTCTTGAGTTGTAACCACTCCAAAGTACACAACTACCTCCACCGTGACTGACTAAAACAAAGACAGTTCTTCAGACAGGTTATTCAACCATAAAATAGATCTCTGAGAAAGACCAGATCTTTCTCAGGGGATAACTGGAGAGCTGCCCTAAGAGGAACAGGGAGATAACACATAATCTTTATGTAACAAAAGAACACGGAGAGAGTGTCCAAGAGAGATAACAGGACAAACAAGGACAAGAAGCAGAGCTTGTAGTACAACATAATGACCCTTTCTAAATCTCAGGCTCTGGAGACTAGTACTGGCACCAATGACCATGAATTCAAACACAAAAACAGTATCTCGTTCAGCCCATCCACACCTCCTGCGAGGCAGAGCTATCTGTCTGCCGACACCAACCATCTTCTGTAATTCAGACCACAATACGAAAAAGGGCAAGTTAGCATAAAAAGACTACTCAGAAGCCCAAGATGGCCACCAGTTATTTCCAGGAACCCCATGAAGAGGGAAGAAACTTATAGAGACTAATTGGGTCCGAAGTGAAGCTGGTTTAAATACAGACCACCAGGCCAACCAGATTGGTACTGTCTACTTCTGCTGGCAGCATTCCCCTTGAGTTTCAAGCAGACAAAGATTTTCTGCGATACCTGCTACCTGAGATCCTTATTAAATGAAGATGCAAGGGATCGATCCTAGGGCCTTGAGCATGTAAAAGATCTAACCTTCATGAGATATTTTGTTAAGTGCTGCACTGAGACCCAGCCCTTGGCTGCAAAGCCAGTGCTCAAAAAGCAAACCACTTGTCATCATAGAAAACAAGCCAAGTCGCACACAAGAAGAGCAAAAACCTAGCAATACAGTGCACAGCATTCGTGATTATTTTCAAGCAAGCAAGCAAGCAAGCAAGCAAGCAAGCAAGCAAGCAAGAAAAAGAAAGAAAGAAAGAAAGAAAGAAAGAAAGAAAGAAAGAAAGAAAGAAAGAAAGAAAGAAAGAAAGAAAGAAAGAAAGAAAGAAAGAAAGAAAGAAAGAAAGAAAGAAAGAAAGAAAGAAAGAAAGAAAGAAAGAAAGAAAGAGAAAGAAAGAGAAAGAAAGAAAAAGAAAGAAAGAAAGAAAGAAAGAAAGAAAGAAAGAAAGAAAGAAAGAAAGAAAGAAAGAAAGAAAGAAAGAAAGAAAGAAAGCATCCTGTTTCAGCCTTAGAGTCTAAATGCAGACCAAACAATTTTGGCAGCTACAGTTTCTTCTACTGTGACTGCAACAATACGATCCTAAAAGGGCAGTGGAGAGAGAGACAAAGAGAAAACCAAGAAGTCATGGGGGGGGGGGGCACGGGGGGAGGATTACAGTGAGGTTCAATTTTGCATTGATTTGAACTAACCATCCATTTCTTTGGCTGAAAGCTTCAGTTTTCTGTTTTGGCTGAAAGGCCTTAGTTTTCAGTAAGGACTTAATTTGAGCAGTCTAGAATGAATGCTTCAAAAATCAACCCACAGAGACCAAAAAAGGAACAAACCAAACTGGGAAGGATTAAATACTTTCCCTTCTGGCAATTTTATTTCCTTGCTCTGACATGTAACAGCAAGAATCTTTTGTTGTTTGTTGGTGCAATAATTTTTAAAAAGAGACGGAAAACAGTATTTCCCTTGGGTACCACAATCAAATGCCATCTTTTGTGCTCTCTACCAGTGGAACATGAGAAGTTTTTATTCTGAAGGCCATATGGTTGGGATACTCTGAGCAGACCTCAGAGTGGCAACTAGCCACAGTTTGGTGGCAACAGATTCCCAGGGACTCAGGCTGTGCGCGGTCTTTCCCATCATCCGCCACCTGAGTTCTTTTAAGTGGGGACAACAGGGATGATAATTTGATTTAATCCCCCCTCTCCCTGCCAAAGCTGAATTGAGCTTGGGACCGTGTAGCCACAGTTCCACAGGTTGCGGCATGCCTAGACAAAGCTGAAGGGCCTGTGAACCTTCAAGGGGACCAGACTGTGACTGCTCCCTTGTAACCCTACAGGGTTCAGTAGATCAGAGACATAACTACACAGCAGCAAAGACAGCTCTAGATGGATGGTATTTTAGTGTTACAATTTGGCATCGCAAGCATTGCCATTCAAAGCTTTGGCTGAAGGCTGTGTTTAAAAATGCAGAATCCAAAACCAAGAACCGAATCATGCAGATTTCATTTTGGGGTTTTGGCCTGTAGGAAAAGACAGCCGGGGGCACCACCTTTTCCCCTCCCAAAGATTAAACAAACTGACAGGGAAGGGGAATTTCCAACAGGTAAAAAGTGGTGTAGAGCGATATTCCCTGATATTTTTGAATTTGTGGGCACATCTGGAGTTCTGACACAGCATGGGAGCACAGCAACAAAATGGCTGCCCCCAGGAGGAACAGTCTGCCACGAACCGACTACCACAGCTTAACTTCAGGAATGTAGTGCAGATTCTTCTGCTGTGGTGGCAGCTGCTGCCAAAGGAACATTTAAAAAAAATCTGCACAACCTATCAAATTTTCAGTAGTTGGTCAGAAGGTATGCTGGGCAAAAGCCCTACTTGCCCCCTCCTTCCTAAAAACACATAAAAGGCATTGGAGGGCACTATGCAAACCTGTTTGAGATCCCTGGCTTAGGGGACCATCGGAATTCTTTTGATGCCATCCACATCTCCTCAATTCCACAGTTGCTTCTTGTACTTAAACTAGACATCTGAGAATTGTCTCATCTCCAGTACCACAGGCAGCTTGGCATTTAGTTTACTACGACAAGCAGAAGAGAAAAGTCATTCAGTGTCACAGGGTCTTTGCCAGCTCAAGTTGCCCTTCTGAAGAGAAACCAAAACTTAACACTTAACCAACGAAGCTTTTAAAAAACAAAACAACTCTCCTTACAAAAGCAAAGTCACATATGGTTGTGGAAAGGCCCATTCATAGCAGACACACTAACAACAGTTGTCACCAGCAAATCCCTGCCCATTATTTTAGTGGCTTGGCTAGAGAAAGGCCAAGAGAACCCTCGGTTCTTGTCCACTTAATTCAAGTCAATCACTCTGGAACCACCACAAAGAAAGCACATCATGAATTGCGGCCTTGTTAGGCAGTGCACATAATTATCCTACCTCACGTAGGTCGGACCGGACTAATCATTCTGGTATCACTGAGGAGACAGTGAAGGCCAAATCTCAGGGTACTGAACAAAAGACATTTGTCCGGTTTCTCTTCTTGAGGATGGGTGGCCAGTCCCCTGATATAAAGCTTCCTTGTATTGATCCAATAAAAGATTTATGATACATCAACCCTAATCAGTGACAGTTGTGATTAATCATTTATCCCCCAGTAGATAAGCAAAGTTTGCTCTTATGCAAAGCAGATGAAGGGAAAAACATATTTTCAACAGTATTAACTGAGTTTGGGGAAACATTTCCACACAAACCCCATTGCTAAAATGTTTGAGGCACACAACCCCCACTTCAGTTAGCACACGAACACAGATCCCTTTAAAGGTCAGCACAGTTTCTTTCTGTCATAAAAAACTAGATGACTTCTTGTCATCTATATCGATATCTTCAGGCCCTCTTCCTGATAGGACAGGTACCTGGGAAGTGACTGATTCTCCTCCAGCACTTTCTAAAAACCTGGTTATGAAGATCAGGAATCCTTCCCAAGCAGTGTGCCATTAACAGCAAGGAGAAGCCAGCAGAAGAGGAAACTAGCAATCCCTCTCTGCATAAAAACTAGACGAACAAAGACTCCCACTCATCCCAAATCCAAACAGCAGGGTTTATTCCAGTAATTCAGAACATAATATACCCATGCAGCTTTCAAATCAAGCTATACATCAGGTTCTTGCTGCTATAAAAATGTAATCTTGGGCTCATTCCGCACATGCAGAATAATGCACTTTCAAACTGCTTTCAGTGCTCTCTGAAGCTGTGTGGAATAGCAAAACCCACTAGCAAACAGTTGTGAAAGTGGTTTGAAAACGCATTATTTTGCGTGTGCGGAAGGGGCCTAGGTAAGTTTTCCAAAGAGGACACAACCTATCTTTAAAGGCTCAACAAATACTGAGAGATAACCCTTTATGTTTAAGGACAGTTGGACAATTAGAACTTTTATGTCAATTAGTTTATGCACATATATGATCCAACTAGTTCACTTGTCATCGCTGGATACATTAATGTTTAATGTTCATGAACTTAACTGTTGCTGGTGCAGGACCTCTCCACCTGCCTCCAAGGCACATGGACAGGTACAAACTTAATCCCTTCTAGCTTCAAGACAAAAATACTTCAGGGAGAAGGAGGGAGTCAGAGCACATCTCACCAACAGCTGAATGTATACTGACTGGCTGATTGAAAATATGCATTCTTTATGTTTCCACTTCCAGGTGGCTTGCTTAGCAAGTTCAAAACAAGATCCAGTTGGCAATATATTTTTTAAAAGCAAATGAAGCCCAGCAGCACAGCTAAAATAAGCCCAACCACACCAGATGGAGTAAAAACCAAACTTCGGATCCTCTGAAATATTGTTACTGAACACAGCACCCTGCACTGGCTAGGAACAGAAAAAAGTTACAGCTGAGTATGCTCAAGGACAGTACTCCCTAGAGGTCAGGTCATAGGCACATAGAAGACCCCATGTTGAAGAAGAAGAGGAGGAGGAGTTTGGATTCATACCCCACCTTTCTCAAGGCAGCTTACGAATTCCTCTCCCTACCTTTCTACACAACAGACATCTTGTGAGGCAGGTGGGGCTGAGAGAGTTTGGAAAGAACTGTGTCTAGTGCAAGGCCCCCCAGCAGGAAAGTAGGAGTGTGGAAACAAACCCAGTTCACCAGGTAAGAGTCTGCTGCTCATGTGAAGGAGTGGGGGATCAAACCTGGTTCTCCAAGTTAGAGTCCTCTGCTCTCAATCACTACACCATGCTGGCTCTCACTATACCAAATAGCTGCCAATGACAGGAGCAACTAAAGAAAGGACTCAGCTCACTATATCCATGAGCAGTCTTCATATATCCTGGTTGCAGGTCATTTGCAAGATGACCATGGAGATGTGGGGAGAAAAATTAAGACCAACTGTAGGCCACGTGCACCTTGCAAATCTACTCAGTATTCCATTTATGAAATAGTTTTGCATTCCCATTTCTGTGTAACAAGTACATGGGACTAACGAGGGATTAAACTACCTGTTACTTCCAGATGAGCCTAAAATTTGGGTTACTCCTTAAATACCGAGTTGTTCCGATTCATGGTTTGCTTAGTATTTTGTATTGGACAGGTGGTGTGGTTTGGAAAGCTACTGAAAGGGGGAGGACCCACCATCAGGAGAAACACTGATAAGGATCAGAAGGGCTCACCCATAATCAATCTCCACCCATAATCAGGAGAATTGTCAACAAGAGTCATTTGTGGCCAGAGTTGAAGATCAGTTTGAGGATGAGTCTGAATAAGTGCACAGGCTAACCTGAATTCCCCACATAAGCCTCCACAGCTCAAGCAGCACATATGCAACATTTCTACAATATACCCAGCATTATTCTGTAAAAGTCATTCTTCTAATTTGTTTTACTATTTTACCATGATTATTATCATTGATAATCATATTTTAATTCTATTATATCATTCGTGAAAGAGCCAGAACACGCAACAGAGCCCTTTTGATTGTATTATCTTGCAGGAAATGCAAGGTTATTGTCACCGTCTAGCCAGATCATAAAAAACTGTACACTGGGGGTGGGAGGGAAATGATATTATTAGCTGTGATGACCACTTCTGGGAAGTGAGCCTTCCTAAAAGTCTGCACAGGTTTTATTCCCTACCACCAGCCACAATGGAAGAGACGCTGGGCCTTGAAATTCCCAAGGAGTCATCAGCCCATGTTATGCAGCATCTAAATACCGGTGGTTTCTAATTCTGCATTTGGTTTTAAAAGGCAAGCAAAAGAGGAGGAGTGCAGATAAACACAATCACCTTCCTTCCCCATTGCAGATTGAAGGAAGGGCTGAATGAGATTCCCACCTCTGATCTCTACAGAACAGAAAGGCTCACTGCAAAAGCGGAGGCTAAAGGGAGACAAAAGCGAGCAGGGAGAAGCTTGCAGGGCTGATGCTAATGTCCCACATACCTGTTACAAGAGATGTTTTGACTAGTCGCATTCCAAAAGGTTGCCACTCTGATGAAACTCTTATTTCCCTCAGGCAGACTCACCTTACCATATTTCGAATTCTTCCCATAAGCCCACGGGGCACAGAAGATAAAATTCAGGTACACTTCAGGCAAGACAGAATCTGACTTCCTACATTGTTAAAACTGAGAGGAGGTGAAGGAGAGAAGAGGAAACCCTCTTTCAGTCTACCTCAGATACCCAGAGATACCTGCTAGCGAGGCATGCAGAAAAACTGGTACTTCCAGGTAGAAGCAACGCAAACCAATAAGCATATGTCTAATCAAGAGTCATCCATAAGCTGTCTCGGCAATTGAGATTATGAATGCATGGGCACACATGAAGTCAATTGCGCATATCAAAAACAAGAGCTAGAAATGTGATTCACTGAGTTCTAAAGTTTGCATCTGATTCCCTTCTGCATAAGAGCAGCCTCAGTGTATCTGATAAGAATCCATCCAGCAAGCTTGCTATTAAGAAGAATACTGGTTACCATTAGTGACTAGAAATTGCTTTCCTGTAAGGAGACTCAAGGTGGCCTACATGCTCCTTTCCCTCCCTCTCCCCACAACAGACACCTTGTGAGGTCGGTGGGGCTGAGAGTTCTGAAGAACTGTGACTAGCCCACGGCACCCAGCAGGAATGCAGGAGTGCGGAAACACATCTGGTTCACCAGATAAACCTCTGCCACTCAGGTGGAGGAGTGGGGAATCAAACCCGGTTTTCCAACTTAGAATCCACCTGCTCTTAACCACTACACCACACTGGCTCTCCAGGATGAACTTAGCCCTTTAAATATATACATATTAAAAAATCTATTGAGCTGAGATGAACTGGTATTCTATCCACTAGAAGAAGAGTTTGAAGAAGAGTTTGGATTTATATCCCCCCTTTCTCTCCTGCAGGAGACTCAAAGGGGCTTACAATCTCCTTGCCCTTCCACCCTCACAACAAACACCCTGTGAGGTAGGTGGGGCTGAGAGAGCTCCGAGAAGCTGTGACTAGCCCAAGGTCACCCAGCTGGCATGTGTGGGAGTGTACAGGCTAATCTGAATTCCCCAGATAAGCCTCCACAGCTCAGGCGGCAGAGCTGGGAATCAAACCCGGTTCCTCCAGATTAGATACACAAGCTCTTAACCTCCTACGCCACTGCTGCTCTTTAGGTCTTCTACCTAAAGGCTGTTGGTAGCGTTGTGCACTTCATGAAGATCCAGTAGAGAGGTGAACTTTGACATTCGGAGAGTGCTCCTTCTTTATTTACTTTTTCCTTGCCCCAAGATGGCGTCATTGCTAGAGGGAATCAAACTAAGCTTCTGCATTTTCAGAAACTGCACCATAAACATCCAAGTGCCTTTGCAGAAAATGTGGTGTTTGACAGCTATACACAACCACATGAATGGTTACCCCATGAATTCAAAAAGTAGCATGTTATTAGCGCTCAGAGGTTCCATTTGCTGAGCTAAGCCCTAGCTGTAAAAACAAGTCCTGGCCCTACATTCTACAGAATCCTGGTTCATGTGAATAGTGATGGTGGAAGACACTGAGATGCATCTGTCTCAGAAAAAGATGTTATACCCTTTTTCACCAAAATAACTTCAGTAGAATTGTAACTTCATCCACCACATGCTAGACTGTGTATTAGAATGTTCTGCTTGGGTCTTAGTGCCTACCAACAGAACTGGGTCGGCATTAAGACCCAAGCAGAGCATTCTAAAACAAAGATGTTCCAGCTTATGGCAGATGAAGTTACAATTTTACTTAGTTCTTTTGGTGGACAATGGTATAGGAGGGTTGTATATTCCTCCGCCACAGAACTCAACATGTTGGAACTTCTCTGTTGTAGAACACTCTGCCTGCATCCTGCTGCCCCCCATCAATTAGAAAAATACAAGTATTGGAGATAGCCATTCAATGAACTATAAACGCTCTTGTATCAAAGTACCATGTTCAGTAATCCCCAAAATAATGGTTTTGACAAAGACAGTATGTGAAAATGAATTATAATTCTCATATTCGTTTGACACTATATTCTAATGGGGAAGCATAAAAATTTCTCAACCACTGCACCTAAACTGACCTTACTAACACCATTTTCTGAGACCAAGTATATAAAACCCTGCAGAAATCTGCCGTTTATGGGACCTTTCAGGGCAAAAATAACTTTTGGTCTCTAGCCAGTCAAAACCTGAAAAGGTGAACCAGCAACCACATCTGTGATGTTTTTCCTGCAGATTCCCTTTAAGTTACATTAAAGCAGAAACAACAACACTGAATTCCTAGACATATTTTCCTTCTGTAGGCTTAAAAATACATTGTAGATTAGATAGGGTGAGTTCTTTTTTATACAAAATCTTTCCTAAGGCAGGGGTTCCCAAGCTCTTGTTATGGTAACCCAGGATTCTAAATTTACTTGGCATGGTAACCCACTTTAAAAAAAATACAATATGTACAAAACAATAAAACTCCTAAAGCCTGGGAGTCTCTTTCATAAGCTTTGCAACACACTTCCGGGTCCGAGTATGTTGTTCTAGCATGGACTGGATGGCCCAGGCTAACTCATTCTCACCAGATCTCAGAAGCTAAGCATGGTCAGTCCTGGCTAGTGCTTGAATGGGAGATCACCAAGGAAGCCCAGGGATGCTGTACAGAGGTGAGCAATGTCAAACCATCTCTAGGGTGTTGTATGGTTTCTGGGCTGTATGGCCGTGTTCTAGTAGCATTTTCTCCTGATGTTTCGCCTGCATCTGTGGCTGGCATCTTCAGAGGATCTTCTCTGAAGATGCCAGCCACAGATGCAGGTGAAACATCAGGAGAAAATGCTACTAGTAAACGGCCATACAGTCCAGAAGCCATACAACACCCTAGCGATTCCGACTGTGAAAGCCTTCGACAATACATCAAACCATCTCTGTTTGTCTCTTGCCTTGGAAACCCTACAAGTCCACTGTTAAGTCAGCTGAAACCAGACGGCTTATAAGTTTGTATAGTTATTTGCCAGGCTGATGTGGCCAATAATTCTCCTTTCAGCACTGGCCATCCAGATGTTTCCAGGAATCTCACCAGAAAGGGATAAAAACCTCCTTATCTACCCCCAGCATCTGGATCCTCTGTAACTGTCATGGTTAACAGATATGGTTAGGCAACTCCCTCCATGAATTTGCCAGATCCTTTTAACTTTTTTTTTAAGCCATCCCAGCTGGTGGCCGTCTACACATCTTACAGTAGGAAATTCCACATTAATTAAACCAGTTTATTATTTCAACCACAGGACACAACATAGTTGAACATATGCAAAACATAAGTGCTTATACGATCAGCAAATCTCCTTCAAACAAACA
The DNA here is from genome assembly GCF_021028975.2 of Sphaerodactylus townsendi. Classification (NCBI taxonomy): domain Eukaryota; kingdom Metazoa; phylum Chordata; class Lepidosauria; order Squamata; family Sphaerodactylidae; genus Sphaerodactylus; species Sphaerodactylus townsendi. The sequence continues at coordinate 11,553,039 of NC_059436.1, read as the reverse complement.
AGCAAGCAAGCCTGCCACATGTGTTCCCATACAGATTTCTCCAACATCAATAAAAGTACTCTGTCCTAAAATACGGTTGTGTGGACCTATCCTAGCTTTGCAGTTCTAAGCTATGAGCTGCTTAAAAGAACTATATCAGTGATCTCCAACATGGTTTCAATGGTCACTATGATGCCTGCACTTTTCTGGTGCCTACCAAGTGTTTTTAGAAAGTGGCAAGGCCCACTGGAGCTCCTGCCCAATCAGGTTTCTGACTGGCCACTGAAGATTTGATCGACTGCCTTTTTTAAGGATTCCTTTAGCAGCCTCTTCTACCACTACAGAGAGTCAGGATGCCAAAGGTACACACAGGTTCAGAAAGATTATGAACCCCTGAACTACCAGCTTGGAGTAGGGTTATAAAACATGAAACATTTAAACAATTAAATAATAAGTATTCATGTACTGTTCAAATATGTTTAAATGTCAACATGCTCCAGTGTCAGCCTTGTGTGCTGACCACTAACAGTAAAGCCAATATGAGAAAATATTCCATAGGCACAGAGTGTCCTTGAATGCACAGGTAACCATCTGCCAGTTTTCCAAATGGTTACCTGTGTGACTCTGTGCCTGTGGAACATTTTCCCATACTGGCTTTACTGTTAGTGGTCAGTACACAAGGCTGACACTGGAGCACGCTGACATGTTCTTTTTATAAAAAATCAATAGCAGGGCAGACAATAAATGGGTTAGAATAGATCAAGAGCTGGTTAATGTTTATACAATAAAATTTATGACAGTTTAACAGCTGCTTTATTAAACAAAATGTACATCCCTAGTAACGTGGCCAGGCTGCCTTCTCCTGCCCCCCACTGCAGCAAAAATGGTAAGGGACATGGCATTGGGGTCCCTAACCATACATCTGGACAAGGCATGGCGGGCACAGAAACAAAATGGCTGCCGCAGCAGGGGAAGCCAATCACAAAATTATTGCCACAGCTTAACTTTAGCCACACAGTGCTGATCCTTGTGCTAGGGTGGCAGCTGATGCCAAAGCAGGGGTTTTTAAAAATCTGGACAGCCCATCAAATCTCACACAGTCAATTAGAAAAATTGCTGGGGGGAAGCCTTACCTGGCCCCACCCACTTCCTAAAAACACTTGGTGTTGGTGGGCACCAGAAAAGGTGTCAGTGGGCCATGGCACCCCTAGGCACCACTTTGGGAACCCTGGTGTAGACCCAGAACCACTGCATCAAGAAATACTCTTCCTCCCAAAACTCTCAGGATTGCCTGTCAACTCTAATTCCTAGCTCAGACCCCATAAGGAAAGGGCCAATTGCTGAGAGAGCAGTGCGGCCATTCAGACCTAGACTTGTAGGTCAAAACAAGTGTCAAATTTAGACACTTAATTTTTTGGACACTGATAAGTTTTGAAATTTGTTTTTATGCACATCTTATGTAACTTTTAAAAAATATATATATCATGGTCCCCCAAATTAGAAGTGACCTGGGCCTCTGAGAAGGCCTACATTGAGGTGCTCCCTCTCAAAGCTATTTTAGACCACGTCGAAGAAGTTAGAAGGCCCCAGCTGCAGACCAATGGCCAAAGACTGTGAAAGCCAACTGCTGGCATATCTCAGAGCCAAGTAAACAGACCTCCTTCCAAGGGCTGCCTTAATTAACGACCAGTTCGTTAGCGTCTCAGCTGTCCTTGGCTCAGCTTCAAACCCTTAATTTTGGCTTTTACAATAGGAAACAGACTGTCAGACCAAAAACCAGGCCAAATGAGGATCTTGTGGTACTTCTTCTCAGTGAAATCCCTGTTGACAACACACAATTGATGAACCTCAAAGTAACCTCATTCTTTAAATAAAGCAATGGAGGTAAAAAGGCTTAGGATGAGAAGATGCTGGTTTGGTAGACAATTAAAGTGTGGCCTATCCAGAAACCTGTCCTCCTCATCTTCTTCCTTTATTTATTAAAATGTTAACATCCTGCCTTTTAACTGGTTTATCCCAGCAAAAAGTGAAACAACTTATGACAACTGAAACCAGCTGAAGTACAAATGATAAAACTTCTGGAGGAAACAAAAAATCAGGACAAGCAATCAGATTTTTAAAAGACGACAGGGATATAGGAGTTGAAACGGCAGATGGTCATTAAAATCTGTCCAGGAGCTCCAGAAAAATTTGACCTGGGGTCCACATTCCATCAGGGATGGAACAAGGATAGATTCATTGGCCTCCACGCTGCATTTATTTTGCACTACACTGAATTAGTATCTGGAAGGTTTGGAATGGATTTGCTCCATAGGAGAAATAAAACTACAGATATCAGAACTGTTCCTGTTCACTTATCTCAGGATCCTCCAAATGGTTCCCGAGAGAAACCTAGAATGTACATCATACAGATAGCCAGAGACAGGAAAGAAAATCAAGACCAGAAACTAGCTTTGTTCTATTCAATAAGTAAAAATTATTTAGAAGTTAAAGATTCTGCAGTACACACAGAAATAATTTTCAGGGTAGAGATCTATCACTTTTGTGCAAGGCAAGAAAAGAATCTGTCCCAGACACTTTTATTGAAAGACATTTATCTCTCTCTTAAAAAATGAATCACACTGATGCTTGCCCTTATGTAACTGCCAATATTAATGCAACACATCAAACCCCCTCTCCCACTCATGCAATCTCCACCCCAGAAATAGTCTTCAAGGACAGCAATAGTCTTCTATGAGCATCACCTTTGCAATGTGCTTCACAGAGGGAAAGTGGCATGGTAGAGCCCAAGCTCATCAGATCGTGGAAGTGAAGCAGGGTCAGTACTTAGATGGGAGGCCACAAGGAAGACTCCGCAGAGGAAAGCACTGGCCAAGCACCTCTGTGACTCACCTTGAAAGCCCCTTGCTGGCATCAACATAAGTCATTTGCGACTTGACAGCATTTACGTTTGCACCTTGCAAACTGCCTAATAAACTGCACATAACCAAGCAATCTACACACCCAGTTTGGGGGGTCTCTCCCCCACAACAGGATAATCACCCTGCAGCTGCAAATAGTGAGCAAATCCGCAACTGTAGGCCAGCAACAAACACTGCAGCTGTTTCAACACAGGGACGGTTCTCCATCCATTCTGATCACTCTGCTGCGCCTGCAGGAGTATCGGCAATAGAAAAGGAGCTATTTCAAGCAGCAGATGTTAGAGGGAGTGTCACTTCCCCCTTTCCTGTCCCACATAGTCTCCCCCCCCCCCCGCCCAGCTCACATCCACTACTGTCATTATTTTTAAAAAATGTACTTCAGAGGAGGATGACACTACCTTAACTTATCATCTCAGCTGTGAAAATGACTGTGAAATTGTCATCGATTTCTTCCCTCATCAATACCTACTGCCCGGACGTGCTAAAAAGTCCATCATGTGTTTGAATCAAGATATTACCGCAATCATGGGATAAACGACAAGCCTCTCAGAAAATACGGCTACAGAGATCTGCCGTTCACATACAGGCCAGAAATAATTTTCCAAGTATAATCACAAAGTCAATACTCAGTAGGCTAAGCTCATAAGAGCAGCAAGGGATCATGTGTGAGTCCAAATCTGTCTGCAGCGTGGTTTTTATGCAAATAACATAAGCCTGAAATAATGATGTTAGAAGCAGAACCACAACATATATCTATATTTCTGGAAATGAAATGCATTTCCAGAATCTGCCTAGGAGCAGAAATCTCAGTACAACTGGAATAATCATCCATATTTCTCACTTTTAGTATGTACAAGGGTTGACATCACTGAAATAGTCTCCTGATCTTTTAATGTGAATAAATAAATAAATGCAGTGGCAGTAAAAGGCTTTAGAGTATGTATAAACCTTTGAGCCTTGGCCGAGCAAAAACTGTTACAACAACACTTGTCCATCATCCTGTGTTGTTCCCACAAGGGTTCTGTGATTTTCCTATTGCTACTAGATCAAATCAAGCCTGACTTCTCCCTAGAAACTAAGATGACTAAACCCAAGCTGCTGTACTTTGGCCACATTATCAAAAGAGTCACTGGAAAAGACAATAATGCTAGGAAAAGTCAAATGCAGCAGAAATGCTCAACATGAGATGGATCAACTTTATAAAGGAAGCCATGGCCTTCTGTCTGTACGACCTGACCAAAACTGTTAACAATAGGTCATTCTGGAGGACAAAACAATTTTTATTCAATGGTACCTGTAAGACCAACCAACTTTTATTCTTGATATAAGCTTTTGTGTGCACGCAAATTCTTCATCAGCATGCATATGAAAGCTTCTAACAAGAATAAAATCAGGTGGTCTTAGAGGTGCCACTGGACGCAAGCTTTTTTTCGCTGCTTCAGACCAACACAACTTCCCATCTGAACCTTTTTTTAAAAAGTAAAGGTAGTCCCCTGTGCAAGCACAAGGTCATTACCGAACCACAGGTTGACGTCACATCACAACTTTTACTAGGCAGACTTTTTGTTTCCCACAGCCTTCCCCAGCCATCTATACTTTACCTCCAGCAAGTTGTTTGCTCAGTTTACTGACTTGGGAAGGATGGAAGGCTCAGTCAACCTTGAGCTGGCTACCTGAAGCCACCTTCTGTTGAGAGCAAACTCAAGTTGTCTGCAGAGCCTGGGCCGCCATACTGTGCTACGGGGCCCTGAATCTATTTTGGAGGTTGCCTGATATTTATTGGCTGACAGGCGGGTCGCCTGATGACTGGATCCATGGCTCATGCTGACTGCTGCTGTTTCAATAAAGCTGTGGCCATTTCTTTCCAGACGAGGTGTCTGTGTGGCTACTCTGTGTTATCAGGGCTCTGCCTCCCCGTTCATTTCTCCCTCCCTAAATCACTGGGCCCGCACAAAGCACGCAGAGGGTTTAATGCTGAATGTGGTAAAGATGCAGTTTAAAATCTTGTTTTAATGTTTAGATCGACTATATGCTTTATCAATGGAAATAGTTTTTAAACTCATCGTCTGATAAATTTCCTGAAACTTCCTGGTTATAAAAACTGGTCTATGACCACAATAAACTAACTGATTGACGGGTCCTAAATTCCTTTTGTAAAATGGTGCTATAACGTCTAGTTTGTCTCACAGTTCTGCCACCTCAAGGTCATTCAGATTTGTTTCATCCATCTCCAAATGGCAAGAGGCTGGAACCACAATTTCAAAGTCTATAAACAGACTCGGCCAGGGTCACACAGGCAACTTTTAATCAAGTTGGGAGGAAGAACTACAAACAATCTTGGAAGGAAAACAGGGAGAAGTTCGCACAGATTTAGAATCAGACAGACATCCAGGGTATTTGCAGACCAAATGAAAAATGATATTCTTTCTGAGCCAGTGAAGAAAAAGTTAGCAAAAAAAACCACAGACATGTCTGCTCACAACGCTGCAGCTATCCTAATGAGGCAAGACGCCATCTGGTCATACTACTTCCTAGTAACACGCCTTGACTCCTGCTGCTCATCTCCAGGTGTTTTGGTACACTTTGTTCCTCTGTATTTCCAGAATATGTTTTGGCACTGATGTGAAGTACCTAATTTATTAGTATTAGTCAGGGCTACATCACACATAACAGTTTCCTTTCAGAGCTGTAAGCAAGGGATAAGGGGAACTATGTCTGATTCCTATACCTGGTGGAAGCTGATGTGCTATTTTTAAACAATGCGGTGAAAGGAAATATAATGAATATTATAACAATCTAGTATGGCATGGCAGTCAGATCATTCAAGGAGACCATCTTTCTCAGAAATTCTCCCTCACGGAGGCCTTCTTGGAAACCTTCAGTGTGGTCAAAACAGCTGCCTAACCCAGTCTAAACTGACCTTGTCAGAGGTTGGAAGCTACGCAGGGTTTGGCACAGTTAGTACTTGGACTAGATCAGGGGTACCCAAACTTTTTAAACAGGGGGCCAGTTCACTGTCCCTCAGACTGTTGGAGGGCCGGACTAAAAAAAACTATGAGCAAATTCCTATTCACAAATGATTGTAAAATGTTTGATTTCACCTTTCAGCCTTTCTGTCATGGTCTATTTTTAGAACAGTGACCAAAGTATGTCAAGTACAGGGTGGGCTCCAAATATTGTTGGGGAGGCTGTGGAATACCTTCCCCTGTAAAAAAAAAAAAAAGCAGAACTTTCCCAATGAAGCATTCCATCTAACCCAGGATCAGGTATATTCCTGGGTTCTTTCCTCCTAACAGCCAACGAAGCGATTCGGCAGCCTGGCTGATGCCCATGGGAAGTAGAGGAGGAACAGACAAGCCACAGGGAAGCAACACATACCTGGAGTAGCTGAGAGGAAAGGCCCGGCTGAAGCGTTGCCACATGTAAGGTTTCCAACTCTGGGTCAGAAAATGCATGGAGATTTGGGGGTGCCATCATGTAACTGCAATCAACGGCCGTTGGGGCCAGTTCCTCCTCTCCCTCGAGCCCCCACTGCACATGAATGGAGCCATCGCTGCCATGCCTGACGGGCTGGATGAATGCCTTCAGGGGGCCACATTTGGCCCCCGGGCCGTAGTTTGGGGACCTCTGGACTAGATAGAAGACCTCCAAGACTGAAAACTTCGGAGACCTAAAAGCCACACCACAACTGCACCGGCAGCGCACAATGATCCCTGTTTAGGTGTCCACAGCCAAATCGTGTAAAGATTGGCACTCATGACCAGAGAGGCAACAAGTGACAGGAAGATATAAAAGCAAACAACCAAGAACTTTTCCCTCGAGACTGTTGTCAAGACTGACAAATTCAAAAGATGAGGGGAGGGGAGGAAGAACAGTTTTTCAGACTAAGATGCTTATGACTTGTAGTATTACAGACTAACTATCAGAGGAGTATTGGGGAGGAATGGTGCACCCCCCACCCCCCTGCCCTGGGGCGGGGCTTGGGGTGTGGCCCCACCCCCAGGCTCCCTACAGCCCAGCTTCTGCCCTCCACAGAGCCTGGGGAAAGTAGGAGCAGGAGCCGCTACAGCCTCCAAGGACATGCTTTTAAAAGCACAGAGGGCAGGAGGCAGGGCCCTTCTTATTCCTGCACATGAGCAGCAGACTCTTATCTGGTGAACCAGATGTGTTTCTGCACTCCTACATTCCTGCTGGGTGACCTTTGGGTTAGTCACAGTTCTCTCGAGACTCCCTCAGCCCCACCTGCCTCACAAGGTGTCTGTTGTGGGGAGAGGAAGGGAAAGGAGCTTGTAGGCCACCTTGAGTCTCCTTACAGGAGAGAAAGGTGGGGTATAAATCCAGACTCCTCTTTTTCTCATTTCTTCTATCAGAAATACCTCCCTTTCAGCTGAAGCAGAGAACGAACAAGGCAGCTGTCAACCCCTTTTAAAGCGGGGAGGAGGGGAACGTCCACTGAGAAAATGAAATTAATTTCACACTGCCCTTCAGTGCTGTGAAAGATCCGAATGACGTATCACACACACTGCTGCTGATTATTAGGGTAGATTATTAGAAATTCCCACTCTGGGAGTTTGGGGCAATGTGTAATTTGGCCCTTAATAGTATAACTGACATTCACTTAATATTGTGATTCCCTTCTCTATTCAGCAGTCATGCAGGGAGCAGGGGACTGGTGTATACAGAACTCCTGGGGAGTAACAGGATTGACATGGGGTGCCACAAGGCATAGCAAGGAATACTTCACCAGAACCAAAAACAGTACAATGCACCTTTTTTCTGAATACCACTTCAAGCCCAATGCTTTTGCTCAGATGTGTCCTTATGGCATTTGTTTTTGTTTTGTTTTTCTAAGCAGGAAATGGGGGGGGGAGTCAATGGAGGGGGCTACCCACAATAGCATCCTTATGCCCCAAGATTACACACTGCCCACCGCCATGGTATGCCAACAGCTCCTCATGATGCGCCCTCTGCATGACCTCCTTTCTTCTCACCTTCTGCTGGCAAACAGAGCAAGTTTTAGGGATAATGCCAAGTCCCCAAAAGAGAGTTCACTGTGATGGAGCCAAGTGCCAGAAGCAAAGAAGAGTCACGCTGCAGAGAGCAGCCCTGGAATCACATGGGAGGGAGGGAGGGAGAGAGAGAGAGGGAGAGAAAGAGAGAAAGAGAGAGAAGGAAGGAAGGAAGGAAGGAAGGAAGGAAGGAAGGAAGGAAGGAAGGAAGGAAGGAAGGAAGGAAGGAAGGAAGGAAGGAAGGAAGGAAGGAAGGAAGGAAGGAAGGAAGGAAGGAAGGAAGGAAGGAAGGAAGGGAAGAAGGAAGGAAGGGAAAAGAGGGGAAGGAAAGAAGGAAGGAAGGAAGGAAGGAAGGAAGGAAGGAAGGAAGGAAGGAAGGAAGGAAGGAAGGAAGGAAGGAAGGAAGGAAGGAAGGAAGGAAGGAAGGAAGGAAGGAAGGAAGGAAGGAAGGAAGAAAGGAAGGAAGAAGGAAGGAAGGAAGGAAGGAAGGAAGGAAGGAAGGAAGGAAGGAAGGAAGGAAGGAAGGAAGGAAGGAAGGAAGGAAGGAAGGAAGGAAGGAAGGAAGGAAAACAAACCTTTAAACAATATGTTCTCTCACAAAGTCCATTTTAGCCTTTCAAGCCCAGTTTAGCGGAAAACACAAACAGTGCCTGAAATCCAAAGAGAATCTCATTGCAGACATCACTATTTGATTAATTGCTCCACACCAGCAAGTATTTCTTAGGCAACTATCTCTGCCCAAACTCAAGCATGCTTGTGGATATACATCATTGTCAATTGAAAAAAAAAATCCAGGCAAGTTCCCCACTTTTAAAAAACAACATCAACACAATCCACTGTTTTAAAGAGGACAAAACAACTGTGTAAGCCTTCTTTCTCCACCATCCAGCTGCTTCCTTTACAGTAGATCTCAAACTTTTTTAAAAAGTTCTCTTTCTTGCCACTGATCTAATTTTTTATTGACCAGCATCAACATGCAGCCACACAGACATTCATAATTCTTGAAAACAACAGTTAAACACCGCCCAACATCTTAAGCAGCCCACTGCCTACTACCCAACTCAGTTTTCTGCCACTGGTGATTTCCAGATACCCAAAGTTCATAAGAGCATGCATTCTATTTCCAACCATTCAAAATGCAACAAACTTTGAAATGAGACTGAAGAATACCCGAGTGTTCTATCTAATAAGCTTTCCTTCAGTCATTTCAGCTTGAGTTTTTCTTTAAAAAACCCAAAAAGTATACTTCCACCCACCTCTTTGTCCTTATCTTCTCTCCGTGATTCATGCAACTCAGAGACCCAGCAATATCACTTGCTCCTTACATGGGGGAATCCTGTCTACTTCCCCCACCCACAAGCACACACTTTCCTATGAATATCCACCAAACAGGACTCTGCCAATGGTTTTCGAACTTCTAGGGATAATGTCAATACAATGAGGAAGAAAGCCCTACGCATGTCTATGTGACCTCAAGGGAAGAAGCAGGACAAAGTTTATACTGAACAAATGCTGGAAACTATTGTCACGCCCACATTTGCCATATATGAAAGGGAGTTTCCTTGCTAGGACATCTGCTGTCTCTAAAGAGACTTCTCTACTTTTTATATATAATTTTCAACATTTGGTGACAACTTCACCACCCACTGTACGTGCACCAACTCGATGACAAAACAGCACGAAGTGGTAAAATTGATCTAACAACTCCCACCGATACACAAATATAAGTACTTTAACATCAGACTTTCTTGGCAGGAAGAAGAAAATGCTTTGAATATATACTTAACTTCCTAACAATGCCATTCTATGCAGAGTTACTCCAGCCTCACTGAAACCATTGTGTGACTGTACTCAAGTAAATCCTTGCAGGACTGGATTGCAAAATTGCTCATGGTATACCAAGAATGTCCCTAAAGCTGCTATAGAGTAGATGATATGCACTGTGACCTTTAAGAAAATGGGAGAGAAGATACAGCCCCCATCTGTCATTCATAACACGAAAGCAGATCACCTCTTTTGAACTTCCAGCTTTTATCCTTAAGTTGAAAAAAAGACATTGAACTTGCTTGAAAAAAAATGGCCTTTGCTAGATTTCACACTGAAAACACAAATCAAATGGAATGCACGGCACCTGACTTTCTTTCACCTCATGCCTCTTCTCAATAGCAACAACCAATGCAAGTTTTCCAGCCTCTGAAAGGATTATTCAACAAGCTAATTTGAGCAAACATTACATTCTGCAGAACACAGAACGGCAGCTGTTCTTTCAAACTATTTCCCAAAAGGAGGTGAGTCTTTCCTCTTCCAGGGAAACTCCAGCAGCTAGGTTTGCCCAACTTGTTGGAGACTGGTCTGACCAAATCTCTGCCTTCCAGATATATTTCAGTGACTGCACCCTGTTCTTTCTAGCTGCCCGTCAAGCCTGGAAAAGGAGATGGCAGAATTCTTATCTGTAATATGCAACAGTTTGGAATAGTCAATTCAGGGGGAAAAATTCAGGTTACACACCTACTCACTTTACACATTGGCAGGAGATAATGCCTGTTCATATCATGAAAAAGCCGGCAAGTGCCTCTGATAATGTAACTAATCAAGTTATAGCCTGCCCTCAGTAACCTCAGATACAAGAAGTACGCTGTATAGCAAGAAATAATCAGAAGTTTAATGGCATCATCAATATTAACAAGGCTTTATTCCAGCATTAAAAACTTAGGTGGATTACAGTCCACTTCATCAGATGCAATATTAATGAGTGCAAACCCTATGCGGGAATGAAATCTTATGAATACTTAAGGTGCCATTGGAATCCTGTTCATTTTTTATTATTATTTTTATAGCGCCAAGTACAGGATGAAATTTAATTATACCGAATTCAAATATAACCAGAAAAGGGAAGAAAGGGTTCCCAACAGCGATAACAGCGCCACATTTGTTGAAGCAGAACTTAACCTCTCCAAAAGCTTGAGCTACAAAACAAGTCTTGTTAAGTACAAAAGTATTAGCTAGAGATGTATGTCATCTGCCAACTGAAGAACAAATGTCAATGCAGAGATTTTGACTTCTCCATATGTCTGCTCTGGGATAACCAGCCCACCAACTTTGCATCCACTTCACACTGTTTGCAAATATCAGGATTCTAATACTTAACGTAACTAACTAATCTAACGGTAGAATCTAACGTAATCTAACGAAATCCAACTAACGAATCTAATCTAAAGGTTCTGAGCCAGAGCGAGCGAGCGGCAGTGAGCGAGCGAACGAGCGAGCGAGCGAGGAAGCCTTGAGCGAGCGAGCGAGCGAGAGAGCGAGCGAAACGAACGAACGAACGAACGAACGAAAGAAAGAAAGAAAGAAAGAAAGAAAGAAAGAAAGAAAGAAAGAAAGAAAGAAAGAAAGAAAGAAAGAAAGAAGGGTTCTCAGCAGAACCTTTGTTTTTAGGGACAGGCTGAAAATCAGTTGTCCATAATTCAAGACTCCCAAATTATGCGTGGCTTCTTCCAGGTTTAAGCCAAGGAATAAGAAAACTCAACAGAAGAAGCCTGGTGTAAGAGGAGGAGAAGAACAGTTGGATTTATCCCCTACTTTTCTCTACCGTAAAGAGTCTCCAAAGCCACTGCATGATTCAGCAACCCTCAACCCTCAGCCATTTGAGTGGAAAACGCCTCAGAACCAGGGGTGAAGGGCAGATGCAGAGGAAAAATGGAAGGCAGAGACAGAATGAAGCATACCTTATTTGTGGGAGGGCTGCAGCTCAGAGGAAGATCTTCTGTTTTGCATGCAGACAGTCCCAGGTTCAATCCCAGGCATCTCCAGTTAAGAGGACCAGATAGTAGGTAATGTCAAAGCCTCTGCCTGAGACCCTAGACAACCCCTGCCAGTCAGAGTTGACAACACAGACCTTTATGGGCCAAGGAACTGATTCAGCATAAATAAGCTTTACCACCCTCACCCACAGCTTTCTCTACTATAAAACAGCCTCCCATACCTGCTACCAACATTTAATCCTCGTCTACAGAGATACAAAACAGAGATTTCTCAGTAACGTGCCCCCATTGTGGGACATCCCCAATGCCAAGTAGAAATTCTCCTTGAACACCTAATAAATCTACACAGACAGGCATTTTTGTGAGGCTGGCATGCTGTTTTTGTTACTATATTGCAATGATCCCCATTCAGTTGCCCGCAGGTGCCCTGATGCCCATGTCCTTAGTTGAGAACTTGTCCTAGCTTTCTGCTACCTCTTAGAGCAGGAGTTGCTTCAGAAGAGTCCAGGCAACTTCACCTTTGGGCTACAGGGTGCTCACATTCAGAAATAGCTGCATCCTTCATAGGAAGGCATTTGGCTAGGAACCTCCCGACATTTTGTAAACCTCCCTACCAATCCTTTAGTAGTTAGCTCTGCACTCTGGTACTGCTGAATCATTTTATATGTACTTTTGCTTTGATTAGTTCCTTTAGATTTCATTGGGATTTGTATCCAGCTCTCTTCCCCTCCTTTTAGTCAACGGACAGAAATGCATCAACAGTATTTTAAGTAAAATATGTTCACTCTTTCCTCTGCTTCACCCACCTTTACAAAAAGGCCTCTGCCTTGAGTGGCTACACTGCTAATCTCACAGATACAAAATAAGGGATCAAACGAGTCGATGCCTAGCGCTGATCACATGCATCAGAGCCCTGGAAATGAAATCAATTTCACGCTACAGTTCCTGTGCACTGCCACATCAATCCCACTGTGACACACGCATGAGCCACTCGGGAGCTGAAAACGTGGAACAGCAGCAAAATCAGCATGGCGCAAAGCAGCCATTGTGAGAGACGGAAGCCATGGAATGGGCGACCGCTCTGGGAAAGAAAACAGAGATGCATGTACCTGTAACTGCTGTCCGTCAAGGTCTTCTGTGCAGATGTGCATTGGGACTGAGCCTGTGTGCAGGCCAGCCATCAGTAGAATTGGGGCCATCCGTTTTCTTCAGAGAGACTGGGATGATTTTCCCACCTCATCCTCAGTTTCTGTTTGCTGCCATAAACTCTCAGAGAGAACACCAGAGTAACAGTAAGATAATTCACTGAGGGCAGTAAACAACAGCTACACCTTCACGTTTTTATCTTCTGTCTTCAGCAGAGCCCAACATTGGGAATTTTAGGGAGTTACTCCCCACCAGGAGGCAGGGAGGGGTGGCGCTCTTACTGAAGAATCACCTCTCCAACATTTGCATCTCCCGGTTCTTCTTCTTCCTGTTCTTCAGCTCAATCGAGAAGGGCACTCAAGTCATTAATTTCCATCCTGTTTCACGAGTTACATTACCTCACCCAGACTTTTGTGTCCATGGAGATCCAGTTCACTTCAACTTAATTAAAGTACGTCAATCACGTTGTCACGCTCGAAGTCCTTGGGCACGTACAGATGTGGCTCACGACAGCCTAATCAATGCAATTTTCCCAATTTCCCCCACTGAGGTCTGACAGCAGTTAATTGTAAACCAGCCAGTGAGATTTAAACTTTTTATCTTGACCTAATCAGAATGGTCAAACTTGACCATAAAGGAGCCCCAGACCCGGCAAATGGTTCCTCAGTTCTGGTCAGAACTCTGTCTACCTCCTGAGAACACCTGCAGGAATCTTCAGGCTTTTCCTCCTTGATTTTCTCATTCTGCATCTACCGGTACCCCTCACGATTCTCCAGGTCTCAAGTGCCAGATTTAAGATTGTACATCTCTTCCCGAAAATATTCCAGCTTTACCTCCCTTCTCTGTTTTATGTGTGCCTTTTGTTGATTTAGGTGTTATTACCTAGGGAATCCGTTATCAGTTGACTAGTTTAAGTTCTTTACATTTTTATTTCTTTTTCTTTTCTTTTGTATATGATACAAAGTTATTTGTTTGTGTTTAGAAATACTCTCCTTATAATTTCATTCTGGAGTAGCCCTATTGAGCTCCAACCTGGTATACAAAGGTGACAAGGTCTAGACCAGTGTTTCCCAACCTTTTCGAAGTCAGGGTACCCTTGACCTCACTCTTCATATCTCGTGGTACCCCTGCCGCCACCCTCCACCTTCCCCTCCCATTGCCCCTGCTTGCCACACACCCCACCTTCCCCTCCCAGGGTGAAGGGAAACACTGGGGGGGGGGTGTCTGCTGACCTTGTGGCAGGCCCTGCCCCATGGTCCAGCTCCATGTCCTTGCTGGCACCAGTGGGAGACACCACAAAAATGAGGGGGGGGGGCGGTAGTGTTGCCGCGGTACCCCTGGGACATTCTCACGGCACCCCATGGTACCAGGGAACCCTGGTTGAGAATGGCTGGTCTAGACTCTAGCATTATTCCTTTCTGGAAAACATTTAAAGCTGATTTCCCCTTATCTGGGTCTAGTTTGGGTAACAAACACTCATATGTGCCTTGGATGCCCACTGACCCAGCTTGTCAGGGAAAGGGCCCCAACTGCTTTCCTACACACTGCTAGTTTATTATTAAGTCTCACTCTGCAAAACAACAAAGCATGTCCTGACTGTAAAACAACATGACACAATCCTTGGGGAACTGTCATCTTATGAACCAGAGATCCAGCACCAGCTGTGTGACAATAGAAACCGGACGGGCAAACACTCTTTCTAATATCAAGATGCAGCAAATGAGGAAAGCTTTACCAGTTGATTTCTGCCTGTCACACAGTTAGCAAACCTCACAGCCATTTAAAGAATGCCAATCCTAGCTGATTCCCGAATTAAAACATCAGCAGCTCTGGGTGGCCCACCCATTCCTCCGATTCACTTCAGAGGATGTCAACAGATGTATTCTTGTGCACTGGCAGTTTCTGAAGCATGGGCACCCTTATCCTTAAAAGGGCATGGTTCAGAGACTGGAACAAAAGATTTAGTATGAACCAACATTTACAATCACAGAAAACTTTCCACTTCCTTCTTTTACTGCCCAACACCAGCATTCTGCATCCTAGCTATTGCTCAAAAAAAGAACAAAAACCCCAGCTGTTTTCAATAGGATAGGAGCTGCCCTCCATAATAAGTGACAGACTCCAGATTAGTACCCAAAGCTGCAGGAATAGGTACCATATACTCAGGGCCCAGACCATATTATTAGTGTTATGCTACAGTTGCTATGTGATTATTTATCATGGTGTTATGTGATACTATGTGAAATATTAAGTTATTGTGATTCTGTGATTATTATATTGCTGCTGTTGTGAAAGGCTAAATTTAATGTCGGTGTCCTTACATGTTGATTTAATTGCTGTTGTTAACCTGATTGCATTATTGTTTGAATTGTTGGGCTGGGAGGCTATTGAATTAGTTACTAGCCTTATGGTCTTGTGTTATTATGATATTGTGTAGTATTGTATATTACTTTTGCTGTTGTGCACCGCCCTGAGCCCTCCGGGGGAGGGCGGTATATAAATATCATATCATATGCCTTCAGGAAGGCCTGAATTGTTTTCTGACAGAGTTTTTAATTACTCATGCCCAGAGCAAATTCTCTGAGGAATATATACACTGTGGGAGATATCCTGAGGACAGAATGACAGAAGGGAGATTTGGAGGAAAGATCCCTCCTGACATTTCAAAATCTAAACATAATAGATGCAACGTCCTCCTCTCTGCCGCCAAGTCTCCCTCATCTGGCACGGAATGAACAAATAACTGATACACCAGGTTCAGGTAGTCTATTAAGGCTAATTCTAATCATATCCCTGGAGACAAGCATATTCTGTCCCAATCCCACAATGCTCCTGTTAAGAGAAGAGTTGACTGTGTTTTTTTATATCCTGCTTTTTTTTGTAAGCAGCTTACAAACTCCTTCCTTTCCTCTCCCCGCAACAGACACCTTGTGAGGTAGGTGGGACTGAGAAAGTTCTGAGAGAACTGTGACAAGACCAAGGTCACCCAGTAGGCTTCATGTGAAGGAGTGGGGAATCAAACTGGGTTCTCCAGATTAGAGCTGGCTGCTCTTAATCATTGTACCACAGTCGCTAGTGCGGTTTCTAAGTTATGCTATAAACTTGAATCTTCTGGGCCTGATTCCTTGTGTAAACTGAAAGTACTCTCACAAAACAACCCAAACAACTCTCCGTGGCTACATGTTGCAGAACAAAATCAATACTGAACGCCACAGCTGGGCTATTATCTGGAATTAGATGGAGCATGTGCATTACTCCCATTCTGCATTGACCCGCCCATTTGTTACTGGACTCAGTTTAAGTTTTGGCTATCACATACAAAGCCCTTCACGGCTCTGGTCCTTCTCTTCTGCAGGACTGCCTCTCCCCCTAGGCTCCACCACAACAGGTTAGGTCACACAAGCAGTATCTTCTGCAGGTGCCAACCTACAAATGGGCAAAATTCAACTACTGTCTATCTATGTGGTTTCTCCATCGTGATTCCCATCTTATGGGAGACCTGAGAAGGTCAGGAAATTTCTCGCTGTCCTGGCTTTCCACAAACCATGCAAAGTGGAATACAGTTCCAAGGTACCAGAAACTGAAGCGATTCCAGGTCAGGTTTTAGTCCCCCAGTCTTCTCTAAAGGTTGGATCTATGAAAACTGATGTGAAAGATGTGGGGGGTGGTTTGTATCATTCTCTCTTATGTTAGTTTATTTGGCATGAATGCATACTTTGCATATTCCAGAATAACTGCACCTTACATGTGAAGAGGTAGTGCCAGTAACTTCAGACATGGCTTTGAGGTTCAGGGCAAAGAGTTGGAATGAGCAGAGAGATAGAATAATAGCATGAGGTGTGCCCCTTTGGTTTCCAGTTTGATTTAAGAACTCCAGTATCTCTGTCTGGTTTGCCTTACTAGGCTGGACAAGGAGTCAAAACAAGTGACACCATATAAATTTGGTGAGGCACGCGAGATAATTGAGATTGACGGTGCTGACTTGGTGCAGGCTGGATGGCTCCTTCTGACTCGGGGGCAGGGGGGTCCAATTAAGAGCCCTCCAACGTCATGAAGTCTTGGGGAAGGGGGTCTCTGGGGGGAAGGAGGTGGGGTGTGTGGCAATTTTCCGCCCCCGCGTGACTAAATGGCCTCCACTTGAGGGACTTTTGACCTCATATGTCCCCATGGGCGGAATATCACTGCAAGATTCTATGGCAGAGCAGGGATTTGAACCCAGTTTTCCCAAGTTTTAGTCTGACACCTTAACCACTACACCATGCTGTTTCTCACAAGCACCATCTACCATGTTAGTTCCTGGCTTGCACAACTATGACAAACTAACAACCCTCCCCCTCTGGAGATGTATAGCAAGCACGTTCCACCCTTTGATCAAAACTGGGTTCCCCCACACACACACACACACACTTCTTCCTCTCCAACAACTTTTTCACTCCCTCTGCTTTGTCCAAAATCAGCTGTTATCAGCTGCATTTCAGTAGAAAGCGCTGGGGCGGGGGCAAGAGGCAGTGGAGCCACACAGCTCCCCCATTCATATGAATAAACTCCAGCTGACCCAGTTTAAAACATCCTCCCTCTTGCATGGCCATTTCCTTCGGTCCCTGCTCCTCCTCCTCCTCTAGTTCTCTTTGAAAAGGAAAGAGAACCTGACAAGCCCCGGGGAGCGTTTGATCTTGTAA
The DNA here is from genome assembly GCF_021028975.2 of Sphaerodactylus townsendi. Classification (NCBI taxonomy): domain Eukaryota; kingdom Metazoa; phylum Chordata; class Lepidosauria; order Squamata; family Sphaerodactylidae; genus Sphaerodactylus; species Sphaerodactylus townsendi. The sequence continues at coordinate 11,535,541 of NC_059436.1, read as the reverse complement.
TCTGCCATAAGATACTTCTAGAAATCTTAAGCAGCTCGCCCCCAAAACGAAAGCTGCCTTTTAGAATAAGGATGGCTGGCATCAAAGCAAAGAAAGAAACGCATCCAGATTTGTGAGTGTGTCTGTGCGCAAATCTCAAAATAGCACAAGCAAGCTGCTAGGGGGGTTTAAGCAGCAGGTGTGCTGGTCATGTTTAGCTGGGAAGCTTAATGTCCAAGAAAGTCAATCAGCAGCTACAAAGCCTAAAAGAAGAGTCTTCTGCCGTGGGTGGGAGCAGGGTGGAGATTTCAAGCACAGCTTCAGAAACCGACACAGAGAGAAATCTACTGCTGAGCACTGCAGAATATCCAGGGACTCCGGGTCACTATCCGCTCACCATAAGCCGCGGGGTCACCTCTTTAAAAGCCACGGGGGTCCTGGACGCTCCCCACATCTCCGGCGCTCACTGCGCGGCTGCCAGGGATTTACCTCTCTCCCGCCTCCTGGCTGCGCGGCAAATTAGCTCCGCTAAAAAGAGCAACATTTTTAAAAACCCTGCGGGTGCCGCGGGGTTATGGGGAACCTCGGCTGTTTGCGCGCGGCTGATTCGCTGTGACGCGCAGCTCACGGCCAATCAGGGAACAGGGAGCGCCATCTTGTTAAGTGGGGGTGTCCCCGTCTAAAAGTGTGCGTAGTGATGACGTAGACACGTGTCGACATCCAGTCGAAGTCATGTCTTCACGTCTCAACTTGTTCAAAGCCCGTGCCGAGCAAATGGAAAATGTCGGCGCCGAGCGAATGAGGAAGTACAAGAGGCGTGCGTGCGAGCTGGCTTCTGCTTTCACTTCCAAACACTGCTGATGACGTGTCTCCACAGAAAGCGCAGCCAACGATTTACTGCTGACGTCAGCATGTGCCGACGTCTTAATAGAGGGCTGTTAGCGCCTCTTTGATGACGTTCGCACTCACGCTCGTGCGAACCTATCATAAACAACCTCTTCCCAGCCAATCACACTGGAGACCCGCCCTCGGCTGGCCGCCACTTTCTCGTAACTCATGACGCACACGTTCGACGGCCAATTGGAGCGCTCCATTCCCCTCATTGCAACGGAACTCCCGCTCTTTGCTGCCCGCGTTATTTCAAGAATTGCAAACGTGTGGGGAACAAATGTCTCCGTGGTCAGAAGCCACGGAGGCTTTTCATTGCGGGGTCGCAGCGGCGTTGCAGTTTAGTGAGGTAAGTGGGTAGTGGCCCTCCATTTCAGAAGCATGATCACAGAGCAAGGTTTTCAGCAAATCAGAGTCCCTCTCTTGAATAAATTCAAGGGCAAACAGTTATCTACTAAAATGAGCTACTGTGGCCACATCGGCATTTTAAAACTGGCCAATGCAAGTGACTAGCATATGATTATTTCTACTAGACTAACAGTATTATCCCATCCTTCTTCCAAAAAAAAAAGAGGACAGCAAACATTATTTATTATTTATTATATTTATATCCCACCCTTCCCAGCCTAAGCCAGGCTCAGAGTGGCTTACATGAATGGTTAGAACATGAAAGCAGTTCCAGTAATACAATATAAAACTAAAACCTAATATCCGCACAAGTAGCAATGGGATATGGGGTATGCCCTCTGCATTTAACCCCACAAGGACCATGTAAGGTTGGGTATGCTGAGAGTGTGACTAGCCCTGGAGCGGGCCAGTAAACTTCATGAGTGAGCAGATATTTGAACCCAGACGTCACTAGTTCTAGTACAGCGTTCTGTTCTGTTCCCCCACAGTGGTTCTGTATAACCATTTGCAATACGCTTACAGTTGAGAAAAGTGGGGTATACATCCAAACGCCTTCTCCTTTTCTTCTTCTAGAACCAGGATGAAACAGATGACCCCAAGGAACAATCACACACCTGCCCAGGCACCTGTCCATCAATTAGCATCTTCCAATGAAGTCCCTATTAGGAGTCATCCTACTGCCGTGGTGGTGAACCTTTGGCACTCCAGATGTTATGGACTACAATTCCCATCAGCCCCTGCCAGCATTGTAGTCCATAACATCTGGAGTGCCAAAGGTTCGCCACCACGGCCCTACCTTAAGAAGTTAAGCAATTAGAGATGGCAAAACAAACCAACTGTCCTTATGTACCATTTCCAAAATAGTGTGTGTGTACCTTTCCTCTAACATACATGCACATAAACGAATGTACATGAACACTAAGGCATTATGGACTGCACAGAGCGCCTTTACATATACTGTAACGTTATATCTTTAAGCAAAAGTTACAAAAACCCGGCTTGGTTGTGAACAAGTGGAGGACGCGGCATGCAAGAGAAACAGAAGAGTATTCAGTTGTTGTGGAAAGGGCTGCCAAGTCACAGATAACTTAAGGCCACCCCACAGGGGTTTCAAGGCAAGAGACGAACTGATGGTTTGCCATTGGCCGCCTCTGCATAGCAACCCTGGCCTTCCTTGGTTGTCTCCCACCCAAATACTAACCAGGGCCAACTCTGCTAAGTTTCCAAGATTTGATAAGATCAGACTAGCCTGGTCCGTCCAAGTCAGGGCAGAGTAGCTAACAGTGTGTAATGATATCTAGAGAGCAGTGACTTGGGACGCAACCTTTGTTATAAAGGCAGATGCCTTATAATCATATATTTATTTTCATATGAAATGTCAGAAGGAATAAGACAGAGTATTTTTTGTGGCGGCACCATGAGTAGGGAAAGTCCTTCCTAACAACATTTGCCTAGCTTGTACTTTACTGATATTTAGGCACCGTGATAAGCATTGAATGAGGGCTTTGTTTCCTGCCTCCACCTCATTCCTTTTTATGTCGCTGCTTCCCCGTTGAGTTGTTTGATTTTTATTTTGCTTATTTATTTTGCTATGCTGACATTTTCCGAAATTGAAAGAAGGGAGTGCAATTGTTTTGAGCAAAATAGATGCAAGATAAATGCTGTCCTAGCTGGAGAAATCTCATTTGTCATGGAAGATACCTCCCTCCCTTCTTCTGCACTGGGGCATCAATTATCCACTTAAAGCAACATTGTGGAAGGTTTTCTGTCTACGGCGTAAAAGGAAAGAAAGGAGGAGCCTGCCAGTATCATGCGGTGGAGACCACAAAAAGGCTGGCTTTGTCTTTATCACTTCTGGCCCAGCTTCAGCAGAGTCCCATGAGATAGCTCTGAGTTGCATCTATTTATTTATTCTTGCTTTTTTTTAAAAAGGTTTAATGTCTCCCCCGCCCCACCAGCCAGCACTCGCTGGCACGGGGAACTCTGGTCCTGTTAACGTCAAGGTTTTCAAGGGCTGCAGGCAGCCACCAGGAATAAGGAAGCAAACACTGGGTGGAATCCAGCATGAGCAGTTGTTAGATGAAGCTCGACAGACACAATTACATGTATATTTTGACTGGGTCAGCAGGAAAAGCATGGATTGGTTCCCTCCTCTCCCCAACTCAGCTGTCTTCCAGAGGGCCAGAAAAAAATATTTCAAGCTTTCAGAAGCCAGCATCATGGTATTAAGGTGTCACCTACTCAGGCCTAAGCTCCTTAGACTCAACACAATTTTTTTATAAATGCTTTAAATGTTTAAAAGTCCATGTAAATGGGGAAAAAACATAGAGATACAGACACATAATGAAAAAAAAATACATTCCAGTTGCTCAAATCCAGGTCACCTGATCGGAATATTATCCAAATTGTTTGCTAAGCAGGCAAATAAAGCACATTAATTTTTCACTGTGACCATGCCTAGCATTGCCACAAAAAACCTGGCCAAGGATCAGAAGCCCCTTTAGACTTGATCATTCAGCCATACCAAATTTCCAGAGGCTCTCCCCTTGGAAAACTCCAAAACTTGTTGGCAAGAGAGAGAGAGAGAGAGAGAGAGAGAGAGAGAGAGAGAGAGAGAGAGAGAGAGAGAGAGAGAGAGAGAGAGAGAGAGAGAGAGAGCAATAACCTCAGTCACAGCAGCAGCTTCTCTCATTGGCTAGGATAGTGGAAGGTGAGAGAGTATGCTTATTTCTTTATTAAAAAAATTAGGCACCAGTGGCTTGCATGTTTTGCCCCCCACCTAATAGGACCTCACTTCTCAAAATACAGCTCAGTTAGAAATCGGGGTCAACTAATGGTCAAAATGGGCACTGGGTTGCTTGCCCAGTAACTTGGACAAATGGGGCTTTGTCAAGTCCCAGATCTGCAGACCAATATATGACTCTGTATTTCAAATCAGAAGCCTTTATTGACAGACATCGGCATGGCTAAAAAAAGCCAGTTCTAATGAACAGGTTTTGGGTACAATTTATCCCCGAGTTCTCCCCCTTCCCAACTTTCACACCCCATATCTCTTTCACACAGAGTAAAACAAGACAGGAATGTTACAGCCTTAGGTTCTCAAGGCCAGTGAAAAGCAATAGCGCCAGGCACCTGCACTTAGGTATGCTTTGTTTGTTACCTGTTGCAAACCAAGGGAATGTGGGAAATTGAAAATAAAGTAGAGTGAAGGTCCATCAACGTAACAGAATATACAGCCCCTTTGATGTCAGGAAGGCTCTTCCTGACAGCTATATAGCAACCCTAAACACCAGCACAAGATTTCTAGACATCTGGACAGCCGGGCAGCTGGGATTTTCCCACTTCCAATCAGTCTCTGTGCCTACATTCTCCCAGCCAGGGTTTCTCTTGATGTTTACTGTCTGCTAGAGTTACCATCCAGTAGAGAAATTTTCTGCTTGCTGCCGGCTTCTCTTGTTGTCTGTTATTTCTCTGAACCTCTCTCTCTCAACTGCATCCCCCGCTTCCATTTTTCCTGCTCTCCTCTCCTTCCCTCCCAATTTGCTTCATCAGTTACAGGTCTGTTCTTGGGAAGAAGGATGTTTAACCAGTCAACAAGCCAATGATAAAGAGTATGCAGAGAAGAGGGCCCCTTCCACACATGCAGAATGATGCACTTTCAATCCACTTCCACAATTGTTTGCAAGTGGATTTGGCTATTCCGCACAGCTGCAAAGTACATTATTCTGCATATGCGGAAGGGGCCTTAACGTCTGCAGAAAAGATTTCAAACTAACCATTTTTTAAAAAAAAAAACAATATCTAAGCAGTTTTTCCTCTTTTCCACTGACCCATCCTATTCAGCAGCTTGGGCCAAATGTGACTGCCACTACCAGTTTGCAGAAAAGGATAGCAGACTATACCAGGAGAGGGAAACCTCACTATCATTTAATTCCCCCCCCCCAAAAAAAATCATTGATATTGGTTCACACTGTCACCACCTTTGCACTTGTTCAATTTTTTAAAAAATCTATGTCACTTTTTCAATCAAATAGGGTCCCTTTCTTCTCTACTTCCAACATTTAGCTTATATATAGCATTGTGGAGTGTTGAAACCACTCAGCAACCCTTTAGGGTAATTTAGTATTATGATGTAACAACAATAGTTAAGTAGATAGGGAGACAAGACTGAAATTGAGAGACTACGGCACACAACAGGAGTAACAACAACCCAACGTTGGCAGGTGAACGAGCTTAGCTTGCATGGTCAAGACAGTGACCCTATTTGAAACTTCTGCTTTGTGGTAAACCACAGTTTGTCATTACGTCGGAACCACGACCTACAGATTGCTCCCTACCCTCTGAATCAAAGTTCTTCACTCTGGCTAATGACTCAAATGCACACCCAAACTTTGTCATGGAAGTCCTTAACTGGATTACAGAGAAAGGGAGTCAGTCGTTGTACCTGAGGATTCAGTTCAGGCAACAGGTCATGTGTGCAACGACACACCACGCTGACAAACCATGATGAGTGCAAGAACCTTTCGTAGGGCCGATTTAAGGGCAAAGCCAAGATGTAACATGGGGACTTTACAATTCAGTCTCTCTGTCGCTATGCAAACCAGCGCTATTTGTAACGTTGCTTGCTTGAGGACAAGAAACAAAATGCTTCATTTAACCTCACCCCCAGCCCCGCAAGTACAGTTCAATCAAACCCAACAAGAAAGCAAACAGAACAATCAGAAGTTGAAGGTAGGTAAGAATGCTTCTAGTCAAGGCTGAAGTGTGGGGCAAACATAAACCACCCTAACAATGGAGTTCCAATGTACAGAGGTTTGGAGCCAGTAGGGACTTAACCGCCTTTCCCCAGTTGCTTCACGTGAATCTGAAGCAAAGGTCTTCAACCACTGATCATGGGGCCAACTGAGCTGCAGCCACATGACAAAAACCATGGGACCAGAAATGCCAGAGCTGGAGCTACGACTTAACTGATTTCAAGGACCAGGCAGCAAATGCACAGAGATGGGGAAAAGAAACACAAGCCAAGCACCAGGTTGTGCACCAAAGTCAGGAGCACGCCAAAGATCAGATCCACAGAGCCATCCTCTCCAGCAATGCACAATCTCGCTTCATAATTCTGCTGCTCTTCTTCTCAGTGTGCATGAACAGAAAAAGAGGGGGCATGGCCTCCTCGCCCCCTGTAAGATAAAACCTTCCAAAAAAGCAGCCAAGAAAGGCAATCCTATGAGGAATTGCAACCAAGTAGGAGGGATGCAGCAACCCACCTGAAGATCCCCAACTCATGGGTCACCGATCTAAAGGAACCTGACTGTGGCTCCATCACTGAAGCCAAGGATCTGGCCAACAATTAAAAGAGAAAATGATTTGAAATGGTCACGCAGTTACCTTTCCTTAACCACCTTGAAGGATGGACAGAATATAGAGGAACTAATGAATACTCCCCCAAAAAGGGCTAAAAAGGCTAAATTGCTAAGAGCAGAAAAATCAACCTCTTGGTGCCAGAATTCACATGGCAAATTCACATGGCAACCTCCATTCCTCATTTACATGAGACACAACTCACTGAGAAGTTTCCACAGAAAAGTTCTTGGGCAATCTCCATTTGTTTCAACAGGATTGCACAGAAGAACACCCCCCAACAGATTGCCCATGTAGGTCAGCCCTGTGTGCCTCACATTCCACCGCCACCACCGCCCCCCCGCCCCCAACAAAATCTGCCCTTCAAGTCAGTGGCTCACCTCGTTTCATAGTCAGTCAGTCTTTGGCAAGCAATTGGACCAATGCATCAGTAAATCCAACATCCTCTCAAGAAGCAACGGTGAAGAACTGTAAAAAGAAGGGAGTGGGAGAAAAATAGGTTTTCAGAAGCCGACTCTGGATGAGCTGTTCAAATAGTCTGTGAATGTTTCTGACCCAAGGGCTAAACTCAGCCCCACAGATAGCTCTGTCCAGAGGCATTCTCAGTAACAAGCCATCCATCTAGGAGAGTTGCCAGCTCTGGGTTGGGAAATAGCTGGAGATTTTGGGGGTGAAACCTAGTGAGGGTGGGGTTTGAGAAAGGGAGGGACCTCAGCAGGGTAGAATGCCACACAACCCACCTTCCAAAGTTGCTGTTTTCTCCAGGGGAACTGATTTCTGTTGTCTGGAGTTGTAACTGTGGACGCTCTCCAACCCCCACCTAGAAGTTGACAACCCAATCTATCACCTAGCTTGTTCCATTGATGCAGCCCTACGATCACAGTCATCAATGGCTTCAGGGTGGGCAGAATAAGTGTTACATGTCATCACACCACACACGCAGGAAGAAATATCTTTATAGGGTACCTTGATGGCCAGATACTTTGCCTATAAAAAGAAATATCCTTCGGCTTTTTCATCCCAACCGTCAGTGTATGATCGAAAAACCTGACCAACCATTCTCTTGCCATTCCAAAGATTACTAGTTGGGCACAACAACAGAGGTTATAATTCTGTTCGTTTGGCAAAACAGCAGATGAGGCTCCATAGGTAGTTTCATGTCTAGAGCAATTCTTCCTCTCCACCTCCACTGAATGAGAAACACAAACTGCACAAGGCACACACACACAATCAAATGCACACCAAATATAAGCCTTCAGCCTAATGCCACAGTAGCCTGTATTTAACCGCCAGCAGCTGCCTATCAAAGAAGCCGGATTAACCCGCTGGCCGATAAGCACCACCATAATGATAGCATAAGCTTAGAGGGCTGGGACGCCATGGAAAAATTGTAGACCTGATGTCATTGTTATTTCAGGTTCCCCAGATGCTTTTTAAACACACACAATAATTATTCTCCTCTCTTTGATCCTGTTGCAACCAAGGTTAGGTTGGGATATTCTGGGGACTGAAGAAAAAGAGAAGTGGATTGGAAGAATCTCGGCAGATTCAAAGAGAGGAGGGAAAAAAGATTTCAGTGGTCAAGAGATGCAAAATTCAGCAGACTCCAAAGACCCTTTTTGACATGTTCAACAAGAAAGCATGAAAAAGCCAAGTATTTTTAAAACAGGAAATTCTTTTCTATCAATCAGGAGAAAGATCTGGAGGGTTCATTCCTGCTTTCCACAATGAAGTCCCACTTTGCTCGGCTCCGTAGCCTAGACAACGAGGTAGTTCGTGTTATTTGTTGTTATATGTTTAAAATATTCATATCATGCATTCTTGATGTACTCTCAAAACAGATAGCAAGCTTCCAATTAAGAAACACTTTTAACAACCCCTACAAAAGCAGCAGTATAAAAGCAGAGCAGAATGGAACATTATTAATAGGAACTTCAAATAGAAGAGCCCAACCATAGAAAAAGTTGCACCAGATTAAAACTGTGGGCAGACTAGCAAGGGGGAACGAAATAACCATTTCAGAAGATGCTTTCTCAGAAGAAAAGGAAAAGGGTTTTGCCTGGAGCCTGGTAGACAGTCCATGTGGCAGCAATAAATCCCTGGCAGCTTACCGTCTTGTAAGGGTGAATAGTACATGACCTCCGAAGAAGATCATAGGTATGGGGCAAATTCACAAAGCCAATCTTCAGGTACCACGGGGTCCCAGACCATGTAGGGCTTTGTGCATAATAATGATGGTTAATTGAAGAAAAAAGGAAGAGTTTGGATTTACACTCAGCCTCTCTCTCTTGTAAGGAGACTCAACGCGGCTTATAAACTTCTTTCCTTTCCTCAACCCGCACAGATACTTTGTGAAGTAGGTGAGGATGAGAGAGTTCAGCGAGAACTGTGACTAGCCCAAATTCACCCAGCAGGCTTTATGTGTAGGAGTGGGGAAACAAATCCAATTCCCCAGATAAGAGTCCGCTATCCATTGAGTGGGGAAACCAACCTGGTTCCCCAGATTAGAGTTCGCCGCTCTTAACCACTACACCATGCTGCCTCCTACTTGCTGGTTATTAAAACAAAGAGGAAGCTAGGGAGGATTTTCCAAGGTTAGTAAGATATGGTCTCCATAACTTATGCTTTTCCGTAATCAGTGGCATAAAGAATTCAGAAAGGAATTAGAAGATGATATATAGATTAAGTTATGTCCCAACTATCTTCATAAACGTGAGGAAAGCAACATACAAAACATATACCAGATAGCACGTAGTGCCAGATAAAACTCCTCCTATGCAACTACAATATCCCAAAACACTTCAGAGAAAACGTAGAGAAACAGTTCCGATCTGCATCATTAGCAATCTTATCTAAATTCTCCAAGTGCAATTATCGAGCAGTGTACAGAAGACCCTTATGCCCTTGCACAGATTCACAAAGAACTAATAACCTCCCTGCTTTTAGATACAAAAAACAAATGTTACTAAGCTTCAAAAAAGCCAATTTGCACCTCCCAAAAACCTTTGGCACGATACGATATGGGAAATTTTAACAGCTGACGTTAAAGCAGCATAAAATCCATCATTATCTAAAATAATTACATAGAAAAATCAACAGACAAAATAAGTCACCTATTTGTCTTTAATAATGTTATGAAAACACAATAACTCTATTATGCTAGTCAGTTCTTGCTAGATTTGACCAATTTGCAGAAACACTTCATCTTATGCTATAATGTAACCACATGTATTGATAATCTATACTGAATAACATTATGAAAAATTCTATGCAAAGATGCTTGTTTGTTCATTTATTGTAACATCACTGTAAGCAATCTTGTCCTCTTTCATCCAGTTGATGCATACAGTCTTCAAAGGCAGGCCCATATTCAGCCAACTGCAGTAGTCCAACCTGAGCATGATGGTGGTCAAATCATAATTTTCAAAAAAGTGCTCAAAACCTCAAGTAGATTCCAACAAGGCTTAACGTACCACAAAGGAGATCTGCGCTTCTGATAGCAAGCTCCTGCACTTCCACTGTTCCACAGAATACATAAAACTGAAGTATGCTAGAGGACATTTTCTAAAGGGAACAAGGCTGCAGTTATTGTTGGGGAAATTGCTGGCATCCTTCACAGCACTGCTCTTTGTATGCACGATAATAGTTTTGTTGCACTGTTCTTCATTTTTACATCTCTGCTCTATTATAAGTCATATGCAGTTTTCAAGTGCCTTCTCTAATTCTGCTGTTCTGTTATTGCATTGTTTGTATGTGTTTTGTTTCCATTACGAAGTTCCCACCGCATTGTTTCTAACTGTGTAATTCACTTCAGCCTCTGCAAGAAAAGCAGTCCCAGAAGTGAAGTAAATAGAACAGCAGCATCCAAGGGCTGCTTGGTTTCCCACTATGGGGTAAGACCTCCTCCAAGTAGCCCCAATGCAGTGGGTGAATTAATGGGGAAGGGGGGGAACAGACATTGTATTGAAACTACAGCATCATTTCCAGCACAAACCTGCACATCACATCATGTTGTGCCAACATGATGACATCACCTCCAGGTTTGCAGTGGAAGTGACATCATGGTCTTGGCACACTGCCTATTTGCATGTCCTTACCTCCCTAGAGAGTCAGTGTGATGTAATGGTTAACAGCAGGTGCACTCTAATCTGGAAAACTGGATTTGATGCCCCACTCTGCCACTTGTGCTGTGGAGGCTTATCTGGAGAACCGGATTAGCTTGTGCACTCCAACACATGCCAGCCAGGGACCTTGGGCTAGTCACAGTTCTTTGGAGCTCTCTCAGCCCCATCCAACTCTCAAGAGTGTTTGTTGTGGGGTGGGAGGGAGGGAAAGGATATTGTAAGCCCCTTAGTCTCCTTGCAGTAGAGAAAAGGGGATATAAATCCAACTCTTCTTCTTCATTCTTCTTCTTCTTGTCAGTTGCCAGTGCCAGGTGAGCAACCCTGGCCCCAAGCTACAAACCAGCTCTTTAAGGGGTACAACACCCCCCCCACCACCACCAGACCAAGCTGGCTCCACAACGCCCCATCAACAAAGAGCACTTTTGGATTGCACTTCAATTGATCGGCCCTCATCCAGACCCTTACAGCTTCCAAGCAACAAGAGGCTAAAGGGCTTCAAAGGGAGAAGTAATCCCCATCAAGTGACCTCAAGCACATGCTCCAGATTTCTTCTCTCCAGTCACTTTGCTTCTGCCCGGATCGGTCACTGGGATGAATGATGCAACTGCTAACATGTCCGAGCTGCCCCTCTGGAGTTTCTTCAACTTTACTGCAGTCCTGCAGGGTGGGAGCCTCACAAAGGGACCACACACACAACCAAAATAGCCCTGCAGGAGAGAGAAGTAACTAATGACAGGCTGGATGGATTCCACAAGGTTTAGGCGAAAGTGGATAGATTGCAAAAAGAAAAGGAGTAATCAGTGGGGGGTGGGGGAACCCAGCATGCTACTCTTTACATTCAGCTGTCACTAGAAATTGCCATTCAGACTTACAATTAGCTGCTTGCCTAGTCTCCCACAGCAAGGAAGACTTGCTTCCGAGCAGCTGGGCTGGGAAATTTTACCCCAGTCATTTTCTTTCCATCAGTGTCTAAAAGAAGTTCCCATAGGCAGGTGGAGTCTTGTTGTGGACTAGAAACTTGTGCATTTTTTTTCCCGCTAGCAAGCATTTCACTGAGATTTAGTATTCACAGTGAGGATACGATTTCTAGGAAGGCCCATCAGAGGGTTTCTGTGTGCTGCTGTTGCCGGTGCAGAGAGTTGAACTACAGGTCTGAAGAAGAAAAGCTGCTTTTTACACCCTGCTTTTCTCTCCTGTAAGGAGGCTCAAAGCAGGTCACAACTGCCTTTCCTCCCAGGAGCAGCAGTGGCGTAGGAGGTTAAAAGCTCGTGTATCTAATCTGGAGGAACCGGGTTTGATAAGCTGTGGAGGCTTATCTGGGGAATTCAGATTAGCCTGTACACTCCCACACACGCCAGCTGGGTGACCTTGGGCTAGTCACAGCTTCTTGGAGCTCTCTCAGCCCCACCTACCTCACAGGGTGTTTGTTGTGAGGGGGGAAGGGCAGGGAGATTGTAAGCCCCTTTGAGTCTCCTGCAGGAGAGAAAGGGGGGATATAAATCCAAACTCCTCCTCCTCCTCCCCCTCCCCACAACAGACTGCTTGTGAGACGGGTGGGGCAGAGAGAGTTCTGAGAGAACTGTGACTAGCCCAAGGTCACCCAGCAGGCTTCTTGTGGAAGAGCAGGGAAACAAATATACTTCACCGGATAAGAGTTCGTCACTCATGTGGAGGAGTAGGGAATCAAACCCAGTTCTCCAGATTAGAGTCCACAGCTCTTGAGCACTGCAGCAAGCGGGCTGAAGCCAAGCTCCCCTCTCTGCCACAAACTTTCTGCACAGCATGGGAAAAGTCATGCTGTCTCAGCTTCAGAAATGCAACAGTAATGTAGACACAATAGCAACACGTCCCACAAGGTGGTTGAGCAGAGGGAGACAAAATAAGGGCTGCCAAGGTCCAAGCTGGTTTGCAAGCATATCTCAGAACATCGTCCTGTTCAGGATATTTTGTCTGACACAACGGCATTCTTTCTTGCTTCAGGACTGGATAAACCACTTGGCTAACACACGTGGAGTTTCAGAACATTACATATTTGGGAACTAGCTTTGAGTCATACCTGCAAGAATATACACAAATCTGTGGTATGAAAAATGCATAATTATAAGCTTTTCCAGACAATGGGGAAGAATGCATTTTAAAGTTCAACTACCCAGGTTTTATAGCTCATTTCACAGCTGACTTATGGTGACCCTGTTGAACATTTTCAAGGTAAGAGACAAACACAGGCGGTTTGCCCCTGGCTGTCTCTACTTAGCCTGAACTTCCTTGGTGGTCAGCCTGAACTTCCTTGGTGGTCAGCCCTGCTTAGCTTCTGAGATCTGGCTTAGCTCATACATACAACCTTAGCTCATATACGTCGCTCTCCTCTATTATCTCACAACAACCCTGTGAGGTGGGCCAAACTGAGAGTTTGTGATGGGCCCAAGCTCACCCAGCATGCTTCCATGGTCAAAGTAGGAATCTGAACTCAGGTCTCTTAGGATCTTGGTCCAACACTGTCTACTACCGTGTTTCCCCGAATATAAGACAGTGTCTTATATTAATTTTTGCTCCCAAAGATGCGCTATGTCTTATTTTCAGGGGATGTCTTATATTTCTGTATTCTGTTCGTCAGGCATGCTTCCAAACAAAAACTTTGCTACGTCTTACTTTTGGGGGATGCCTTATATTTCGCACTTCAGCAAAACCTTTACTACGTCTTATTTTCCGGGGATGTCTTATATTCGGGGAAACAGGGTACGCCACACTGGCTTCAAGAGGTAACTGCAGTGAAGAAAATCTGTCAGGCTAATGATCAACCCCAAACATGGCCAGCTGGCTGAAAGTATGCCCAATGGATCAGAGTTCAAAAGGAAGGGCCACTAAGGAAGGGTTACTGCTGAAGAATCCAGTCTGTGTAGCAATCTGGAAACCGAGCCGAGAACATTCTCATCCATCCTGGCGTATTGTTTTTTGGCAGATGATGATGAATCTCTTCAGGAATGGGAAAGGAGGCAGCATCCAAGAGAAAGCGAGGGGCAGCAGATGGGCCTAATGTCAGAGAAGGAACGTTTGCAGAAAAGACCATCATCAGCCGCAATTTTAACCCGACATTGCTTACTTTATTTTACAAAACATGTACTTTGCCTTTCTGCCCTCCTAAGGGCCACCAAGGTACCTAATCAACTAAAAACATACATGACAAAATCACATCTTAAAAATCATTGCAGCCAACAGAACAGGAAGAAAAGAGTCTGGCTTTATAGACGTGCTTTTCTCAAGGAGCCTCAAAGCAGCTTTCAAACTCCTCCCCTTCCACTCCCCACAACCTTGTGAGGCAGGTGGGGCTGAGAGTTCTGAGAGAACTGTGACTGGCCCAAGATCACCTAGCAGGCTTCATGCGGAGCAGTGGGGACACAAGTTCACCAGATGGGAGTCCACTGCTCTTAACCACCACAAACACTTGTATGCTCAATCAATGAAATATATACACATATCCTACTGGATAAGTCCAAGGGCTTATGTAAGCCCAGCATCCGATTTCCTGGATGCCTCCAGGGAGTCTATAAGCAGGGTATGGAAGCAACAACCTTCCCCATGGAAGAACCTGGGATTTAAAGATATACTGCCTCTATACACAGAAGCTCTTCATTGCACAATTTCCCCACCATAAAGTGCTAGTTCCATGGCAGGAAAAATACAGTTTTGAGAAGCCTATACTGACCCCACTCTGTGCCACTGGAAATTTCAGTCAACTACCTCTCTGGCTTCCAAGATTACATAATCAGCATAGTGTCAAGAATATTTTTGGAACCCAAAAGGGCTTCTTTTCTTTCTAATGAAAGCTGTCTTTTCAGGGAGAGTTATTTGGGTCTATATTTTGTGACCACATTTTTGTGGTTTTTTCTGAGCTCCTCTCTGGACATGGCTATTTGGGGGCAAGTCTACAAGCTGAAAAAACTCTACCAATATGCCTGATAGAATTCCTGCTCTTGGCACATGACTGCAATTCTAGGCTGCCTTTTCCCCTGAGAGCAAAACTGGACTTTGCTTGCATGCAAAGCTTCCGACTGAAAGAAGGCCTTACCCTTCCCATCATACGATCATACTAGTCCCATGATAGTCAGCACCAAAGGATTAGCAGAGGACCCAGAGGATCAAATCAGCCCCTTTAGAGAACATCAGGTAGCCAGCTGAAAATCATGGGATGTTACAAGGGATAACTGTGTGCTCTTGCAACAGAGGTGTACCGCCCAGGGGGACATGTCGGGTCAAATATCCCCAGACTGCAGCCATTTAGACACGTGGGGAGTGGAAAATTGCCCCCACACCCATCCTCCTTCCCCCCAGGGCCATACACTGACTTCAAGACTTGGTGCAAAAAAAAAAAGTTGTTTGGTCGTGGTGGGGGAGTGCAGCCACCTATAAGGGGGGGGGGCAGAAAACTCAGATTTTGCACTGGGCTACATTTTCCCTAGATACGCCTCTGTCTCGCAGTGAGTCTTACTGGCAGTCACACACACACAAACACAAACACACATAGCTGCTTTCTGCTGAATCAGACCCTTGATCCATCTGTCAACTCGGACTGGCAGCATCTCTCAAGAGTTTCAGGCACAGGACTTGCTTGCCATCTCTTGGCATACCCTTTAACAAGAGATTCTGGGGTCTGAACCTGGGGCCTTTCGCATCCCAAAAAAAATGCTGTACCACTGTCCATTTTTCATGACTGGAGAGGAAGAGTACTATTTTCTACCCCCTATATCCTTTCTACCCCCTATATCCGTGGTGGCGAACCTTTGGCACTCCAGATGTTATGGACTACAATTCCCATCAGCCCCTTCCAGCATGGCCAATTGGCCATGCTGGAAGAGGCTGATGGGAATTGTAGTCCATAACATCTGGAGCGCCAAAGGTTCGCCACCACGGCCCTATATCCTTTCCTCTAAGGCCCCTTCTGCACATACAGAACAATCCACTTTCAATCTGCTTTCTGGCTGTGCGGAATAGCAAAATCCACTTGCAAACAATTGTGAAAGTGGACTGAAAGTGCATTACTTTGCATGTGCAGAAGGTGCCTAAGTTAGTTACTGATGTGGGAGGTTGCCATCTCAAAAGAATTTGCCCCACCCTGCACATCGATACTTTCTCAAGCAAGACTGCGTCATGTCCCCCACCCTCTCCCTGCTCTAAGATGTTCGACCAGTTCTCATAGCAAAGCTACCCTCAGTCTAGGACGCTGCCTTCAAAAGGAGGGGCTGCCAGAGTGGGAGCAGGGAGAACATAAGACGTTTTTGCAAAAGGAACATCCAAAAGAGAGCCACAGATGTTAATCATTATGGTATAAAGGACCTCACCCATCCAGAGGGTAGAATTCCTATATGGTGAGCTCAGGTTAAAATGACAGTTTTAGAGAGGAAAACGAAGCAATGCGCTTTCTCACACACACACACACACACACACACACACACACACACACACACACACGATGGAAAGCACAGCTGTCCTCCTGGATTACAGTGACTAACTGGGAGTAAAGATTATCTTAATGCTGTCAATTTAACATTTCAAAAGAAGAAAGTTGGGCACTTCTTACAGACGGGCACTGCAAGCAGGAACATCATTTCCTTTCTTTTAGTAATGGCATCAGACACTTTTCTGCCTAAAACAATTTCAGAGGGAGTCATGCTGGTCTGCAGTAGGAAACCAGGATTCAAGTCCAGTAGTGCCTTAGAAGCCAATAAGCGATTGTATACCCTTGTCCAAAGAACGGAACATGCCTACCTGGGATGGCCATCCTCTTCCACCAAGCACACAGCTTCTGGAAGGATGCACATGGAGCAGCGAAGGTGGTAGACGACAGCCCCCCCACCCACCCACCCAGTCTTATGTTTACAGTGCTGACTGACATAAACCAAAACTGTTTACGTAAGAAAAATCCTCATGTTTTCACAAAGCACCTCATCATTTCCATTAGCCCTTCCCCCAGTACAGAATTCTTTTCTACTGCATCCTTACAGCAACCTTGTGAGGTAGGTCATCCTGAGACAGCTAAAGCAGGACCAACCCTGTTTAATAGTTAGAAAGGAGATCAATAAGGAAGTCCAGAGTTGCAATTCAGAGCCAAGCAATAGCAAACCGTCTCTGAATGTCTCCTGCCCTGAAAATCCTACAGCACTGCCATAAGTTGGCTGTGACTTGACTACACTATACACAAGCACTATACACATGAAGCAAGACCTACAATAATCTCGTACTCCTGCCTTCAAGGATGGCAACAGATTCTAGTTTTTAAAGCGATCCAATAAAGCTATCTGATATATACAATCTCATTTTTCTCTTCTGAAGTACTGTGAAATCCCTTTTTTCTGATAAGATATGCAGAGCTTGAATGAGAAGCTGGAGGCAGTGTTACGGAACACCACAGCCCTGGGAATGTAGAGCTTTCCTGACGGAGGCTCCTTCCGCACATGCAAAATAATGCTCTTTCAAACTGCTTTCAGTGCTCTTTGAAGCTGTGCGGAATAGCAAAATCCACTTACAAACAGTTGCGAAAGTGGTTTGAAAACGCATTACTTTGCGTGTGCGGAAGGGGCTGGAGTTCAGATGCACCCAAGACTATTTGCTTTCAAGCACTGACTACTGTCCGATCCACATTTTGCAGCGGACACCCCAGTGACGCCAAAAAGGTTTGAACACAGCTGCTAACTTCATTTATCCCACCCTCTTCCATAGCTTCACAAGATGCAATAAAATCAGAATGACAGAATAAAATCAGATGTAACACAAAGAAAAGAAAAGAACAGATTGTCTCACATGCCCAGGAAATCCTATGACTTGTAACCTTTCCATCTTGCCTAGAATTCCCCCTGAATGAATCTCTGTTTGAACAAAAATCAGTTTTGATCCACATATTCATGACTTGGCCGGAAAGAGGAACTTATTGTCTTTCATAGAGAGTTCATTTACAAAATGTAACACTGAAAGTTATTTCTGCTTCACACAGCATTTACCACGTTCTAGAATAATAGAGGACAAATAATTAAAGATAACCCCCCCAGGCAATCACATGTGACCGATTCCTTTCCTCTACCCCACACATCAAAACTTCTCCCGCCATGAGCAAAAGTTTTCAGAAAGGCGTGCAACTGAGTGACCTTTTAATTGTTTATTATTGTCCATCGACATATTGGCAATGCCACAGAGTTTTCAATGAAAGGATGAACAGAGGTAATTTGCCTTTGCCTGCCATTGCATAGCAGCACTAGACTTCCTTGGTGGTCTCCCATCTAATACTAACTAGGGCTGACCCTGTTTAGCTTCCAAGATCTGATGAAATCAGACTAGGCTGGGCCATCCAAGTCAGGGCATGGCATTAAACTGACAACTCAGACCCATCAACAAATGCCTTTCCTGGCCTTACAATTGTTTTGGGCAGTAGCCACCATACACAACCAACTATGGGTCCAGGAAGGGACCCCCTGGATAAGTCTGAGTTGCGAACGTATTACAATACAATCTCAAGGTCATTTCAAGCCAATTACAGAGTCACCAGCAACATCTGAGCCCACTGTGCTGGAAACCAAGATGGCTCAAGAGTGAGAGGAGGGAATTTACTACTTTTAGGGAAAACAGGGCCGATAAAATGGAGACTCTAATTTGCATGCCTGAGTAGGCAGGCAGTTGAATCAAAAGCTGATAGCTACTCCATCTGAATTAACACAGTGTAATGAGAGCGGGTTTTGTGAAGTTCAAATCCGGGCTGCATCTAACTAGCCCTACAGCTCCTATCCCACGTGGCTGATCAATCATCCCAAAACAGCTTGCTAACTATGGAACCAACACAGTGTCGTAGCACTTCTTAGGTCTAAAGTGCAAGTATATTTCAGCACCTAGCAAGCCAGATCAAATGTTTCAGATTGAGGCCCCTTCCACACCTGCAGAATAACACACTTTCAATCCACTTTCAATGCACTCTGCAGCTGTATTTTATTGTGCAAAATAGCAAAATCCACTTTCAAACAATTGTGAAAGTGGATTGAAAGTGCATTATTCTGCATGTGCGGAAGGGGCCTCAGAGGTCTTCTTAGCATCTCCCTCCACCCTTGCCGGAAATAAAGAAGGCTTGGCCAAAGGTGATGTCATTGCCCCAATGTACAGCCTCAGGGGGTTGTAGCATAGTTGGCCATGCTGGCAGGGGCTGATGGGATTTGTAGTCCATGAACATCTGGAGAGCCGCAGGTTGCAGACCCCTGTGCTAGAGCATCTGCTTCGCATGCAGAAGGTCCCAGGTTCAATCCCCTGCATCTCCAGTTAAAAGGGCCGGACAAGCGGTGCCATGGAAGACCCTGGAGAACTGCCGTCTGAATACGCGGTATTGACCTTGAAGGACCAATGGGTCTGATTGACTGTAAGGCAGATTTATATTCCAAGGGAAAGGCCAAGAGACCCTGGGTTCAATGGAGAGCAGAGTCCGAAAGCAGTCCCAAGCTCTCCATATCACATTGTACTGCATGCTTGCATAAAAGTTCACACCCAACTTTGTATGTTCTGCACTCCACCCAGGAGTGGTGGACAGCAAAGCTGTGCACTTGGCCCCTTGGGAATGAAGGCCAGTGGGCGGAAAACTTTGGCTTTGGGTCTGTTGCAGCCATCTGTTCTGACTCTTTTGCGCTGTGTGGAAGTGCTGACATTGGCCATCGAAGTGTTGGGTCTGAGACACCCCAAAGGCGTTGCAGCCCAGTGGAGAGAAGGCTCCTTGGCACGACCTGGGCTCCCCTCCTATTTTTGGTCATGAGAAAAGCAGAATTGCCAAAATACATGCTGTTGCTTTCCCTCTTCCAAAGTGGGAGGGGGAGAGAGAGAGAAACGACAATGTTCTTTCAGTTTAAAGTCTAGACATGAACGCTTCATGCAACCTCCCGAGAGAGGGCTTGTACTAGATGCGTTCATTCCACGACACGGCATTAGTATCAAAACGCAAATGGTTTGTTCACCTCATTAGCTGGAAATAACAGGGAGTCTACCAGTAAAATGCTGTCACTGTTTGCTGGAACTTAGCGGCCCCCACCCATTCCCAATCCACTACAACATTAATTTAGCATTTTAAAAGTCTCACTGCAAGAAGCAGACTCCCCCAGCTACAACATCACTATACTGCAAAACCGAAAGCCACACAATACCGTTCATTAGGATCGAGCAAAATAGCACACCGTGACACAAGGGCTTTTGAATCCTTCAGCATTCTTCTCAGGGCCAGACAATCAGTAGAAAAAACAAGATGGGGGGGAAGATGGGGGGATATATTTCAGACCGTGACAGGGACAGCCTTCCTGATAGTCACTGGGACATTGACTTTTTGTGGCATAAACAAACGCCCAGATTATGGTTCTTAGAGCTGCCGTTTACACCTCATTAGAGCCAGTATTTCTGACAAAGAAAAATTATTCATGAAAGCCGTTGCCCCAGAGGGATGGTCTCAGTAGGCTGTTCCGAAACAAAACACTCACTTCCTTCATTCAGGAAATGACTGTTAGACAGACAAGTAAACCTCTCTGTTGCTTTACGACTTCAGCCAATTCTGAAACAGACCTCCGTTCCTTATTCACTGCAGAGTGACTGCAAAGGTCCTTACACTGACACCACGGCATCCGCAAAGGAGTTTTCTGCACCCTTTCCTCCACAAGTTGCCATTTCCAAAAAAAAGTCCCTGCTGTGCTACAGGCAGGCTTCCTAACAGCTTTATTTTACCAAGCCCTCTTGTGGCACAGAAGGGGCCCAATAGGAAATTCGGTCACAGTTTCTACCAAGAGGCAGGCAGAGCTTAGTTGATGTAAGGAGGCATGCCACTGTTTTTAGAATCCTTTCCGTTGTTGTGTTATAAAACCTAGAGTTATGATAAGAAGCTCTGAGAGCTTCCTATTAGAGAAACATTGTAAATAAACACACGAAGAGGTCTGGAAGCGAAGGCGGCACAATATAGCCCGATCACGCAGATCTCAAAAGCTAAGCATGGTCAGAACTTGGGAAAGAAGGTCACCAAGAAAGACTTTGCAGAGGAAGGCAACAGCAAACCACCTTTGAGTCTCACTTGCTTCGAAAGTCACTGGCTGGGATAGCCATAGTGTGACTTGAGAGCACTTCCTGTATACAGACACATTAAGGCCTTCTCAAACATGTTTATTTACTTCGCTTATACTCTACCTTTCTTCTCAATTGGGCCTCCAGGAGCTTACATGGTTTTCCTCATCTTCATGTTATATTTTATGACAATTCTGTGAGACAGGTTAGGCCAGTGGTGGCGAACCTTTGGCACTCCAGATGTTATAGACTACAATTCCCATCAGCCCCTGCCAGCATGGCAGCCCCTGCCAATTGGCTATGCTGGCAGGGGCTGATGGGAATTGTAGTCCATAACATCTGGAGTGCCAAAGGTTCGCCACCACGGGGTTAGGCGGAGACGGGCACAAAGTTAACCAGAAAGCTTCCACAACATTCAGGATTCAAACCTACCTTCCAAAATTTCTAGCATTGTACTCTAACCACTATATCATGCCACTGGTAGCACTAAGACTGTGGAACTGCCTCCTAGGTCCATTTGCTTCATTTACAACTAGGATTCAAGTTGTTACCATGTCAGACAGTGGTAAATTCTACTGATTTTCCCTTCAAATCTGGGCCATTTTGTTCATGAGAAGCAGCTGGAGGGTGAGGGGTTGGTACAAGACACCCACAAGACACCTTCCATTTATGGTTCACAGGATCCAACTGACCATTTGTTGTTTTTTTCTTTATTATTCTTACCCACATTTATTATTCAGCTCTGCTCTAATTGCTTGTTTTGTTTTTCACTAACCGGTAGGATCCCCATGGATGGAAGGGTAGAATAAAAATGATTTAAACGAAGAAAGAGCAGTTTCCTTTCATTCTTTTATGTGTACAGCAGCTTTTTAAAAAGACTTTTATCTTGATAGGAATTTTTTACTTATTATTATGTTTCCCTGAATCTATAGTTTTATATTCCTGGTTGCAATTTGTAAATTGCTAGACATTGGATTATTAATTGAGCAACAATAATTACATCAGCCTAAATCCAACCGTGCAGTTTCAAAGACTTAGGAGTACTTGAGTTTCCTGAAGAAAAAGTAAAATACCTCCATTCAATGAGTAATTAAACAGTGAGCTTCACTGCAAATGAAAGAAAAAAACAATCAGAGCTCTTATCCACTAATGATGGAAAGGCTCCCAGTGGTCAGGGCACCCTCTTACCCTTGCTTATTGAACCAATGGGAGAAATGTCTGGAACAAAAATGACATCACGTGACATCACATCTGGCTGAAAGCTCATTGGGACACACTCTGGCCCTTCTGGAAAACTTCATGGCATAAAGTTTTGTGGGATGGTCAGAGCACCCCCTTTGCCTGCTCCCTCAATGTGCTCACCTAGGCCAGACAATGGCCTGGCATCCCTAGCATGTAATGATGGTACTGACATATCCAACATCCCTGGCCCCATGCAACTCACCCCCACCACACAACACTTATGAGGCAGCGAAGTAGAAAACAAAGTTGGTCCAGAAGGCTGATGTCACACTAAAGAATCACAGCCTCCCCCATGATATTCTCCTCACCCCAAAAACCCTTGCCATAGTTGAGGGAGCTATTAGTCAGCTGCCATCACCTCCTGGTTTCTCTCCTCAGAGCTGGAGGGGGGTACTAAGCCAGTAAAAAAAGCATAGCAAGAGTAAGCATTTGGACCCCTGGTTAGGACAGAGGGCAATCACAATTCTGTTAACACAAGCTTTATTTTGTTGCAGAGAATAATCCAACAATTCAGTCCAGCTACAATCACTAGGCAGTATCTAGCAGTAGAAAACAAACACACAAAGTTACTCTATTCTAAACTTAGCTCAGAGTTTTCCAGACATCCACTCCCCCCCCCCCTTCCTAGAAAGAACGGGCAGGTTCCCATCCAGGTTTAGATATCTAAAATTTGTCTATGAGAAGCCACTGCCTGACTGTATTAAATTATTTTCTCTCCTTGTGTTTCCTTTAAAAGGCAGGAGTCCTGCCAATCAGCCGGTTGCAGATGAAGGAGCTGGGCAGGCCTCACTTGATATGGGAAGGGGGGAAATATGGTTACTCAACTGCAGAAAGAGCTCCCATTCAGCACCACATCAGCACTAGAAGAGGAAGCTAGTCTTATCTTGGAACTCTTTATTTAGCTAGATGGAACAGGAAGCGTTAGCAATAAAGAGAAAAATGTTCACATGCTCGCCTTAAACTGTAGCACGCTGTGACCTTTTCACGGGAGCTCAGTTACCACACTTGCTTAAACTCAGCAGCCGGGTTTGCACAAGAGAAAGTGTCAGTTTATAATAGAAAAGCAAGGGGGCATGATCTGGAAAATTAAATAGCGAACATCTAAGGCTGTCTACAACATGTCTTGAAAACAAGATGACGACACTAAAAACAGCAATATCTGGAAACAAATCCGTAATCTGAAATGTGTCCAGAAATACCTGGAAACAAACAGTAGTCTGAAATGTTCCTCTAAACTTCAGCTGAAGTCAGTACAAAACAAGAAGCCGAAAAACAGCCGCAGTGCAATATTGCAATGCGATCAATACGACATAGCCTTTAAAAAAAACCAAGGAACTATTTGAACCCTAAGGATAGCTATAATTAATAAATGAAATGGAAACACAAAAGAGCAACTGTCGATCATTTTAAATGGCAGAATGATCAGCTACAAGGTACTGATAAAACAGCAAATCAGGGCTAAGCAACATTTAAAAGTTTTCCACAATAAAGAAAACTTGCAGAGAAGTGCCCTTACCACACATATGCCACTTCTGCAAACCTTTTGACAAAATGATAAACCTCTTACAGGATTCTGTAGCTCAGCAGTACCTTTACTGAGTACCTTTACTGAGTGCCTAATGTTCAGTCCTCAACACTGCTAGGAGAGGGGCTGCAGCTGAGGTGAAGAGACTCTGTTTAACATGCAAAAGGTCCCAAGTTCAATTCCTGATGTCTCCAGATGAAAGGACCAGGCAGTAGGTGATGTGAAAAACTCTGCCTGAGACCCTGGAGAGTTGCTGCCATTTTGAGTAGACAGTATTGACTTTGACGGCTCAGAAGGCAGCTTCACGAGCGTTCCTGTGTGTGCCAGGTAAACAACCCAAAGGAGACAGCCTGAGGAAACAACAGAGGTCTTGGAGAGCCATGGTACAAGCCTGCACGGACCAATGATTTGACTCTGCATAAAGAAGTTGGATGCGTACATTCATAAGTTATTATTAGAATCATCACCTTATCAATGGAGAAACATCTCAGTGACTTCCTTAAAACCACCCATGATGGATTCACAGTCCTTTTTGAACCTGGGGTTTCCTACATCAAGGATCAGTCTTCACAGGCCCTGATGAGACACTGGCTCTTTGAGAAAATGTATTCTGATCTTAAGTGCTTTATCAACTGCTACCTTACTTTATCAAGTTTATTAAGTGCTTTATCAACTGCTACCTTGAGTGGTACTCCATGGTGCACAGAGGAGGAGGAGGAGGAGGAGGAGGAGGAGGAGGAGGAGGAGGAGGAGGAGAAAAAGAAAAAGAAGAAAAAGAAAAAGAAGAAAAAGAAGAAAAAGAAGAAAAAGAAGAAAAAGAGGAGGAGGAGGAGGAGTTTGGATTTATATCCCCCCTTCTCTCCTGCAGGAGACTCAAAGGGACTTACAATCTCCTTGCCCTTCCCCCCTCACAACAAACACCCTGTGAGGTAGGTGGGGCTGAGAGAGCTCCAAGAAGCTGTGACTAGCCCAAGGTCACCCAGCTGGCGTGTGTGGGAGTGTACAGGTTAATCTGAATTCCCCAGATAAGCCTCCACAGCTCAGGTGGCAGAGCTGGGAATCAAACCCGGTTCCTCCAGATTAGATACACGAGCTCTTAACCTTCTACGCCACTGAGCCACATTCACAATTACCATCCACCAAAATAATGAGAAAGAGCCTCGTGGCACAAAGTAGCAAGCTGCAGTACACCAGTCCAAGTACTGCTCACGACCTGAGTTCGGTCCCGATGGAAGTCAGTTCCATGGAACCAGCTCAGTTCCATGGAACCAGTCAGTTCCATGGAACCAGCAGGTTGACTCAGTCTTCCATCCTTCCAAGGTCAGTAAAATCAACATTCAGCTTGCTGGGGGTAAAGTGCAGATGACTGGGGAAGGCAGTGGCAAACCACTCCATAAGCATACTCTGCCTAGTAAACGTTGTGGCATGACATCACCCCATGAGTCAGTAATAACCTGATGCTTTACCTTTACCTTTAAAAAAGAACAAGACAACCACTGCATGCCTTGGGCACCATCCCACCAAACATGAGTACACAATAATAAAAGGTATAGCTATTAATATTAAATACATAACTATAACTTTTTAAATCACCAAAGGACCTCTGCACATGCAGAATCATCTGTCTCCACCACCTTTAAACCTTAGCAGGAGCAGGGGGTAGGGGTATCCAGAATGAGGGGGTGGTTTTCCTCTCCGCCTTCACACTCTTTTCTTAGCAGGAGGTACGGCAGGTCAAGCATGAGAGTAAGAGACTGCCAAGGCCCCTAGACTAGGATTTTAGAAAACACACTACAGAAAACACCAGCAACACATAGGAGAACAGCCTACTGAGCAGAGGGGTTCCTTTTTCAGGAAGTGTATACAATTGTGCAAGACTGTGCAAGGCTGGAATCGTACCAGTTCTGGTTTGAAAAGTCAACTCTCGTGATTTCGATTGAGCCGGGCGCCAGAACAAGGGAAGTTTCCAGACACTGAGACTGAAAGAGATAACGGTGATGAAAATCAATGCATTTCCCATTTCAAAGCCATCTGCGAGATGATGGCAAGTTAAGAGTCAAAGAGGCTGCTATCGACGTTCAAGCAGGAAGCATCCCCTTTGCCTCCTATGAATGCAGCAGGCAACTCAATAATTGGTTCTTCAATAGCACTGTCTAACTAAGCTTCTCAAATGCATTACAAGCAATAATGTATTAAAACCTTACATGCCCCAGGAGGCCGATGCATAACTCAGGAAGAGAGAATGCAGAAGAATCTAATTCCACGACTCTATTGTCACATACAGGGATAAACAATGACAGAGGCAAGGTATTTTGAAAAGGCATTAGAGGTCCTAGCTGTTCCCTGTTTTGCAAATGGAATCTTGGAATGAAGGTCTGATTTCCCATCTTTTTTTTCCCGGTTCAGGGAATTGGATCTAATTTTCTGGCTCACCTGCTGAAGAACCTCATCTCATGCATATGCTGTAAAGGATTCAGGACATGTTTAAGGCACACAGATCACACAGTGTGCCATTCAGATCTGTGAGCTTTTCAGCAAGAGGACTGCGACTATGCCTGTGAGAACTTTCTCAACAGGAAGAAGGGAACACTACCCTTACCAGTCTTCCTATAGAGAAAGTCCAGAACATAGCAGGGAAACCACTTATATTATCATGTGTAACTCCCATTTAAATCCCACTTTTTTCATGGAGCTCAGGAAATGCTCCTAGCAAGCTTCCATGACACACTGGGGATCTGAACTTGGAACTCTTAGATCCTAGTCCCGTGGTAGCGAACCTATGGCACTCCAGATGTTCGTGGACTACAATTCCCAACTGGTCATGTTGGCAGGGGCTGATGGGAATTGTAGTCCATGAACATCTGGAGTGCCATAGGTTCACCACCACTGTAAGTCTAACCACTACATTATGCTGGCTCTCATCTGCTACACCTCATAGTATCACTACCTCTGAACTTTCTCTTCCTTTATGCGAACAGCTGTTTTGAAAGAACCAGACCAGTTTCTTGATTTTAGCAATGGCTTTAAAATTTAATGAAGAATGTAGCTAATTCACAGGTTCATGCTTACAACAGCAACAACAACATCCACACAAATACTATACCAATACATTACAACATCCTAGGCCTCTGGGTCTCAAACTGTAATGAAAGGCTAACAACCAAACTAAAGAACCAGCAGCTGTGATATTAAACAAAATTAAATAATAATAATACCATGATTTGAAAATTGAGATTCAGCAACTATGGCACAAACCAGCTGAGGTCGTCCCAGTGGTAATTGGCACCCTGAGCGCCGTTCCGAAAACACTAAGGTCACACTCAAAGCATCTTCAAATCGACAAAATCAACATCTGTCAGATTCAAAAGGCAGCCCTGCTGGGATCTGCACAAATACTACACCTATACATTACAACATCCTAAACCTCTAAATGGGGTTCAAATTGTAATCAAAGGCCAACGACCAGCTGAAGAACTGGCAGCTGTGATATTAAACAAAATAATAATAACAACAACAACATGATCCCATTCATAGTGATTTGAAAGAAAACAAAGTTGGGATATCAAATGGCCAAAGACTCAGAAAAAATCAACATCAGTCAGATGCAGAGAAGGCAGGCCTGCTGGGATCTGCACAAATACTATGCCAATACTTTACCATGTCCTAGGCCTCTGGGTGAGGCTCAAATTGTAATGAAAGGCCAACAACCAGCTAAACAACTGGCAGCTGTGATATTAAACCAGGGATCTGCAACCTGCGGCTCTCCAGATGTTCATGGACTACAATTCCCATCAGGGGTTGCAGACCCCTGTATTAAACAAAATGAAATGATGATGATGATATGCCATTCCTGAAAGATTGAATTGTTACTGTTTTATGAGCCACTGATACTTTTTTTTTAAATATTTTTATTGATATTTCGGAATTATTACAAATTTATAATGTATACTTTATATACATCCTCCATATCTTTTTTCCCCCTTTTTCCCCTCCTTCTTCTTTAGATTTAGCAGCAGGTCCATTCTTTTCAATCTTCTTGTCCATTTTTCTTCTGTAATTCCAATTTCGTTTAGCCAGTCTTTGAATTCCATCCAAATCTCCCCCATGTCCTTTTGTTTTTCTTGCCATATTTGATTTCTTGACATTGTGTCGAAAATTTCTAATTGTATTTGCTCCCATATATATTCCAACCATTTCTGCATTGTCCAGATTTTTTTGTCCTTCCACCCCAATGCTATTACTGCATGGGCCGCTCTGATCATGAATCTGAAAAGTATTCTTTTTCTTTGTTCTATTATAATATAATCCACTATACCTATAAATAGTAAATCTATATTTATCTTTATTCTTACCTTTACATATTTTTCTATGTATTTTATCACATTTTCCCACATATTTTTTACTTCTATACATTCTAGCCACATATGGGTATATATTGCATTTTTATCTCCACAATGCCAACATTTCGGCCACTGATACTTTTTAACCTACCTTGATGGAGACTACCTGTTCTTGGGCTTCACCTAGCCAGGGCAACACTTCTTACAAACTAATACAAAAGGGACTGCTCTGGGTTTCTTGCTTGATCTTCTCCACTCCTACCCCGAAGCTAGGTTAACAGGTTTAGAAGCTGTTCTGCATCTTTTCTTCTGCACTGCATAATCAGCTGAGCAGCAGATGAAGGCTGCTTATGAGCCCTGCGTAAACCTTGCACAGCTTTAAGAAACAGGACTTTGTTTTTCCGAGGATGGAACACCAGCTCACTGCACCAACGTGACCCGAATTCACAATGCCCCCATTTATTTAGATAAATAACATGCTTACGGGCCACCCTCTTATTTTAAAACAAATCCTAAAGTGGTTTTCAAACCACTAAAAATAGACAACCAGTAAGACACATAGTGAAACAGGAAAGTCCCCCAGAAGCAAACATTACATGAAACCCATACTCATTTGACTGCAGCCACAATAAAAAAATATGATTCAATGTACAAGTCAGTTTGCAGCAAGAGAGACAGCAGCACAGCAATAAAGACAATTCCAAGAGCCAAAGAATTAACATGCAAGTATCTAACTAGAAAAAACAACAACAATAAATAAGGAGCTGCCAAAAAGAATCAGATTCAGCACCCAAGGAAGAGGTCCAGGGACAGCACTCCACAGTTGTGGCACCATAACACAAAAAGGCACCCGTCCTAAGCTCTCCCCAATCTTATTTCCGAAAACAGCATCAAAAGTAGCTGGCCCCACTGCAAAAGCGATGCTTTTGAGTATATTACCAGATAAGCTTCCTAAGAAATTGAATGAACTGTGCTGGTATTTACTAACGGCCGCAACACAAACAATTGCAACCAATTGAAAATTCAATAAAGGTCTTACAATAGAATGTTGGGAAGATAAAATTAGAGAATGTACTACTATGGCTAAATGAACCAATCTTGTAAATCGACATTCAAAACACAAATTCGATGAAAAAAATGGGGTCTTTATTCCCTATATGGATCCGAATTGATTATGTAAAAACAAGATAACTCGAGGACTGAAAATGGACAATGACTAAGATATTAACTGGACTAGGAAAAATGCTTTGGGGCCAGCGAACAAATGACAAAGATTCTAAGACCTTATAAGGTCTCTCTATTAATCTGAAAATGTTATATTGGGATTCATTATGTAATGTGTACTTAATATAGTTGTGGGTAGATATTCCTTATGCTGTAATTTCAACTATTTTCTAGCACTTCTTTTTTCTGATCTGTCTAATATATTTTGAAAAATAATTTTTAAAA
The DNA here is from genome assembly GCF_021028975.2 of Sphaerodactylus townsendi. Classification (NCBI taxonomy): domain Eukaryota; kingdom Metazoa; phylum Chordata; class Lepidosauria; order Squamata; family Sphaerodactylidae; genus Sphaerodactylus; species Sphaerodactylus townsendi. Next base: position 11,506,169 of record NC_059436.1, on the reverse strand, counting down.
ATTTAGTAGCTGGCCTCAAGACCTTAACTGATGTTGGATATACAAACTGTTCGTTAGATACACAAATTGATGTTGGATACACAAATTGCTCTCGTAATTATTTTCCTCCTGGATTGCCCTCTGCAGACACAAACATGCAAGAGGCAAGTGATTCGCCCAGTACAGTATTTATTTTTATTTTATTCTTTTATTCCATTTAATAGGCTGCCCCTCCCCTTTGGACTTGCAGCAGCTTACAGCATGAATATAAAACATTAAATCGCCTAAAATTTAAAAAACATTTCAAGAAATTCCAATAAATTACAGCTACTTTGCCTAAGATGGCAAAAATACAAACAATCTTGCGAGGGGTGGTAATAAACTAACTGTCAGATGTGAAGGATTTAGCCCACATGTCCCTACAAGATGTATCTCCAAGTTTGCTAGGGTAACTACTGGCCCATTTTGCATCACCTGTGGTCAGAGGAGTACCTAAACCAGGGGTAGGGAACCTGTGGCTCTCCAGATGTTCAGGAACTACAATTCCCATCAGCCTCTGTCAGCATGGCCAATTGACCATGCTGGTAGGGGCTGATGGGAATTGTAGTTCCTGAACATCTGGAGAGCCGCAGGTTCCCTACCCCTGACCTAAACTAAACTAGTGCCCCCACTTGTTTTCTTCTGTCTATTAATCCTTGTAGGGGGAGAGCCAGGCGAGCATGCCTCTCTGCCAGAGGGGTGGGGGCAATTTTGCGCCCCCACATGATTAAATGGTGCTCGGGGACATGTGACCCCACATGTCCCTCTGGCAGGTACACGCCTGCCTGTGGTCCTACCTGCAAAGGGCTTGGGAGAAAGGAAAGGTGCCCTTCATCAATCCATTGTTTCCTGTTAAAATTCACCCTGCATCCTGTTTTGCCTTTTCATTGCCTTCTTTCTGGAAGATGCTCTAAGTCTGTGGTGGTGAACCTTTGGCCCTCCAGATGTTATGGACTACAATTCCCGTCAGCCCCTGCCGTGCTGGCCATGCTGGCAGGGGCTGATGAACCCTCCCGGAAGACCAAACAACTCTCCCTCACTCATTATCAGAGCTCTCACTTAATAAAGCATCTTTCGGTTTTCACACAACAAGCCAAGTACTTTCATTCATGTACTTATGGCAGCATTTTAGTTCCACAAAGCAATTCTTGACATATTGGAAAAAGCATGTACATTTCCCTCTGACTAGTCAACCGTTTCAAGCCACAGCTAAGAGCTCGAGTTTTCTTTAAACTCCTGAGACAAGCTCTTCAGAATCATCAAGCAGTGTGGAAACTGCGAGGTTCACAAGAATTTGAGGCTTTTAAAATTCACTTTGTGGCTTTCGAACCATTCGGCAGAATACCTTCAAGTATTTTCAAGCCAAGTGGAGCTGCAATTTTCTCCACATCCTCCATGACAGAACAGATTTTCAAGAGCCAAGCTCACTTAAAAAGCCCTTCATAGTCCATGTGTGTTCCACAAACTGCGGTTGCCTGGTACCCAAGTGGTGTACCATATTAGAGAAATAAACCATCTCACTGCTGTGCCCTCATCCCGTTTCTTATTTTGCTAGAGCATTTCTTGTACCAATTTCACAGATAGAAGGTTTCACTGGGAAAGCACTGCCTACAACATTCTCTCTCCACAGAGCAACTCTTAAGCAATGTTATAGAAAACATGAGACCCCATTATAGCCAACTGCTGAGGAAATCTCATTCGTGTTCTACCACCAGAGTCAGAGTGCGCTCCAAGCCTAATTTAAATTTGTTATTGTGAAAGAGCGCTGAGAACAATTTTATGAGGCAAAGGAGCATATTTCCTGTTAGCAGAAGAATCAAATTCAGCTGATGAAGGTATGAAATGCCAAATTAAAGTTAACGTAAGGGAGGAAATGGAGATGTTAATCCACTTCATTGGCAACCAGTTCTCCTGGAGTGCCACGTGGGAACAAAATCAAGGCCAAGTTTTCTGTGAGCAAGTCAGCTAGAACACACTTTGGCAGGAATGGGGGGGGGGGACATGTGGCCACATTCATAGGTTAGATTTAACCCAGGATTTCCCATCACTCACGCCCAATCTAGCCTATTGATTACTTATCAACTAATATCTGAAAAGACGGCCAGTGGTGCTCAACTCCTCTGAGAAGTTTTGATGTATTTTCAAAGGGCTAAAACCCGATTGCTCCAGAGCGTTTTTGGCTAAGAGCCCAAGATGGAACAATTGGAATTTCATCTTCTGATATTGGTTTGGGAATGTGGTGACTGCCAATGATAGCTTGAGACTGTTGCATGTTTTCATCTACTATTTTAGTAGTTTCCTTTGGTTGGATTTTAGATTGTTGTTCACTCCTCTGAGCTTTTGGGAAGAACAGGATTACAATGATTGAAAGAAAAAAAGAATATATGCCCCTGGACTGAGAAAGTCCTGATTCTTAACTTGCAATGGCTGGAGGCAGACTGTGATTATTTACAGAGAAGAAAAATTCATACTGCATGTGTTCAAAAGGACTTCTGCATTCCTGCTTGGTGTGTTCCTGTTAGATGCAGCCCTAAACAGTGCCCCAAGATTCAGCCTTCTGGCAATCAAATTATAATTTGATTTAAATTTCTGGGCATTATGATTAAAGAGGACTTGACCTGGGGCGTTCAGACTGCCGCGGTGGTTAAGAAGGCCCAGCAAAGACTGTACTATCTGAGACTGTTAAGGAAACAACAACTGAATGGAAAACTCCTGGTGTCCTTTTACCGCTGTGCTATAGAGAGTGTCTTAACCTACTGCATCTGTGTATGGTTCTCCAGTTGCACAGTGGCAGATAGGAAGGCGCTCCAAAGGGTGATCACTACTGCACAGAGGATTATCGGCTGCCCTCTCCCCTCCTTGGAAGAACTCTATAATTCCCAAAGCCTAAAGAAAGCCCAAAATATTCTGAGGGATCCGTCTCATCCAGCACACTCTCTTTTTGAACTGTTACCATCTGGCAGACGATACAGGTCTATAAAAACTAGGACAAAGAGGCTTAGAGACAGCTTCTACTCTAGAGCTGTGGCGATGCTGAACTCCGTGGCTTCGTGTTGATGTGTTTGGAGCTGTGTAGGGATGGGTAGAGGAAGGGGAAAGTGAGGATGGGGTATGAGTCTGAAATTGTTTGCATTGAGGAATGCTGCTGTAAATTTTTGTTGTGCGTGCACAATTATAATAAATGCTTATGCTTATGCTTAATTATCCAAGGCTCAATGTTCACCCAGTACAACAAATCAAGTAATGAAGAGTTTGGTTGAAAAACTAAAGACAACAGAACCGAATGCAATGTAGTTCTGAAGTCAAGACTTCATTCAGACATCATGATAAATCATGGTTTAGAAACTGTGGTTTAATTAAACATCCACAAGCAGTGATGTCTGTATGCAGAAAGTTCAAGAAATATGGATTACAAACTAGAGTTTATAGCTAATTTGCTAACCACAGTTTGTACTAATTGTGGTTTGTTGTGATATCGGAATTGAGAAGTCACCATTAGCTGAGTAGCACTATCTAACACAGTCAGCTTTGCCAAAGATGCAGAAGCGACGGGAGGATGTCCTCCCCGCAGAAAGAAGGCAAGAAGCAGACAAAATTGAACTTCACACATCGATCAGAATTTCTTACACCTTGTTGCAAAAACTGTGGTTTAAAGGACCATGGTTAATTGTGATGCCTGAGTTGCAGCCATGATCAGTAACAGGCCTCTGATATCATGTCTTTGTTCAAATAAGAAATGTAATACAGCGATCAGAAGACCAAGGAACCATTCACTTTCGATTTGTCTGTAGTTGACAATGTGAAACTGAACATGCAAACTGACTCAATTGAAAAGCACGGCATATGAAACACTACGAAAGTTCTAGCCAAGGTGTTATATCTATCGCATTTCATTTACATGTGCAAATCGCTACCAAACACTGCAAATTTATAGAGAACGACAGTCACATGCAAGCCAACACAAGAATTCCAAAATGGTCTAGGAATGAATGAAGTTTGTTTTTATTTTGCCATCAAGTCACAGCTGACTTATGGAGACTCTGTAGGATTTTTAAGGCAAGAGACATTCAGAGGTGGTCTGCCATTGCCTGCCTCTGTGTCATCCCCCTGGTATTTCCTGGAGGTCTCCCATTCTGTTACTTGCCAGAAGTAAGACTCAGAGCGTGTGACTGGCCCAAGGTCACCCAGCAAGGTTCTATGGCAGAATGGAGGTTCAAATCCAGGTTTCCCAGATCCTTCCTAGTCTAACACTTCAACTGCTCAGATTTCACCAGACACTGCTCAAAAGCCTCCCTTTGTAGTCAAAAGAACGAAACACTTGCTTCTGAAAAATGCTACACCCACAAAAGCTTTTGTTACGCCCAACATCCATCCATTGGGCTCAGATCCCCTGTTGCTAAAAAGAGCTGTACAACAAACCACTCCATCCCTTTGAGGCTGAGCAGATGAAATGCTTGAGTTTCTCTCAGAAAGCTCAGTTGCGCCATTTTAGTTGGGTGTTTATTGTCTGAATAAGGATGGAAGAAATGCCTTGGATTTTTGGAACTGTAACACAACAGGGGAAGGGGGGGTGTAAATCTATTTTAAACAAACAACAATAAGCCATTTTCGTCTCACTGGAATTTAGGAGTGTTTTGTCAACTATGCATTAGATGAGAGGGTTTTTGGTCTTTCCCTCTTTTCGCTTTAGATTTATCAAATGGTAACTTGCCTGTTGACAGAACAAGAACTGAAGAGTTCTTTCTAAAAATATATAAATTAAAGGGGAGATGAGCCAGTAAGTCCCTTCAAGCTCTGGCTTTATCTGGCAATTTCAGTGGGGGAAAGGGAACAATCTATTCACGAAAATGAGTACACGCAATCTATTCACAATCTATTCGGGAAAAGAATAACCTTGTACCTCCCTCCCTACCCGTTGATTTTTTTTTACTCCTTTGTGTTACATGTCTTTATCAGACTGGCTTTTAAACTGCAAAATGAGGCACTACTTTTTGAAATGCAAATGTGCGGCTCATGTGGCAAGAAGTCACAGAGGTGCTCAAAAGTATAAACTGGAAGGAATTGACAAACCTAGAATCTTTGATTAACTAGTGCCCGGAATTTCCTCTCCAAGGCTATTCTCAAAAGTCCTAGTACAACAAGTGCTCATGGTCTTCCAACATCACAGTCCATATTTTGCATTGGCTGGATGGAAGGGTGCTTTAGGTAAGAATTGTAGTCCGCTATCACGCAGGCCAAAGCCAAGTCTGGGCCAGTTTATATGTTTAAAATGCATTCTTCCCCAAAGGCACTCACAACATCAACAGGAGGAGATCCAAAAAGCAAGGTGAGTGAAATACATTTACCAATGCCTGCCAGGGTAATTTTAGCTTTCATTGTTCATGCATGTTTCTCTGTGTAGTCATAAGAATTTGATTGAGTTTTTAAAAAACAAGCAAATCTGGATTCTGAGACAAAGCATACAAATCCTTTTACCTGTATAAATTATGAAAATATGCATGGAGTTTGCATAAGTTGTTATTTTTGGCTAGTTACAGTAGAAAGCAGTAGAAAGCACTGAAACCCAATATCCATTGTATGGTCTGGAGATGAATGATCCAGAAGTGTAGGTGTGTTAAGTGCCATCAAGTCACTTCCAGCTCATGGTGACCCTATGACCGTGGTGGCGAACTGATTCCTCCAAGCCCAGCCACCATTTTGCCTATTCCCTGCCTTTGGGTTTGGTGGCGAACCTTTGGCACTCCAGATGTTATGAACTACAATTCCCATCAGCCCCTGCCAGCATGACCAATTGGCCATGCTGGAAGGGGCTGATGGGAATTGTAGTCCATAACATCTGGAGTGCCAAAGGTTCGCCACCACTGCCCTATGAATTCATGTCCTCCAAATATATCTTATCCTTAACAGCCTTGCTCAGGCCTTGGAATCTGTGACTTCCTTAATAGAGTCAGTACATCTCATGATGGGTCTTCCTCTTTTCCTGCTGCCTTCACAGAATCATAAGAATTGGAAGAGACCACAAGGGCCATCAAGTCCAACCCCCTGCCATACAGGAACACACAATCAAAGCACCCTTGACAGCACCCCATCCAGCCTCTGTTTAAAGACCTCCAAAGAAGGAGACTCTACCACCAGAGCAAGATTATTCCACTGCCCAACAGCCCGTCCGGTTAGGAGGTTCTTCCTAACGCTTAGGTGAAATCTCGTTTCCTGTACTTTCAATTCATTACTCCTCGTCTGGAGCAGCAGAAAATAAGCTTGCTCTATCTTCAACATGACATCCCTTCAAATATTTAAACGTGGCTATCATGTCACCCCTTAACCTTCTCTTCTCTAGGCGAAACATACCTAACTCCCTAAAGACACTTCTCATAGGGCATGGAATCCAGACCTTTTACCATTATTGTCTTTTTTTTACTTATTTTGCTTTCTCATTATGTGACCAAAGTATGATAGCCCAGTTTAGCCATTTTAGCTTCTAGGAAAACAATGCAGCAGACTCATAGATAAATGAGCCTGGCTCTGGTCACTGCTTGGGTGGGAAACTTCCAGGGAACTCTATGTAAATGCCTGGAGTTCCAAAAGGGAGGAAACACAGGTTCCAATCAGTGTGTACAATGCTTTTATTGTCAGCCTAGGATCTGGGAGACCACATTCAAATTTCCATGCTACCATGACACTAACTATGAGATCTTGGGCGAGAGAGACACTTTCAGCCTAATCTACCTCACAGTCTTGACAAGAAGACGACGACAACGAAGAAGAAGAAGAAGAAGAAGAAGAAGAAGAAGAAGAAGAAGAAGAAGAAGAAGAAGAAGAAGAAGAAGAAGAAGAAGAAGACGAAGACGAAGAAGACGAAGAAGACGAAGAAGACGAAGAAGACGACGAAGACGAAGACGAAGGAGGAGGAGGAGGAGGAGGAGGAGGAGGAGGAGGAGAAGGAGAAGGAGGAGGAGAAGGAGAAGGAGAAGGAGAGGAGGAGTTTGGATTTATATCCCCCCTTTCTCTCCTGCAGGAGACTCAAAGGGGCTGACAACCTCCTTGCCCTTCCCCCCTCACAACAAACACCCTGTGAGGTAGGTGGGGCTGAGAGAGCTCCGAGAAGCTGTGACTAGCTCAAGGTCACCCAGCTGGCGTGTGTGGGAGTGTACAGGCTAATCTGAATTCCCCAGATAAGCCTCCACAGCTCAGGCGGCAGAGCTGGGAATCAAACCTGGTTCCTCCAGATTAGATACACGAGCTCTTAACCTCCTACGCCACTGCTGCTCCAGTGTGGTGTAGTGGTTAAAAGTGGTGGACTCTAATCTGGAGAACAGGGTTTGATTTCCCACTCCTTCACATGAACAGCGAACTCTTACTTGGTGAGTTGGATTTGTTCCCCCGCTCCCACACATGAAGCCTGCTGGGTGACCTTGAGCTAGTCACATTTATCCTGAACTCTCTCAGCCCCACCTACTTCACAAGGTGTCTGTTGTGGGGAGAGGAAGGGAAAGGAGCGTGTAAGCCACCTTGAATATCTTTATAGGAGAGAAAGGCAGAATATAAATCCAAACTATAAAATTGGGGAAAGAAAACCATGTATACCACTGGGAGCACTGTAGAAGTAGAGTGAGATTAAAACATGCTAAAAAGTCATAAACAACATCTTGATCACTTCAAATTAAAACTTATGTCCCTGGTGGATTCCAAAGAGCAGTACCCACAAAGGCTAGAAACTTGCTACAGTTAAAAAGCTGAGAATCTGAGAATGCCAACTTCTGCAGCCAGTTTCAAATTTCCAGGCTTTTCAATGACTCCATGGAAACACACAAGCCTGTACACAATTATGTGACGCAACAGTTGTCTGGTCTGCAGCCCAAGGAGACAGCAGCAGAAAGCATCTATCATTCTTTGAACACAACATAGCAGCAACTCAAAAGCAGAATCTTTTGCCTTTTTTGAGGATTTTTTGATCAATAGAAAGAATCAGCAGACACAAGATTGCACTACAAACTTCTACAAGTTTTCTTACAGTTTAACACCGTGGTGGCGGACCTTTGGCACTCCAGATGTTATGGACTACAATTCCCATCAGCCCCTGCCAGAATGGCCAATTGGCCACTCCCTGCAGAGAGCTGGTAACCGGTTGAACTTAAAATAGCACCTTTTGAAATCTTTTTCTCAACCAGAACTATGGATATCTAGAGAGAGCAAGAACAGGGCCGACCATAGGCTGAATTTTAAAAAAAAGGTTTTGTCAACTGACTGGTTCAATATTTGTTATGTAATTTTTAAAAATTAATTTATTTAAATAAGAAAAAAACACCTGTATCAACAGGTATGAACTCTAATGCTATTACAAAAAGAAGTGCCCAATTATGAAATGGTTTTTTAAAATTGTCATTCATTATTTTAGCGATATTAAGAAATATGAACTGCTTCTCTTTGGCTTTTATCCCAGAACACCATAACTGGGGAAACGTTTCCATTTCTTCTAATCAACAGCAAACTGTAAAGCAAATTAACAGCAACTATTATGAAAGGAAAATCAGTTTTTGAAGGTGGTTGTGTCAACCTGGCTGCAAGGCATTTTTCCCGTTTGGAGAAATCTACTGCTACAACAGAGCCCACAGAACCACTGCTATGTTGTTAGATTTGCCCTCACTAACTAGAGAGCAAACAGTCTTCCTTCCTGTTTTGCCAACAATTCATGGCACCAGAATGAAATTAAAAAGGAAAGCTTCCACCCACCCAGTTGCAGGGAATATTTGACAATGCACATCACACTTGCAGTTTAAGACGATATGAAGAATTTCCTCTCCTGTGAAGTCACCAGTTTCCTACTATTTTGGGGTTTCCCGCCCTCAAGAAAAATACCCATTGTAAAAAATGACGCTCTACTATCTCGCCTGATGCAACACGAGGATAAACTTAATGTAAGTAAAATTGTGGTTTTTGAACTGCCTTCAAGGAAATCCTGAGGTTCCACTGAACCTTCTCAGAGGTTTCTCAATGAAACAATCTTTTTCCTGCAATGCATACGTGGAGGTCTTATCAGTACACCAAGTCTGGCAAGAATGATGCGGCTCCAACCCCAGTCCTGATACCTGAGTCCTTTCAACCAGATGCACCTGGAACTGAACTCGGAGCTGTCTACGTGCAAGTCATGAAGTCCGACCCTGTCAGCGACTTGCGGTCTGTTCCCTCTTTGCCAACTTCTCCATTCAAATGGCAGCTAACCAGGGCTTCCAACAGGACCACTATGGTTATAATTCAGCCCTTCCCTGCAGGGGTAAATTATGAGCAAGATTTTCAAGAAGCATCTTGTTGGTTTAACATGTGCGTTTATCATTTATTATATGCTTTGGGGGTTCCTGGATTAAAAAGGGGAGCACTACATAAAATCAACACACACACACACACACACACACACACACACACACCACTGCCCTTTTTAAAGGCATGCCCCTGTGTTAGGTCTCAATCCTTGAAACAATAAACAGCTCTGGATTGTCGATCAATAGCGTTTATTGGACAGGTAAAGAAGCACCCAGCTTGCAAGAAGCCAGTTCTGAGAAACCCAGCTTGTGCCCTTTTCTTTATTCAGATACACTCCCAACTCCCATTCTCCCAAAGAATGGGAGAGTTATTTCAGCGCTGTGGCACCCCTTGGTCAGCAACAGATAGAGATACAGACACCTGGACTTCCACCCCCACAAGTCAATGGAAACATCCCTTTTTCCCATGGGAGAGGAAGATAAAGAGATAAGCCAAGTTATCTACAAGGCGAGTGAAAGGGAGAGGAAAGATCAAGGAAAAAACGTCCCTTTACAGCATGGTAACATATAGCAGGCTAAATACATGTATTTTGTAGCAGTTATATCTACAGGAACGTACTCCAATCACTCAGATACGACCAAGCTACATTGGTTTAGGAATGCACCTCAATCAACTAGGTGCCATTCCTGACACCCCGAAAGCCTTCAAAATGACTCAGAGAATCAGGAATCTGAATCTACTCCCTTTCCTCAGGCTGTTTATATATTTTAAGTAGTTGCATACACGTTAGGAAATTTTAGGCCATTTTCATTGCTTTGCATATTATGTTTATTACATAAGTTTTATTGGGCAGTTCTCTAATTTTGAAAAGCAGCTTTGTTGTATTGCTTGTTGCATGTATTACATTATTCTTATCACACTGTTGGTTATATGTATTATACTGCCTTTACCTACACTGTTTTAATTGGGTAAATCGTGCAATCATGATTTACACCATCAGTGGGAATAGCAGACGACAAGTGAAGTAAATGTACAAACTGAACAGCTGAGTGGCCGTCATTTGTGTAAACTTAAACAACAAGACACCCAGAAGCCCAACAAGAGCAAAGTCTCCTTACAAGAGTAAGTATCTTTACAATCATGACTGGCAATTGGTTGGCAACTCCAGAAGAAAATCGCTGTCCTTGTTCTGCTGTAAATGAGCCCAGAATTCATGACACTGAAACAGGCAAACATAATTGTTCCCTGCTTTTCATTTGCTCATTCCATTACAATGAGCCCTAGACTCATTTCAAACAAAGAGAAGTCATTTTCTGCTATGCTCTGCCATGAAGGTGCCACTTTGCAAATGGTAAGATCAGCAACTACCCATCCTCATGCACTCTGTAGTGGCCGCAGAAATAAGCAGGAGTCCTGTGGCACCTTTAAGACTAAAAAAAATTATTCCAACAATAAGCTTTAATGGACTACAGCCCAACTTCTAAGGATACAGTGCTGTTATGAATGGTCTGCACACTTGAGCTGCATTTGAATTTCACATAATTATAATTGACCCTGTACTTTGCACAAATCTAAATAAACAAACTTCTAGTGGCACCACAAATTGAATTCATTCATAAACTTCCCTGGAGTAGAATGCATTCTGTTAGCTAAAATGAGTAGATTTTCACTATGCACACATTTTATGTAGGCGGTACAAAAAAAATAAACAAACGGCGGGATCAAAAGGCAATGAAATGTAATTATGTAAACCACAAATCCAAACAACAGCAACAAAAATATAGACTATTATTTGTGAGGTTTTTTTAAAAAAATACCATCGTAAGGATGTAAGGAAGTAAGGATCTGCTCACCACTTCTGAAGAGAGGGTTCTACTCTGAAAGATTATTTTGGAATAAAACATTATTAATTTTAACAACAATTAATTTTAACAACAAAATTTTAACAATTTTAACACGGCTCTGGTTATTTTAGCCAACTTAACACATTTCTCCAACTAAAGTGCCTAACACATATTAACAGCTCATGATATGAAATTGGTAACCCAATTCAATAAAATTGATGTTCAGTACTAACAGCAATTAGTAACAACAATAGATTCCCAGAACATGCGGAAAAGAAACAAAAATAGAACTTGGATCAAAGTGCAATTTTTTTAATATCACCAAACAAAAGAAGGAACTACATTACAATTATGGAAAGGTTGGCCAGACATCTGCCACAGGCTGTTTACATAACAAAAGCAATTACCTACATGCAATCAGCTATTGACAGTATCTAGGATTAATATAAGCAGTAATTATATTGTGTTTTTCCTTTGTGCTCAAACAGTATATATTTAATCACCGTGAGCTTTACAGCATCCTCTTCAGGTCATATTCTTGATTGCACACATATTTCTTCTCCTGCCCGCCAGAACTTATGGCAACACAGATCAAAGAAGCCCCGTGATTTTGGAAAGCAGGCAAAGCGTGACTTTTCACCTGCCTGTGCAGGGAAGTAGAGCAGTATATGTTTTCCTTTGGGTTTTCACTCCTCCCTGTCTTCCCCTACCCACACAGTAGCAGTTTTACCCACTCCTTGGCCAGCATTTCCGGCAGATTGATGGGGCTTCCTTTTTAATTTTGATGCTTTTGATCTATTACAGGAGCAATAGGTTGTTAAAACCACTCAAAAAAATGGAAAAAGCAGGCAGCAAACAATCTCCTAACCCAAAGGCAGGGAATAGGCAAGATGGTGGCTGGGCTTGGAGGAATCAGTGAGGCACCTTCTGGCATGTAAACTGAAAACACGGGGAGACCCCACTGTGGGACAAACAGACTCAGGGTAAGTACTGCATGCATGATGGACCCTGGACATCTTCAGTTAAAGGACTTCAGGGAATAGCTTCCCTGGAGAGCTACTACCAGTCAAAGGAGCAATGTTAGGCTAGCTCCTAGACCAGTGGTGGCGAACCTTTGGCACTCCAGATGTTATGGACTACAATTCCCATCAGCCCCTACAATTGGCCATGATGGCAGGGGCTGATGGGAATTGTAGTCCATAACATCTGGAGTGCCAAAGGTTCACCACCACGGTCCTAGACCGACAGTCTGCCACAGGATCAAGGCAGCTTCATATGGGAGATGGCAACTTGTCTAACACCATCCATAAGGCTCATGCAAAGATGAATCCCATTTCACAAGCAGGAAGTAGTACAGTGAAGAGCAATGAATTTGGAAAGCACCCATGTGGTGTCGTGGTTAGATTTTGGATGGGGATCCAGGTTCAAATGTGCATTCTGCCAGGACAACTTGCTCAGTGACTTTGGCTAAGCTGCCTTCCAGGAACTCCTAATATGTCTGTCACATCCAGTTTATCAGTGTTAATTACTCGTATTGTTTTATGCCAATTCTGTTAAATAGATGATTTACAAATTACCACCAGGGTTCCTTAGGTGACATAAGGCAGGTTTTTTAAAAAAAGAACACTATTCCATTTCTGGGCACTGTCCCACTAACACAAAGGTCACCTTAGATAGTGGGCAAATTCTTCCCTTCTAGACTAAACAAAGCAGATTGCTTTCAGATACAGGAATTCCAGCATTTCCTCTCAAGGACATCAGTTCCATCAGTTCCAGAGCCCAACTAACAAAACCAGAGAGCTACTTTCTGAGACCGAGCAGGCTTTTCCTGTGCTCAGTTTCAAGGAAGGGCTTTTAGGTTGGGCTGGACCACTGAACAGCTCAGCGAGCTCAACATTCCATCGAATGTTCTGCCGAAAACGCAACCAGCAACACGTATCACCCTGTGCCTTGAACGGTGGGCCGAAGGACAGGAATTAAGCTGAAAGGGCACCTTTCCTCAACCATTTTACCTCCATGCTAGGAAAAGACCCACCAGCTTCATTGCTGGGTATCAGCCAGCCGTTCATAAGAGGCATGCGACGTGGAGCGGGGGAACAGGAGAGAAAAGAAGGAGCCTGAGAAGGAGGGAAGGAAATTTAACAGGGCAAATTAAGAAGGGATTAGTGTGAGGAAAGGCAGCTATATTTTGAAAGAGGATGATTTATTTTCATCCAAGCCTTTGGTGAGATCTCTGTCTGTAAACTCTTGCTCAGTGTGGACATGGCCTACATATTAGAAATGCTGTCACACCGTGGCGTGACAAGGAACAGAACAGCGGCTACACCGAGATTCTGTTTCCAGCTGAGCTTTATGGGGCAGAGCAAATAGACTGCACACTGGAAGGAAACGGGCAGAGTGGGGGGGGGGGGGTCTGCCCCAGATTCTTGGCTCACAGGAAGAGATACAATGGGCAGGTGTAATTCCCACCTCAGCAATCCCCCGAGTTCATCCGCCCATGTCAGCAACCATTTGCCATTCACTCCTACAGAGAACATGAGCTGAAGTCAAGGGGACTTTTGCTACATAGCACAATAAGTCTAACCATCCTGATGTTCAATGTTCCTAGAGAACCCAGCAGAGAGGCATGACTTGCGCTTCCTCCAGGGGCCCTTGTGATTTATGGATGTGCTCCACACAGGGCCACGGACATTTCACTAGTCCAGTAGCAAGCAGAGTAAGAGTAAGCATCCAATTGGCTTTGTGAAACTCAGGACCCGGCAGGTGGCTCCAGAATTGATTTTGCCATTTAGTGAGCCAGAAAGAGAGGAGACAAAGAGTTATGAGACTTTGCCAGTCTGTTCCAAATGCAGGGCAAGATACCAAATATGAAAGAAGAAGAAAAACACTGAGGAGAGAAGTGCGTTGGTGTGTCTGCAGAATATCAAGTGGTCATAAGATGAACACCAAGGGAGATTGGGGGTGGAGGCGTGGGGGCAGGGATAGCATCTCTTTGGAGTTATGTCTTGTGAGGCAGTATTGATAATGCAAAAAAGACCAAACCCGTTTTTTTTACAGTGGAAAGCTGTCCTGGAGAATCTGCACACGAGTACTGATTCACACATAGAGCCAGAAGGTGCGGTTACGGTAGCTAAAGCAATCAGATCAGGAGCCAGAAGAAAAGGTGACTCTCAGCCTGACCCACCTGACAGGGTTGTTGTCCTGAGGGTAAAAAGGAGGAAGGGTGAATAATGCTGTAAGATTCTTTGGACTGCCTAGGAAAAACAATATCTAAAATAAATTTAAACATTTTTTTTGTCGGTAAGCAGGATGAAGCAACGCCTGCAGTATGAATTAGTTGCTGCTGATCAATCCCCTAATGCAAAACTTTCACGGAATTCAATTCCAATGCCAAACACATGACATTTCCCGAGACCATTCACAAATTTTGCTGACAACAATCAGGTCTTGCATATTTTGCAGGTGAAAGTTCAAGGGATGCAAAGGCTCCTCTGAATAAGCCCTTAAGAAGCATCCAAGCATTAGACTAAATAAGGACATGGGATTCTTATCTCACTACCAATGCTAATTTTCTGCACCCAAGCATTTCTCCTCTGCCACAATCAAACTGATTACAATAAGCCTCAAACCTCTGCATCCTGAATTCCTTCTTTATAACATACATCCCACCTTCTGACTGGGATATAAAGACTCAGAGATCGCCATTCCTACTAGTATCTGATGACAGGAGCATATACCCTCGAAAATCTTGTTCATCTCTAAGGTGCTACAGGACTTGAATCTAACTATCTCAACATCGGAACATTTCTATATAATAACAAGTTCCCTTAAGGAAAAACTGGCAGTTCTAGGTATTTCAATTCACAAGCAATGGCCTTCATTCTTGACTGTGAAGCAGCATTATAAAGCCACTGTTAAATAGAAATGGCATAATAAACCAATTACAGATTAAAACTTCTCCAGAGTTAAAATGTGTTCATGCTACATTTCTGTGGAAGCATTACAAAGGTCACAGAATGGGATGTCTCTCATTTATTTAAGAAAATCAAGTTTCTATAGTCCTCATGTTTGGGAAAACATGATTGGAAGCAGATGAATCTCTGAAGTCGAATTGCTCTGGGAACAGCCTCTGTCAAGAGCTGTTGTGTTTTTAATTGAGATTGAGCAATATTAAAGTTTTGTGCATGGTAATTAAGAGCCGGATTATAGCTCTGGTTTGCATACACAACATCCCGGGCATCTGTCTGGCAACCCCAGGTACACCATCTCAGAAGGCCAGGAAAGACTTTTGCTGTTTGAAACCTTGGAACAGCCACTGCCAGCCAGAGATTTCCAGTGGTTACCCAAGTAGTCTGTCTATACTTCCTGTCCCATCCCTATGAACAACAGAATAAATTGTTCAAAACTCCATGTAAGTGTGCTTCACTTTGCATAAAAGTCTACAGGGGGCCAAATTCGGCCCTCTTCTGTGACATCTTCAACCTGATTATCTTCTCCCTTTCATCTTCACAACAACCCCACAAAGTAGGCTCAGCCAAGAGAAAGTGATTGTCCCAAGATGACCCGGTAAGCACCACGGCTGAGAGAGACTGGAACCCATGCCACCCCAGTCTTAGTCCAACTACACCACAAGGCATATTGTGTTGCTGAATGCTGGTTGCTTTGGTATGAAATTGGGATGGCTGTAAAGCAGAAACCCCTGCCCGTGACTGAGGAATAGTCTACTTCAGGGGTCTGCAACCTGCGGCTCTCCAGATGTTCATGCACTACAGTTCCCATCAGCCCCTGCCACCATGGTCAATTGGGAACTGTAGTGCATGAACATCTGGAGAGCCTCAGGTTGCAGACCCCTGGTCTGCTTAGTTCACAGGCCAAAGGGAGATGCTGTGGTAGACCTTCTGCACATACTTGACAGGCAGAAGGTCCCTGATTTAACCCTCCACATCTCCAGCTAAAAGGATCTGGCAGCAGATGATGAGAAAGACCTCTGCCTGAGAAACCCTGGAGAGCCAGTCTGAATAGATAATATAGATGTTAATGGGCCAATGGTCTGATTCAGGGTATGGCCGCTTCATGTGTTCAAACCGGTTTCAACAAAGCACTCAAGAAAAGCGCTTCCTCATCTCTCACCAGAAGGAAGAATGGGGCAGACTGGTAGTTACTGCAGCAGGCATTAGTTTGCTTGAATTGTGCACCCCCTGGACTAGTAAAGGAGATGCACTCTGCACGTGATCAGAGGCCTCGGGAACCCTATGGCTGACAGACAGCATCGAAAACCAGCTCTGAGACCCAGCTCTGGCTCAGATTGAGCCAAGGAATTTGGCCTAAAGCAAAGACATGCCTCAAGTAGGAGGCCAACAGGTTTCAGCTCAATCTTTCTGCGTTATGAGCTGCCCGCATCTCAGAGTGGTAACGGACTATAAATCCCACACTCTCCAGCAGTGAGGCAACATCTCAAGGAAGCCAATCTTGCAACTGCTGAGTTTACCACTTCCCTTGCCAGTCAAAGGCTTGATCTGTGCGAGAACAGTGTGTTGGTAGAACAAAGAATACCAATTTCGGCTGCAGTTAGTGGTGTCATAAAAGAAATGTTCTTCCACGTAAAAGACTCTCTGCAAGCAAGGATCTATCACAGCAGGGAGAAAGTTTCTAGCCCAGTCAGCTCCCTCCCATGCTAGCTTTCCACTTGCAGTGTGTTCAGGTAACAGAGCATTTGGAAATAAAATTCCTTGCCTGCCCTACAAAGTAAGACCACTTTAACTTCCTTTTCAGCATTATGCCAATTATATTCTTCTGCCAACATTGAACCGGCTCAGAACAAGACACAAGACAGTTAATGACATGGGTAGATACTAATCCTTCCAAACCTGAAATTATTGCTTAGATGTGCCTCTGGAGTCTCGGACAAAGACCTGATTCACTTAGGAGAAGGAAGTGGCAGAAAGACTGCAGACGGAGGATTAAATTTTGAAGGCTCCCCTTCGCGAGGCACTCCCTGCAAGTAGAAACCTAGAGCCACAAGGGAGGTTCTGGCTCCCGTGTGTGAGGTGGGGGAAATCACACTCCTCAGGGACAAGGACTTACTCCTGTGGAGATGCCAACATGGATCCAAGCCAGTATCAGAAAGGGTTTATCATTAGCAACATTGAAGCAGACACATGAACACAAACCAATGTGTTCAACCCAATGGAAGACAAATTCTGTAACAGCCAGTACCATTGAGATATGCAAGTACAGCACAATAGGCCCAAGGTTTGGTTAGGATGTAGGAGATGCCAGTTAGATGTAGACATATGAACAACAGCAATGATGAATGAGCTGTGGCTGAGTGGTAGGGCATCTGCTCGGTACGCAGAAGGTCCCAGGTTCAATCCCTGCCATCTCCAATTAAAAGGAATCAGGCATCAGGGGACTAGAAAGACCTCCACCTGAGATCCTGCTGCCAGTCAGAGTAACCAGTCCTGACCTTGATAGACCAATAGTTTGATTTGCTATAAGGAAGCCCCATGTACTCTGTGCAACCTTTAAAGGTCATCTGGCATAAATATTTGGACCTCAAATGAACAGGGTTTGTAATATAATTTCACTAAAGGTTTGCAATGCAGCCAAAAGCCTCCTGGTCTAATGGTGTTAGTTGCCCTCTTCCTTGATCTTTTTGTTAAGTGTGACCCAAGCCCAACTGCTTTATAGTCTCAAAATTAAAGATTCCAAAGTTGTTATCTGGAGCGGAAACTCACATCCTGGAGACACAAGTTGTTCTCTCAAAACAACTCTGCATTGCTCAAAATAACTAGTTTTTTGGACTGAATCTTTGTGGAATATTTCCTCTGATGGAGGGGGTGAATTATTTTTACCCATCTCCCCCCCCCCCAACAGACCTCCTACTCCCACCCCACCCCACCCCCGGTGTTCTTCCGGGATTCCCCTGTCCCCAAAGAACTCATTTTGGGCTGCAGCCAAGGGAAGCCATGAGAGATTTCCGGCAAGATCCAAACTACCACGTTACTTTTTTTAAAGGAATGAGTAGTCTTTTTTTTAACAACAGTCTTTTTAAAAGAACTTAAATGCTTGAGGAACAGCTATAAAATCAGCATCTTCGGGACACTGTGCATCTAAGAGCAGACTTCCTGGTTCAGGAAAAAGTATGGCCACTCAAGGCAGCATCCTGTTTCCTATGGTGGTCAGCTGGATGCCCCCCTCCCAAGTCTGTAAGGAGAGAATAAAGGCACTACCACTCATGCAGATAATCCACCCTGCCTCTGAACAGAGACCTCCCATTTTGCCACAATGGCTAATGTGTATAAAGTGCCTTCAAGTCAAGGCAAGAGAGTGACAGAGAAGGTTTGCCGTTGATGGCCTCTGCATAATGATCATGGGATTTGGGTGCTATGTGGTTTCCGGGCTGTATGGCCGTGTTCTAGCAGCATTCTCTCCTGACGTTTCACCTGCATCTGTGGCTGGCATCTTCAGAGGATCTTCAGATGCCAGCCACAGATGCAGGCGAAACATCAGGAGAGAATGCTGCTAGAACACGGCCATACAGCCCGGAAACCACACAACACCCAAGTGATTCCGGCCGTGAAAGCCTTCGACAATACATTGATCATGGGATTCCTTGGTGGCTTCCCACCCTACTTAGTTTCTGAGATCTGTCAAGATCAGGCTAGCCTGGGCGATCCAGGTCAAGAAATCACAGCTAATAAATATTACAAATATACAAACTATTACAAATATTACAAACTATTACAAATAAATATTACAAAACTATTACAAATATTCCACAAAGATTCAGTCCAAAAATATCACTGAGAAAAGTCTACTTGTTCATTTTTGTCCCCCTTCTCTCTGAGGAGCTCAGAAAAGCATAGTTCTCTTTTTCTCCAATTCATCCTCACAGCAGCCCTGTAAGGCAGACATAGCGGCTGACCCAAGTTCACCCAGAGTGCTTCATGGCAGAATGGGGAACTGAATTCAAATCTCCAAGATCCTGTTGTGACACTCTGACTCACACCTCCCTTTTGAAAGTAATATTTATTGCAACCACTTGCAATTTTTTATAGAGTGGTTCTTCTACTAGTTGTGTTTATTGTAAAGTTATGTTTTATGGAAGATCCCCATGATGAAGCTTATACAGCAAAATGCAGAGGGGCTTTACGTGACAATAAAGTTGTCACCTGGCATCTTTTTTTTTCCTTTTGGGGGTTTGCTGGCACATTGTTTGGTGTAGCCCTCATTTTCTTACTCTGAGCATAACACCACACTGGCTCAAAGAGGTCCACCCTCCCCACCCCTTAGATTTTTCCAGAAATCCCAAATCTTGCCGGGCTTCCTTCAGTTCCCTTCTTCAATTGGACTGTATTCATCTATGGAAACCAACTTGTCTACTACAAGGCCAAATGTCCAATAAATTCAGAAAATGGAATACCGTACCTTCTAGAAAGAGAAATTAATTTTAAGCAGGTATACTTGATGTTTTACAACAGTTCTGTAGTTTGTGCTTTAGAATTTTGTTTGTTATCAGTTTTGTGTTTATAGTTTAATCATCTGTTTTTTAAAAAAAATTCTGTCAACTCCCAACTAATTCCTCGAGCAAGGAAATAAATCAGAAGCAAGCTCAGGAGTGGTTATTCTGCCATAGCTACGAACGCATTGTTCTCGCATGCCTTTTACAAGCTGCAAGTTGTATCTACTGCCTAATGCTTCTGGATTTCTTCTGGTCCTTATGATGCACATCTATCTAGCTGTACATTCTGCAGCCATCAGAAACTGGAAGCTGCGGAGGAAGCAACCATGGAACATTTCAATAATCACCACAAGCGTCCGCTGCTTTCCCTTGGCACATCTGAGCTATCTATAACTCACAAAGCTGCCTTCGACAGATTCAGGCCATTGAAAACATCTACTCCTACTGAGTAGCACTAACCTGGATAGCCCAGGATAGCCTGATCCCACCACATCTCCAAAGCTAAGCAGCTAGCCATGGTCAGTATTTGGATGGGAGACTGCTAAGGAAGTCCAGGTTTGCAATGCAGAGGAAGGCAATGACAAACTACCTCTGCTCCTCTCTGGCTTTGAAAACCCTAATGGATTGCTAGAAGTCTGCTGCAACTTGATGGAATGCCACCCACCCACCCACGCACACACAGACACAACATGTTGCCATCTAAGATTCTAGCTGTGGAGTCAAATCAAAAGTTATCAAAAAAAACTACGTTTAACCCAATTCCTTGCTGACTGATCCCCACATCTGTCAAATTACTGATCTATTACATGTCCACATTGTGAATTCCTGGGAAAGAATCCAAAACTCTAGAGCAGGCGTGTCAAACATGTGGCCCAAGAGTGGAATCTAGCCCCTTGAGGGGGCTTCTCAGGCCCGTGAGCCAGCTGAGGAAAAAGCCGCCACCACCCCCTTGTTCCCAGTCTGGCCCAGCGATCCCACAGCTCACCGGGCCAGATTGACAGCAAGGGGGGTTTGCCTCAGCAGGCTTGTGGCCTTGATAAGCCTCCTCAAGGTAGCCACTCTACCCTGCTGAAGGCTCACCAGTCTGGCCAAGTCACATTTATGTCCTATCCAGCACTCGTAACAAATGAGTTCTACACCCTTGCTGTGGAGCCAGCCTGATGTAGTGATGTAGAGTGTTGGACTAGGATTTGGAACAGACAGGTTCGAACCCCGGCTCTGCCACAGAAGTTTGCTGTGTGACCTTGGACCAGCCGCATTCTCTCAGCCTAACCTACCTCACAGGGTTGCCTTGAGTATACAGTAGAGGACAGAATGATGTAAGCCGCTATGGGTCCCCGGTGGAGGACAAGGCAGGGCATAGATGAAGGAAATAAATAAAAAATCTCCTTCTGATCTAGACGTACAAGTGGCAGCCATGATTATTTGCTACTGAAAGAACTGCTTTCTGCACATGCTCAGACAAACATCTGCTTCACAGCCCTCAAAAACATTTAAAGGCTGAACCACAGTTTAGGCTGAGCATCTGTGTAGCATGCAGAGGGTCCCAGACATAATCCACCACATCAGGTAGTAGGTAAAGACCTCTTACCTGAGACCCTAGAAAGCACCTGCCAGTCACAGTAGACAGTATTGCCCTTGAGAGACGAATGGTCTGATTTAGTATAAGACAGCTTCGTGGGTTTATTAACTCAATTTTACTTACAGCTTTTATAACCTACTTTTTCTCCCATGAAAGGACATAAGGTGGTGGCGTATCCCCAGTGTCCTTTCATGTGTGCAAATGGATGTTGCAATTGTTATTTCCTTCCAGTTAATGGTGCAGAGACACAGCCTTCAGCCTTCTTAATATAGAGCAGGATGGAAGGGGCATCAATGCTGCAGAAGCAAGTAACTTTCATTCTTGAGTATCAGGAAGGAATACAAGCCTGGGTACGTGTCTTCCATTCATATCTGACTTATGGCAACCCTGTATAGTTTCCAAGGCAACAGCATGCAGAGTTGGTTTGTCATTGCCTGCCTCTGCATGGGTTGAGAGAGTTCTAAGAGAACTGTGACTGGTCCAAGGTCACCCAGCAGACCCTATGTGGAAGACTGGGGAATTGAACCCAGTTCTCCAGATCAGAGTCACTGCTCTTAGGCCCCTTTTGGCACATGCAGAATAATGCACTTTCAATCCACTTTCAATGTACTTTGCAGCTGTGCGGAATAGCAAAATCCACTTGCAAACAGTTGTGAAAGTGGATTGAAAGTGCATTATTCTGCATGTGCAGAAGGGGCCTTAATCCCACACTGGCTCCATCCTTATTCAGGAAGGAACAGGGATTCAGAAAGGATGCTGGGAGTAACAGGTATAATCTTTGTGGATCAATGGGCACAGGATGGTACTCGGTGAAGTGTCCAAAGTGGACACGATCCAGCAGACTTCCTACATACCAACTTCAAGAAAATGGAGACCCAAGCTTATAACCCCTACCTACTTTATACCTAAGGCTTTTTGGATTTACCATGCAGGCCCCAATTTCCTTGGCTGTCTTGCTGCTGAGTACATATGAAAATGATGATAATAAAAAACACACTTCCTGGGATTGCACAGACTTGATCCAGAACTAAAATGAAAAATGTGTGTCGATAGTAAAAAAAAATTACAACTGGACCAAAATATGTCCCCCCGAGAATCAAAACTTTTCCAGCATGGCAAACGACCACTGCAGCTCTGCCATGTGAAAATGAATGTGGAGACGACGCAAGCAGACCAACTTGAAGCAAACGTGGACAGTTCCAGAAACAGCATCATGTGGTAAGACACTGAGGATGGGAGGGAGAAGCAGAAGAGAAGAAAAAGGCTGGAAGTATTTCCCAGGATGGAATGTCCAGTAAAACTGAGGAAAGGTCCCGCAGTAGCGGAAGAAAAGCACTCTCCAATATTGCTAAGTACCTAAATGAAAAGAACATGAACACGACAATCTGGCTCAGTGGCTCCTAACCTTTCCAAGTGTTAGGACTTCCCCTCCCCCCACCCCCATGACAACAGATGTACAATCAGTGTCTCTTGACTGAGATAGTTTGTCACTGCCTGCTTCTGTGTAGCACCCTTGGACTTCCTTGGTGGTCTCCCACCCAGGTACTAATCAGGGCTGACCCTCTGCTTAGCTTCTGAGATCAGGATGGGACCATCCAGATTAGAGACAAAAGATCAAAACAGCAATGCTTAAAGCACATAAGGACTTACAAACCCCTTGCAAGAACTGGGGAGATCTGGGTTCAATACTCCACCCAACCATGAAACCCACTGGGTGACCATCAATTAACCACTTTCTCTTTCTCAGAGAATAAAATGGAGGAAAGACCTATATATGTCACACTGAACACTTGGGAGAAAGGGTAGTCTACAACTCAGACAGATGGATTGGGAAAGGGTATATAGGCTCCTTCAACAAGAGCCGATTATCGTCCTTAACCACTGACCAGCTATAAGCGTCATCCTACACGCTCTGCTCCTGCAGAGGTGCAGCAGGTATCAACTAGAGACAGGGCCTTCTCCATGGTGGCTCCCCGTTTTTCAAATCCCATGCCTGCGCCGCCCCTACTGACAGCTTGCAACCAGAACAGAATATTCACGTTTAAGCAGACTTTGAATTGACTTCTTCTCCCACTAGTAAGCTTCTTTACATCTTCTTAGATACTTGTATTCTAGCAAAGAGTTCTACACCATTTGGCTTCCTCGCACCTCAGGTGTATGCTGCTGAGCCGTGGGGGTTCTACAGTTCAGTTTTAAATTCTTGCGGTTTGTGCCATGAGACCCCTCCAGCAGTTTTTGTGGCCTGGGTGAAAACAACCACCTGCCAGCTGCTAGTGCCCTTAAACACCCCCTCCCCATTGTCACAGGTTTTGGCTATTGGGCCCTTTTCTGGTGAATCCAGACATCAGCAAATCCTTTCCCCAAAATACACGCCTTCTAGATCACCCCAGATACCCTTACTCTATCCTGCCGTGAAAGTCCTTTTCTCCTCAGACACACCAGCTGTGCCAAGCTCTCATAAAGAGACGGCATGCCAGGTGAAGCTCTGGCAAGCGGGGAGGGTTTCATCTCCTGCAGAATGGGGGGTGGGGGTCGAGAAGCCAGACGCTCGCCCCATCACCCCACAAAGCCGGCCCCAAAACAGCAACCCCCACCCCCCCCCCCCCTCTCAGCAGATCCAGTCATCCTTAAGGCTGCTCCAAGGAGAAGAGCTGCAAGTCGGAACACATCGCAGACCCAACAGGCTGCCGGGTGCCAAGTGGGGCTTGTGGTACAACCGGGCAGGAAGGAAAGAGACAAGATCTTTTCGCAGCCTCCGAATCCGCTTCCCCCTTTTTTTTCTTTGCAGCTCCGAGAAACGGAACCAGCAGCTCCCAAACCCCTGGGCCGGAGAAGAACCGGAGAAGAATCTCAGCCACCGACACCCCCTTTTGCAAGAAACTTGAGACCCCTTTGCAAAAACTGGCCGGATGGAGAGAGATCCGCCCCACCCCCGCCCCCAAAAAGAGGCGCTTCTCCAAGACCCGCATCATCCCGAGCTGGGTCTCCCGGGGAGGGGGCGACACTTACCCTCAGCCAGCCCTCCGAGGCTCGGGCAAGGCTGCCATCCGCCCGCCTGGCGCTCCGAGGCGTCTGCCGCGCAGAGGAGGGTTCGAATCCCAGCCCCGCGGGCGCGTCCTGCTGGCCCTTCGCCGCCACCCTCGCCCAGGCTGCCGCCGCTCGCCGAGCCGACCCCGGGGAGGTTTGCAGAGGAAATTGCCCGCCGCTCTGCCAAGTTCTGCGGGCGAGAGGAGCGCGGCGACGGGGCTGCCGGAGGAAGGCGGTCGGTCCGCCCCTGACTCGGCCACGCTTGCGCATTGGAGAGGCTGCCGGCCCGGGTCAGCTGGCAGCAAAGCGGGGAAGGGGCGTCAGCCGCAGGGGAGGGGAGGAGAAACGGGAGGGGAGGGGAGGCTGGCTGGCTGGCGCTCTGCTGCGCCCTGCTCTGCTTCGCCCGGTGGCTCCCCATGCGGCGGGGATGGATGGATGGATGGATGATGGTGGGGGCACAGAGGCGGGCAGGTTTCCCAAAGGGGCTCTTTCATCAGATCTTTCCCCCACCTCCCCACCTTCGACCCCCACCGGATCTCCGCTCAGCGTTGTGTAGTGGTTAAGAGCAGGTGGGTTCTAATCTGGAGAACCGGATTTGGTTCCCCCACTCCACCTGAGTGGCGGAAGCTTATCTGGTGAACCAGATGTGTTTCCCCATTCCTACATTCCTGCTTGGGCTAGACACAGTTTTCTCCAAACTCTCTCAGCCCCACCTACCTCACACAAGGTGTCTGTTGTGGGGAGAGGAGGGGAAAGGAGCTTGTAAGCCACCTTGAGTCTCCTTACAGGAGAGAAAGGTGGGGTATAAATCCAAACTCTTCTCCTCCTCTAGGGAAGAGCCAGCGTGGTGCAGTGGCTCAGAGCAGGTGGATTCTGGTCCGGTGAATGGGATTACTTTCCCCACTCCTCCACATGAAGCCTGCTGGGTGACCTTGGGCCAATGACAGTCACAGTCTTTTCATAACCCTCCCAGCCCCACCTACTTCACAAGGGGTCTGTTGTGGGGAGAGGAAGGGAAGGAGTTTTGTAAGCTGCTTGTGGTTGAGAAAAGGGGTATAAATCCCAGCTCTCCTTTTCTTTCCCCCTCCTGGGGAAAATGCAGACTTTCCCGTGCCAGAATCACGCAGGGCACGGAAGGGGAAATCTGTTGGCTTACATGCACTGAAATCCTACCTCCATGAGGACTAGCAGCTTTACTTTAAACCATAGCGGAGTTGTTAACCTCTGTGCATGTAAGCCAAGTTGCTCTTTGCTAACTAGATGTCACTAGCACAGCTGGCTGGAAATGGGATGACTTTGATTGCAAACATATGTTTTAATGAATAGAAGGATCACGAGGGGACACACACACACAAACCATTGTGAAAAATAAATTACATTCTGTTCTCCCCATACACACATAAGCACACAGAATCAACACAAGCACTATTAACAGAGGAAAGGAAATGCTGATAGTTTTTAAAAATATATATTAAGGACAAAATTTTGCAATTGAAATGTTTCAGGGACAGGGGGTGCATGTGGGTCACGTCTCTGATTTGCCTGAGTGAAGAAACCATCCCAGGGGATCACGGCTTGGGTTCTCTTCCAGGGGTGATGCATTTTAATAGAAATGTTTCACGCATTGGGTGGGAGAACATTAAATCACTTGCCTGCATGCTTGCAGAACACACTAGGTTTAAAGATACATCTGGTGCTTTAAACTGCCTTATACCAAAGCAGACCATTGGTCCATCAGCTTCTGTATTGTCTGCTCAGACCGGCCACGACTCTTCAGGTCTTTCACCTAACCCTTTTAGCTAAAAACATCAGAGATCCAACCTGGGATTTTCTGTATGCTGAGCAGATGTTTTCCCACTGAGCCGCAGCTGAGCCCTAAGGAACCAGTAACAGGAAAACAGGGAGGTTACAAAACATACAACATCTGACACACCTTTGGAGCAACGATTATGTTCGATTCAATCCCCGCTGAACAGATTCACGGAATACATCACTCCAATTGTGTCTCCATAAAGCCCATCATCAGCTGTGTAATATTTCCTGATGTAACCCTTGATCTCTGTCTCTAAGCCTCTTTGTTCTCCAGATGTTTGAAATTTTACTATTCGAGTCTAGGCAACTCACTTCCTTTGGAGCAGAATGAAGCAGCCTTGTTGAATGAATGGATGGGGGGGGAGAGGGCTTTCGAAGGGTCACCAGGCATTCGATCTTTATCTGTAATTGTCACGCGATTAACGTCTAGCAAGGAGGAAGGGGAAAGGTAGTATTCTAGTCCAGAGGCCAGCATTTTTGTTAATGGCATACAAAAATCACAACGCGGTTCAATAAAATTAAAAATTGCTCTCCAAAATAATCTCAAATGTCAACATTTATTTATTGCAAGGCACTGAAAAGGAAGCATGTACACGCTAACTCACATGACCTTTAGTAATGAGGACTACTAAAGAGCTGCATTGGTGTTTTAATCCTTTTGAACAAGTTCTCCTTCCTCTCTGTGTCTATATGGCTGCTGACCGAGAGTCAGTTTTATGGATCCCATGAAATAGGCTCCGTAAGAGCTTGTACCTTCGTCAATCCCTCCCTCTTTAAGTTGCCATAAGATTCTTGTTGATTATAGCAGTACAAACATAAAGCCAATGCACTGTAGCGGTTAAGTGCAGCAGACTCTTAACCTGGAGAGCCAGGTTCGATTCCCCCATTCCTCCGCATGAGGCCTGCTGGGTGAACTTGGGCCAGTCACAGTCTTCTCCAAACACTCTCACCCCACGTGGAGGCAGGTAATGGCAAACCACCTCTGAACGTCTCGTCTTGAAAAGCCTACATGGTTGCTGCAAGTCAGCTGTGACTTGATGTTGCATATATTCACATAGTACAAAGAAAGTTGAAGATACAAAGCTGACTTATATCAAGTCAGTGCTATCCATTTCCCTCATTCAGCTTGTGTCAATCAATCTGAATAGAACATCTGCTGATCTTGTTTAACCTTCATTCATTCTGTGAATAACTTATCCAAATTGCATTGTGGATGTACTCCTCATTACTTCAAGCCAAATTCCAGCTGTCGCCAAGCAAATAAATATTTCTGTAAGTGGAAGGAGGCAGTTGCATAATGCAAACTTTGTATCCAAGGTAGTAGAACACCGGGATAAACTGTCAACAACTATTTTAAAAAGCATCTATCATTCGTGGTCATCAACCAGCAGGGCACAGTGGTCACAGTGCCAAGCTATGATCTGGGAGACTCAAGTTTGAATCCCCCCTTTGCCATGAAAGTTTGTTGGATGACCATGGGCCAGTCACATGTTCTCAGTCTGACCCACCTCACAGGGCTGTTGTGAGGATAAAATGGAGGAGGACAATGTTGTAAGCCACTTAGAGTCCCCTCTTGGAAAGAACCTCCAAAAACACATCTATCTGACACAGGGTGAATCAATAGCTTGGATCAAATGGAAAACTTCCACTAACAGAAGAGAGAAAATGTTCACCAGTTCTCTCCTCCTGCTGCAAGGTGTGGGAGGTGAGTTGATGCCACTCCAATGACAGAAATCCCTTCAGTCGTTTAGTGCAGAATCTATGCCAACATTCTCAAGTGAACACCCATTATTGGCACCAGCCAACTGACTGCTATAAGAGTTCATGTCAGAGCTACACAGGGGCTGTTTTCCTTTACAAAAACTCATGGGGCTTTTAAAAACCCAGTACAGTACAACAGCTGGGATTTTAAAAAACCCATAATTGCAAAACAAGTGGATTTCTCATATTGTTTTATGCCCAGATGTTTTCCCCCAGAAAGAACACTGTAAGCAGTAGATGGCTACACATTGTTTGCCAGTGTGCCGGTAACGCTGGCCTCAACGGATAAAGTTACAGAGTTACCAAACAAAAAACAATCACAATCAAGGGGCAATTTTGCCCAGATTATTTAACAGAAACTCATTATTATCCCATCAGACACTATGGCCATGTGAATCTGCCTTATAGTGGTGTAGTAAATAACATATGTAAACCAAAATTGCACTGGGAACGACTTGCAGCAAAAAAAGTTGTCTACCTTCAGAAAACCTGGACAGATTTAATAAATTCTATCCAAAAATGAAACATATTTCATCACTTTGGTGTATTTTGGTATCTCTTCAAATAGCAGTATTGACTTAACAAAACTTCTTCAAGACATAATGATGTCAGATTCTCTTACACGACATAAATCTCAAAATGGTTAGGAGAACCTCTCTGGGGTTTCAGGCAGAGAAGAGTTCTTCCGTGCATTAATTGAGACTTCTCATATTGGCCAGGGATCCTAGAGGTTTTTTGCCTTAGAACAAGGTTACTGCATAGAGCTGGGTCACTGAGGGAAGGGTGGGGGAAGGAAGCTGTTAATAGTTGAGCAAGGGGTTGGACTAGATGGTCCTTGAAGTCCCTTCCAGCTCTATATTTCTATGTTTCTCATCTGGAGGTACCAGAACTGAACTGGGGACCTTCTTTATGCAAAACCAGTTACAGCAATCTATACCTCTCTCTTATTGAGATTACAGGAAACAGGGACGAAAGCTTTGATTTTTAAAAGATATTTAGTTTCAGATAGTTCTATCCTTTGTTAGATATTATCTCAGCGCCATGATTGTCGTTACATTGGTTTTATTAAAGACGTTGTTGTAAGCCGCTCAGAGCCTGTTGCAACAGGGGAGAACAGGCTAGAAATCCAATAAAAATATTCTTATTAAAATGAGCCAATGCTTTGATTTTTTAAAACAATGGGTATTATTTTGGAGGGATGGAAGAAATGATTAGGCAATGTCCTTCAATGTGTAATATTTATGCAAGAGCTTCATTTCCCGTTTTGTGTGTATTCTGCACTGTCCCTGTGTTTAGTGTTTTGCAGAAAGCAAGAACGCAGGCACTCCCCCCCCCCAGTAGTTTATAGTCTAAAAGGTTTATCAGTTTCAATTGCTGTCAGTGCCATTATAAAATCGTAGCTGCTTATAAAGAAAGAAGCACAAATTGAGTCATAAAAAACAAGATTGGACTATTTATCCTTGCTAGTTTGAGTGCAACAAAAACACATTGTAATTGCTAATATCTTTGCTTCACTTTGGTATTTTATTTATAAAAATATATGTTATTAAAATCGCTGGTGATTTCTTCAGGGGTGGGGCTGAAATGTATTCCATATGCAGGGGTCCAGGATATGGTGGATATATTCGTACAATTTTTATCTGGGTGCATGTTAACACTGCATGGTAACATAAAACAGGGAACAGTGAAATCCTAAATAGAATTGCACCCTTCTAAGTACTGGAGTCGACAGGCTTAGTAGTGGATAAGTTGACTTAGGACTGCACAGCGCACTACATAGTTGGTTTGTGATGGAGGGTGTGGTGTTTTCACACCCACCCCTTATTTTTTATCAGAGATGGTCCCCACACGGGCAAAAGACCAAAGTATGGTTCACATATCCATACATATCATGCGGTGGGGTAGCTTTATGACTCACTGTACGTATTTATTGTTGGAATTTCTATCTCAAGCAAGAAAGAATTATATCTCACTACCGGGACACATAAAGCTCTCGGGGCAGCTTGTGATACATTGCAATACTACAGTAATGAACATATTGAAAAGTTAACAATCAATTTAAAAAATAGCATATGAACAACAGAAAGAGCAAGATCATAAATAAACAGGGTGCTTCTCAATGCAGTCCTAAGGAGGTTACCCCAGTCTAAGCACATAGTCACAGTGTGAAAGGCAGACCATACATAGCATAGATAATTAAAAAATATGAACACCCACTAGAGCTGTCCATTGGCCCAGTTAAGATTATTCCCCATTTCAACTATTATCACAGTGAGGCCCAAAGCAAGAAGTTTAGTTGTCTGATCTGCTAGTAATTTTTTAATATAATGTGCTCTGCAGCGATGAAGACTAGAAACCTCCTCCTGGCGTAGGAGGTTAAGAGCTCGTGTGTCTAATCTGGGAACTGGGTTTGATTCCCAGCTCTGCCACCTGAGCTGTGGAGGCTTATCTGGGGAATTCAGATTAGCCTGTGCACTCCCACACACGCCAGCCGGGTGACCTTGTGCTAGTCACAGCTTCTCAGAGCTCTCTCAGCCCCACCCACCTCACAGGGTGTTTGTTGTGAGGGGGGAAGGGCAAGGAGATTGTAAGCCCCTTTGAGTCTCTTGCAGGAGAGAAAGGGGGGATATAAATCCAAACTTCTCCTCCTCTCCTCCTCCTCTCCTCCTCCTCCTCTTCTTCTTCTTCTTCTTCTTCTTCTTCTTCTAAGTGTGTCTGGTCTTACACGAAAGCTCCTGAGAAAGCTACATGTTGATTTGGACCCTTCCACATTTAGGGAGTTAAAACATACCCACTGAACCTCTCTAAGAGACATTCTTTGCTCTCAGAACAAATCCATCCTCCAGAACACCGACTGCTAATTCTGGGCAAGTTCTGCTACTGCAATTTATTTGTGCTGGAGCAGAGTTTCTGTTTTGCTGGGAGAGAAATGCACCTTTAATTATCTGGGCGGACACTCGAATGCATCCTTTGCATTGCCAGCCTTCAAGTCAGAGCTTGCCTTCAGCTCATAACTCGTGTTGTCTTGGAAGACCGGAAGAGCAGGCAAGAAAGGTCAGACCTCAACTCTTGGGCCACAAGCAGGTGAGAGAGGATAGAAGGCTGGACAAGTGAGGAAGGGCCTTGGAAAGTCAAATTAAATCAGTCTCAATTGAGGCCTGTTAAAGCTGGTTTCAGCACGAAGGGCATTTGGTCCGGGGCTAGCAAACAATATGCCATACTTACTACCACAGGAATATTTGTGTTGGAAGAATGTCATCTTTGCAGAAGTTCAAGATCAGCAATAGAAAGCCACGGAGTTAATGTCTTTAGCCAAAATGTCTGATTTGTTGGAATGTATACAAAGATGGAAGCGTTGGGTCTAATTATATGGGTAAAATTTATGATATAACGGTTTAACTTGTTAAATGAATAGAGATAATTGGACAAATTGTATGATAAAATTTTAGATACTATAATAATTCATGTTTAATTTGTCTTTTTTCCCTTTTTTGTGTTTCTATGAGATTTATTTGTGGATGTATTTGTGAATTATTATGAATGTATGATGTTGACATAACTGTGCTATGCATATGAAAGTTTAATAAAATAAAAATGTTAGCAGAAGTTCCCAGCTCTAAAGGCTGGAGAGACAGACATGAAGCTAGAGGTGAGTCCAGTAGCATTTTAAAAACTGACAATATTTTCAGGGTTTGATCTTTCAAGAAGAGTCAACGCTCCCTTCATCAGACACCTTCCTGGGAGCCCTAGCCAGGAAAAGACAGCTGGCAGATGCTCCCGCCTGGCATCAGTCCCAGAAGAAGCAGGTAACTAAGCAGCCTTGGTGGTAAAGCATGTGCTTTGCATAGTACGTTCTTTAGCATTTTGCTTTGAAGGGGAAAACTGCACAGAAATTATGCAAAGTTGCTTGCTTTGTTTAAGCCAGGTTCCAGACACCGTTGCTGGCATTGCCAGATATACCATTTATTTCCTTAATTTATGCCCTGGCCTCCAGTCTACTTTAGCAACATTGGAACCTGAGACTTCACTCTTCCATGTAAAGAGCTCAAAATATGTGAGAAGTGGTCAATCGGGCTGCTCCTAGACATCTTTGCTCAGCAGTAAGTGCTAAGCCAGTGTTAGGAGCAGTAGACTCTAATCTGGAGAACTGGGTTTGATACCCCATTCCTCCACTGAGTGGCAGACTCTTACCTGGTCTACCTGGTTTGTTTATGATCTTGGACCAGTCTCAGTTCTCTCAGAACTCTCTCAGCCTCACCTATCTCCTAAGTTGTCTGTTGTATGGAGAGGAAGGGAAGAAATTTGTAAGCCACTTTGAGACTTTTTATGGCTGAGAAAAGTAGGGTATAAATCCAAAGTTTTCTTCTTCTAAATACTTAGTGGCCTTTTGGTAAAACGGTCATTCAGTGGAATCCTAAGAATACTTTCCCGAAACTGTGGTGTTTGGGTTAAAATTGGAGAAGAGGAGAATGATAAAGCTGCTTGGGGGGGGGGAGGCAGGTATAAAGGAAATAAATAAATGAAATTAAGTCCCACTGAATAGATGTGTGAGATTCTGAGTAGACTTGTTTAGGGCTGCTGACGCAATCTCTGACTGCTGAAGCCTTCATGCAGCTTTTCAAACATCTTTTTTATTTCTATCTCTTTCAAATGATGGGCGTGCAGTTATTTTTAGCATCTCTCATTCAACTGTATCAGGCATGTTTATTGTAGGAAAGGCTTTCCTCCATCTTCAAAGCAATGCTCTTTCAACCAAACAAAAGCAACTTTGGGTGTTTTTGTAAAAGAAGCCCGTGTGGGCCTTTAATTCGCTCTGCTTTGGGATTTTGCCCCATCAGAGTAGAAATGTTGCTTCTGACTATGAGGGCCACAAACTTGCTTGGCAAATGGAATCATAATACAAAAGCCATATGGAATATGAAATACGAAAGTCTATACAGGTTAAAATCTTCTGTTATGCCAACAGACAGCTCTGCCTACGCAACTGTCAGAACAAGATGGTTCATTATACATCATTTGGCAAGCAATTACCATTTTCTTTTAAAACTCTTCTCCAGCAGTGGCTGGGTTTGCTTCTATCCGCTGCTTATAAACACTGAGAGGGCATCGAAGGTGAGATCTGTTATATTCCGGTCTTTGTAGTACACTTGCCAGTCAAGCATCATGAGGTTCATAATCACTTTGCCTGCTGCTTGGTGGCTCCAGCTGCCTCGCCTACCCTGTTGGAACTCAGCCTGCTCCTCGTTCCCATTCTGCTTCGGGCCTTTCTTCCCCTTGGATCCTTCTGGTCTGATCCATAATGCATGCAAACTGATGAGCTGCCTTGGAGTGAGTCAAATTATTGCTGCAACCAACCCAGAACTAGTTCCTCTTCCTGAAAGGGGCTCTCCAAGGTCACGGGCAGGGGTTTCCCCCCAGCCTTGCCAATTCAGACCTTACTCTATGAGCCAGCATGGTGTAGTAGCTAATTGGGGAAGTAGGATCTGGGACACCCAGGTCTGAATAGTTACTCTGTCATGGAAACTTGCTGGGTGACCTTGGGACAGTCAGACACTTTTAGCCTACCCAACCCTACAGGGTTGTTGTAAGGATAAAATGGAGGAGAGCAGAACAATGTAAGAAGAAGAAGAAGAAGAAGAGTTTTGGATTTATATCCCCCCTTTCTCTCCTGCAGGAGACTCAAAGGGGCTTACAATCTCCTTGCCCTTCCCCCCTCACAACAAACACCCTGTGAGGTAGGTGGGACTGAGAGAGCTCCGAGAAGCTGTGACTAGCCCAAGGTCACCCGGCTGGCGTGTGTGGGAGTGTACAGGCTAATCTGAATTCCCCAGATAAACCTCCACAGCTCAGGTGGCAGAGCGGGGAATCAAACCCCGTTCCTCCAGATTAGATACACGAGCTCTTAACCTCCTACGCCACTGCTGCTTTGTAAGCTGCTTTGGGTCCCCATGGGGGGGCGTGGAGGAGGAAGAGGATAAGAGGAAGAGTTTGGATTTATACCCCACCTTTCTCAAGAAGGAAGAAGAAGAGTTGGATGTATATCCCCTATTTCTCTCCTGTAAGGAGACTCAAAGGGGCTTACAACAAATTCCCTGTGAGGTAGGTGGGGCTGAGAGAGCTCCAAAGAACTGTGACTAGCCCAAGGACACCCAGCTGGCATGTGTTGAAGTACACAAGCTAATCTAGTTCACCAGATAAGCCTCCACAGCTCAAGTGGCAGGGCGGGGAATCAAACCTGGTTCTCCAGATTAGAGTGCACCTGCACTTAACTACTACACCACGCTGGTTCTCAAAATGGGAGATCCAAGTTGGCTTACAAACTCCTTTACTTTCCTCTCCCCATAACAGACGTGCTGTGAAATTGAGGGGATGAGAGAGTTCTGAGAGAACTGTGTCTAACCAAAGGTCATCCAGCAGGTTTCATGGGCAGAAGCAGGCTAACCAATCCAATTCACCAGATTAAGGTCTGCTGCTCATGTGGAGGAGTGGGGAATCAAACCCGGTTCTCCAGATTAGAGTCCACTGTTCTTGAACACTATACCACACTGGCTTAGCATTTACCCCTGAGTAAAGATGCCTAGGAATGCCTGATTGACCACCTCTCACACATTTTGAGCTCTGCATATGAAACAGTGCAATCTCAGGGTTGAAGTTGCCAAAGTGGACCGGGTTGTTTTTAAAGCTGCTGTTGCTCTGCTGTTTTACGGGAGAGTAAAGGCTGACTGAAGTCACTAGGACTTACTCCTGAGTGAATACACAGAAGATCAGGTTACATGTATCCTTCCCAATTCTATTGTACTGGGACTATATGGAAGAAACAGATGTTCGGACTGCAGCCTCCAAATAGGTTTTGCATAACTGCCAGCTCGACTCACAGACTGGGATCTCTAGGAAGAGTTAAAAGGTTGCCCCATTTTATGCACAATTTTACTCATTTGGTCTTTTTTGGTGAGTGATTATTTTAGTCATTCCTGCTATTTTTACAGTATGGCATTTTTTACTACCTGGAAATCCTAGGTTTGCACATCTGTTCAATCCACTGGGCATGAAAATGTTTCTTTTTCTTTCTAAAAATTCTTTAAAGTTTCATTCCGTACACACCATATTTGGAGGCAGTTCTAACAAGACTCTGCAGCAATATGCTTTAGTATCTCCTCCTCTCTGTACCATACTTTTTTCCTAAATTAGAATCAGGAGCACATTTCATCCTTACACCTCAACAGGTTCAAAGCATGAAGGATTCACCGTCCTTACAGGACCCTTCAATTTCTCCTGTGGGAGTCACCTTTCTAAACATGCCTTCTGATTTGGACCAGGGACTCAGCCAGAGCCGCAACAGGCAGCCTCTTCTGCAGACAAATAATGCATCTCGGTATTAGGATTTAGAGGCTGGTTAGAAGGCAGCGAGGCCAGATCACATAGAAAGACAGCTGCTTTTGCAAATGAAGCCTGGAGCTCACAGTAACCTTTAATGATTTAATGCAGTGATTTCTCATGGCACACAGTCTGGGAATGACTGGTCTAGATTACCCAGACTCAGCAGTGTTCTTTCCAAATCCCATGTACCAGATGCTCAGTTCTTGGTTTTTCATTTCTCTTTTTTGCTCCTGCCACAACACACCCTTGTTCCTCTCCCCCTGGCAACCTGCAGCAACCCAGAAAAAAAGGTCCTTATTACAACGGAGCAGATGGATACGGATGGCTTCTCTTCCATCAACATCTATAGTTTATAGGCCACACAGCTGATATCTAATAAATAAGTGTCTTCGGGGCATAATTCACGATACAAGTTTCAACATCCAGAGAGCAAACTGGGTAGCTCAGGTGCTGGGTTTGAACGTGGATCTGGGCTTAAATGCCTGCTCAGCTTAAAAATTAAAAAAGCAAAGCTTGTCAGAGAAGGAAAGTTAGGCTTGCTCTAAAGATGCAGCAGAAAGAGCCTGTAGCAGTCCATGCTGCTCTACTACAGACCGATGAAGAGCTCAAACTCTTTTGGATGCTCCTTGCATTTAACGCCACCCCCACCCCCCAGCAACACATCTAGGGCCAGACTTGGAACAACTCTTTCTGATATGTGTTTCTTTACAAGGGCCCCTTCTGCATATGCAGAATAATGCACTTTCAATCCACTTTCACAACTGTTTGCAAGTGGATTTTGCTATTCTGCACAGTTGCAAACTGCATTGAAAGTGCATTGTTCTGCATGTGCGGAAGAGAAGAAGAAGAGTTTTGGATTTATATCCCTCCTTTCTCTCCTGCAGGAGATCCAAAGGGGCTTACAATCTCCTTGCCCTTCCCCCCTCACAATAAACACCCTGTGAGGTAGGTGGGGCTGAGAGAGCTCCGAAAAGCTGTGACTAGCCCAAGGTCACCCAGCTGGCGTGTGTGGGGCCAAGGAGTACTTATTTAATCTGGGTTGGGGTGGCGATTACAAAATAACATCCTTCCCATCTGCAGTCTGATGGTTCAGTCTAATCCTGCTTTCTGCTGCCTGTGTACACCAGACTTCAGTCTCTTGCAGTGAATATTCTTCTCTGAAGGGCTGTCCTGGTTTGAGGCTGAAACCTCTCACATTCCCGTTTTGCTTCTCTTTCTTAACTACTCATTTACTGGTTGATCTCATGAATTGTGTGTGTGTGTGTGTGTGTGTGTGTGTGTGTTAAAAAAAAGCCCCCACCCCAACAATTTATAAAAATCTGTCATATCCAAGATATGTGTGATAACTAGTAAAAAGAACGGTTCTATAACTGAAAGGGATTAGATAGAAAGGAACAATAGCAGAGGCTGAATTTAATGGTCAGAGCCTTCATCGGGAGTTTCCTCAAAGGAATTAGATTAATTAGCAGGAAAGCCACTGCGGACTGTCTTGTGCTATCTGCTTCTAAGTACATGTATTGCATTTCTAACCATCTGCATTAGACACAGTTGCTTTTAAGCATCAGGAACTTCACAGCCTTGTAATTTAATTTTAATTCACATCTTCTCTACCAAGAGGGGTTTTTTTAAAATTATTTATTTATTTATTTATTTATTTATTATATTTGTATACCGCCCTCCCCGAAGGCTCAGGGCGGTTTCCAACAACATAAAATTTAAAACATCATATATATAGGTTAATTAAAATACATAAAATATTAAACTAGAGATGGCTTCAACTATTCTATTCTATTCCCCCTTTTATGAACCCACGGGAGGCACAGATGTTTCTACTTATTATTATTGCAGTTGAGTATCCCATCCCAGCCTTCAGCCCATTAAATACCTGGCGGAACCAGGTCCGTTTTACAGGCCCCGGGCAGGAAACTTTTGTAAAACTCCCGCTTGGGAGGGCCCTGGATCTCAGCCCTGGAAGCCCTGTTCCACCAGGTAGAAGCCACAGCCGTAAAGAAGCCCTGGCCCTTGTAGAGGCCAGCCCGGATCATGCCTTTGGGGCCAGGGGATCCACCAGTAGGTCCCGCCTCCGATGAGGCAGGAGGGGGCCCTAGAAGGGCTGATATGAGGGAGAGACGGTCCCTTAGATATGCAGGGCCAAGGCCCATGTGAATGAGGCTATTTTTAAAGGTCGCAAAACCAAAACTTTAAACATGACCCGGTACCCGCATCGGCATTGCCAGTGCAGTTGGGTATAGTGACCGAGTAATCCGTCCCTTTTGCTGTTGCTCCGGAAAGGAGTCTGGCTGCCGCATTCTGTACGAAGTTTCAAGTTTCCGGATCATGGCCAAAGGTAAGCCCGCTGTGAGATGAAAGTTACAGTAGTCTAATCTAGAGGTGACCGTGGCACATGGATCACACGGTGGCCAGATCAGAACAGGAAGGAGATATCGAGGGCCAGCTGTCGTACCTCGCACGCGAGATGGTAAAAAGCTGCCTTGGCTGTCTGGGTGAGACAGCCAAATGGAGCCTACCAATGATAGAGAATGGATCCAGAGTCACTCCCAGGCTCTTTAAGCGGACAGAAGTTAATTTTAACGCTCCTCGCCAAGAAGGGTAGGACAGGCCAAAGCGCTTTACCCGGACACTCCCCTCGACTCCAGCCACAGGACCTCCACGTCTTTTAGGTGCGGGATTCCAACTTCAGTACCGAATTTGCACTCGTAACCAACCAGCCCACAGCATCAAGAACCAACACTGGAGAGGCACCAGGGGCCGCAGGTCGGGCTGCCCTCCATTGTGAACAAGAGCTGGGGTGTCATCCAAACAAGCGTATTGGTGACACCGCATCGCCCAAAACTCCGAATCTAGACTCGCCAGGGGTGCATTACGCTAGATATTAAAAAGCATCGGGGAGAGTATCGCTCCTTTGCGGCATGCCTCGCACATAATGAGGCGATGCGTTTGGAGATCTCACCGATGCCACCTGCTGTCCCCGATCTTCGAGGAACAGAGATCAGCCAATTTAAGGACTGAATCTCGAACCCCGATACTGTTTTAGAAAGGGTGGACCAAAAGGTCGCGGGTCTACCATATCGAACGCCTTCTGCGATGTGCAAGGATCTAACAACACCAACAGCGCCGAGACCGCTTCTGTCTATCCAGAGTGTAGTCGGAGGTCGCCCACAACCAGTGGACTCAGCACCGCCCTCAGTCCCATGACCAGCGCGGAAGCTGCAGACTGGAAGGGATCCAGCAGCGCTTGTGTCATTATCCAGGGAATCGCTGGAGACTGGAGCCGCTACCGCTTCGCTCAATTACACTTTGCCCAAGAATGGCCCAAATTAGAAACTGGGCGGTAATTACCGGATCTCCAGGATCTGCGCGGTCTTTTTTTTTAGGAGGCCATGGCGGACCACTGCCTCTTTAAGCCTAATTCAGGGAAAACTCCTTGCTCAAGGGAAGCAGTTGACTATATCCAACTAGGTGGCTCCAGGCTTCCTCCCTGCCGCTTTCACTCAACCAGGAAGGGCAATCGGGTCTAAAAGGACAGAGTGGTAGAATCGTATTGCAGCATCCAGGATCCTGCTCAAGCATTCGATTTGGAGTCAAGTAAGCTGAAGTGGGTCCAAGAAAAGGACCCAAAGACGGCCCAGGGGCCTCCAGTTCACATGTACCGTTATCAATAGTGGCAGGAGAGGATTGGCGAGGAGTCCAGGACTTTGTGTGTAGAAGTAGTTCCCGCGAAAAAAGCCACTCCACAGCGCCCTAATGCCAAATCAGGGGTCTCTTTTGGATTGTGTTCCTACTCCAGAGAAGAGGTCGTCAACGTCCTAAGTTGGCTACACGAAACAATTGTGCTGAAGTGAACTAGCAGATTCCTCCACAATAGCCGATAGCAAAGTATGCAACCGCTTCGTCTCCTTCACAGCACTCTCATAGGGACTTGCATAAACGCATCGATATGAGTGTTCCTTGACCACTCGTCAAGTACCCGCCCGCCACCCTGGCCGTCAGCCCCGTCTCAGTTCCCTCTTCATCTTCCTCCAGCTCCTTGGTGTAGCCAAGTGGAGCCGAGGTTGGATGTCTCACGGCACGGAGAGGACCAGCTTCTGGAGCCGCATACTGCCGACGGCTTCAGAGAGCCTGGTGTCCCAGCTCTCTACCAGTTCATCTAGAGTAGCGCCAGTGGGTGGGAGTTCCCGTAGAGCATTTTGGAACCGTTCTGGTTCCATTAGTCTCCGCGGGCGGGCTAAAATATGCCCGTCACCTAGACGGGGGGGCATAGGAGCATCAATCCGATGATTGCCTGTTGGTGACCACTCAGCCATTGGCTGAACTGCTGTGACCTCATCAACTACTCTGTTTGAGGTAAAAAGGTGGGAGAAAAAGCTCACACCAAGTCACAAAAGTGGCTTCATGGTGTCAACAGGAAGGTTGGCACTAGAGGCTGGAATGATAAGGATGGGAGAAGGCTGGGAAGTGCCGTGGGAGGAGAGCAAGAGATAAGGTAGCTGAAGGAAGACTGAAAAAGTGGTGGACACAAAGAAGATGGTGAAAAGCAGAGGGAAAGAGGGCCAAAACTGAAGATGAGAGAGACCAAAGAGTCCGGCAAAACCTAAGTATATAAATCATGACAACAGGAAGGAGGAACACTGGAAATGCAGATGCCAGGAATTGTTGGCCAGCAAAGGATGAGAGTTGAGGAGGTATGGATGGGGGACCAGTTTTCACATATTTATTTGAATTAATGGGGGATATCGTCATTCTTAAGGAATTCACAACTTCAGGAAGCTCCAGCATTGAAACAGATGTGGTCAGTGTCTGCAGTTTGCACCTTCTGGCAAGCCACTTCTAAAGAGGAGCACAGCATGGCCACAGAGACAGATCTTGAGTTAATACTTTGAGTTTTAAAGCATGTCTGACATCAATCAATTAGCCGTAAGTCATATTCTGTCTAGACCAAGACTCTGTACTCTGATTGGCTGCAGCTCTCCAGGTTCTCAGGCAGAGGTGTAGCTTGGCTATTGGAGATTTTTCAACTGAATATAGTTCCAGAATAGAGCCGTGTTGGTCCGACAAAGGGAGCTTTGAATCTTGAAAGCTTACTCTCCAAAAACACTGTTGGTTTCTAAGGCGATCAGTGTGCATGAGTTTAGCAGTTCAACTGAATAGGACAGGGATATCAAAACAGGCTTCCCCTAAAAAAGGCAGAAAGAGAGAGAAGGAAGAGAAGAAGGAAAAAACTCAAAACAAATGGACATAGTCATTTATTAATACAAAAATAATAACAACCACAACAGATGGGAAATGCAATCGGAGCCTTACAAAACCATAAAGAAGATACTGTAAAAGACATTATATAAAATCATCTGTAGGAAACATTGGTACGCTTATTCCAGCCGTCCTCAGCGATGAGTTCAGACTCGACCAGCTTCCTGGAATTTCTTCAGCAGGGCTTCATCAGCTCGGAGGGCAAAGGTCAGAGTGCGCTTCTGATAGTAGTGGGAGTCGAGTTCCAGGTTATCGATCACATCTGAAAGGAGGTGGGCTCGCTCCACAGAGCACCCAGGTGCGTCGTATCCCAGGGATGTGAAATGTACGTGGAGGTGATAATAAGACGGTTGGTAATGCAGATAGACCCTCAGCTGGGCTCCAGCAGCCCCATAGCGCTTCAGGATGGCCTCCTAAAACAAAATAGTAGTAATACTTTAAATGAATGAAGGTCAGCCTTTCAGACCTGACCAAAGTTTATGCTTACAGTATAAGTCGGAAGCAGCAACAGGCTCTACTGCAAGTGCCCATAGCATAGGCACCGTCTCCTGCAGTGCTTAGTGTTTTTATGTCACGAGACTTCTGCACATGCAGAATAATGCACTTTCAATCCACTTTCACAACTGTTTGCAAGTGGATTTTGCTATTTCGCGCAGCAAAATCCAGCTGCAAAGTGCTTTGAAAGTGGATTGAAAGCGCGTTATTCTGCACGTGCGAAAATGCCCACTGTGTCGCCCAGGACTGAGGAGCAATATGGTTCAAGGGAAGCGGGCAATAGTATTGGCACGTTTTATGGCACTGTCAGTGGCTTCGACTTCCAGCTCCTGATACAGAGGTGCTGCAAACCCTTGTTGTTTGGTCCTAGCTGTTTTTAGCTCTACGTGTTGTGGGCTGGCCACCTGTGTTTTCAAACTGATGTATTTCTTTTAACGCTATAGCTAATGTCTTGCCTCCTCTCCCTGTCCATCCCCTCCGAGCCCTGCCTCCTGCTTCACCTGCCTTTGTCCCCACTACTCCTCCTTTCACAGACAACAAGGCCTGGCCACTAGTAGTTGGCCTGAGTCTGTGTCTGCTGCTCTTCCCTGTCTCTTCTGTCAGTGGGGAATGTGCCTCCTCGGCGCTGGGCATTGGTTCTAAGCTGCACTGCCCAAGAAAGGCTCCCGGCTCTCACCACTTCTTTTTCGCCTCCACCTCCAGCCCTCTCCTCCCCTAGTTGCCTTCTTGCCACCTGCTCCGACCAGCTGCAACCAGCAGTACCTGTGCACCTGTGGGGAGGGGGAAAAGAGTGTGGTGTGGCCCAGCAGGGATCCTTGACATGAAGGAGGGTGGGAGGCCCCGGGGTCTCTGGCCCACTGGAGTCCCGGTTGGCGATCCTTGCCCTAGAGGTGGGACCATTGTGGAACCTGGGATCCAGGCCCACACCAGTCACAGTCCAAAACTCCAAACTTCTTAGTCGCCATTATTCACTCTTTTCTCACTCCCTTCCCTACAAGTATGTGTACTTTTCTCACTCCCTTCCCTACATGTATGTGTACTTAATAAAAAGGTACAAACCAGCCTTCATCTGTGCTGTAAAGCCTCAGGGAACCCTAAGATAGGGTGAGAATTTTCCAACAGTTTCAATATGCTCCCCAAACTACATTTCTCAGGGTTCAGGAAATGACAGTTTCAGTGGTTTGAAACAGGTTTGTGCTTGTAATAGAGATGTGTATCAATATTCATGGAGACAAGTGTTTTCCCCTTGTTCAGCTAGCTCTTAGCATTTACAGCCTGCAGTCATAACACAGCACAGCACAGCGAGCACAGCCAGAAGAAGATCAAAGGAAGGGAATGACGCAAGGAAGGGGGTAGGTGGGGGCCAGAACAGGAGAGCTTCTTGCAGACTCAAGATTTATGAGAAAAATGGGAGGAAGAGGTAAGAAGCGCCCTCAAGGATAACTTGTCACTTGGCAGAACTTCTCCAGTCAGCTGATACAGTGTCACTGGGACAAATTTGCGAATTGTTTCACATTCAGATATACCATGCAATGTACATGATACAAACTAGTCTATGAGCAAACATATTGATCACAAGAACCTCAAGACTCCATAAAGATTTTTGAAGATCTGAGTAGCAACTAGAATTATGCGTCAGGAGACAAATTAATGGTTGGGAGCTCAACATAAACTCCATAAGCTCTGCCATGCTTGAAACTCCTTGCAAGCAACTGAAGATGGCCTTGAATATTTCAACCCATGA
This sequence comes from Sphaerodactylus townsendi, assembly GCF_021028975.2. Lineage (NCBI taxonomy): Eukaryota > Metazoa > Chordata > Lepidosauria > Squamata > Sphaerodactylidae > Sphaerodactylus > Sphaerodactylus townsendi. The sequence continues at coordinate 11,463,519 of NC_059436.1, read as the reverse complement.
CCGCTTGATCTCACATCTCCCTTGTCCTCAGATACTTGTGGAGTGCCCCCTGCGCCAATCCCAGGTTGGGCTCTCAGCCGTCCCTCCTCCCCTGCACAGGCAGCCTTGGTCTCATGGCTCTGTTGAGAGCCTGGGTCCAACCCCACAGGCTCCTGGGAGTTCTTTAGGCCAGGTAGTGCTGGTGCCAGGCCAGGCCTGGAACTCTCAGTCCTCCTTTCTCCCTCTCCACTCTTCCTTCACTCTTCTCCTTGCTCCTACTACTCTCTGTGCCTCTTACTCCTCCTTGCTCCTCTACTCTACCACCCCCACGTCTTGCTTCTCCCTATCTTTCATCCCTCCTTGCTTCCTCCCTTCAGTGAGCCAAAGCCTGTTTCCAGGTTCCTGTGGCTCTTGGGTCATCTGTTGGGTCCTAACAGCCTGTGAATTGGCCTGCCAGCCCAAGAGCTCACTGGCCCCTTTAAGGGTTGGTAACTGGGCAGTGTCAAGCCAGGTTGTGGCACTGGGCCACTTGGTGGCTGGCTCTCCTGTTTGTGGCTGACAGGACTCTTCCCCAGGCCTTCCTGTGCCCGCTCTCCATCTGCAGCCTCCCTCATTACCCTGTTTTGCTGTGGCAACGGCAAGCGGTAGTGCCTCCATATGGTGTCCCTTCCTCCTGCATATGAGGATCTTCTCTTTGGCTCTTTGGTGACCTGGGACTAGTCACAGTTCTTCAGAACCCTCTCAGCCCCACCAACCTCACAAGATGTCTGTTGTGGGGAGGGGAAGGGAAAGGAGCTTGTAAGCCCCATTCAGTCTCCTTACAGGAGAGAAAGATGGGGTATAAATCCAAACTCTTTTTCTTCTTCTCAATAGACACTGACCCTAATCTTTCCACCACACTTACTGGGCTGGCTTCTAGCCTTGAGCTTGCATCTGGATGGACTATCACTGTGGGCTGCTGATGGCATACAGTCAAGCTCCCCCTGCTCCAAGACAACTCTTCTCTCACTATATTCAATCTCACGTGGAGGTAAATTATTGCCTCCTCACCCATTGGAGGCCAGCAACTGTCCCCTCCCCAGTGTCCCCTCGAGAAAGTGATCCTTCACTTCTAGGGTACATCACTCTCAACAGTTGCTGCTTTTAACAGTGGCTCGCATTTGAGCAATGCACAACTGATGACACTCCCGTCCCTGGAATGGAGCTTCAGGGGTTTTCTCAGAGTTGCTGCCTTGAGGTACCACTTCTGGTCTCAACCAAACACGCTCTTCCTGCTGCTCTTGGAGAATTCAAGATTTTTTCTGCGGGAACTGTGACCTCTCCCTGGAGATAGCCAGCCTGCGACTGATTAATATAATAACTTCTCTCCAGCGAAATGGGGCAACAGGCAAAGAGCTCTTCATGACCTCACCCTTTCAACTGCCAACAAATGCGCACACTTTGGGCTGAAGTGACTTCAAGGGCTATCATCTTGCTACAAGAGCTTTTGTAAACCAATTCTCATGCGCTGGAATAAACAGTTGCCTTAGAAGTGAAAACTGGAGCAGACAGCCCATGTTCCCTCCACTTATAAAACCAGTCTGCTGAGGGAAACAAAGATGACCCGGACCGTCCTTTCTCGCTAATTCTGCACATGCGGGGAACAGCTCAGGCAAGAGAAACTTTCAGACCTTCAGTTTCCATCTGCAATACAAAATGAAAGAGACCCATTTTGCATAGAGCTTCTTGTCACTGTTGGAATGAAGTGGTGGCCGGGGGCAGTGTGTGGGGAAAGGGCACCATTTCTGGCAAGTTTCCACTGATGAGGAACTCTCTTGGCTTGGCTTGTTTTCCCTTCCAACTTATCACTTGGGCAGCTCACCAGCTGCCATTGCCAGTGCGTGTAATTAAAACTGTCAACAGCATTCCTGGACTTGACAGATCACTCTTTGGTCACCCTAGGCTCTTGGAAACGATGCAGCCAGATTCTGAACGGTTCAGAGTGGCAACAAGGTGGGCACCCTGGATATTTCAATGAAATCTTCTGCAGGAGTGGCAAATGAAAGACTTGAGGAGCCCCAGAAAGATGTCAGACTCCCCCAATGGCTGACCAGGCAGAAATGGCCTCCTGTGAAGCCATGGGTTGGTGAGGCACCAGTTTAACACAAACCAGCCTGAACAGGTTCCATCTGCAGTGTCAGTGACTGAATTAGGAGCAATCTCACTTACAGCCTTGGCTGCACATGGCAAAAACAAACTTTCTGGGAATGATCTCTCTGGTTCTGGGAGGAATGGGTGAAGACATACATTTGGCTCCGGCTGAAGACCTCCATTCCAGTTCCAGCGTCCAGAAATAGCCTGAGAGCTCAGAGGAACGGGTGGTTGTTTTCCAATCACACATGAAGCTTCTCTGGTCACTCAAGGGCTCTCTCCACACAGCACCAGGAGAGCAGGTTGCAGGTGGGATACCCGCTCTCCCTCCTGTCCCGTTCACATGCCTCCACGCAGACAGCGGCTGGACACTGTGGAAAAAACTTACCTCCCATGAGTGTAGCTACATAGGGAGGACCTTTAAAAACAATTGCTTCCCGGGGCAGCCATTTGCTCGATCAGCGGCTGCAAACCGCATTACAACTAAAGAATCGCAAATAGTGCAATTCTTATAAAATCCAGGTTGGGAGGGGAAATGCAGAGCAGACTCGCATTAGGAGCGGGATTCATGCAAAGCCCCCTCCCCCAACACAGGTTTTACCGCATTGTTAAGGTGCTGTCCCCGGGCACCATCCCCCCGCCATATGCCTCTGACAGCTAGGAGCCTATTACAAATCCTACTCTCCCTGTCTGGGGCAGGAAAATAATTGAGGTTGGGTGACTCCCATGTGAGAAGACAGGAAGTGAAAATAAATTAATTTCCTGCCTCCCTAAAGGAATAGGTGAGGATCACCCAAAGAAGATGTCCTCCTGCCCCATCAGGAGAACGAATGCACAATTCCTGGTGATTGTTTCCAGAGAATGATGAAAATGGTTTATAACAAACCAATGGTGATGAAAAACAGATCAAGAGATCTTGGTCTGCTTTGAAGCTACAGTCTTATGCACTGTTAGGAGTGAGTTGTACTGAAATTAATGGAATTGAACATGGAAGGAACTGAGCTGCATGTGCCTAAGATGCAAAAGATGAAAGGAAGGGTAGAGGCAGAAAGAGTTTTGCAGACAGTCACATCTCTGGGTCCCAGAGATCCTCAAGGCTTAATATGTGGGAACCATGCCTGTAGTTCTTGGAAAAAAACATTAACCATGAATTTAACTTTTTACAGAATGGGCTCCAGTTCCAAGACCGAGTGGAAATTTGTCAACTGGACCCTAAACCAGCTTTCCAGATTGTTCTTTTGGACCTTGCCATTCCTGAGAAGTACTACAACTCCCAGCATGCCCTTGCCGATCACTGGGCTGCCAGCATCTTGCTTCTGCTTCCCCTCTCCTCATCAGAACAAAGAAGAGTGTGTGGAGGGGGAATCCTGCTCTGTTAACTGAGTCCCAACAGGAAGGAGCAATCTCTGCACTTTTGCTTTCCTGGCTTTACTGTACTTGTGCAAGGACACTCTTGCCTGAGCAGTTAGTTTTGGGAAGGGGAGGGGGTGGTCCTCTGGCTATCCAAATGTTTGTGCTGGCTTCAAGGTTCTATCTGCCACATTTTAAAAGGCAAAATGAAACAAGAGTCCGGTGGCACACTAGCGACTAGCACAATTTATTCCAGAATTTATTCTTGTCAGATGCCTCAAAATGTCCCACGAGACAAATACATTTATATTTAACGCTACATGTGTCTGAGGAAGTGAGTTCTGGCTCACAAAAGTTTATGATGGCATAAATTCTGTTAATCTCCAAGGTGCCATGGCGTTCCTTTTTATTCTGCTGCTACCGACTGACATAACAAGCAAAAATTCACACAGTTTTTCAGCACAGGCCTTTACATGTTGGCTTTGTCTGGTGGAACTATAGTCACGGAACGAGCGTGCGCGTATTCAGTGAGACACGTTTCCACACAGGAACAAAGGGATCAGTGCAGTGGTGTAGTGCCTAGGGAAAGAGGGTGTCTTGCACCGGGCGCACGCCGGTGTGGGGGCGTTCCGGGGCATGACAGGGGCGCAGGGGACACATGTGCCCCGGGCGCAGTTCCCCCTCGCTACGGCTCTGGATAAGTGAATATTAAAACATACATGTTTGGACGTGAAATGCAGTTTAGAATCACTTAAAGACGTCCGCAGAAGATGGAGAGAAAATCTGGAATGTCTTTTTCCCACTGATATTGGTAAGACTTACTTGCCCTGTCAAGCGCCTAGCTGAATTCTTGGGATTTCACTGGCACTTAGGAATGGTACTTGTTTTGGACATTCAAGCACTCTAATGGCCAGAAACAACTGTGGATGGCAGTTCCGGGACAGAAAGAGTCGGATCCAAACAAATGTTTCCAGTGGCAAGATGGAACTTTGCTGACTGCCCTCTCCGACTGCAGCCCACTGATTACCACGAAATGCTGCGCCTGAAAGAAAAAGTACCCTGAGAAATGACGTGAGGGGGGTCCAGAGTAGGAAGAGGGAAATGGTGGAAACTGCAGATGAAATCTGGATCCAGTCCAATGCTACCAGCTGCTACTGAGCATCCACTGTTCCATAATATGCAGGTCATATTAATGACATGCAACTTAAATCAGCCATGGAAACCGCTGGCTCATGATATCCAAAGCAGTTCGGGTTACACCACTGATTTCCCTACTTGCAGAACAGTCCTAGAACAACGGCAGTCTCAAGCTGAAACGAGGGCACACACAGTCGGCTGAGCAAACTTGAGCTGCGTAGTCTAATCATGTTTACCCGAAAATAAATCCCACCAGTGTCAGAGGGAACCTGCGGTGGATCATCGTTGGCACAGCCCCTTAAGCCGATTCCTCCAGAAAGTCCATTTGGGTGGCAGCTGCTGGGCTCCGTGCCACTCGATTCTGAAAAGCTCAGCACCACATTTGCTCCGCAGAGACGCATTTCACTTTGACAGCGCAGCAGGCAATTCATCACTGGAGGAAAATAATTGTCCCCGGAAGATAAAGTATTGGTGAATGGAGGCAGGAGAAGAGAAAAGAGGTGCTGGACTTTTGACAAGAGAGGATGTAAATCCATACTACTGAGCAAAGCTGCTGAGCAAAAAAAAAAAAGCAAAAAAAAGAAGTTTTTTTTAAATTGAAAAACTCCACGCTAAAGTATGAAGCGAAGGCTTGAGGGCTTCCTGAACTCCAGCCACAACCGCAACGGCCTGGTTGGGAAGCAATTGCTTGGAAAGCGGCGCAGGAAAGTTTCTCAAGACTTCGCTGGGAACAAATGAACGGCGTTTGAGAAATGGAGAACTTTTTGGAGTCTAGGAAGATACCACAAGCCTTAATGGTTTGCCTTCGTAAAATCTATTTATAGTTGAAAAGAAAACTTTAATCCCACTCATTCAATTAAAAGTTCTCAAGGCGGCACTCCGCTGACAGTTTCATCAGCCAATCAAAACAGTTCAACAAAAGCTGTTTGCTAACCTGTAATAGGTGTTCCTTAAGTGATCGCTGAGTTACACAAATGAACTGTGTGCCCGCACAGAGCCAGAATATGGAACCTTCTAGTGTCAATTCTTCATGCATGAATGAGATCCTCCCACCTTGAACATGTTCAAGGGGAGGAGTCATATTCAAGGGGAGGAGTCATATTCAAGGGTGAGGAGTCTCCTGTTCATCTGAAACAGTGTGGCAACAAGTTAAAGGTCCCTGCTATATGGATGCCAGGAGGAATTGTGTGACTGCACCAATGACCACTTGAAGAATACTCGAATATGGGTAAGCAACCTGGTTTTCTTCACTGTGCACCCTTGCATCACACTTCAACCTTGCATCACACAAATATAGCAAGCTGACCTTTCTGATGGTGGGCACAAGCATAATCCTGCAAAAAGAGTCTTGAGCTTGGCTCTTCCAAAGGAGGCATCATTAAGTGCTTTGATTCCCAGCTCATAGTGTCTTATGAAGGTGGAAGGATATTACCAGATGGCCACCCAGCTGAGCTCTAACATGGAATTTCTTTGCCAGAACGTGTGGACGTCTCCGTGGCTCTTGTAGAACATGCATGTACAGATCCTGGGGACATTTTGTGAACCAACTGATACCACAGACTTATGGTACTTGACACTGAATGGGTAAAGCGTTTAGAAGAAGGCTTCCAATACAAAAAGGGAAGAGTCTTCCTGAAGGCAGCTCTCCTACCCAAGTAGAATACTAGTGCTCTATTAGAATTTAAAGAGTAAAGAGTAATTTCTGCATCAGAGGGTGGTTTAGGAAAGAAAACTAGTAGAACAAGATCTTGGTGGATAGGAGAATTCAACACCACTTCAGTTAAGAAAAAAAGTGGTACAGAGAGGAAGAAAGGAAAGCAATATGGAAAGAAAGGGGTAAAGAAATTGCTCAGAAACAGGCCAAAGGAAAAATCTGGATGAACCAGGCAGTGGTGCTCACCTTCCCTTCTTTTGAGATGTTCTTCAGCAAAGGAAGATGGTCGGCAGTGAGGTCCCTCAGTGACTTTATTCCCCGGCAGTGGCAGATGGCAATTAAGTACAAATCATCCAGCTGCAAAGACAGAATAGGCTGTTCAGGTGATAGCCATAGGAGTCTCTAAATTTGCCACTCTAAGTCATGAAATGTTTCTTTGAGATACAACTAAGACAGGAAGGCAAAACAAAGACAGGCAACGTCAACAACTAAGACAACAACAACTAAGTTTCAGAGGGTAGCCTGAAGGGTACCTTCTCCCAGACTATGCGATTCCCCAGTAAAACACACCTGCAGGGAACTACTTGTATGGTCTGGGGTACACTCTAGGTTCATGAAAGGATAATACTGAGGCTCAGTCGGCCAGAGCACACATTAATGTAGACAGCACGGCAGAACACAAAATGATTGTGGGTTTGGGGGCTAACAATCCATGTGGAAAGAAGTTCCTTGAGAGAAGGGAGTTAGAAAAACACTGCTCTAAGAAGAAGTTTGGATTTATACCCTGCCTTTCTGTACTGTAAGGAGAGTCAGGGTGGCTCACAAACTCCTTTCCCTTCCTCTCCCCATAGCAGACACCTTGTCAGGTGGGTGGGGCTGAGAGAGTTCTAAAAAAACTGTGACTAGCCCATGGTCACCCAGTAGGAATGTAGGAGTGGGGATTCAAACCCCGTTCTCCAGATTAGAGTCCACCTGCTCTTAACCACTTCACCATACTGGCTCTCAAAAAGGGCAAAACAAACAAACAAACAAACACCAATTGCCTTAAACCACAAAAATAGTTTACATATTTCCCAGGCCCTAGACCGACACACTACTACACTACCACTGCTGTAAGAGCAGATATTCATCAGATTAAGTGCTGATCTGCACATACAACAGGTAACATGAAAAAACAACCCGATTTTGGGATTGTACCATTACAAAGATGGATATATTTTTGGAACAATTTTCATGAAAATGAGAAATAGAATCTTGCAGTTAGAAAACTAGGATGTCAAGAAAAAGGCTAAACTGAAAACGTTGCTGATGCCAGGGGGATTTTTTTAATGTGCGGGGCTGGGGGAAGCATTCAATTGTGCATCACCCTTCTGAAGTGGTGCAGTCTGGGCATACCTGTCCCACCTCATCCATGCCAAAGGAAACTCTGCCCAACAAAGGGGTCTCCTTTTTCATTTTCAATGGGGTCTAAGATATTTTACAGCAAGAGGCTGCATTACAGTAAATAGTGAAGAACAACGCAAAGCCTTGTTTCCCAGCAATGGTATTTTCAAACAGCATTTCCGACAGTTTGGAAAAAAAGCACAAACAACGCTTTGAATTCTGTAACTAAAAATGTCTGATAAGTTTTGAGATAGCATGACGAATGCCCTGGGCTGAGTTCCAATCGCTGTCATTCTCTAAGTAACTCAAATCAATGAGTCACTGGACAATATCATCATTGTTAAAAATGCTGTTAGGGAAAATATTTTGGCGAGACTTCTAGGACCTCCTAGAACACTTCCTAAATTAAAAATTAGATTGGACATCTAAATACCAAAGTTATTTTGAATCCCAAAGAAAGCCAGAAAACTTTGCAATCTGGCAAAGTACGCAAACTGCCAGGTGAATATATGCACAAACCCATAGTGGCATTAATTACCAAGAGGTGCCACATATGGTGTTACGCAGCATTTCAATCTTTTGTACAGGGCTGTCGTCTCAATTTTTACTTTTGGTTTTTCAGAACCAAGGCAAGGTAGACAATCTCTCAAACAAACAAAAAAAAGAGAAACTTACTCCTAGACGAACCAGACAGCTTTGGGCAAAGTTTCTTCTTCTGGGCTTACTTTATTCTGTTCTACTCTATTCCAAGCCCCGCCCCCCCCCCCAATCCCTTCAGTAAATTTCTGAACCTAAAAAAAATCAAATTCTGCAACCTATGCAAATTAAACAGACGGCTATATTGGAAGTCTTGTTGCATAATGTATAATACATAATGTAGGATGGGGTGTTCGGAGAAGAAGGAAAGTTGAATTTATATCTCACTTTTCTCTCAAAGTGCCTCAAGGGGTCTCAAAGTGGCTTATAAACTCCTTTCTCTCTCCTCCCTGCAACAGACATCTTATGAGGTAAGGCTGAGAGAGTTCTGAGAGAACTGGGACTGCCCCCAAGGTCACCCTGCAGGCTTCATGTATAGGAGCCCCTCCCTTGCATGCCACCCCTTACTCCCTCCCTCCCCTCCCTTGCATGCCACCCCTTCCCCTCCCCCTCCCTCTGCTAGGGTGGGTGGGCCATGTCCAGATGCTGGACCCCCTCCCTTGCATGCCACCCCTAACTCCCTCCCTCCCCTCCCTTGCATGCCACCCCTTCCCCTTCCCCTCCCTCTGCTAGGGTGGGTGGGCCATGTCCAAATGCCGGGCCTTGCATGCCACCCCTTACTCCCTCCCTCCCTTGCATGCCACCCCTCCCTCCCCCTTCCTCTGCTAGGGTGGGTGGGCCATGTCCAGACAGGCATCAGAGGCATGCATTGGGACTGCCCTTACCATCAGATCAGTTTCCATGTGTAACCCACCATCAGATCAGTTTCCATGTGCAACCCATCTACTTAGGGAGAGGATCTGCAGACATGGAGCACCACATGTCCTTGTGACCCAGTAGGGAGAGAATGACCTGCTGGCATTTAAATCAGACGCGGAGCTAAAAGGGGACGGGGTGGGGGTGCGCCATGCACACACCCCCCTTTCCACACTTACCTTAGTTCCTTTCCTTTTTCAGAACTTTTTCAGGCTGCAAAAGGCCTGTTTGCAGTAAAAACGGCCTGAGGAACTACAGTTCCCAGGAGACCTTGGGGCTCACAAGGTCTCCTGGGAAGTATAGTTCCCATCAGGCTGTTTTTACTGTGAACAGGCCTTTTGCAGCCTGAAAAAGTTCTGAAAAAGGAAAGGAACTAAGGTAAGTGTGGAAAGGGGGGGGGCGCGGCAGGGGCGCCGCAGGGGGGATATGGGGGGCAGAAAATTAGAATGTGCACTGGGCGTAGTTTGGCCCAGCTATGCCTCTGAATTAAATGCATTCAAGTGCTTCAAGCCATGCTGTCAGCTTTGAACATTGTATGCCAGCTTATGCCAAGCAGTGTGATCTTTTGGTCTCAGCTTCTCAAGAGGCATTCTTGGTGATGCGCCATTACACCTGAGCGAGTAGTCTTTGCCAGGAAGAAAACCTGCAAGACAGTTTCTGGCTTCATCCGTGGTTGGGGTGGCAGATGCATCAGCATCATGATATCTCTTTCAGGGTCAAGGCACTGTTTCAGGACAATGGAGTTTACTTGTCTGACTGGTGGTTGGACCTTTGGCTGCAAAGCTTGAGGGTGGAATTGTGAGATTGGCTTGGGATGTGAGAAGTATCCACTCTTTAGGTGGATTGCGCATGGAAACTGATCTGATGGTAAGGGCAGCTGGGGAGCTACCCCTCTTTGGTGGATAAGGGCAGCTGGGGAGCTACCCCTCTTTGGTGGATAAGGGCAGCTGGGGAGCTACCCCTCTTTGGTGGATAAGGGCAGCTGGGGAGCTACCCCTCTTTGGTGGATAAGGGCAGCTGGGGAGCTACCCCTCTTTGGTGGATAAGGGCAGCTGGGGAGCTACCCCTCTTTGGTGGATAAGGGCAGCTGGGGAGCTACCCCTCTTTGGTGGTTTACCAGATTAGTCTCGACTGCTCATGGGGAGGAGCGGGGAATAAAACTCAGTTTTCCAGATTAGAATCCACCACTCTTAACCAATATATCACTCCGGCTGGTGCAACACTTCGAGCACTTTTGTATCCCACTCAAGGAATCCAGGGTGGCGAACAGGGTTCTTACCTCCTACATTTCACCTTTATGACACTCCTATAAGGCAGATTAAGATGAGAGGCAGAGAGACTGATCCAAGTTCATCCAGTGAGCCTTATGGACGGTGTGGGGATTTGAATTCTACATTCCTAATCCAACACTCAAAGCCGTAGGCTTCATAGTTTTTACGATTTGGCTGTAGCTTGAACTGACTGTTCTGGGCTCCAGAAAAAAGTATCTCCCACGCCTTCAACTTAGCTACTGCTTCAGCTGATTTTTACCTTGGGCCCTGGGAAAAGCAGCACGTGGTCAGAGTCAAAAAATCTCTGGGTTCCTGCCATTTTCAAACTCTAAATGATGAGAGGAATCTTTTAATAGTGTAAAGCCCTTGTGAGAATTCAGAGCAAGAACAGGAAGTTCCCCGCATATTGTACTGAAACCACTGGGATTTCAAGGAAAGAAAGCTCATGTCTCAGTTTTTATCTCAATTTTCTATTCAGACAATTACGTCAGGAAAGGTTGAAGGCAGCAGGAAAAGAAGACCCAATGTGAGATGGATGGTCTCTATAATGGAAGAAGAAGAGGGAGAAGAGTTTGGATTTATGCCCCACCTTCCTCTCCTGTTAAGGAGACTGAAGGTGGCTTATAAGCTCCTTTCCCTTCCTCTCCCCACAACAGACACCTTGTGAGGTCGATGGGGCTGAGAGAGTTCCGAAGAACTGTGACTAGCCCAAGGTCACCCAGCAGGAATGTAGGAGTGCGGGAACACATCTGGTTCACCAGATAAGCTCTGCCACACAGGTGGAGGAGTGGGGAATCAAACCCGGTTCTCCAGATTAGAATCTATCTGCTCTTAACCACTACACCACGCTGGCTCTGAAGCCATGGCCCTCAGTTTGTAAGACCTGAGCAAGGCTGTTCCCAACCGGATGTTTTGGAGGACACTGATTCAGAGAGTCGCCATAAGTCGGAAGTGGCTTGATGGTACTTAACACACGCAATCGTGCCTAGGACCGCACCGTAAAAAAAGCCCTGCCCAAACACTCCAGCTTAGCACTGAATGGGAAAAAACATGATCTATTTGGTTGCTCTTTTACTGTCCATTTGCCAGCTATGCTCCTCCCTGCAAGAGCCAACAGAACTGGGGACATCTGTCCTCTAGGCACCTTCTTTGCACCTGAAACCTATTATCTGGATAATTTAGATTAAACCCTGCATGGAGTCTGTATTTTGGAGGATCCCACCTCAGCACACTGGCTGGGCAAGATGTCTTATAATTTTATCCAGCAACATCCGTTGCTTTATTTAGCAAGCAATTCCCTGACAAGCAGCTTGCGCACACAGATTGCTGGACAGTTTGAGCGACATCTCCGTTCCAATTTGCTCTTTCTTATTGAGGTCACTGGCCCACCAGAAAATTTGAGAGAATTGACAAACATACAGAGGCTGGAGTTCTTGATGCCCTTTGTCAATCTGGCTGCGATTGTTAAAAGGTTCTTAGCCCCGTCTTTCCTACTTCAATTGCTACCCTGGCCGGGGGGGGGGGGGGATCTTAATGGGGTATGTTTTTTGAAAGCTTAATTCATGACTTGGTTTTTGAAAGCATACCCAGAGGTGCACAAAACCTCTTTGAAAAAAACCTTAAATCAAACATCCTAAGCGGTGTAAAAGGACCGACCTTTCTCTCCCCCTCCCCTAGGAGCTATAATCTGCTGCTCCTTCTTTGGTGCTTGAAATCAACGGCCCCTCTACGCACTGATGGTGGGTAAGCCTGACAGAGCCATGTGGTTGAGATATGAGAGATGGTCCTTTTCTACTGGGATGTACATGGGGCTTCCATGAGATCTGCAGCCTTCTTAATTAGCACAAAGCCTTCAGAATGCCCTCCACAAAGAGGTGAGAAAAGCACCTTTTCGATGAAATCTGGCAAACAGAGGCAGGCAGAGTTATTTCAACAAGCTTCCAGTTAAATCCTTGAGATCTTCTCCATGGCTAATGGCGGTGATTTGTTTTCACTGATAGCTTTTAGGGAAAGGAGCAGGGTTAGTTAGGTGCTCTGTTTCTTTGTTTTAATGACTGTGGCTTCGTTCTTGTTTTTAAGCTACTTTTAGTGAAAGGCAGCGGGACACATTTATGGTAAAGATAATAAAGCAATTGTGATGTGAAAGGGACACTGCCTGGAGGGAAACTCTGAGGTTCACTGGGTTTTTGCTTATGACTGTTGGCTGGTTCACAGCAGGGGTAAAAAAAAAAAACAGGGATAATTTGGCACAGAGACCACTCCAACTTGTTCAGCCAAAGAAGTGTAACTGAAAGACCCACTTGAGAGCATCGTATCACTGGGCTAGAAACAGGAAGCTGATATTTCCTGTCTTGTCGTGTTTTCTTATAGGGAGGTATCCGTCACCTTATTGCATAAAATTTTAATGCAACTGACAAGCTCCTCGGGGAATAACACGATTAATTTTATCCTTTAAAAGGAACTTGGGCAAGTCACAGAGAACCCAAATGTGGAGCTGCTAAAAAGTAGCTTTGCAAAAGCAAACATTGAGAGAGCCTGTTCCCAAGATTATTAAAACAACGATTTAGCTTGATTTCTCAAAACTGTAAAGCATCCTGACTGTCACGCTTCAGAGTGGAAATGTTCATTTTTATCACCGGCAGCTTAAACTGGCTTTGTTCTTCCTGCAGGCATCTTAAACTGAGTTTGTTTTGACCACAGGCAATTTAAACTGAGATCTTCCCGACAGCCACCTCCAAAACCTCTTAACCATTGTCAGGCTTCATCTCACACTGAAAGCAGCGTAAGGTTGTGCGAAAAGGAAATGAAACAAAAAAAAAAAACCCTCACTCTCTAGATAAGCTGTACCGCATGAGAGGACTTTTGGAAACAAAAAGCCAACGATACCGACAAGAGTCACTGTAGTATTAATGCTGCACTAGAGAAGGGAAAGCTCAGCTGATACTGGAAATGGAAGAGCCTCATGTAGGTCTTCTGGTGGTGGGGAGGGCAGATTCATAAGTGGGACTCTATCCGGGCTAAGGCAGACTGTATTGTGTGTGTGTGCGTGTGCATGTGTGTGTTAGGTTCTGTCAAGTAGCAACAGACTTATATGTCATACACCCCATATGTCCCAATTCGGCTTCTGCGTTCAGCAGAGACAAATTTACTGGTGGTTTCCGGTTCCTCAATGATGTGGCTAGCCTCTACCTGGGTCAGAGCTTTTATAGCCCTGGCCCCCACCTGGTGGATCACTCTTCCTCCAGCTGTTAGGGCCCTACGGGACCTTGGTGAGTTCCGCAGGGCCTGCAAAACTGAGCTGTTCCACCGGGCCTTTGGGGAGGCTGGCCGTAGACTGTCCGCCTCCTCCTCTTGATGCCCCCGTGTACCATCTGTCTACACCATCTCCGGCAATCTGCTGGCCCCCTCCCGGGAGTATGAGAGCAGGGAAGTTTGGGGTTCAGGCGCCATCTATAATGTGGACTGTAGTGCCATAATGTAAATTATGATGCTGCTACTGAATTTTAATGGATTTTAATGCATCGTTCTGATTAGTATTGTTTATATTATGTTGTATATTGCTTTGTTTTGTTTATTGGTTTTATTGTACGTCATCTAGAGCCCTTTGAGGATTGGATGGCATATCAAATATAATAAATAATAATAAATAATTATGGCGCCCCTATGAGTCAATATCCCCCCAAAGATCCTGTTGTTAACAGCCTTGCTCAAGACTTGCATACTGAAGGCCATGGCTTCCTCGACTGACTCAATCCATCTCGTAGCGGATTGCCGTTGTGTAGCAGGCCATTCGTTCATGGGATCACAGGGGTAACGTCAGTCACCCACGCCTGCCTGCCTGCCTGCTGGAATCCAGCTCCCATTGAGGAACACATGCCCCTCCAGTTTCCAAGTTCCATCAGATGGAAGAATTGCAGCTGCTGGACCGCCCCCTCCCCCTCCCCTCCATTCCTTGCCAAATCTATCTCTATTCATGGAGTCTCTCCATTTTATGTTTCTAAGTTCTTCACTGTTTATACAGGAACCTCTTAGAGAAGATTTGCGCCGAAGGGCCGTATACAGACAAAGTAAATAACCACGCATGGGAAGAGGATACAAACATCTGAAGGATCCAGCAAAGGAGTATATCAGGGTTCTGTAAAGTTTCCTTTCCAAGGAACAGCTGTTTAAAAAAATCTACAGGCATATTGTCTCCCAATTTGTTTGCAAACAAAAACTTATCCCTTCAGAGGATTTTTTTTCCTAACCTGCTTTTGGTCCCATTTCAAATCAGGAATGAGAACAAAACCGCTGGCGGGATCTGGGTTTTCGTAGATTATTCGGTCAGCCTCGGCCTTCTTTTCCAGGATGTTGTATACCCACTGGAAGAGATAAATTAAAACCATGGATAAAAGTACATCAGTAACAAAAACAGCTCTCTTGCTCAGCATCTTGTCAATCTTGTTCTGCTCTTTGCGAGTGGAAATACTGCTGAAGATGGTGGCATCCGAAAAGCAGGATTTGGACCCCCGAAAGAGCCAAATGATTCCATAGCTGATAAGATTTGCAGTTAATTACCCATTTAAAAAAAGCAAATGGCTTTGACAAATCCCTCTAGGGGGCAAAGGGGAATCTTTCTCTCAGATACTCCATTATCCTCCCAGCCGGATGAATTAGGAGGTGTATCTGTTTTATCTCCAAAGCCCTGAGTATCTCCCAAGTCCAAAGCAGAACATTCAACTTAATAGACTTTTAGATGGCTTGATACTGAAGAAATGGCATACTCACAGGTAAGTGAATCTAGAAAGCATCATCCTTGAAATCAACTTTGCCAAAACGAAACAATTTAAAGGGATTTTTTTGGAGGGGTGGGGCACAAAAAGATAAGATGTGCTTTATGATATAGAAAATATTGCAAGGCCTAGTCCAGACATTAGCAAAGCAGGGCCACAATGACAAACGGTGATTTCAGGCCAAGAATTTCCAAGCGGCACAAGGAATGAAAGCACCGTCTAATTAGGCTCCTACATGCCAAAAGTACCCATCCACAGATGAGGCTGCTCGCTGTGTCCCTGCATGCTCTCAACTTGCCATAATCAAACTTTGCTGGGGGCAGGTTATTCTGCCATGTCTCTGTTTCAGATCTGAGCGGATCATTCAATTGCTCCCAATGCAGATACACAACAGAATCACTGTGGGAAGAGGCATCGTTCGCAGGCTTGATCACTATCTTGTGTGACTGCTTCAGGGCCCAACTCCACCCTAAATCCAGGGTGGATGTATTTGCTTTGTTTATTACTTTATTTACTTCATTTATAGCTGAGCCTTGTCACTGAGACTCAGGGCAGATCACACAATAAAAAGCGATGCACTCAGAGCAGTGTAATGCCTATAGTCACAGTCAACAGCGCAGTAAAACAGAACTACAAAATTGGCAAGTATGGCACTAAACACAGTCAACTGCATGAAGTAAAATAACAACTTGCATATAACAGGCAACGAAAGAAAACCAGATCCAGAATTAGAGAAACAGGACAACAGGACAATGAACAAAGCATTAAAAAACTACCTAAAATGTCATGGACTTTTACAATGACCCTGTTCCCTTTACTTGTACAGGGAAATGTCAAAAGCTGCCATCCTTTGACCATTTGAAGCAGGTTGCCCACAGGTTGATTTTCTGTCATTGTAACTCCCCCAGGCAAATCATTCTTCAGAATAGTTTTACACATGCACACAAATGAAACACACAAACACAGGCTGCTCTGTAGCGTAAAGTGTTGTCAACTTGCAGCCAACCTACTGTGCCCCTCTTGGGGTTTCAAGGCAAGAGACGAACAGAGGTGGTTTGCCATTGCCCACCTCTGCGGAGAAACCCTGGACTTCTTTGGTGGTCTCCCCTCCAACTATTCATCAGGACTGACTCTGCTTCTGAGAGCGGACAAGATCAGGTTAGCCTAGCCTAGACAAGATTCAGGTCAGGGTGTAATATGACCACTGAGTGTCTGCTTTGGATAGGCCGACATCACTTAGATCTGTGGTCCGGAAACTTTTTGAGCCTCTGGGCGCCTTTGGTATTTTAAAAGAGGATGGGAGGCACCAAAACAAAATGGCTGTTGTAGGCAGAAGGAAGATCACATGTGGATATGGAATGGGGGTGTGGAATAGCACACACACACACAGAGAAAGAGAAATAGATCTGGATGGGTAACAGAGACAGAAGACAACAGGGGAAATACCCCCTTCAAAGGCCAACATGGGGAGGAAGAAAGGGAGCCAATCACAGGTCCTGCTTTCACATTGACCCCACTCACTTCCTTGAAACATATGGTGAGGACCAGGAGAAGTGCCAGTGAGCGTTAGGGTGCCCACGTGCCCCAGGTTGGGCAAAGCTGGCTTAGAAAAACATGCGTCCAGTTCTTTTATTGTAGACTAACAGACATCTGCTATGCATGATCACTGGTAGGTGCTGTTTATGCTGGCAGGATAGGCTTCTTTTTCAAAAAAGTGGTGAAAGCACATCTGAGAGCATACTTGGAGCCTGCCAAGCAATCTCTGCTTTTTGCAGCTGTAAATAATTAGACAAACGCCACAATAACGAACATCCGCATTTTAAGCCTGGAGTGCAATGGTCCAGCAACATTTGTGCTTATACTGGGCTGGCCTGAGCGGAAGCTCTTTGGCTTCACTTATAGCATTTCAGAACTTTATGCACAACTCACAGACCTTATGAGCCAACAGAAAAGGTATCTGCTCCATCTGCTGAAACCAACAGGCCAGTGCTAGTTCCAAACAGACATTGTGTTCCTCAATTCTAAAAAAAGAGGAGGAGGAGGAAGAGGAGGAATTTGGATTTATATCCCACCTTTCTCTCCTGTAAGGAGACTGCAATTATAAGCTCCTTTCCCTTCCTCTCCCCACAACAGACACCTTGTGAGGTAGGTGTGGCTGAGAGAGTTCTGAAAGAACTGTGAATAGTCCAAGGTCACCCAGCAAGAATGTAGGAGTGTGGAAACACATCTGGTTCACCAGATAAGCCTCTGCCACTCAGATGGAGGAGTGGGGAATCAAATCCAGTTCTGAAGATAAGAATGCACCTGCTCTTAACCACTACACCATGCTGGCCCTCTTCTCCTGGTCTTCTAGCTGCTCCCAAGGAGTGTGGTTTTTCTTGATTGTCAGTGCATGGAGCTCAGAAGCCTGATGTAACACTCCCCACTAGGACTGCCATTCTCCAAGTAGGGTCTGAAGTCCCCCCCAGAATTACAATAGATGTCCAGATTGATCTCCAGATTCCCTGGAGAAAATGGCAGCACTGGAGGGTAGACACTATGGCATCATATCCACACTGGCCTCCCTCAATTCCCCAGCCTCCAGCCTCCCCAGATATCCAGGGACTTCCCCGGCCTGAGTTGGCAATCCTATTGCCAGCACTGGCCTTGTTTCCTTTTGGGTTCAGGATGGCCACCGAGAATATCACCCAAAGCCGATGAAATTACATCCAACAAAAAAGCTGAGCAAATTGCTAAATCATTTAAGTGCTCATAATTATCCCTCTGAAAGCTTGAGTCATGGAAGCCAGTCTTCTGCAATTAGTCCCTGAAAAGGCATAGATTGTACTGGGGAATTACAGCCCATACCTGAATGCTGAAGCTCTGAGAATCGATAAAAGGCAAGGTAATGGTCTTGTAATCAGCCCCAGTCTCCTGGATAAGATACACCTCTCTGCGCAAGTATTTCTGAAGATGCTTCTCGGTCGCTGGATACACCACGGTTGTCTTTACCTCTGCAATGTGAAAACATGTTTACACAGTGTCATCATCACTGTAGTCGAAGCTATTCTTTTTACATCCTTCATTCATTTTAAGAGCAGTCCCTAGGAAATTTGCAAAGGACTACTTTGTATGTGAGGTGGACGGTGTGGTTGCCACCAAAACCTATTTCCGACCAAGGCCCAGCCCCACCTCACCCAAAGGATCCTAAAACTGAGACTCTGAGGATTTGGCCTGTACGCCACCACCCTAGTCAAAGGAGAGAGTTGCAAGCAGAAAAGCCACAGCAATGAATCTTTGTCACAGCTGGTTTATTTACAAAGCTAAGGGCACTACAAAGGAACAGAAGACAATTGACTAACAGAAATAGTTAATCTCATTAAAAGCCGGCACAAACTCTTTGGATATCCCCCAAAATGATTTTGCTCCCTATATAAAATTTTTGCTGCCTATATATCAAGATTTCATCGTTTTATTCACTTATTTATTTGATACCTCGCTCTCCTCACCTAAGTGGGCTCAGAATGGCTTGCAACACCTATAATTACAATTTGCATATAAATAATAAAATGTCAAAAACAAGATAACAGTAATGAAACAGTTAGCCCATGGCACTAAAACATGTCCAAGGATGAGTGACACACCACTGCTCCATTCCCTGATTTATAATAGGAAAAAAAGGGAGGAAAAGAAGACCATCAAGTTGGATATGTCACTCCTGTTGCTACCCTCAACTATAAGCCTGGCAGAAAAGCCATGTCTTGCAAGCCCTGCGGAACTGAGATAAGTCCTGCAGGCACCTAGTCTCATTTGACAGAGAATTCCACCAAACTGGGGCCAGGGCTAAAAAGCCCCTGACCCTTGTTTAGGAGAGTCAGATACTTTTCAGGCCAGGGACCACTAGCAAGTTGTTGTCAGCAGAGAGTAACACTCTCCACGGGACATATCAGAAGGGGCTGACTTGCGGGTGGTTTCACAAATCTGGGTCGATTGTTCCTGAATTGTCAGTATGTCCTGTTTCAGAGTGTAATGCAGCATGATGAACAACTTCACGAATTATGTACCAAGGTAACACACAGCCAAAGATATATGTGAAAGTTCTACAAGTAGATGGGTGTGGCAACCATACAGTTCAAGAAAATGAAGTCTGACATATTCAGAGACTGTCTCTCTGTGTTAGGTTCTTGAGAATACTAGTTGCTAAATACATTTTGTCCAGATGTTCCCAGTGAAGATTCCAGGGAGGGAAGGGACAACCTGGTGAAAATATGTTTCACATTGCTGTTTTGAGTGACAGTAAATAAGGAGTACAATAGCAGGAGAAATCTGGATGGACAGGATCTCTTCCAAGGTCAAAGTTCTCAAACACTAGTTGTATAAAATTCCTACAAACAACCCTGTCCACAGAGAAAACAACTGGGCCAAAGAAAAACCATCTCAGATCCCTAATGGTTTCAGAGTACGTGGGGATTGCTGCATCAAGCAGATGGCTGACTTGGATTCCCAAAAGTTCTTTTCATGCATGTGTGCTGGATTCAATTCATGTGGTCAGCTTTTTCCGGTGGAAATCTAAGCCCGCTGCTATAGAAGCCAGGTGTGCATAAACACAGAGAAGTTAAAGGAGGAGATTGGCCACGTGGTCCTTTTAATCTTTGGTGGACTGACTGGTTGCTAACCCATGGCTAAGCCAGCAAACAATAAGACCATTCACCATGACCTGATGGTGGCCTCCACAGCTGGGGTGTTGTCAGGCCCCAAATGTCCTTGGCCCTCAGGAAAGGAGATAAAGTTTTGGTAATGCTACGTAACACCCTCAGCTTCTGCTCATGCCATTGTTGGCCTCTGTGTTCCTGTCAAAAGCAACCTACTACAATGCTTTGACGTGACTCCCAGAATTCTTTGCTTCTTCGCACACTAGGTACAAAGTCTTTGGCCTGTCACTGTGTCTCTTCACTGATGGATAACAGATGACTTGCTGGCTGGATTTTTTCTTTTAACCTCAGGTTCAGGGTCAAGTTTAATAACAAGACTCAGAGCCACTTGTTAACTAACAGCATCTAGTCCAGGGGTCGGGAACCCACGGCTCTTCCACCGCTGTTCTTCCACCGAGCCGCCGGGCCCATCTTCAACCCGCCCTGCAAGCAGCAGGGCGGGCGCATCCCTCGCCCGCGGCCGGCCAGGCCGTGCCGCGGGCTTTGCCTCCTGCCCGCCTCGCTCATTGCGAGGCGGGCGCTCTCCCAGCGGCCGGCCAGGCTGAGCCGCCGGGCCCATCTTTGCCCACCCTGCAAGCAGCAGGGCAGGCGCATCAGTTGCCCGGTGGCCGGCCAGGCCGCACCGCGGGCTTTGTCTCCTGCACTTCTGGCGGCCGGCCAGGCCGAGCCGCCGGGCCCATCTACGCCTGCCCTGCAGGCGGGGGTGTGTGTGAGCGGGCGGGGGGGCGCGAGCGAGCAAGTGGGCGGGGGAGCGGAGGGGGGGGCGTGCGAGCGAGTGGGGGGTGAGCGGGGGAGGGTGAGCCAAATGGCTCTTTGAGGGGAAAAGGTTCCCGACCCCTGCCCTAAAACAATCTAAAATATCAAACACCCACTCCACACACATCCCCCCCAAAAGGGAGGGGTATATGGACACTCCCCTTGGGGGGAACACTCCCTCTAAATGGAGGGGGAGTCAGCCAAATGCTCGAAATTCCAAGAGAGTAGGTGCCTGGCAAACCTCTGGAGAGAGGGCATTCCATAGTGTCGGGGCCACTATTGATAAGGCCCTCTGGGCTGCCCCACCCCCCTCACCTCTGAGGATGCCAGGACAGCCAGGCGAGCCTCCCCCTCTGATCTCAGTGCTTGGGCAGGAATATATGGGTGGATGCGTTCTCTTGACTGAAGCCGTATAGGACTTCACAGGTTAGCACCAGCACTTTAAATTGAGGCCGGCAGAGTATCGGAAGTTGAAGGAGTGCTTTCGATGTAGGATACATGTCACAGTTTCTTGCAACTTTCTTTGCAGAATTGTGCTGCCAGCTAATTTTCATAATTGACAACTGATGTGGTGAAGGGGTCAGGGTGCTGGATTAGGACTAGGGAACACCCATGTTCAAATCCCCACTCAGCCAGAAAGTTCACCGGGAACCACTTCAGCACTGCTGTCTCTCGCAGCCTTGCCTACTTGACAGGGTGTCTGGGAGCATCAGCAAGGGGAGATCCTCATGGGTAGCCCTAAGCTTCTTGGAGGAAAAAATAGGATTAAATAATGTAATCAATTTTTTAAATCCCTACTGAGATGGGCTACCTAAAGTACTGGTTGCTAAGGTTAAAAAACCCCAACCATATTTAATTAACACTTTTGGGATTTTAAAAGGAGGAGGAGGGTTGAGCCCCAGATGGCCTTCGGGGCAGCTCTGGACCACAAAAACATGGCTTTTCTGGGTCATGATACAATCCTGATAATCCCATAATCCATTTCAAGGACATGATGCTAGTTCTCATCCAGAGGATCAGACTCTCGGAATCCTTTTCAGGATGACAAGTTAGAATCTCAAAGAAGCCGACTGAAATCTCAAAATAGTCGCACACTTGACGGCTTCTTTTAAGACTTCTGTGCATGCTAAGTTAGGAGACTTTCTGAAATGCAAACTGGAAATCGATGCCGATAATTTGACACCAACAGCTCAATTACATCTCACATTTAGCACACAATTCAATCTCCACATTATTTTAATGTGTGTGTCTCTGTTCGGTAAATACTCCATTTCTTCAAAGCCACAGGATCGTGGCTATACACTCTCAGAGAAACTGTACGGTACAATTCCTAGCAGCGGGTGGGTGCAATCAATGTGGCTATTCAATATGATGTCACCAGGATCTGCCCAATAAACTGCCACAGTATAGGATTCTGGGGTCCTGGTTGTACTAAGTCTGAGATCGTATCAACAAGGTATGAAAGAGACAAAGCAATTTCAAAATCTGGGGTGTTGTGGGGTTTCTGGACTGCATGGCTGTGTTCCAGTAGCATTTCCTCCTGGCGTTTCGCTTGCATCTGTGGCTGGCCTCATCAGAGAATGTCAAAATCAGTTCTTAGTTTCTTTTTCCTGCTCATGATTTATTTAGAAAAAAACTCTGGTGCAATGTAGTAGGATGCAGTATTGCATTTGAAGCTCTGCTCATGACCTGAGCTCAAACTCGACTCGCCCTTCCATCCTTCTGGGGTAGATAAAATGAGTACTTGGCTAGCTGGGGTTTATTTATTTATTTATTTATTATTTAGATTTTTATACCGCCCAATCCGCGGGGGCTCTGGGCGGTGTACAACATAAAACATAATTAAAACACCAGTTAAAACAATTTAAGGCAGCGATAATAACAAGAGGCGTCCAGCAACCCCACTTTTAAAAACCCTCCCTAGGAGGGAGGAACGGCGAGACCCATTTGTTGGAACAGGGGGGGGGGGGCGCCATCAGCGGCTGGTCCCTCCAAAGGCCCGGCGGAACAACTCCGTCTTGCAGGCCCTGCGGAACTCACCAAGGTCCCAAGAGGGCCGGACAGTTGGAGGAAGAGTGTTCCACCAGGCCGCCAGGAGCCGCGGAAAGCCCTGGCCCGCTGTGGGAGGCCAGCCGCATCATCGAGGGGCCAGGGACCACCAACAGATTGGCCTCCGCCGAACGGAGAGGCCGCGTAGGGACATATGGGGTGATGCGGTCTCGAAGGTACGAGGGTCCCAGGCCGCGTAAGGCCTTGAAGGTCAACACCAGCACCTTGAAAATGATTCGGGAACTCCACCGGGAGCCAGTGCAGCTGGCGTGGGACAGGCTGGATATGGTCCCAGCTGGCTGCCCGTGAAGCAAACGCAGCTGCTGCATGCTGGACCAGTTTAAGTCTCCGGATCAAGCGCAAAGGAAGGCCCGCGTAGAGCGAAGTTACAATAGTCCAATCTGGAGGTGACCGTTGCATGGATCACAGTGGCTAGGTCCGCTTGGGAGAGGAAGGGGAGCCAGCCGCCGGGCCTGGCGGAGATGGAAGAAAGCAACCCGGGTTACATGGGCCACCTGGGTCTCCATAGTGAGAGACGAATCCAGGTGGACCCCCAGGTTGCGCCGCGGAAGGGGTCGGTGCCAATGTGACCCCTTCCCACACCGGCGGCTGGAAAATCCCACCTCCTTCGCGGCCAAGCCAGAGGATCTCCGTCTTCGATGGATTCAGTTTTAACCTGCTCTGCACGCAACCAACCAGCGACCGCCTCCAAACAGTGCTGTAGAGCCGCAGGCGACCGCTCCCCTCCATCAACAGAATGAGCTGCGTGTCATCCGCGATATTGGTGGCAGGCACGCCAGCCCAAAACTCCGCACCAGCTGAGCAAGGGGTGCATGTAGATATTAAATAGCAGCGGGACAGTAGAGCCCCCTGGGGTACACCGCAATAAAGTGGGCACTTCCGGGAGGCTTGATCCCCGCACCTCACTTGCTGACTCCGGCCCCGGAGGAACGAGACAATCCATTGAAGGACAGTGCCCCGTACTCCGGAGGCGACCAGGCGGTGGGTCAAAAGGTCGTGGTCGACCACATCAAACGCTGCGGTAAGATCTAACAATACCAGCAGCGCCGATCCGCCTCGGTCAAGCTGAATACGGAGCGTATCTGTGACGGCGACGAGAACAGTCTCCGTCCCATGCCCAGCACGGAAGCCGGACTGGAAGGGATCAAAGGCCGATGCGTCATCCAGGAAACCTTGAAGCTGCTCCAGCACCACTCTCTCAATTACCTTCCCCAGGAACGAAAGATTCGAAACGGGGCGGTAATTGGCCAGATCACTTGGATCTAACGGTGGTCTTTTTAAGAGTGGGTGGACCACTGCCTCCTTCAACCCATCCGGGAAAACTCCTTGCTCAAGGGAGCCATTGATGATACTCCACAGATGGGGTCGTAGCTCCGCCCTGCAAGTTTTACAAGCCAGGAGGGCATGGATCCAGAGGACAGGTAGTAGGTCTAACAGCAGCTAAGGTCCTGTCAACAGCTGCCTCGGAGAGCAGGGAAAACTGGGCTAAATAAGGGCCTGAAGACGACAAGGGAGCCTCCAGTTCACTGATTGTAGCCAACGTGGAGGGAAGATCCTGGCGGAGCTGACAGCCGACCTTATCCATAAAAAGCTCATAAAAGCCTCACAGCTAATACTCAATTGAGAATTTGAAGACCTCTCCGACAGAGAGGTTAAAGACCGAATTATGCGAAATAATTGCGCCGGGCGGGAGCTAGCGGATGCAAGAGAGGAGGAGAAGAAAACTCTCTTCGCCTCGCTTCGTTTTGCCACCTCATAGGCTTTCATAAAGCGTCCTATAAGATGTTCACGCGGCTTCGTCACGCAGATTTCCTCCACACTCGCTCTAGACGTCTAAGCACCCGCTTCATACTGCGCAGCTCCTCTGTGTACCAGGGAGCGCGTCGAGAACGGGGCGTAGAGGACGCCGAGGGCAACTACCTCGATGGCATCCGAGGAGCCGGGAGTTCCAGTCCTCCACCTGCTCATCAAGTGTGCCGGCGGGTTCAGGGTCCCGCAGAGCATTCAGGAAACCAAGTGGATCCATAAGTCTCCGCGGGCGGGCATAAATCAGCCCGTCGCCTAGACAGGGGTGGTGCGGCAAGTCCATCCGGACCTTCAAGGCGAAATGGTCGGACCATGGCACTCTGTCAACAGAGGATACGACCAGATTTATCCCCGACCCAAAGACCAAATCCAGCGTGTGTCCAGCCTCGTGAGTGGGGCCAGAGTTTACTAAGGAGAGGCCTAGCGTCGCCATGGATGACACTAGGTCCGCAGCCACCGTGCATGAGGCGGCATCGACATGGACGTTGAAGTCGCCCAGGACAATAAGCCTGGGAAACCGCAACGCCCAGTCCGACACCGCCTCCAGCAGCCGCGGCAGGCCGTCTCCCGGCGCGCTTAGGCGATCGGGTACACCAGAAGAATGGCCAACCTCTCCGAGGCCAACCACTCCAGGCCGACACATTCTATGCCGGCGATCTCCGGGGTGGGGACAGCCCTGAAGGGGATAGACTCACGGATGAACAGTGCCACCCTGCCCCCCCGGCCCTGGGTTCGTGATCGGTGGAGACACGCGAAACCTGGCGGCGCGACCTCGCCCAAGGCGACGGTCTCACCTTCGCGCACCCAGGTTTCGGTGACACATGCCAGGTCCACCTGCTGGGCTCCGAGGAAATCCCGGAGCACCATGGTCTTATTATTGATGGACCTGGCATTAATCAACACCAAGGACGAAGCAGAGTGTCCCTGATCCCAACCACCATCGTTCCTCGGGATAGGTCGGAGGTCAGAAGGCGAACGAGCATAACCGTATCTCGTGTGTCTTCTATCATATGGCCACCGCCTACCGCAATACCTACCCCGTCCCATCAAAACGGGGATCCCTAGCCCCAGGGTTGGCGCCCCCATAGCTCCACCGACCTCCCTCTACCTAAGGCCTGACTAAAATCCCCACAAAAATATATAAATAGACCCAGCTCTGCAATAAAACTAAACTAACTCTAAGCTACAGGTCAGGCTGGGCTAAACTAACAGTATACAATATAATACAATAGGTACCTAAATGGGTTTAACTGAGCTACCCACACATCACTAGTAACACAGTCTATAACAACTAAATAGTAGATTGTAAATTCCCCCTACACTCATCTAAGTTGTAAGCATAATCAGAGAGTTAGGAAACATATAGGCCAGCAGAGGGCGTTTAGGTGAAAACCCAGGGGAGCTGCTGCCACCAGATCCCATCACCGCCCTCGATAAGAGGTGAATTTATAACGTGGCCCACCCAAGATAATAGTGGGTGTCTACTGCACAGGCGGCAGGCATGGGGCTCACACCACCCAGGCCAACCATTAATGTGCCGGACCACCGGGCTGGAAAAGATCATAGGGAGTCGGCAACACCGAGCTGTAATTCGGCTAATAATCGGGGCAACCCCGCCGCCGGCTGCTCCACTCAACCCCGGAACAGAACGCTCTGCATCCAGAGATGGTCTCCCGAGGTCTGGCCTACTCGACCCTCTCACGGTCGATTCAGCCGTCACCAAGAGAACAATAGTGTCACAGAGAGCTTGTGCTCCAATGATGCTATAAAGTACTTGTGCTCCAACAACCCCCCGCTGCACAGTCAACCTCGCAAACAAGTTCCGTCGACTATGCCGGCGGGGACCTTCAGCCTCCCGGCTCGCCTCCTGCGTTCCCCTCCGCTGCTCACAGATGTAGAAGTGTGGTCTGTACTGCGCAAAAATAAATTTCCGAGGCCGCGTTAACGAGGGAGGCCGCCGCGTTAAAGACGTGGTATTTGCGGCAGCGATATCAGCAGTATTATCCGCAGCTGCTTTACTACCTCCCACGACGGGCCTTGGTGCAGTTGTTGCTACGCCCAGTTTTTTCTCCCCCCGGGACTCCTGGGATGGCGAAATCCAAGTTGAAAAATAGGGGGGGGCTGCTTCCCCCAGCCCCTGATATCGCCGCCGCCGCCGCCGAATCACTCCAGACTCAGGCGTCACGCTCAATACTCTAGAGCTACAGGGCTCTCGGCTCGATGGATTCTGGGCTGGGATAATAGCGGGGATCTCTGCCACCGATCCCCGACTATACAACCATTAAAGTGTAGACAACTGGGGAAGGCAATGGCAAACCACTCTGTTAACATAGTCTGCCTAGTAAATGTCATGATGTAATGTAAACCCATGGGACAGTAATGATCTGGCGCTTCATTATCTCATTTGTCTCTAGCCTTATGTTTCCTCATCAGCCTGAGCCAACTGCCAGTCTCCAACTCACAGAAGTTTGGTTTGTCACATTAATGAGACATATTAAAGGCCCCATGGACTAGATTGTCCCTTTGGTTGCTGTTCTTGGGCTACAGCAGTGCTGGAAATGCAGCAACCTTTGAACGACTCCCATTCCAGACAAAATATTTTTGTTTCATCTCTCCTCACCATTTAAAACATGGGTTGAGTGGGGTGCTAATAAACTTACAATGTCCCATTGCCGGGGGAATAGTTGCCGGGGGACTGCTAGAATTGGGAGATTGTGGCTTGCAAGACAGCAGGATCAGCTTCCACCCCCTCCCATTTGAGAAGAGGCAGCCTTGCATTCTGATCTTATGCAGGACAGAAGCATCTAACCCCCTCCCCCTCAAGCCACCAGTTTTGAGTCTCCAACTCTGCATGATACCATAACCATGGCTTTTTTGCTCAACAGAAGTGTCGAGGGTCTGCAGAGCCTCCAATTACACTGCAAGAGAACACAACTATTTTTTACCTAAGATACAATCTGGTGAGTACTTTTAAAAGAAAGAGCCATCAATTTCTTCCTTTGTCCTTAAAAAGAAGAAAAAGAGAGAGTAAATCCCAAACCTTTGATTGCTGTATAACCCCTGACGCTGTAAATATAAAGGCATTTTCTGGGCCTTCTTCAGATCAAATGTGGATGGGGAGGCAGAACTACATTTATCTTTATATATTCTTCTGCACCTTCCCCACTGATAAATCCTACGTTCCATACAGGCATGTATCTCAGGCACCTAAAGCCTTGTTCTTTATTCTTCACCAGGTGGGGCCTACAGATCTCCTGGAATTACAACTGTCTGCTTTGGAGGATGGACTATACGGCATTATACCATCCTGAAGTCCCTCTCTTCCTGACTCAACAGGAGGGTATTTAAAAGAAGGCAGAAAAGTCCCCCTTACACCCCACTGAAGAACATAGTGGGCAAAGCCTACTCTCTAGAATTACACCAATCAGTGGGACAACTCGGAAAAGCCTTTTATAATTCTCCCACTGAATATGACCAACATGTAGGTATGCAACAGGTAAAACTGGCCACTGAGCCAGCACAGAGTTGTGGTTAAGAGTAGGGACCTCTAATCTGGTGAACTGGATTTGTTTCCCCACTCTTCCACATGAAGTGAGGGCCTTGGGTTGGGTGACCTTGGGCTAGTCAGAGTTCTCTGAGGCTCTCTCAGCTCCACCTACCTGACACGTATCTGTTGTGGAGGGGGAAGAGAAGGAATTTGTAAGCTGCTTTGAGACTAATGATGGTTGAGAAAAGCAGGGTATAAATCCAAACTCTGCATCTTCTTCTGAGAGAATTCTACACAAGAAATGGGGTTGCCTAAATCGACTCGGTTTGATTGAGTAGGCTATTCTGGAGCATCTTGCTTATCACGGTGTTTCCTCAAGAGAAGGTGACTGTGGAGGATCTAGAGTTTCTCACTTTTGTTGTGGTTTAACATAATTTGAGTATAAGAATATATAACTGGTGGGGGGTGGGGTGGGGGGACACAGGACACAGGGGTGTTGGTGGGGAAGAATTCAAAGGGAATTTTGGCCAGGATAAGTCCAGGTCACAGATTTTATGTTACATATTAGAAGCTGCTAGCTATTTGTTGTTTGCTGGAAAATACAATAAACATGTGAATAGAATTAGGCAGGTTTGCAAAAAGGCAAGAATTACCCCAGGGTGATTAGGTAGGAAGACTGAAAGAGAATCTGTTCTTTCTTTTCTTTTTCTTTTCCGGCACGCTAAATTGACAACAGAAATAGAAACAGGACAGACCTTCTTGACACTGTCACCAGTTATCTGTTAAGATTTGTGTCCTGCTTTTCCTCCATGGAGCATACAAGCAGAATTCTTTCCTCCTCCATTTTAGCTTCATAACCACCCTGTGTGGTAAGGCTGGGTCAAGAAAGTGACTGGCCCAAGAAGTCCATTTCCTGGCTGAGCGGGGATTCGAAGCCAAGTCTCCCCAAACACAGTCTGCAGCTGGCTAATTATAACAGTAATTCTGTTTTTACTGGCACACGCACTGCTTTGATTGCACATGCTGGCTTTTCTTTTATTCTTAACTGGATGTTAGCCGGCTGTCTCTTGTTATATATTGTTGTTTTTATCACATGACATTGTAAGTTATATTTATACTGTTTAAAAGATCTACTCCAGATATCACTGCTAGGATGCAAGGGCAGGATAAAATACTTTTAATAAACTAAACAATGATAAAAAGGTACTCTGGGTCAGAAGAATTGAGGAAATGTAGATGTGTATTTTAAGCTCATTGAAGCAGAACAAAGCTAGATATATATTTTTGACAGCAAAGGAAGGAAAAGGTGTGAACACCAGAACGATAACAATATGGAGGAAGAAGAAGAAGAAGAAGAGGAGGAGGAGGAGGAGGAGGAGGAGGAGGAAGAATAGTTTTGGATTTATACCTAACCATCCAAATGACAAAGCTCTACTGATGGAGAAGTGGTCTCTCAAATGCTGGTCTGCAAAGGAGGAGGAGGAAGAGAAGTCATTTGGATTTATACCCCACCTCTTTCTCCTGTAAGGAAACTCAAGGTGGCTTACAAGCTCCTTTCCCTTCCTCTCCCCACAACAGACACCTTGTGAGGTAGGTGGGGCTGAGAGAGTTCTGAAGAACTGTGACTAGCCCAAGGTTACCCAGCAGGAATGTAGGAGTGCAAAACCACATCTGGTTCAACAAATAAGCCTCTGCCACTCAGGTGGAGGAGTGGGGAATCAAACCCACTTCTCCAGATTAAAATCCACCTTCTCTTAATCTCTACAGCAAGGGAAAGAAACCTGGGAAGGAGAGACTTATCCTGCTGTCTTGAGTATCCTGCTCTTCCTAGTTTTTAAAATATTTTAATTTTGCTTATATGTTTTCAAGTTCTGTCCCTAACAATGAGGACTGGCCTCCTGAGTCTATGTTTTTAAAAAGGTGATGAACACGAGGTCCTGCATACCTGAACACATGTGCATCTACTGGTGCTTTGTGATATGTAATTACTTGCAGCGCCATGGCACCCTGCCACTTCCACTTCAGTCTCTTTGAACTTTGGCACCGTAAGAAACATGCTGGGCGATTTAATGGACTTCATAAGCTCGCCTTGTGCTTAATGAAACACAGCTAATGTTCTGAGCTGAGAAACCACCAGGCTTACCCAAATCAAGCCTTTGTAAATCACAAAGCATCTTAACTGCCACAGCTGCACTTTGTCAGGCTCGGATTGAAACGGAAGCCACCCAAAGGCACGCCCCAGATGGAAGGCAGCTGAGAGGAACAAAAACCGCCCAAAGAAGGCAGGCGGGCGGGTGGGTGGGCAGGCAGACCCGCCTCTTCTTGGCGTGCAGCTGGCTGCAGAAAAGGAACGAGGCTATCACTAACACTGCCAACAATGGACCTGGCAGAAGCAACAGCAACTGCAAAATGTCAGCAAATTTGGCAGGATCACAGGCAATTGGATGCAGTGGCATTGTTCAGACCTCACACCAAACTGAGGTTTGTAGGCCACCCTCTTAACTCAGAACCCCTACCATGGGCTTGAGATTTAAGTTGTATATGCAAACCAATGGTTTAGAGCTGCTTGCCTGCTTTCTGCTTGCATCTGCACAGCACTCTCATCTCTAGGAATAAGTGCCATAACCATGGTGGGCCAACTCAAACACCACACCCAACCAGGATAAGCACAAACTGTGGTTTGCCATCCTTCTTCAAATCACGGTTTCTGATTCGGACCCACTGGGTTCCCTCCCACCCAAATTCTAACTGAATATTGAATGATAACCAAGTTTCCTTAACTATGGTTTAACACAATGTCTGGACTGAGGCCCTTTCTGCACAGCAAATCAAACGCGGGTTGCAGGTGGGATAAATGAACCCGTCCTCATCCCGGGTCATTCGCATGGCTGCCTGCCTTATGGACAGCGAGCGCATAGGCGGGGGGGAGGGGGGCAATGCATGCCTTCGCACAGAGGCGCTTAAAAAAAATTACCTTCCACAGATGTGTAGCTTTGCAGGCAGGAACGAATGAACCCCCACAGCCATAGTACGCTCCTTCGTGCCTGCGTGGCTCTGCAGATGTGAGCCGGGATATATATATAAAAGGAAAGCACACCTGATTAAAGTGCCTCCTGCCTGGCAGTTCGCTTGGCACATTAAAACAAACGAATCGCAGGTGGTGCAATTCTTGAAAAACCCAGATTGGGGGGAAACCATAGAGTGGAGTCGCGTTAGGAGCAGGATCCATGCGAAGTTGCCCCCCAGAAGGAAAGAAGACCCACACCAGGGCAATTAACAGCACTTTGTGGAGAGGACGTGGCTCAGTGGTAGAGCGCTTGCTTTGCATACAGAAGGTCACACATTCAGTCACTCATCAAAAGGGTTGTAGGGAGCAAGATCTTTCTTGTCCTGAAACCCTGGAGAGCCTTTGCCAGGCATAGCAGACAGTGCAAAGCTAGAATGACCACAGATCTTGACTAGGTATAAGGCATTCCCAGGTGTTTGCCATGAAGAGGTGGGAAGGAAATCGCTTCGTAGGAGAAGAAGGAAGGGGAAAGCTGATCATTCTTGGGGAAAAGCTACTTGAAAGCAATCTGTGGAACAAATCTAGCCCATAATCATTTAATGTATTGCATTTGCACCCTGCCCTTTATCCAAAGAACTTAGGACCCACCCTAATTTTTTCTTAGAGAGAGAGACTAACAATAGCACTGAGCACTTGTATGACACTTTTGACATTGACAATGGGCTCTGCACACGTGACCTTCCTGTAATCCTGTAAAGTAGATCAGTATTGTTAGCTCAGCACTGCAGAGGTAGCACTGAGATGGAGCCTCCCCTGACTCATGCTGCTGCCTCCTCTCTGCCTGCTGCCCTGGGCACCTGCTCCCCTCACAGCCACTAAACCTGGCCCTGGTTCAGCCCACTAGTAACTGTATGGCAGAGTTGGGAGTTGAACTGGAGACTGCTTGATTTGTGGCTCAGGCTCTTTGCTACTATGAAGACCGTGACTATCACAAGGCCAAGGCTACCAAGGAAGCATCACAGCCAAGCAGAAACGTGAACCTGGGTCTCTGTGTCACAAGTCCATCCACAGAGTCCAGCTGAGACTCTGCCCTTTGCAATACACACAGCAATATTCTAGGTTCTTGGCATTACATTTTGAAGAATGAACCATTTGGGGCTTGGACTCAGAAGGCTTTGTCTGCTACTGCATATAGAAAAGCTCCAAAGAACAAATCACGGCTCCACACTTGGAAGAGTCAGGCAGGATTCTCAGTCCCTCTCTCAATTGGTTGTCTACTGTAGTACCAAACTTCGGCATACAAAAATATGTAAAACCTACATTATCTTTTAAGTCTAGGGTTCTATGTTTATATGCTGCTAATCCATGCTTGTAGTTCAAGCACAATTTATCATCCAAAAAGATAACAATCAGCGGAGTATTAAAACACTGTTCACCTGTACCGGCATGAACACTATTAATCTCTGGGGATCAAGTTCCATACTTACACAGTGTGTTTTGTATTGGGTCCAGAAAAACTTCAGATCAAGAGCCAGCTGCACTTTAGGGAAGAGGTAACAGCCCGGACAGCAAACCTTCTTGCTTGCACAATCATCTTATTCCATCCTGATTTGCCAGTTTTTTCAACTACAAACTGAAAATCACTTCAGGACTTCTTACTATTGTAGAAATTGCCTTACACTCTTCCCCAACACAGTTTTGGAATTAACTAATTGGGCCATGAGAAATTAAGGAAAGAGCAGTTTTCTTAAGGACTAAGAAATCTTTCCGAGTATCTGAATATATGTTTGTTTTCACCCTGGGTGATGAATGAGATAGTTGTGCAAACAAGCTAACCTGGATTTTAATGTTTAAAGTAAACAGAGGTATGAATCTTCCTCCACATATGTATAAGGAAGGAAGGAAGGAAGGAAGGAAGGAAGGAAGGAAGGAAGGAAGGAAGGAAGGAAGGAAGGGAAGGAAGGAAGGGAAGGAAGGAAGGAAGGAAGGGAAGGAAGGAAGGAAGGGAGGGAGGAAGGAAGGAAGGAAGGGAGGAAGGAAGGGAGGAAGGACGGACGGACGGACGGACGGACGGACGGACGGACGGACGGACGGACGGACGGACGGACGGACAGAGAATGTGTGATGGATGATTTAAATTACACACAACAGTTCGGTGACATAATTTAGCCTCCCATTCAAATATCTACATCTACATCTATAAATAACAAATCACAAAATAGGACAAAACACAGTAGCAATGCACAGATTGATGGGGTATGTAGAGCATCTTTACTACACAACAACAAAATGAAGGTCAATTCTAAACATTTTTCTAAAGGAAAACAACTTGCCTGTGAGACAGAATCTTCTCTTAAAGTGAGCTATGCATGTTTAGGTAAAACTATGGTCTCCAACCTTGTTGAGCCTGTGGGTACTTTCAGAATTATGAGAAGTGGATGCCACCATAAAATGGATGCCACAAGAGACATAATCAACCACAAAATGGCTGCCATGGAAGGCAGCTGCAGAATGTTGGTTATGTTTCAAGCCAGACAACATCCTATGATGATAGCAGATGTTTCCAAACAGGGGCTGCCTATAGACGCAAGATGAGGTTTTCTGAAACGTTTCCTCCTGCTGTACTGAGGGATACATTTTATTTATTCACCAGATTTGTACCCTCGCTTTCTGCCTCTATAGGGCCACAAAGGAAGTTAACAAATTAAAACATCCCAATTAAAATCTCTTATACGCCATTAAAACCAGCATGCAAATAGATCATTAAAACAAGTTAAAATGAAAGCTTAAAATATAAAAGAAAAAATAAAAGAGAAAACCACTGAAAAGAAAAGAGGCATCAGTGTAAGAATGCCAAGCAAGAGAAAAAAGCAGGGGTGTAGATAGGGAAAATGGAGCCCGGGGCAGACTCTGAGCCCCCCCCATGGGCCCCCCCCGCCCCACTTACATTAGCCAGCAGCGGAGTCTGGCGGAACAGGGCAAGGGGGGAAGGAGGAGGGTTGTGGGGGTGATTTTCTGCCCCCATGTGACCCCAATGGCGTCTGCCCAAGGCACCTGTCCCTGCCCTGCCCCGTGGTAACTACGCCACTGGAAAAAAGTCTTCACCTATTGGCAAAAGACGGCAACTGAAAGGGACAAGCGAGTCTCCTGAGGAGAGAGGTCCAGAGTTTGGTCCCACTACTGAGAAGACCCTACCTAAGCTGTCACCCGCCTAAACTCAAAAAGTAGGGACACCTGTGAAAATGACCACAATGGTTGGGTAAGTTCATAAGCGTGTAGACGGTCCTTCAGATTGATGAAAGCCAATATCTGTTTTCACTTTGGGGAAAGATGTTTTGGAGAAAAAGCAAGCGGGGGCCAGTTAACATATTGGTGGCCACCATGATGCCACAGGCACCACACTGGGACCTCTGAGTTAGCATATCAGAGATCCATACCCAGGCTTTGTAAGCACCTGGAGAGACTTTGCACAGGTAGCAGCCCAGCTTAACAGGATTTTAGGCATGTGCAAATTTGCACAGTTAAGTGCTTTCATATCACCAAGGGCAAACACTTCAACACACAAGTGAGCAAACTTGTGGTAAGCTGACTGTCTATACCCACCTATTGCCAACACATTTTCAAACCCACCTTTACCGTTCCTTTATTGTTTACAATGGAAACTCAGATTCTCTGGGTGCTGAGTGGCACACTTGTGCAGCATGATCACGGAATACACGTAGCCCTGTTCATAACCACTCATGGCAAATGCAGCATCGAAGAGATGATTTGTTGAACAAAGAGGAAGGCCGTCTACAAAAGCTCTTCAAGATTAATGGAGCTAAAGAAAACTCTGGGGACACACAGTAACAGCAAGTGGATGAATGTTTCCAGAACACGCAGAGGGTGTTAGTAGTGAGTTTACAGTAGGCAGCACAAAACCAGTGTCTGTTTAACTTTGGATTAAAATAGTTGGCATATACTGTCCATGGAAAGGCAAAGTAGACATTTAAACCTTAATGCTGGATTGCTCTGACCCACAAAGAGTAAGCCAACTAAAACATTAAAATAACAAGGAAACAACATCCGGAGATCAACTTTTAAGCTCTTCTAAGATCAAGATGCATTATTATCCACAGAAGATTATGACTCCAGCAGCCTGATGTATGACAGTTGCTCTGTGGGGGAGCTAAATGCTATAAAAATTTAAATGCAGGACCTGTGGGGTGAGGAATGATAGACCACAAAAGCAAGGGATGATTTGAATCATTCTGGAAAAGTAATCAGGGAATTTCAATGAAACTCATTTACATGCCTGCTCAAAACTCACAGGCATCTTGCCTCAGCATTAGATACAGACAAAACATTTACTATTTTAACTCAAAGCTTTGTTAAAATCAGGGTTGCCAACATGCAATTTGGATGGAGTTTGGACGAAGACCGTGAAATCTCCTTGAATGTCATAGACACAAAAATGCAGCCAAGAACCCAGGGCAACCCAGCTCCTATCTTCCCTCCTCCCGCACACACACAGACACACCTGCATGCCGAAGCAGGTGTGCTACAGAGCAGGTGGAGGGTCAGATGACAGAACTGAAGAAGGCATCTCAAAAACAGGGCCATATTGCAAACTACAAAATGAAACATCCTCTGAACATACAATATGAAAAAAAAATGTGACAACTATATAGTTGCAAATAACACTGAACTGGTAGCTGTTTAAAACTGAATAAAGAGGACAACACAAGATATGCTTGAAATACAGAACGGCCGGCAATCCATAGTCTTTTGTGTGTTGACTCCTTTTTGATGTTTCTTATATTTCTGCATTTATACCGTTCATTTCACTGTGTATTTACACATGTTAATGGTATGTTGAATACTATTTACAATTGTATGCTTGTCACATTTCTTTCAATGCTAAATTGTACCACATGGAGTTTTAAAAAATGAATTAGGCATATTCACAGAGGATCAATCTAAGAAGGGCTGCTGAGGATTGAGAGGAATTCTGCAAAGGGAGTGGGGAGGGAAATCACCACCACCAGAGCCCTTCGGGGATTGGGCGGTATATAAGACTGATAAATAAAAAATAAAAAAGTCGCCTCATCCCGGATTTGAGAAGTTCTTAAAGGCTGGGTCTGTTCAAGCTCATCTCCCTCTCGGTGCTTCTACCTCTAACTAAAGAATCAACAGTGGGGGGGGGGGTAAATACCCTGCTTTTCTCTACCTTTTAGGAGCCTCAGAGTGGTTTACAATTGCCTTCCTGTCCTCTTCCCACAACAGGTCGCCTAGCGGACTTCACGTGTAGAAGTGTGGGAAAAAAACCTGGTTCAGTTTGGACTTATACCCTGCTTTTCTCAACCATAAGGAATCTCAAAGTGGCTGACAAACTCCTTCCCAAAGCAGACACCTTGTCAGGTAGTTGGGGCTGAGAGAGTTCTGAGAGAACTGTGACTAGCCCAAGGTCACCCAGCAGGCTTCATGAGGAAGAGTAGTGATACAAACTCAGTTCTCCAAAATAGTATTCGCCACTCTCAATAACTATACCACTTGAGGGCACTAAGCATTCTTTGTCATTAAGGTATGAAAGGGGTCTCTTTGTAATCTTAAAAACTGGTTTTTAACAACATGAAGGTTCCATCTCACCCAGGCCCCTTCCACACATGCAAAATAATCCACTTTCAGTCCACTTTCAATGCACTCTGCGGATGGATTTTACTGTGCAGAAGAGCAAAATCCACTTGCAAGCAATTGTGAAAGTGGATTGAAAGTGCATTATTCTGCACGTGTGGAAGGGGCCCCAGTGCCGCATAAACCCCCTCCCTCATCTCGAGTGGATCTATTTCACTGCCCTGATGATAGCTACTCGACCACTACATTGTCTGTTATAGAGGTTGATAGCCATGTGATTCTGAAGCATTACACCTCTGCATATCAGATGCTGGTGAAAGTTTCCTGCCTTGTTTGCAAGCTGTTATAAATGGGAGGCCCAAGGAAAGCAATATTCACACCAACATAAAAACAGACTGTACAGATAAAACAATGGAACTAAACGATTAAAAGTTTACAGTATTATATAGCACTGAAGTTGGCTGAGATTTTCCTTGTAAAACCAGGGAAAGGGGGCATTCCGGCAGTATCCTGACTCTCAAAGTGCCGTCAAAGAAACAAAACTGAGCACAAACTGGACTAAGCAAGTCTATTCTCCTCTCTTCAACCACAAAATGAAAGCCTACAGGAAGAGTTTCATAACTAATTAATTCATCTGGTTAGGTTTTGAATTTGGTTGTTTAGGGAACCATGACTCTGGGTTATCACAGACCTTGACTTCTGTCAGTTACTGAAGCCATATTGTCATGGGAACTTTGCCCATTATCTTGCTTTTCCCAGAAAGCACATTGCTTCACCAGCTATGTGCCATATCATCTCCGGGGGGGGGGGGGGGGGGCACAGAGATTTTAATGAGGTGCCTCTTTCTGTGAAAGGTCTTTTGAAAGGGGAGCCGGGTAGGGAAGTTTCCAGAACCATGTGACCAGGCATAGCTGGGAATCGACTGCTGGTCCGCATAGAACGTGATCTGACCAAGCACAGAAGCTTGTCTCAGCCATTCCAACACAAAAGCTTTTAGGCCGAAGCTTTCTTCTTGCGGGAGGGGGGCAGACGTATCCACAGATCCAGTAAGGTTGGAGAACTCCTTGTCTAGTGTCACTCTGTTTGAAAGTTTTTGTAGCGTTTTAGGAATAAAATGAATAAGTGAATGATGATAATTTTTCGTTATTACTTTTAACTCTCAGAAAAATTGTTCTCTGTCTCTAGGCAGAAGAGAGGATTCAAAAGTGCTGAGGGAAGAAAAAGAGACCTCTCACAGCCGAAGTCAAAGATGAGGCGAACGATCGTCTATGACTCACTTTTTCAACGGTTCAACTGACAGCAAACCATAAGGAAAAGTGGCACCACAACGTCTGCCATTAGTGGGTGGCTCATGTCATCAGAAGGCGCAACGTTACATGCTTTAGTACGTGTTTTGGATCATGGCACATTGAGGGTGCAACCTCAAACGGGAGATCACAGAGTGATGTCGGAATACTATGTCCAGAGAAAGACAAACTGGCTTGTTTGGTTATGGCTTTTCCCAGAGTTCCCATCAGCAGCCACAAGAACATCCCGAGACTGTTATAGTTAACATGCATGACTCAGACAGCAGAAAAGGAGGCAGGAAGCTGTTTCTACAGCCCATGTTTTCAGGAAGAGCTTTCACCCTCAGCCAAACCTCACCACAGACACAAACTAAGTACAGAAATCCCATAGACTCTGAACACCACCAATAAAGTTATTTGTCACTCTCCCAATATGCTGATACCCTGCTTAATAATACTTGCCATATATATGTATGTAACCTTCTTTAAAATATCCATAGACTGTTCTCGCTATAAAACTTTTGAAGCAGCTCAACAGCAACATTAAAGTGTACTACGAATAGTCAAAACAGCATATATCTACTTCAAGTAAAATCCAGATTATAAAAAAGCCTCAATAAAGCAAAATTAAAATCAAACAGAGATTAAAAATTAGGATAAACCAAGGTAACACCGGTAAAAAACCTAGGTTGGGGGGGAACTTCGTATGGATCCCAGTTCTAATGCGGATCTGTTCCACGTTTTCCCCTCAACCTGGGTTTTTCCAGAATCGTGTTATGTGCGATTCTTTTGTTTTAACGCGGCTCGCAGCAGTGGCCGAGCGAACAGCCGCGGCTATGAGGCGCATTCAAACAAGAGAATCATGCATAACACGTTTCTCGGAAAACCCTTCCCTGGCTCCCATCTGTGGAGCCACGCAGGGGAAACAGGCCGTATCATGGCCCAGAAGGGTTGGTCCTAACAGGCAGAAAAGAAAAAAAAAAGATGTGCCTTCATGCAAAAGTGTGTGCCCTGGCAAACACGCTGGCTGTCCACGGGACAGCAAGCCATGCAAAGGGGCCAGGCTGAGGGCAGGTTAATGTAACCCACCTTTCCCTCGCTTTTATTGGCCCATGCAGAAAAAGCCTGGGTTTTTGGAGGGTTCTGCAATCAAGGAGCCAACACACTAGAAAAGGCTATATCTCTGCTTGCTGCCCACTAAACTTTGGAAAGACCGGGTTAACAAGGCAAGACCCTGAGGATGATCTGCATGAACTAGCAGATTTATAAGGCTAAACAAGTCCCCATGGAAGAGCTGCAGTTTTTGTAATGCTACATGCTCGGCCAGGTCATCTTTATTTCAGATGTTTAGAAAGCTCAAGAACAGAGCGGTCATTATGCTGTGATTTGTGCAGGCGCTGTCCCTGTGACTAGCAGAAGCAAAATGAGTGAATTAAGAGAAGAAATATTCAGCACGATTGCCTAGTTTGCACAGTCCACACTGGTCACAAAATGCAAGGAGTGAGGTCGCAAGAGACTGATTAGCGGGACTCAGACATTTGAAATTATTTAGGTACTGACAGTTCCTGCAATTTTGTGTGATCAAAAAAAAAAATCCCTGCCTCAGGTGCTCTAATCATGAGGAGGAGGAAGAAACTATCTGCAAGAGTCCCATTCCTTTGACACAGGGACAGATCCACAGGGACAGATCCTTCGAGGGGAGAGGCAGGGGCGCAGGCTCCCCCCTCCCCATCTGAAGCGTCAGAAGGCACCAAAGACAGATCTGTGCAGAACCAACTGTGAGAGACTATAGAGGCAACAATGGAAAATGTCACCTTGTACACAAGCCAACTGAAGATTAAACAGCAATAGCTGAGCTACTGACATAGTAGAAATGAAGCGACTTGTGGCTGAATCAGACCTTAAGGTCATTACTGCCTGTTCAGCCAAGGTCTTTCACATTACTAGATCCTTTTAACTGGTAACACTAGGGTCTGAAATGAGGACCCTGTACATGTCAAGCAGATGTACAACCACTGAGCCACGGCCCCTCCCCACACGGTGCCCCCATGCATTCCAAGGCAGGAAAAGATACACCAAGAAGCAGGACGAAGTCATCACCACAAGTTCTTTTGGCACAATCTAGTTCAGGGGTCACCACAGTGATGCGTGTAGGCCCTATGGTGCCCTCTGCCACCTTTCCTGGTGCCCACGAAGTGTTTTAGAAAGTGAGTGGTGTCACAGTGGGCTTCCTCCAAACACGACTTCTGATTTGCCACCGGAGGTTTGAATCAACATGCAGATTTAAAAAGGAAAATTACTTTAGCAGCACAAGGCTCTTCACTGTATAATTGAAAGGAAACTTGTAGCGGCCATTTTGTGGCTGGCTCCACCACCTCCAGCAGCCTTTTCACTGCACCCATCTTGTGACTGCCCCCACCACGCTGTGTCAGAATTCCAAAGGCGCCTGCAAACTCAAAAGGTTAGGAATCCCCGATACAGGTGATATTTCTGTTCACGTTCAGACAATTCTGGCTGCAGACTCTAAAATAGGCTATGTAATCTGGTATAATGCATAGGGGCTGGAGTAGTAACTGTGGGAGAAGGCTGGGGGGAACAGACAGTAACAGGCTGGACAAAAGGCACTGAGATGGGAGAACGTTAGGGGAAATTAGACATTTGACACAGAAGAATGAATCATGAGTTGATGTAGTTATTTCTACTCTACTGGCCAAGGAGGCTGTGCGAATTGCAAAAGAGCTGGGCTTACCACATGGATGCCCCTTCCAGCTGGCAATGGCTGTTGGATCTCAGTGATTCATCATTTACAGCTCCAAACAGCGCCTTGGCAATCAGTGCAAAATTCTCAAATTCAACTGAAACTTCTGAAAAAAAACCCTTTTTCTTCAAGAACCCCAAGGCCAAATTTCCCACATTTCTGGTCACTGAAGAGCGCTCGTGATCTAAATGCAAATTGGAGGTATATTTCTCCAGTCACACTTTTAGTGCGTGAAAAGGCAAGAAATATTGGCACTGAGAGGAATCCGCCTACTATGATTCTGTATGAATTCACCTTCTTGGGTGGGAGGGGACCATCTCAGAGCACTGATTCTTGCAAAGGCTCACAGGGAAGCATTGCCCACAGATGGGCGATCCTGTTGCATTATTGGTATATATATTTAAAAAATCCCATCACACAGAGTTCCTTTCCCATCTTTCCAAACTTGGAAAGCAGTTTGGTAGGTCAGCAGGAAAACTGAAAGAGTTAAACAGTTCTCCTTCCCTGCACTGGTCTTTCCCTTACAACCACTAACTTACTATCTGCAGAAAGGACACTGGAACAACCTAAAAGTCTCTTCATCTTTCTACAATCCTTTTAAAAAAACTAAACAAAACTGTGCAATTGGTGCAGCTCAGGTGGAAGCAGATTTGGAATCATGTACAGCCCCTCGTGCTTTGCGCGAGAACGTTTAAGGCTCTTTCCCAAGACAACATCCTTTAAGTGCACAATGGTACATAAAACCTGCATGCAACCATGTACAGCTGGTTGTATAAACCTGCTCTAATGGGATTCCAACATAAGCCCATGCCTTATTATTATTATTTTTTAAGAGCATTAACCACCCGGCGTCCTTCTGGATAGGCAGTCCCACTTTATGGCTAAACTGGATTAGATGGCTTCTTGCTGGAGAGTATCTACTGTTTGCAAAAAAAGAAGGAAAAAAAAGCAGCCCACTTTGTCATAACAAGTCGGCGTGATGGATCCTGGAAACTGGCCTAAAAGAAACCAGATGTTAAAACAAATGGACTAGCGAAACTCAAATATTATTAAGAACAACATTGCTTAATGGGTCTGACATTTACTGATGGATTGTGCGGCATCAGGGTTTTTCTTTAAAAGAGACTTTGCCCATCTCTTAGTCAGCAAAGCAAGCGATGGGCCCAACAGCATGTGCCCAGTCAGCATTTCAAGCTGCCCCTAATTACCCATCAAATAAAATATTTCTCTACCTGCGTCGCGGTGTGGCAGGAAGCCTGCTTAGGACAGCAACTGCTGCAGGGAGATGCTTCTTGGGAAATCAATTCATACCAATTTTCTAAACAAGTTAAGGGAATATTTGACATTTGCCTCCACGAATCCATACATATGGATTGCGACGATTGAGCCCCATAAAGACCGTGGAGGCGAACGCTAGCCGGAAATCAATGACTGATTTCGAGTCATAATTAAAACAGCACAGGCTTGTAAATGTTTAAGCACGGTTCTTTCTGCTGAATTACTTGGCTAGATTTTATAGCTGAGGACCGGCTCCTGTTAAATCGGGGGCGGAGTAAGGTGGATTAGGCCAGGCAATGGGCACCTACAGCCAAGAAGCTCCAGATTGGTTCCAACCATTGAGAACATCTGACCCAGACGCTGTTATATGAGTCAGGAGTCTGTCTGAGTGAATCTGAGCAGCTTCCACGCTTGCCTGGTACAGCTCTCTGTGATCAACATGTCTGTGGTCTTGAACGGCTTGCAAGTTGAATGTGATTCAAAAGCCACACCAAAGAACCATTTGTCTCGATCGAGAGGATTATGTGGCAGCATCTCCTCAGACAGATTCAGACATGCATGTGCTATACCCAACGACTCACTGCTGGATGGTTTGCAATAGATCCAGCAGATAAGCATCTCATTTGAAACAACACTGGGAACTATGAAAGAGCTGCTTGGGGGTTTTCATTTGCACTAGCTGCTTTCAAGCATGCCGCACGTAGATGCTGTCATCAGGAGATAGAAAATGTACGTGTGAATTCAGACACAGTCAAATTAAGTGGGGAAAGATCTTGCTCCACGTTAGGTGTCTAAGTTTGTGCCTTC
Source organism: Sphaerodactylus townsendi (assembly GCF_021028975.2). Lineage (NCBI taxonomy): Eukaryota > Metazoa > Chordata > Lepidosauria > Squamata > Sphaerodactylidae > Sphaerodactylus > Sphaerodactylus townsendi. The sequence goes on along the minus strand of NC_059436.1, from coordinate 11,420,832 downwards.
CAATGTCCTCTCACCAAATATTTGGGAAGAGAAAAGTACCTGGAAGCATTAAGGGAAGCCAGCAGGCGGAGAATCTGGAAGTGCAAGCAGAGACAGTTGAACTAGCTGGGTCTGGAATGAACTGTCTATGCTGTGAAAAGGAAACAGATTTAACTGATTCGGGAGGTCACAACAGCGCTGAATGGACTTTCTGACACCAGCCAGTCTCCAAGATCATGAAGATTCTGAGTTATTCTGATGAGGGTTGGCTCAATAGGAGAGTGCCCAAACAGAGAAGAATATAACACCCCGCTTAGCAAACCTCGATATTACAAAGTGCAAAATTTAACAGTGTGAAAGAGTGAATATAACAACACATTATCCATTCATACATACACTATATTCATACCAACAACTTGCAAACAGCTTATATCCCTCTCACTAAATACCTACTTAGAATATCTCTAATAAGATAATGCATAAATAAATTACCACTTAAACTAGTTACAATAGGGGGGAAAGTAAGTAAATTTATCAATAATTCAATACAAAAAGGTTCTATCTAGTTATCCTGGAATCTCCTGGAATCTTCTTAAGAATCTTTTCAATACTGTTGGAGACCTTCAATTGTTCTTCCAATGTCCTCGATTGGGATATTAGCTGTTATTAGTTCATAAACGGTAGCCAATTGTCCCAAGTCAGCAGTAATGTCCTCACATACATGTCAGAGGATAGAACAAGCAATAGAGTTAGAAACTCATTTCATAATTAATTAAACTCTAACAGATGACTCTTCAAAAAGAGTGGGTAATACTATTTTGCTAACAGATTATCCAATCACTGTGTTTGTGATGTAGCCAGATGTTTTTAAATTACTCAGATATTTCAGTTACCTCCCTATCTGTGCACAATTTCATCAATATTAAAAAAAACTGGGGATTTAAAATCCAACAAAATAACAAAAGCAGCACCTGCAGTTTTCCGAAACAAACATCCTCAGTGGCCACTACTAGACAACCACACAGTATTGCCTGCCTTCAAGCCTAGGTTTCTATCAGTAAAAAGCAGGGTAAGGTGGCAGAGCCCTTTCCAGGGCTGTTTTGTTCTTTGGGGGAGGACTTATTGCAGTGAGAACCAGCAGCAACTGCTGGGCAACTTGCTACCATGTGACTTGCATGGCTTACGAAAGCCAAGCTACTGTTCAACAGGCACCCCAAGAAAGCAACACAATGTAGAACTTAAAATTTCAGACGAGGATTTAGACCGAGATTCAAATCCCCATTCTATCATGAAAGTTCACTGGTGCAAAGTCACACACTCTCAGCCGATCCAACTCACAGGATTGTTCTAAGGATAAAATGGAAGAAGGGAGAATGAAATAAACTGATTTGGGTCCCCATAGGGCAGAAAGATAGGGCAGTGTGGTATAGTGGTTAAGAGCAGGTACACTCTAATCTGGACAACCCAGTTTGATTCCCCACACTACCACTTGAGCTGTGGAAGCTTAACTGGTGAACCAGATTAACTTATGCACTCCAACGCATTGCCAGCTGGGTGACCTTGGGCTAATCACAGTTCTCCGGAGCTCTCTCATCCCCACCCACCTCACAGGGTATTTATTAGAGAGCAGGGAAGGGAAAGGAGATTGTAAGATCCTTTGAGTCTCCTTACAGGAGAGAAAGGGGAGGGGATATAAATCCAAAACTCTTCTACTTCTTCTTATTCTCCTTCTTCTTTATAAATAAAGCAAACAAATAATAAATATAGATGACGACAGGAGGCAGTTAAATGTTAGACTGATCAGTGGATGGGAAGTAGAGAGGGAAACAGAGAATGCTGAGGATATAGGAACAGCCAGGAGGAAAGAAACTGTGCAGACAGCAGGAGATGGGAAGGTATTCCCTGGTGGTCCTTGCAGGCTCCTCACCATGCAATCAGGCCAGGACTGCAACTGTGTGATCGGCTTTGAGGGAAGAGATGCAATATGCAAATGCAAAAATTACTAAAAATGAATGTGCAAATACTCAGCACAAAGCATATGATTCCCTCATGGAAAATGTCTCTACGCAGTGAAGCCTACCCGCCTCTCCCAGACGTAATCCGGCCTGGCTCATGCTGTTCAGTCTACAAGAGAGACAAGATGTTGCCACAGCCCTAACAGATAACAACGGGCTGCTTTTTTTAAAGGCATGCTTGCTATTCAGCTAATGTCTGAAGTCAGCTACTGGAGGCATGAAACCAAGCGGGTGAACTCTACCCTGTTGTCATGCATTTATCTTTTGGGGGTAATTGATTTAGCAGCAAGACTCCCAGATTTTACAAAGTCCTTGCTGATGCAGAGCCCTGGCAGAGATATTTGCAAAGGCTCGCTTTTCTTTGAATTTCGAGAGAAAAAGAGCACTTACCAAGTCAGTAAGCCGCCTCCACGGAACAAAGGCAATGAGCATCTACAGAGAGAAGGGCGACTTCTCTGTGACTCCTACAGACAGGCTTCTCATCCACACACCAGTCTTGCCGAGGATGTTCGTGTTAACTTGTATAAATCATGGAACACCAACACACTTTGCTCTCTGTTTGCTCTCTGTTGTCTGTGCATGTGTGTGTGCACGCATGGGGGTGGAGAATAAGTAGGTGGACAGGTTTTATGGCAGTTAAATCTCACTGCACCAGACTAGGGCTGCCAACCTCCAGGGAGAGCCTGGAGTCATCCCAGAATTATGAATGATTTCCAGATGACAGAGATCAGCTCCCCTGGAGAAAATGGGCGCTTCAGAGGGCAAAGTGCATCACATCCCCACTGAGTTCCCTCAACCCCTGCCCGACTCCATCCTCTATAGCATAGGTGTCAAACTCGCTGCCCTCCAGATTTTATGGACTATAGCTTCCATCATCCGCTGCCAGCAATGTGCTGGCAGGGGATAATGGGAACGGTAGTCCATAACATCTGGAGGACAGCAAGTTTGACACCTATGCTCTATAGACACTACCCCTCAATCTGCAGGAGTTTCCCAAGCTGGAGCTGGCATCCCTAACTGGAATTCCAAAATGGTTCCTCTGAACTGCAGCCATGAGGCTGAATTGTGGCGGGGCTGGGAACAAGGGTCCCTTCCACACATGCAGAATAATGCACTTTCAATCTACTTTCAATGCACACTGCAGCCTGTGCGGAATAGCAAAATCCACTTGCAAGCAATTGTGAAAGTGGACTGAAAGTGCATCATTCTGCATGTGCGGAAGGGGCCAAGGAGGGGGCAGGAACAACTTGTCAAGGGATGGCCTGGAGAAAGGCAAAGGACAGGCCATGTGAAAGGACAAGGGGAGACGTTTAGGACTGTGCACTGTGAGTTACACAAAAAGCACCACTATGTTAAGGCTATGTTCAGTCATTGTATATGTGGATGGTGAGCTGTTTTGAGTTTGGTAATTGTTTGTTCCAGTCTGATTGGTGACCACACACCTAATCGCCTATGAGGAATAAAACGTGTCTCCAGGTGGCCAAGCAGGAAAAGCTTTTATAAAAATCTGCCATTCTTAGCCTTTGTGTGCGTGCTGTCAAGTCATGATGCAATAGTGACTCGATAGGGTTTTCAAGGCGAGAGACGGTTGGAGGTGTTTTGCCATTGCCTGCCTCTCTGTGGGCGAAGAGTGCTGAAAAGATTGTGACTGGCCCAAGGTCACCCAGCTGGCTTCATGTGGAGGAGCAGGGAATTGAACCCAGGTCTCCAGATTAAAGTCCACGGCTCTTAACCGCTACACCACGGTGGCTGTACTATTCTTTCTCCCCCACCTCCCCTAACATAAGCAATTTGCGGGCTGATTTGTTAATTTGATTGAGTGGTAAGTCTGGTGGCCATCCCTCGCTTGACTCAATTAGTAACCTCTTAACAGGCTTCAAATGCCTTTACTTATTCATCACTCAGCTGATTCAAGTACGGCAAATGGGGTAGGTTTTTGTTTTCCGTCTTGCAATGCACCCTTAATTCTCACTCCAGCTAGTGAGAACATAAGAAGAGACCTGTTGGATCAGCAAAACAAATCAATGATTGAAACATTTCCTGTTTGGTGGTCTGCAGGCAATTAGATCTGTGTAAACTAAAACCCAGCATGCACTTGCATGGTCCAAAAGCTCCATCCCCATTACCCCGCCAGCATCTATCCACAACAAATCGGGGCTGGGTGGAGACAGATTTCTGCAGGAAACCAGTCAAAGAGAAATCTGTGCACCAGCTTTTGAGGGTCTGAAGAGAGCTGAACAGTCGCCACCTGGAGGACCAGAGTTTTTTTAGAAGTACACTTCCCTTCTTCAAAAGGAATGCAATCCCGGGAATGAGCCCTGAACGGTTAAAAATGGCTGAAGGCTTGGGAAAGTCTCAACCCAGCTGCCGACTTCATTATTTACTCTGCCTGCTCATTTTCCTCCCTGAAATTTTAATGAGAAGCTTTGAGCGTCAAAAGCGAAAGAGATTACATGCCATCACATAAGTCACTCGTGCTCCATTTTTCTTTCCTTTTTTAAAAAAGGAGGCTCCCTGCAGCCCGAAGCCGTGTCAAAGCAATAGCTCCGGAATGAGATGCCAAAAAGGGCCGCAGACAAATGGCAGGGAGCTCACCCACGGCTAATGTCTTTTCCCTGTTTCACCGCTGCGCGTGGAATAATATATGCACACAAGCCTCTATATGCAAAACAACCTCATCTGTTCAGATGGCCTGGGAGAAATCGAAAACATTCCAACCATCAAATATCTGGATAAATGGAAATGCTGTTAGGACAGCCACGTAGACACTCTAAGTACCGGCCACCCTTTTCACCTTCTCGCCCCAATGAAGGTGTTATAAGCTCACTGGATTATTCCTTATTTGACAGTTACGGGTTGGATTGAGTAACGTCATAAGCAGGAGAAGCTGCTAGGATTGCTTTCCCATGGTGCAATCCCATGGTTTTAACGACTAGGAACACCACACAGTCATGGGGGAGGGGGGGGGGGACACAGCTTTTCCCAACCAAAATACATGAAGCACTGTGAAACTGCACCACAAGAAAACATCTCCCAGTTGCTCGGATGAGCATGTGAAATTGTCTCTGATGGGGTCTTTTAACATTTCTACACTATTTCAATTTTCAGAGCAACAATAAAGCCCGGTTTATTGTTTAGGAACGGTTGCTCCTCTCTGTAGGTCCACTCATCTATAATCAGGTATGCTTTCAAGCTTCTGTTTTCGTCCAAAACACCATTCATATAGGAGGGCAACTAACAACCAGGTTTTTTTTTAAAAAAAAAAAACTAATTCACAAAGAAAGAGGGAGGAGATTGTCTGGAAGAAAGGCGGGGCTTGGAGAACCACTTCTGCGTGACACCCTCTCTGCCCATTTGAGGATGGGCTTCACGTCAGTTCCTTGAAGCTTCTAGGCCCTGGATCACACCAATGCACAGAACGTCTAAACAGAGGGAAGATGAACTGCTCTTCCGCCTAACCAAAAGAGAGAACTTTCTCAACTTCATAGAACAAATTTGGTCCAGCAACGGTTCTGCAGCATGACACAGGTGTCCAAAAAGCAACACACAGGCACACACTGAAGTTATTAAAGATTAAAGCAATATTTTTATAACTTATAATGGCTAGATGTATCCGCTTATGTAAGCTAACAGGAGACAGAAAGGAACGTAAACTAGACAATAAAGTATTCCTGACATGCCTTTGAGGAACATTGGCAGAGGAGAGGTAAGGCACAACAAGAGAGAGGTTGTTAGAACCTGTAATTCTTAATTGCCACCCAAGGGAAATGGGGGGGGGGGGAGGTTATGCTTCAGTTGTTACGGGGGGAGGGGGCGAGGAGAAAAAGAATCAAGGACAAAGCCATGGCCATCTACCAGCTTAAGAGTGGGGAGGCAAGACGCTTGTGGGGTTTTACTGATGCTGGTCCAGCGAGGGGTTGAAGCTGTTCTGGCTTAAGCCTATACAAGCTGATAAAAACCAGTCTGGCACAGCTGAACTGGCTCAGTTTCACATCACGTTATAAGCTGAATGTTACCCAAGCAGGGAGGCACCTGGCATTGCCCAGAAATGCTGTCTTCTACCTGATACCTCCAGGCTTTTGAAAATCTTCTTAGTCTGCTGCAGTGCACAGAGAATTCACAGGAACACACATCAAGCTGCCACAACCTCTCAGGGTCACCACTGCTGACTTTGACTGGCAGCAGCTCTCCCACGTCTCAGGTAGAGGTATTCCACATCACCTGTTCCTACCTGACCCTTTAAAGGGGACATGCCAAGAACTGGAAGTTTTGGATGGTTAAAACTGTTCTCTTAAGAAATACAGAAAGAGCTGGTAAACAACTTTGCAACTGGGCTAAGTCTTAACAAGTAATATCAGGAGGCTGCCTTTAATTTCTTGAGCGTGGCCAAATCAGCCTGCATCCAAATCTCTCTGAAAACATCACTTTGGGTGTCATCCCACTCTACGTAAGCCTGCAAAGAAACTCAGGAGACTGTATAAGCCACTCAGATCTTTGCAGCCAACTACCACCTTCAAGCGACAAGCAGAGGTCTGCTCCCGGAGGCAGCGTTTAAGTAATTCTCCACTCCTGTCAAGAAAATGTTAATCGCTTAATTAAAAGATACAGGAAAACATTATGAGCAACATTCCTGTTTCTATGCAAAGACACAGCAGAAGCATTCTCGTGGCACGCTGGAAGTTTTCAAATTTCACTCCGTGCTTCCCAATTCCATTGCATATTGATGGCCCCACATTTCGGTGAAGAACTGACCCACTGGATAGATGAAACTCTGGTCTGAGCCAAGCCACGTTCTGTTTGCAAAGGTTGCTAACCATTTTTTTTTAGTTCTATCCCTGGCTGTAGAATTCTTTCCTGCTAGCTGCAGAAACATCAGAGTCGGTTAACACGCTGTGACGAGGGACCGCTACTTTGCACACGCTCAGAGACACTCATTTCATTTATTCAGCATGAACCCTAGCACTGGAAAACAGACATGGAAACAGCGCTCTGTCTCATCTGGGCGGATACTGAGCCCAACGCATTAGTCCAACCGGGAGGTTTAGACAGTTCATCCTATTTGCTCAGCAAGCCTTCTAGTTGGTTTAGAACGTCTGTTCGACTCGTCTCCTTGTAATCTAGGCTGTTTTCACACTGCACAAATGTAATCCCACTGAACTCAGCAGGGCACTCTTCTGAGCAAACAAGATCACGGCGGGGCCACAACCGTCCAGTTCTGCAAGCCGGCGCGCAAGGGTGGCAGGCAGCTCATTAAGGAGGCTGCTGGTTAATGCTTTTCATTACGCCATGTAAATAAGAGCTCTCGGCTACAATGTGATCTAACAGAAGAATGGGTCTTCAAGCCAGGCTAAGACAGCCGTTTGGTCACGTTAACAGAACAACACGTCTCTTGCTGAGGATACCAGTGGGGACATTTCCTGGATTCCTAGTTTAAGGGTGCCACCTTGTGGAAATCACAGTGCCTGTAGATGCTGGAATGAGCTCATCGTTGCAAGCAAACAAGCGCAGGGCCAGTCCAGGGACTGCTATTTGCCCAGAGCAACTCCGATCTAGCACAAAAAAGAGGCACCTGTGAAGAAGAAGAAGAAGAAGAAGAAGAAGAAGAAGACTTTTTCTTTTCTCTCCTGTAAGGAGCTTTTCATTGCTTTTAATTGCCTTCCCTCCTCCTCCCCACGACAAGCACCTTGTGAGGAAGGTTGGGCTGAAAAAAAGTTCAGAGAGAACAGAGAAGAGCCCAGAATTACCCAGCAGGCTGTTTGTGCAGGAGTGGGGAAACAAACTCACTTCTCCAGATTACAGTCCGCTGCTCCTAACCACTACACCAGGGCTGCCTGCAATGACGCCCGCCCAGTGGCGTAGCGCCAAGGGAGCGGGGGGGGAAGGGTGCATGACGCACCAGGCGTGTGCCGGTGCGGGGGCATGGCGGGGGCATTCTGGGGCTTGATAAGGTTGAAACCACAAGGAGAGGATTTGCTAAAGAAGGGTTGAAACCACAAGGAGCGGATTTGCTGCCCCTCCAGAGTCAAACCTGCTCCTTGAGGATGACCAGTGCAATTAAACTCCACTGTATCACGTGGGATCTTTTGCTGGGGAGCAGACAAAGGTTTCTTCAATTTGCAGCTGTGCGACCCCAATGCTGAATGTTACATGGTGTTCCCCCTTACCATCTACCTTGATTTTTCCGGAACGATCCTACGGCATCCATTCCAATTTGACCGTGCAGGAAGATTAAGAAATGTTGCCAAGTTATTTAAAAAAGAAATGTATCACCGAATGCACATTCACAACACAATTGGAGAAAAGAAGTACAATGGGAAAATGAATCACCCGCTGCTTTAATGCATATATTGAAGGCAATGCTTTGCATTTTAATACCATTCTTCCCCAAGTGTTCAAAGAACAGCATTCAGACTCTCAACAATCCTTATAGCTACCCGGGAAGGCAGATTCCTGTCGCTATCTTCGTATGACCTTGTTCCATTTTTAAACCTCACCTTTCTGCTAGAGTCTGGAAGGCAGATTAGAACAATAGAAGTCAGTAAAAGCTAGAGAGCCCTTTCAAGTTGCTGACAGGAAAAGGCTGAAGCGCAGAGAACAGCTTGCCTAACGGCTATCCAGCAACCTTACAATAACAATATTTTTTTTAAAACCTGACCAAAGGGTTATCCGGTTCATACCTGTAACCACTGCTCTAAACCAGCAATGTGAATGAATACCTTAGCTGCTACCGAGCCACCAGAAATGTAGTAAAACATGAACTGCTAAGGGTTGCCATTAGGCAAACTTCAGGTGGTCTTCTTTCCTGGAAAATCCTTAATGAGTTGGAAAACATTCACACACAGATTTGGGAAGACCTCGCTGCAATCCACAAGGTGAGATACAGACGGTGTAGTGCTGGAAGGTTTTGGCTTCCCATGCTGACCACCTACCGTTGAGCTCTGGAGGAAGGTAGAGGTGATAGGTGCTGTAGATGTCATTGGACATTTGAAGCTGCAGTTTTGTGTGTTTTTTGAGGAGTTCCGAAATGTTCTTCTCCTGAAAGGGAGTCTTCTCCAAAATCACCACGGCATCAGTCCCATCTCCAGAATCATTGTTCACCTAGAGAAATAAGAATGCAAGAACTGTCTTGCTGGGTTGAAGCAAGACCCATTCATGTAATTGTTCTTTATCCCACAACAATTAGTCAAATGCTTCCACAACCTTACGAGATGGGCATGCGTCCTCAAGCTCCAGCATATGATGCACAGAGATATGGAAACCACGGAGATATAATTTAGATATCATGACTAATCACTGTGGATAGATACACTCTTCATGATTTTTTCTCATCCAGCAGTTTGGGTCCAAAATATGCCCACTATTACAAGGTGAAGGCCAGATGGAGGTAAGACCTACACTGGAGTATGTTCTATTGCAGGGGTCGGGAACGTGCGGCTCGGGAGCCGCATGCGGCTCCCCCGCCCCTGCACAGCGGCTCCGGACACAACACAGCTGTCCGGGAGCAGGGACTCTCCCCTCCCCAGACCTCACAGAGGTCAGCCCCCGACCGCGGGCGCTCCGGCAAGTGAGAGCGCCATGGAGACGGCTGGCGGCAGCCCTCCTCCTTCTGCTAAGGTCGGCAGAAGTGGGGGAGCGGCAGGCAGCTACCGAGCCTGGCCCCAGCCAGCAAAGGAATGGGACCAGAGGGAGGACAGGGCCGCTGGCGGCGGCGTGGCGTGGAGCCCATAGACTTGGCCGAATCGGCCAGGGCGGCGGGCGGCAAGGGGAGCCGCGCCCGCTCAGCGGGACGACGGCCACAGCTGCAGAGGGCACCAGCAGGTGCTGGAACTGCTGCCTGGACGGGCGAGGAGGAGGGAAGCATGAGGAGGAACCCAATGCCCAGATGGGGCCGAGGTGACAGCGGCGTGGCGTGGAGGCAGCAGACTTGGTCGAATCGGCCAGGGCGGTGGGTGGCAAGGAAAGTCGCGCCTGCGCAGCGGGACGACGACCACAGCCGCAGAGGGCACCATCGGGCACTGGAACTGACGCCTGGACAGGCAAGGAGGAGGGAAGCAGGAGGAGGAACCCAACGCCCAGACGGGGCCGAGGTGGAGAGGACTTGGCAAGCTCTGGAGGGAATAAAAGGTGGAGGGCTGCACGCGGAAGAGGGCAGTGTACTGAGTAGCGAGACGAAGAGGGAGAAGGACATGAGAGACCGGGAGAAGGAAAAAGGACGAGGTGGGGAAAACGGAGGAGAAGGTGGTGCCAGGAAAAGACAGAAAGAGGTAGGGACAAAAGTAGGGAGGGAGCACTCCGTGCCAGACAACTCAGAAGAGTCCTGGTGTCTCCAAGCCTCACCCCAGCTGCTCCAGGCAAAGCTGTGGCCACAATGGCTCCCACAACAGTGGCCATGCAGCTGCCGCCACTGAGCCATCCCACTACAAAAAAGGATTCCTCCGCATGATCTCCTCCAGGCCCAGTTTTGCACGCTACCACAAGGCTTCCACCCTTTTCCCGACACACCCCACAGAAAAATGTCGTTCAAAATGTGATTCTCTACGCCAAATAAAATACAATTTTCTCTTATAGCACCTCTCATGGACCTCCTACCAGAGGCAACACACTACAACTGTCTACCCAAGTACAAATGTAAAGGCAAAAAAACCCATATACAAGGCTATCCTCATTTCAAATGTCAAAAAGTATCTGTGGCTCCAAGTGCCCTCCCCTCCGTGGAAAATGGGTCCAAAATGGCTCCAGGAATTGACACAAAGGTTCCTCGCACCCCCCGTGTTCTATTGTGACAACAGGGACGCTGGCTAAGAGCACACATTGTAAGCGGTGGCAGGACCTTAGGAAATCACATTATGATGGGAGAACTGACACCCCAAAGTAGGTGGAGCCTCAATAACAGATGTGTTCCTAGCAAACTTTATGAGTAAAATATGCGCATATTGTATCATGCAGGACAGAGGTCACCCGACACTTTTGCAAATCATCAGTCTGTGTAAAGACAGTATCTGCATGCTGGGGAGCAGTACAAGAGACCCCCAAGCCGATCTTTGGCACTCTCCCCTGCCCAACACACAATAATTTGATGAAGATTTGGGGAGAACTCACTGCAATCCATGAGGTGTGATTCTGTGTTGGAAAATTCAGCTTCCCGCACCAACCACATGCTGTTCAGCGCTACAATACTTCTCTCACTGGACCATTCATACACTAGAGCCGTAGCATTCACATTTCCTGGACCCAGGGCCCATTTAATGCAGACAACTGACAGGAAGTCACATGACAACAGAGCAGAAATGAAGAGGCAGGAACAGATTTCTGAGTTCATGAGCATCAAGGATTGCAGCCAGATGACCAAGGAAGCATCAACAAGCTCAACACCAGGCCATGTACTGAGGTGAAGAACAAGCCAAGGGTCACTATGAAGGGATGTTTTCGCCACTGAGTGACTTCATCTGACCACTGCATTGCTCCTCTGACAATGCGCACAAAGAGAGGCAGGAGGCCAGGCACCCTGGCTCTCAACATACCTACATTAGAAGCAGATCCTTCCAAACAAAATGGCAACTCTATTGGGACTCCCTGTCCAGGAAGTAGGGTTGGGAAACCCACCTAAGGGAACTGAGCCAATGGACTGAAGACCACTGCTTTAGAAGACATCCAAAAAAGGAGAACACAATAGGATGGCAGGTTGGACTGAAGTATTCACACACAGCTCTTTTGCACATGCCACTCCCAGAAGGGAAGAAGGCATGCATTATGAACACAGGCATGTACCCTGTTATGGATGGCCCAGGTTGGCCTAATCTCATCAGATCTCAGAAGCTAAGCAGCATCAGTCATGGTTAGTACTTGGATGGGAGACCACCAATGAAGTTTAGTGTGGTTACACAGAGGCAGACAACTGCAAACCATCTGTTTATCTATTGCAGGGGTCTTCAAACTATGGCCCCCCAGATGTTCATGAACTACAATTCCCATCAGCCCTGCCACTTAGCCATGCTGGCAGGGGCTGTTGGGAATTGTAGTCCATGAACATCTGGAGGGCCATAGTTTGAAGACCCCTGATCGATTGCCTTGAAAATATTACGGGGTTGCCATATGATGGCACTTCCCACCACTACCACTAGATTCAGCTCCACTCAGAAAAACTCACAGCTCCAAGTGTCAGCCAGTCCAGTCCCAACCTCTGATATGATTCAATAAAGAAGCCCATCACATCTGACCTTGGCCGTTCAACATCCTGGTTTTCCACTTTACCGTTTGCCTACCCCATGTTAGTTTTATCCATGAGCATGGCCCGCACTTGACCTACAGAGTTTTATCCACCTTCAAGCCTTCTCAAAAACCTATCTATCTGGAATTTACATGCTACTTTGACATTATAAGGATGCCTTCCCATTTCCTGACACTTCATCATGTGGATCGGTTATCTCAGAGGTGGATTTACAGAGGGCAGTAAAAGAACTAACCCAACTGTATCCCGCGCTCGGTAAGAACCATCTTCCCAATCACTGTACAGCTGTAAATGTTGAATTAAAAGAGCACTCGCAAATTTCCTATTTTTATGGCCCCTGAGTGACAAGTCCATCCATCTTATTTACAGCATTTGAGTTAACTGCTAGTTTGCAATTCATTTCCACTTTAAACACTAAACATGAAAAACTGATCTCCAGGCTAAAAGCAATAGATATGCTAATAAGAAAAATAATCTAAGCCTGGAGATGGGCAGCCGGCACTTTGTCAGAGGGAACAACGGCAACCTGTGCCCTCCGCCACGTTTCTTCCACCGTTCGGCACCCAGAAGCTTATTCTTGGCATCTTTTAGTAGTTCCTGGTTTCTGTCAAGTCCTGCAACAAATCTACCCACGTCTCCAATGATGAACCTCAAAACCTGCCACAACTGCAGTGAAAATGGCAGGAAAAACTTCCACCTGGAATGCACTTCGGATGGCTACCCAATGAGTGGGATTTCTCTCCTACAAAAGCCAGCTGAGGGCCAAGAGAAAACATCTCGCTGAGATCAGAATGGCAAATACTCTTGCTGGTCATATTCAACAACATATGTGATATGTTACAGGCTGGCACAAGTGCAGGAGACCCCTGAGCCTATTTCAAGGTGAAGGAAAAGAGATTCCACCTAAACATCAGGAAGAACTTCCTGACAGCAAGGGCTATTCAACAGTGGAATGCACGACCTCGGAGTGTGGTGGAGTCTCCTTCTTCGGAGGTTTTTAAAGAAAGGCTGGATGGCCATCTGTCAGGAGTGCTTTGATTATGTGTTCCTGCATTGTAGGGGGTTGGACTTGATGGCCCTTGGAGTCTCTTCCAACTCTATCTGCTCTCCACTTGCAGTTGGAACTTCAGGGCTGCCCCTTAGTGAGAGGCCGAACTGATCAGCCTTTTGAATTGATCTCCTCTTATTCTACCAGTTTCTCAAACTCCTGCCCCACCTTCTGATGCCGTTATCCACTAAGACTATTTTCTCTGTTGCCTGGTCACCTCTGCCTTCCCACAACAGCAGGATTTCCATCCTTTCTTCCACACCGCATTCATCTGGAAAAAGAATATGCCGCCTCATCCATCTTAAGTAGCAGGGATTTGTGCAGTACTATGTTTCCATAAAAAAAAGAAAAGCTGAAATTCTGTAGTCAAGCAGTCACACATACCACACAAAGGAAAGCTTAATTCTGTGACTGATATACCATAAATGCCTGTCTCCTTTTGGTTTGTGTCATTTAAGCAGCTTTTATTCACTGAACGAAGCAGGAGGAGAGCACCCAAGTGCCCCCCAATGAACTACCTGTCTTGCTTTAGAAACGTTAGCAGATATCAGGCATGTTCTTCCATGAATATATTCACAGCCATGAGAACTCAAAATTTCCTTTTTGAAAGCAAGCAAGCAAGCAAGCAAGAAAGAAAGCTAGTTAGCTAGTTAGCTGAGGGTATTAGGAGGCAGAATCCCCACTTATGTTATTTTTTTCAGCAACCTCAGAGAACTATGTATACTCGCAGCTGTGCATTCATCAAGGTAGCAAAGGGAAGCCCCTATTGCGGCTGAAGCATTGCCCCCAGCATCCAACTGGGGCTGCTTACCTGCCTCAGGCATTATACATGTGAACATAAAAAAATGACACCCATGGGAGACTGTTGGTGCCAATACCTGTCTGGAATGTCTCTAAAATGCCTTCCCAAAAAATAAAAATGGAAACAAGCCTCCCCTCTTGTCCTGAATGAAGAACTTTCAGGAGAAAAAGAGATCATGGCATAGCATGATTATGCAAAACACCAACTCTCTGTCCCATCACAGTCTTTGCATATGACTACAGGAGAAGGGAGGTTGGTGGTGACCAGAAAGTACAGCTGAAGCCGAGGAATGCATTTATGAGAGGCCCCCGGTTATGTGTGAGATACCACAGACCTCCTGAGAAAAATACTTTCTGTATACAGCCTTCCAGCAAACACTATTTTGGCCGCCATGGATATTGAACCTCTCTATCACCAATATTGCCCACAAAGATGAACTACAAACATCTAGCAACATCTGTCCCTGACAACCACATGGCCAACCTTGTTAGCCAGTGCCGCCATTTGTCCTCACCTGCAAGTACTTGTAATGTGGTGAAGGGTTATTCCTTCAGATCAACAGCACAGCACCCGCATGCCAACATTTTCATGGGTGACCTGGAGCAGCACTTTCTGAGCTCACATCCATTAACGCTCCTCTTTTATCCAAGATTTATTGATGACATTTTCATCATTTTGATGCACAGAAAAGAAACCCTGGAAAAAATTCACCAGGCCTCCAGCAACTTCCACTCCACAATCAACTTGACCATGAACCAATCCCTATAAGAAATATATTCTCTGAACACCACTATTCAAACATATAATCGAAGCATAACACACCCATACACCAGAATCCTACTGATCATTAAATGCATCTACGTGCCTCCAGTCACCTTCCTAAACACACCAAAAGATCCATTATCTACAGCCAAGCTCTAAACTTACAGCAGCATCTGTTCCAATTCCTCAGACGGAAATTTTTATCTGCAAGATCTGCAACGGACATTTTTGAAATTATAATATCTGCCTGATGTAGTAAGGAAGCAGATCAACAAAACACACAACACCCCAGATCAATACACCATTATGATACCAAGGGGTAACGGCCTACAAGATAGGTCCAAATGAAACAGATCATCACTAGTGGTCGCATACAGCTCTCAGCTAAAACCAATTCAATGCATCATTACAATCTACCGTACTTACAATATACACCTTTTTCACAGGTGCTGGGAGGCAAACTGTTTCATGCCTACTGACAGCCTTCTAACCTTAAACCATTTCTCACCTACAGCAATAGTTTTTGACATGGACATGGACTCTGATACCGGAGCCTGCAACAAACCAAGACACCTATTATATCCCCATATTCACTCTGACAACACCATCACCAGTCCTAACAACTTCACCCATGCCATCTCCAGTTCATTCACTTGTTCACCTTCCAAATTTATATATACTATCAAAAGTCATCAATGCCCTTCTGCTCTCTTCATGAGACAAACAGGACAGTTTCTATGCAAAACAATAAATGGTCATGAATCCAATATAAAAAACACAATACTTAAAAACCAGCGGGGAAACATTTTTAACTTCCAGGTGATTCCACTGCTGGCCTAAGAGTGGCAGTCTTCAGAGAAGCTTCAAGGGAAGGTTAGAACATGAGATTGAGGAACATGAGCTCATTCACAAATTCAGATACCCAGGGCTGAATAATATTATTATTATTATTATTATTATTATTATTATTATTATTATTATTATTATTATTATTATTAATAGGCCATAGGATACTTATTTCACTACAGAGGCTAATTTCTGCCACGATGCATCAAAGCTAACTACTATGTGCATTGTGCTCCTGCATTTCACGGTTCCTTCTTTGCAACACCTCCTCCCACTTTCTGACTTAAGTACTGACCTGCAGTACTTAAAGGCTGGCATTTGCACCTTTTTAATGTTTACTTGAAGGCAAGATATTAGATTTACAAAACAAAAACTGGGCACGGTTGCAGGCTTTCCCTCTTCTCGCACCGCCCTTCTGGTGACGTACAGATGAGACTTCTAAGGAGGCGGGGCTAAACAGTGATGGTCGGTTATTCCCGCCCTTCGATGCTGATTGGTCCGTGCCGGCTCCCAAGAATACTCATACGAAACCGTTGGTACCTGCCCGTGTAGGAAGATGATCTTGTCCCGCGCAGACTCCCTGAGCACCTTCTGCACAGAGAGGTCTGCCAGAGGGAAGCCAGAGGCGGTCGCACCTTCCTTTTGGGACTCGGCCGTCCCATTCTCACCCTCTTTCTCTTCGCGTTTCTTCTTCAGAAGAGGGGATTCCGCCATAGCTTTGTGGAAGAGGAGGAAAAAGATGTGCGCATGCGTCCTCCTCAAACTGTCTCCCCGGCACGAGCCAACTGTCTCACAGTTTCCGAATTACGCCCTCTGCTGGCCGGAGGCTAGTAAGGCGAACTTGGCGATTGAATATGCACATTCGCACAGCTGTGATTTCCACCCCGAGAGGATGGGAGCGCCACTAGATTTGTGTTCTGTTTAACTACAGCTGGGGAAGTGCCCCATTTTTGCTGGAACACGTCGGGAAAATCAATACAACATTTAAATGGAACAGACAATGCTAGGGGGGGGTGGGTGTCTCTCCTTTAAGTGCAAGGTTTGTTGGACCAATGTTGCCAACAGTGGCAAATTTCCAGCTACGTTAGTGCTCAGTTCTGAAGAAAAGAGAGTTTTTAAAGGACACTTTTCTCTTTAGAATAGATATAAATTAAAAACGCACCACCTTATGTAGACTTTGATGAAAAGTCTGCCTTACTACCTGCAGGAGAGTTACCCACTCCATCTTGGAAAATTCCTGGAGACTTGGCAGAAATTGGGAAGGGGAGAGAATCCCATGAGGATGCGAGACTTTAGATTCCACTCTCCAAAGCCACCATTTGCTCCAGAGTCCAGAGGAAATGATTTGTAGTCTGGAGATCAGTTACAGTACCAGGAGAACTCCAGGCCTCACCTTGTTGTCGATAACTCTAGCAGCAGGGGAAAACTTGGGGTCCAAACAATATACTTTCCTGCAAATACCTATGCTGTCGTCCAAAGTTGGCAGCAGACCTCAAAGTTTTCTCAAGTATCGTGGATTAATTTCAATGGCTGAATCCAGTTCTCATGACTGAAGCACAATTATTATTATAAAGACTTGTCAATCCAAATTATGAAAGAGAAGAGAAACACATGGAGGGTGTAGGACCAAGATGGGCATTTGTAGTCAAGCCTCCACAGAAGATTGGAAAGAAAGACATATTCATGAACAGTACAAAAATTGGCTCCGCCCCCAGGAAAGCTTCAAGCCACTCTGACACCCTCTTGGACACGAACACAGCTCTGAAGGCCAGCCTCCTCTCCAGGTTGGGTGCTGCTGAGCTCCATGGTTCCTGCCCACCTTCCAGCTTGCCCACCCCACTGCGCATTTGCCAAATACACTGGTGGGATGGGTAAATGTGCTGGCATGAGCTTGCACACCACCTCCATAAATCCATTTGTCCCCGGTCCCTTTGGATTGGGCTGTTAGAGGCCAAAATGCTCCTCCTCTCCTGAAAACCACACATTAACAAACTGGGGTTCTGATTTCATGCTTCCCTGCCATTACTGATCCATGTAATATGGGAACATAAACTGGACCAACACGTGAGGAAGAGCTGAGAAATAGCCCACAAGGATGAATTTGAATTCCGACTCTATTTTATTGTAACATATTTTTGTTAAGGTCATGTCTAAATATATGAGGTCATGTCTAATATATATGAGGGCTCTCGGCATTAACTGGTTGGTTTGCTCTCTGCTAACAAGGGAACTGTCTTCTCTGAACTCACACAAGGAGTTCAAAACACACCCACTTCACATAGAGAAGAATCTGGTGTAGGCACAATGTTTTTACCATCAAACACAGAATGTAGTTGAGCCCTCCAAAGCCTGAAATACCCAACCCAAGCAGAAATATTTCCACTGTTTGTTATATTGTGGTCTGTAACAGAGCGGGCACCAAATGCCATTTAGGAACATCACCACAGATGAGGGAATGCCAAAGAACACAAAATCTGCTCTTGAGTGGTGAGACATGTCAGTGGGAAGGAAACCCTGTGCTTGTGATATCCCATGTGAGAAAAACATTCTTCAGTCTTTTTTTTCCCTTTGGCGTCAAGTCATGTCTAATTTATGGTGGCCCCTGGTGAGATTTTCAAGGCAAGAGACTTCAGAAGTGGTTTGCCATATCTGCCTCCACATCATAATCCCGATACTTCTTGGAGGTCTCCCAACCAAACACTTGCCAGGGTTGACCCTGCTTAGCCTCTGAGATCTGACAAGATCAGACTAGCTAACTAGTTCAGGGCTTCTTCAGTCTTGCTTGTATGAAAAGTACTTCCGCCCAGTAGTCGAATGCCTCAGCATTTACTCCACGTTCCAGTTAAACGCTCCTATGTGCGTTTTGACATAATTCCTGTAGATCTGAAAACAGAATGAAGAAGAGATTAGGAGCTTTGAATCAAACAGTGTTGAAAAACTCAAACAAAAGCTTGCATCTTCTCTTGAAAGTTCAATGCCCTGGTGTTTAGTTATCAGCCACTGCTTTCCAGCATGTTAGGGTACGTAATTGTCAGCTACAGGAATTTGTGATGAAGAAAGCTTTGATTCCCAAAGGCTTATTCCCTGAAAATTTTGTGGCGTCTTTAAGGTGCTACTGGATTTGAATCTAGTTATTCTACTGAAGGCCAACCTGGCTATCCTCTGGAAGGAATCTATGCATCAAAGGCATAATCACATTTTGCAAAGCCTATCCCCTTCCACAACCAGTTATTGCAAAACCCAGTTTTGCTGCTGTGGCAACCATTTCCAGTCCAGTTTCACTAACCACCAACCCAAGGGAAGTTAAAAGGAAGGCCCTACTCAGTCACCAGGATTTTGATCAGTAACTCAACTTCAAAATAACTCCATTTCATTTAGCTGTAGCAGAGACAGACCCAGCCACAAAATGGCTGCTGCAGCTTGCTTTCAGTCACACAGTGAACATCCTTGTGCTGTGGAGGCAGCCTCCACAAAAGCAGTGTTTTTAAACCCCTACCAGTCAGAAGCCCTGCTGGGGAAAGTTGCACCTGGCCCCGCCCACTTTCTAAAAGTACTTGGCAGGTACCAGGAAAGATGTCAGGGGGCACCATGTTGGAGGCCCCTGGTCTACATAATGTGGACCCATTGTTTCCACATTAAAGAGACGAACTTGTGGTCATTTGGGGAGTTCCTTATGGCTAAGCAGGGATATAAGAATAGGTCTGTCAAATCCAGCTTCATAGCCACTATATTATACTAGAATGTATTCCACCATTTAGCATAAAGAGCTTTCTTTCTACTTAAGTGGCTCTTCTGTCAATGGAAGACCTACTTGTGGTGGAGGAATGTTTCAAGCTTTGCTCAGTGGTGTAGAAGGGCATGATCAGGATCCACCCTAATATACTGTCTCACAAAAACAGGTTCATAGATCATATATTCCTCCGCCACAGAACTCAACACGCCAGACCCTTTTTGTTATAGAATGCTCCACCCAGGTCCTCGTGCCTATCTAGCCCTACTTCCCCCATTCGTTTGAAAGTTTGATGATAGTCATTCAATGAACTATAAATGCTCTTGTATCAAAGTACCATGTTAAACAATGCACAAAATAAAGGTTTTGACAAAGGCAGTGCACAAAGATGAATGATAATTCTCATATTCATTCAGGACTATATTCTAATGCAGAAGCATACGATTTTCTCAACTGCTGCAGCTCAGCTGACCGTACTAACGTCTTTATCTGAAGGACAGTATAGCTCCTATCCCAACGGTGAAGATGGAAGTACTCTCCACGAGATGAAGCTGCTGCTGTTTCAAAGGCAAAGCTGGCAGTGAAGGCTTGACAAAACAGAACATAACACACAACAGTGTGCATTGTGAAATAGTGTGCATGGGGAATGCTTGTAATTTTCATTGTGCATGCACAATGGCAATAAATGCTTATTATTATTATTGTTATTATTAGCAATTTGTATTAGCAATTATGAGACCTGAGGGGTTGTCTGCTTCCTACAAGACATTTAATCCTCCTATGGAAACAATAACAGGTTGCCTTAGGAGACTAAGCCTCTCCTCCACTGCTTACTTACAGCGAATCACTGTCTCTTTGACCTGCCTGAAGCCTTTCTCCTGCACTGTGACATTGATGTAATAGATGCACTTAAGCTCCCTTGGATAGTCTTTCCGGTCAATGTCCTTCAGCACAGGGATGATGCGCCCGTTGGCCATCGGTGCCTCCATCAAGGCCTGGTGCATTTGGTACACACACCAAGGATCCTTGAGGAAGCTGGAGGTGATGAGCAGCACCCAGCAGTGGCTGTTCTGGACGGCCTCGCACAGCTCCGAAGGAATGGCACCTCCCGCAACTGCATCCCGCAACTGAAGAAAGCAACGGAAGCGCTCAGGCTGGCTTTCCAAGTAAGAGACCATTTGCTCCACAAACTCAAAGTCCCCCTCACTGTGGCAGATGCACGCATCGTACTGTTTGTTCCAGCGTGCGCTGTCTGAACTGGTGATGTTTACGGCAAAGGTGCAGGATGTCTGTTTGGGACTGTTCACTGAACTGCTGGGTAGAGAGTTCGAGTTCCGCTCCAAACGATGAGGAGGTAAAGATGGAGAAGTATTGTTCAACGGGCTTCTTGAAGAGTTTGAATCTTGCCTTGACTTCCATGGGAGCCACTTGAACCAACCTGCCAAGTTACATTGAAACTATAACTGAATGATACAAGAATTATCTTGCTAAATCACATTGAGATCTGTGCACTCTTTGCAACAGTAGCCAGCATAACTCTTCTAGAAGTTCCCAAGTAGGACATGGTGAAAATAATGGCCTCACTTGTCCCCAGTATGTGGTAATTATTACACCACTTCTGTACACCCAGTTGCTGAAATAAATCTCTATGCTTTCATAGCTGAAGATTCACATGTGTATGCACCTGGATTTTGGGAATAAATCTTCAAAATTCTACTGCTACAATTTCCGCTTGAACAACGCTATGGCATTCAAGAGAGACAGCCTACAAGAGCAGCTCTAAATCAACAAAACTCCCCAAGTTTGGGACAACCCATGCATGCATTCCAAGAACTGTGATAAAGGGCCATTGTTTTCCTTTGCCATTATTTTTCCGCATAGAATAGTAAATATACTCACAAACTAATCTCATGCAATCCCTTCCCAAGCATAGTCCCTCAACAAGAAATGAAAGTAAAACGAACCAGAAACAGAGCTGCTGAGAGTAGAGATTGAAAGGGATGAGGGGAGAGATAAAATGGGCAGGGAGTGAGAGGCAGTAATATGGATCCAGCTGAACAGGAGTGGAAGCAAAGAATCACTGCTCAAAGAGTTACACAGGTAATCTTGCCAGATGGAGGAGAAGGTCTCTGGAGCTTCAGCTTCTCTCTCATCTGTTACTAGATTCTCTCCCTTGTACAGAGATCTAATATATCACTGACCCAATCAGCCAAAGATGGGGGAATATGAGATTTCCCGTACGGCAAGAAAGCTCAGTTGGCTGCCTTTTGAATCAAGATTGCCTTCTGCATCCCTAACAAGCAATGCTTGCAAAGTGCTTATGGAGGTGGTATAGCGCCTAGCATTAGATTATCAGCTGTAAGGTGCAATTTGCTAGTTAATTTAAGATGAATTCTAGATGTAGCAACTGGTCAAAAGTGCGCAATTTTGGGACAGCCCCAGAGCATGTGAACCACAGTGTCTGACAGTGACAACTGCCTTCACTTTCAGAAAGACCAAGTAGAAAAATCTAGGTGGAAATTATCATTCAGGCCAATCAACACAGATAGAAACATTTGACTGTTAGATATCTGGTCTTTCCAATACATATACTTCTTCCCGGGTTTAATTGTTGGGATTTTCCAAATAGTTAGATCCTTGTATGGGAATGAGTCCAAGTCCAATTGAGTGTGTCCCAATTCACAGACCAAGGAGTCATTCAAAACAGAACCGGATTGCTCACCTGCCATATCAGGACTAAGTTTCAGGGGAAGAGGCATCCATGTCAATCTTCCTTCGAAGGTAATGAGTCAGGGAAGATGCTTGAGAAAGGTTGCTCTGTTCCCTCACTTACATGTTGGCCCTTAATTCTTGCTGCATCTGGGGCAAACTGAAAAAGAGGACAAAAGCAACCAGTCACACTGACTTGCTTAAAATAAGTCCACAAAGCCTAGTCTAAAACAAACACAACGCTGGGGGAGAGTGGGGCATTGCATGAATTGCGGCTCTCAAATAAGAACCTTATAATTGGTTTCAAATCCAACAGACTACTCCCATAACTATCCCTTAAACTAATTCCCAACATTCTCCAGCCCGAGGGCACCTTTGGAATTCTGACCCATAAACATGGGCATAGCCTCAAAACAGATGCCATAAAATGGGTGCTGCAGGAGGCACAGATAGTCGCAACATGGCTGTGCTACAGCTTATCTTGTGCTGTTGTGGCAGCTGCTGCCAAAGCAACATTTAAAAAAAATAATGCACAGCCCATTGTATCTCCAGTGGCCAATCAGAAGCCTGATGGGGCAAAAGCTCCACCAGCCCCTACCCACTGTCTCAAAACACTTGGAGAGCACCAGGATGTGCCTGTGGGCACCACATCAGAGAGCCCTGCCCTAAACAAAGATAGGGGAAAGCATCTTCAGGTAATGTGCGGCTTTCAGGCAATGTTAGCAAAAGCATGGGGTTAATACCCCTTCGGGGATTTTTTAAATTTCCTGTTGCAGAAGTGATTCTGAGAATAACACTGTAACCAGCTGTTCAGACAAGCTGCAGGTCATGACCCAAAAATGGGGCCCGAAGCCTCTGCAAGAAGGTCGTGGGCCTTTCCGTTGCTGTCATTTGTATTCTGGAAACCAAGATCTAATCTTTGGAAACAGCATCTTCCACGTTATATTATTTATTATTATTTATTACATCACACTTGTAATCTGTCCTCCCCCAAAGGGCTCAGGGCGGCGTACAACAACAAGATAAAACAACACAGATATAAAATCAATTCAATAAAAAAAAAACAGTTCCAATAACTTAGATAAAGAATTAGATGGCAACAAAACCCACGACCCTTCCCTCCGCACCCAAACATTAGCTGGTAGTGTTTTCTCCAGTGCATTCACATGTTGATTAAATAGAGCGTGTTCTGGTGGTTACTATAGGGACCTTCAGGTGGCCCAATCTACAGGGGGTAGTTGGCCGGTGGATTCCAAAGGAAAGCTCTTTCCTTCCTTCCTCAAGCTGCGTCTAGGAAGGAATCCTTGCAACAAAGGCAATTTTCAGGCACTTGCAAAGCATCCCTATAGCGGAACCCCCTGCCTGCCGCTGAGTTCAGCCTATTATGAACATAGAGAAAACAAGCCGCTCACACTGAAATTATCTGCAGACTGGCATGGTGGGGAAGGGGTTGGGTTTTCCAGGATGAAAACTGGTGGTTCAGTTTTTCTGCCGCCAGAATAGGTTTTTCCGCTTTCAATTAGCACTTCTGAAACAGCTGAGTTAAGAGACTCACCATAATCTGATTTTCAGCAGACTTAGAGGTTTATATATCACTGGGACACCTTTAGTATTATGAAGATGAAGTTGAGCTGGTGCAACCTCTATACCCTGCTGCTGACCTCATGGATCGCCAGCCCTGATTCCTAGGTTATCTGGCTTGCTCCCTCACCCTTTGATGAGAAGAGTATATGGCAGTGATGGCGAACCTATGGCACGGGTGCCAGAGGTGGCACTCAGAGCCCTCTCTGTGGGCACCCGCAAACAGAGTTCATCATGGGGGGGGAATTGCCCCCCCCCCCACACACACATCTAGGCTGGCCTGGGCCGCTGGGCTCGATTATTAGCATTAAACCTAAGACCTAGTTTTGGGGAAGCAGTGTAGGTAACCCTGTTAAGCGCTGTTAAACCCCACTGATTTTCATGCAAAGAACTAAAGCACGATCCCTTACCTAGGAGTAAGCTCGGTTGCTGGCAATAGAGCTTGCTTCTGAGTAAACCCTCCTAGGGTCATGATTCACCCATTGGAAGAGTTGCATGGTTGCTTCAAAGCAAAGCCAACAGCTACCACCAAGCTTACTCCCGAGTAACGCACGCCTTGGAGCCAACTGTTTTTTCGAAACTGAAACCTCAGTATTCAGGTTAAATTGCTGTGTTGGCACTTTGCGATAAATAAGTGGGCTTTGGTTTGCGATTTGGGCACTCGGTCTCGAAAAGGTTCGCCATCACTGGTATATGGGGTAGCTTCCCCAGCTCTCTTTTGACAGAATTGTCAAGCGAATCTCCTCATTCAGGGGACATAAGGGAGGAGGACAGTCTCTGAGGCCTTAAGAAGCCCAAGCTATTCAGAACACTCCAGTTATTTGTGTGATACTTGAAAGATAACAAGGAGCCAGGGAGACCTTGGGAAACTGGTATGACATGCTCTTCGGCAACTCACATTTCACAAGGCAGGGGCTAATACATTCTGCACTAATGCTTCTTGAGAGATAGCATGGTGTAGTGGTTCTGTTTAGTTCAATGGCTCTAAACTGATTTTGCTGATTTATAAGCCAAATACATAGCAACATAATTATAAACTTGTCATAGGTGCATAGGTATGAACACAGTTATGAAGCAGTGTCATGCAGAGTTACACTAGTTAAAGTCAGTTGAGATCAACAGTACTGAGGACTGCATGCTAAAAACATATAAACAAAGTTGACTCACCTCACACTTAAAATGATTTTCTTTGTAAGCAGATTCATTTGTAAATGCAAGTTTGAACTGTAAAATATGAAAAGATCACAGATGTGAAAAAAAATCTAGAGAAATCAAACTAGCAAAAATGGTACTCAAACTTTACCCACAAATGGTGGTTAGTGTACCTATGTCTACGTTCGGTCTCCTATGTCTTAAGGTATGCGGCCAACTGAAATGCAACAGGTTGAAACTTTTTGTTTAGCAGTCTCCCCCCCCCCCCAAAAAAAAACCCCTTGAAGATGTAGCAAAAAAAGTTTTCCTGCAGAATATCCCCAGGAAATATCTCTTTGTTAAAGGACAAAACTTAAACAAACACACAGGGATAGATAGGGCATTTAAGAATTCTCCCTATAACTGCCTCACACAACTTTTGCCAAACTTCAAGATTCCTCACCCCCTTAAAAAAAAAAAAAACAACCAGGAATTTATGAACAGACAATCTGGGACAAATGAAAATACGCACACACACACCCTCCAAACTTTTCTTTCTCTTACTTCCCTGGTAAGAGAGAAGCTGAAAAATAAATCAGTTTTATTTTTAAGACAACACTTTCCTAATTTCTTTATGTTATGCAGCAAATGCTTTTTTACGATCACTGCTTGCAGAGGAGTTTGTTTCCAAACTTTTTTTAACCGACAGCCATTACCACACTGTTGTGATTCACACAAATGCACTTTAAAAGTGGCAGAAAGTATTCCTAAACAGGCAGCCGGATTTATAGTGTCACGGGAGACTGCGGCGCTGCAAGCAACAGGCTTACTCTAGAGAAACTGTGCAAAGAACTGCGCTGCCAACTCGGTCAGCTATCCTCATGAGATATAGTCTTAGGATCTCTCTGCACCATGGAAAGGAATTGCAATCTCGGCCTGGCTAGAAAGACCCCTTAAACTAGCCTAGACCTCGAAGGGTTGAGACGCAGCTCCACTCAAAACCTGTCTGTATTTGCGACTACCTTTCTTGTTCCACCCAGAATACCCTGAATTCGCCTGCATTTCCGGTCTGCTGCCGAAGTTCCTTTGCAACCCTTGCAACTGGGTACAAGGTTGCATTTTTTAACTGCGAAAATCATCGGACTTAAAAGCCACGTCAGCCGCACGCCACGCAAATGCAACAGCCAGATTTTTCTTTTACATGCATTTCTTTGGAAGCAAAATTAAAGTTACCGGCCAGTGTGCGGCGGTCGAGCGGGAACCTGGATCAGGTTTCCGGGTGGCAGCGAGCAGTGGCAAACTTGATTCTTCCTGGGTTTGAAGTAGGAAGCAGCTGCGCAAACCGTGGCTTGGCTGGGCACCCTCTGGGCGATGCCAGCGGGCGGCAGAGGGGGGGGGGGGGGGGGGGGGGGGGGGGCGGGTCAAGAGGAAGAAGGGGAAGGAACCGCGTTTCCTCTGCAGTTTCTGCAAGCAATTCCCCCTTTGAAAATGGATCGCGCATCGGATTTGTTTCCCAATCGGGAGGCGGAGTAAAGGCGCTCCTTCTGGATCGCGCGCCGCCGCGCCTTTGCGCGCTCTCAACCTTTCCACCGCTTGCAGCCCTACGTGATGTGAACACGCAACCAGGTGTGAGCCTGGCTTGTATGCTATCAGTAACGTGTGCATGGTCTTGCCCAGCGCAAATGCGTGCTTGGGAATATGGGTTTCCCAGAAGCCCCGCTCATCCGTCCCACCCACAGTCACCAGGAGCCGTGCAGAAATGTGAAGGTTACGAACGAGTTGTTACTCCAACTGTAAATGTTGCGTTAATGAGTAACTACTCCCGACGAAATGAACTCTCTTCAATTCTCACGAGGCTGCCAACTGAAGGGACCTGGGGCTGGATCCTTTGCACAGTTAGGTTTGCAAACCGGGAGGTGGTCGGAAGCCAAAAGCCTCCCCTCATCCCGCTGAAATCTGCATGACTTGGCGATTTGTCGCAATCGCGGGCCACGGTAACTACAAACCGCAAAGCTGGAGTAGTACATGCAAAGAAGAAGCTGTTTGTGCGCTTGGGCAAGCTGGAAGTTGGTTGTTTTCCAGTTTGAGCTCCCCCCCATGGGGTAGTGTGACTTGGCTTTATTAATGAATTAATTTTCAGGACAGTGAATTAATTTTCAGGACAGTCCATCCTTGATCTTCTAGATTCCTCAGTAGATAACCTTCAATTTAGAGACAGGGTATATTGTGTGTTCCTTTAATTGTGTGTTCCTGAATGGTAGGGGTTGGACTTGATGACCTTTGCGGTCCCTTCCAACTCTTATGATTCTATATAACTGCAATGACTTGATAGACATATCATTCATCTTAAAATTGATTGCATTGTGGTATAAATTATTTAAAAACAATCACTTCAAATCTCCCTATTTAGTTAAGATTTCAAATCATAATCTCAGGTTTAATGTTCTTGCATTTTGAATCAATGCCAAAAGGCTACCATTTTTGTATCTGTGGTATGCTAGCCCTGGAGGATTTACTCCTTTATAAACTTGATTGCCTGCTTTATGTGCAACCCAGGGCTAATTTTCTTCTTGGAATACTCTCTGGTTTAAACTTTCACTCCAACAATGAGAAAATAATATTCCTTTTATCAGATTCCGATGATTATGTACCCTACAGAATGAAAACGTATGCCCTGGCAGCAAAGAAAATAAGGGCCAATGTAGTTTCCATGAGACCAATTGTCCAAAATAGATTTTATTGGTTGATATGTTGACCTGATTGTTGTTTGCTGTTTTAAGCTTGATTACATTGTTGCAAATTTTATCTGATAATATTTATGTCCCTATTGTAAAGTGGTTTGTTTGCTGCTGCTTTGTGAACAGCTGTGGCCATATATAAATAAATGTACTTGAAGGATGCTGTATTGTTTTCAATTGGTTTTAATGAAAGCCTTTCTTTCTGAAAGAAATGACTCATGATCTGCTATGAATTTTTAAAGACCTCATTTTATCTGTCCTCAAGACCACAAAGGCTCAAGTCTACATTACTATACTCAATGATTCCCATGTCAGACTGAAACTTCCTTCTGAGTAAATATGCTTACGATTATGTTGTAATATCAGTTAGGGGGAAATCCTCCACTGGGGACAAAGAGCAGCGGTGGCCAGTCCTATAAAGTCTTTTGCCTCAAAGTCAAGGGCTGATTTTACCACAGGGCAATTTTAGAAGTGCCCCATTTCAGCATCCAGGAGCAGATGAACTCAGGCTGTGCTTCTTCCCTTCTGAAGGAAAAAAAAATTGGTCTTGCAAGGTAAGCACTGACGTCTTCTTCAACTTGAGGTGTCATCAGACATTCCCTTTTGTTATCCACAATCCAGTCTGTGTATTAACACAAGCAAAACTTTCCTCACTGGCAGCATCTGATAGATCCAATCTCCCAGCGGTGCGACTCAGCAGTGTCATCCATGACCAGTTGAAAGGGAGGACGTATTTTCCCTGCAGAGGAGTAAAACCATCCATTGTTATTGTGCAGAACTTAACAATGCTGAGAGGTGGCGGAAGTGACTGGGGTGAGCAGAGTTTGAGCAGGACGTGATGTCACTTCTGGATAATATTCTAGGCTGCTTCCCCTACTCTCTATGGTCTTTAACAAAGAGTCTAGGGGAAATTCTTACAGAATCGCCTTGAGGGGAATATTGTCTCTCCTGTTCCTCAGGAGCAGGAAACTGGGGCTGGAGACTAGTAATCCTCTGTCCTGGGCAGGTCTAGAATGGCCCCACAATTCATTTGGTGGTCCCAATCCAGGAAATAGATCATGCTCAATAGTAGCATGCAATATTCAGCTCAAAGCAAAAAGGCATTTTTGAAGACACTAACCTGGGGGGAAGGGAAGGGAGAGCAAACACTCTAGCCCTGTTAGATTATATTCTTCTCCAGAATCTTCTCGCCTTTGATGAGCCTATCGAAAGAGAATCTCCTGAGGTCAACGGTCTTGTACTCTCCATCCAGAATGAGCTCAGTGACGCATTTGCCCACCGCCAGGGAATGCTGCAGTCCGTGCCCACTGAAGCCAGAGGCAAAGTAGAGGTTCTGCACCAGTGGGTGCGTGCCAATCACAGGGTTCTGATCAAAGGTGTTGTAGTCATAGTAACCAGCCCAGGAACTCTTCACCTGCAAGAGATTCAACCAAAAAAAAAAAAAAAAGTAAAAATAAAGCCCCAAAATGTAACTCATGCATATATAGCCAGTTCAGCTGTCCAAATTAGGAACATCGTATTAGGAACATCACATTTTCTAATACTTACTAAGTTAGCTCTGAAGTGGAAAACAGAACAGCCATAAAAGAGAGAAGCACCCCCCAAATCCGCAAGCCCCTTGTGACGACCACTCCCTTCTTGCGTTGTGAATATATACAATGTGTGCAAACTACTATTTCTTCCTTTCTTTACAAGGTACACATTGCTGCCACCAGGAATTTGGTTCCAGACCCTTTTTTAAATTTTCTCCTAAAGTGTTGTGTCTGAGCTCTAAAGCAGTTTTGAGGGTCTTTGTGGTCCTGAGGAAGAAACTCTCATAAGCTACTGGTGTAGCATACCAAATTAATTTGAACAAATTGAATGTTTATTTATCTAGTTTCTTTGGCTTCACGGTTAGAAAAAGTAATTTACCTTCTCTCTACAATGAGGAAAACAATCTGAGGCAATAACTTCAGGCTTCGGTGACTTTCGCTTCACATAAATCCACTCAGTCACTCTCCCATATCTCTGTTGACCATCTTCGCATTTAACCCTATTTCTGGTCTCCCAATGTCTTCTATGTGTATTCTACCTATTTCTTTGGGCAGTTTTGTACTTTTAATTATAAGTTAGCTTTTCAGATTGTTAACGTCATACTGTCCTCTGCTCACTTCATCTATTTCCCTCTATATTTTCCCCCTTATTGACTGACACTCTCTTTTAAAAAAACACCATTCACTGCCTCCCTCAAGTGTCAACCAATCACCTCATTCTCTCGTTCCCTTTTCACTCTTCTTTCTTCCACAACTTACCTCTCATTCAAAGAAACACACGCACACGACATTTTAAATCATTACGCCATTGATGATCAACACCAGGAAGCTTCAGGGAAGGTCCCAGGGAAACAGCCATTCATTATTTTACCTTCAGCGATTCGAAGGCAGGCACCCTGTGAGCCAGCTTGGGCCAGATTTTTTCTTGGAAGAATTCATGATCTACCTCCAAGTCCTGGGTGTCTGGCTCTTCCTCCTGAGAAGAAAAGACAGACACCGTTTGTTACTCACCCTTCATGTCAAAGAGCAGCATTGCCTTCTGAATGCCACAACAGTTTTAATGTGGCTTAGAAAAGCACAGCATTTTTTTTCAAGGGGGGGGGGGAGAACAATTCTCAACAACTAGGTCCCCAAACAACAGCAAGCAGTTCAAGCAGGCTTTGAGGGCAGTTGAAGAAGAGTTGGATTTGTACCTCGTTATTCTCCACCACAAGGAGACTCAAAGCAGCTTACAACTCCTTCCTTTCCCCTCCCCACAACAGACACTTTGTGAGGTAGGTGGAGCTGAGGGAGTTCTGAAAGAACTGTGACTGGCCCAAGGTCATCCAGCAGGCTTTATTTATAGGAGTGGGGAATCAAACTCATTCTCCAGATTAGTGTCCACTGCTCCTAACCACTAGCTCTCAGTGTAGTGGTTTGAGCAAAGGGTGTTCAACGGTGGAGATCCAGGTTCAAATCACAGCTGAGCTACACACCTCAGTGGGGGACTCTGGGCCAGCGCCCATCTTCTGAAAACAAGGGATGGTCCACCTAAAGCAGCATGACATCCTTGGAAGATATGATTAAAAATGTAATAATGGCATGAAATCATTCTGTCCCTTCCCGATTCTTACAAGGCTGGTTTCCTACACAAAATGAGACAGGCGAAACTTCCCCAGAGGGACTCTGGGAAGAAAATCCGCCACGGCTTCCCAGTGGTCAGCTCCCACAAAGGCACAACAAACTCACCTCTGTGGGGCTTAAGCTTCCAAGGTAATTGCCACCTATGCCTTCCCTGCGGAAGTAAGCTCCTGTGGAGTCAATTAACATGGGTGTCTCCAAGCCGGGCCCATTGGGGCAGTGCCAGACATAGACGTACCTGGTGACAAAAAAACCCACCAAACCAAAGTCTCAGTACCTAATAAAAATACATGCAGTGGCCTCACCTCCAGTACAAGAAGGGAGCATAATTAGAAGCAGCACAGAGCCAGACCTCAATGCTGGTATGAACCCTGATTCCTCCATTTCAGTGTCCATTTTGGCTCTTACCAATAGAATTTGGGTTTATCACTTTTCTCAACCATGCAGAGTCTCAAGGCTGCTTACAAACTTCTTTCCCTTCCTGTCCCCAGAACAGACACCTTTATGCCCTGCCTGTCTCCTCAACGGAGACCGAAAATGGCTTACATTGTTCTGTTCTCCGCCCTTTTATCCCCACCACAGCCCTGTGAAGTGTGTTAGGCTGAGAATATGTGACTGGCTCAATCAAGGTGACCCAGCAAGCTCCCATGGCAGAGTGGGAATCTGACCCTGAGCCTCTGAGATCACAGTCTTACACTCTAGCCCAGAAGTCCCCTACAATCTTGAGCCTGCAGATACCTCTGCTATCTCCTCAACGCCGACACGCAATGTAGTACCCCAATGCAGTACAAAGGCTGTATTAAACCATACCTTTTCTTAGGTTCCACAGGAAGTTTGATCCCTGCCAACGATTCTGGTGGCCCGGTCCCAACGCCGGCCATCTCCGCCAACTTCCCTGACCAGGCGCCTGCTGCATTCACCACTATGGCACACCTTATTGGGGGAGTTTATTCACCACATCACAATGTCCGTGGGCAATTTCGGAACCTAGAGGGGGTATTCCAAGCAGGAGGGAAGGGAAAATCGGATTTGCAAGGGTATTCAGCAGGGCAACCAATTTACCCATGTATCAGCTAGTCCAAGGGCCAGAATTTTAGGAGCTCATGCTTTCTCAGCTGTGGCCCCCACTTTCTGGAACAGCATGTCAATATGGTTTTCTTTGGTAGCTTTTCATAGAACATACCTCATTTAGCAGTATGTTTGGTGATTCACGGGTATTGTATATTCATACTGAGGTTGTGATTTAAAACAACATCTGAATGCCAGAAATGGGGAATAAATGTTCGAATAATAATGAGGAGGAAGAGGAGGAGGAGAGCTTAGCTCAACCCCACCTTCTCAGATTGCAGTCCAAGCCTCCACATGGATGCTTACCAATAACCACACTTCTGTTTCCCCCTTGAACTGGAGCAAAGGGGGTATTTTTGCTCTGTTGTAAAAATGGAGTTACACACACTGTGGTTAGAACGAGCACGATGTTGTGTGAAAACAAAAACATTTGGGGAGGAAAGGTAGAGTGAAAGATCCACACAGAAGAAGAAGAGTTGAAGAAGAGTTGGATTTATATCCCCCCTTTTTCTCCTGAAAGGAGACTCAAAGGGGCTTACACTCTCCGTTCTCTTCCCCACTCACAACAAACACCCTGTGAGGTGAGTGGGGCTGAGAGAGCTCTGAAGAACTGTGACTAACCCAAGGTCACTCAGCTGGCATGTGTTGGGAGTGCACAAGCTAATCTAGTTCACCAGATAAGCCTCCACAGCTCATGTGGCAGAGCAGGGAATCAAACCCAGTTCTCCAGATTAGAGTGCACCTGCTCTTAACTACTACATCACGTGTATATAAAATACTGGGGGGTTTGTTAGAAATTGTCATGCTTGCTTTGCAACACCCAGTAGTGTCATATAGACTTTGGTGAGTATGCCACATCACCAAAATGCACTTTGAGAGGTCCTTTATGGCCTCCTCCATGGGAGACCTGTAGATTTCACTTCGGCCCATCTGCTCTGCCACCCATTCATCAGCCACAAGAGGAGTTTGAAAGAGTACTTACGTTAGCAACCATGATACGGGGGAAATCAACAATCTCCCCATCTGCCGTCACCATTTCATTAGATCGACACTGGAAAGCTGTGATGGGAGACACACAGAGAAGCAGCTGCGGTTAGCACAGCAACACGAAAACAGAAAGGAGTCCAAATTCAGGCACCCGATATTATACGAATTACCACACCCTCTCCTCAACTCACAAAATCTAGAAGGAAAATTCCTCCCTCTGTTAGATCTCTATTCATAAAAGTCATTGTCATTAGCTGTCAGGATTTAGGGGAGAGCATTAATGCGCCTGGGTGCGCCATCACAGCACTTTTGCTTTCCAACACAACAGCCCGTTTCTCCCCTCTGCATGATGTATTTTACTTTTTCACCAGAGAAAAGAATGAAGAAAGACAAAGCCATGGACACAGGGAACCAATGGCGCCAGAAGCACCCCTACCCCCCAAACTGGGGCAACTTGTTTGAAAAAAAGAAGATTCAGCCCCTCCCGCTAGCGCTTTGGCTAATTTCGTTTATCCTCCCCTCCATAAAACTTAATAGGAACCACTGAGAATCAAGCCTGCCCCTATCTGCATAGCTCTTCCCCTGCTTCCATCTTGCAGTCTCCAGGTAAGGCCCATAACGTGATGGCAAAACGCTGAAATCATAAAATGGACTGCACTGTATCAGCCTGTGGTAGGAGGGACACATTTTGCAATATTCCCCTATCCGACAAAGCTCCCTGCAACAAAAAACAAGCACAACTCTTCTTGACATGCTAGCTTTCTATTTGCCTGGAGTTCTTAATGCAAAGAAAAGTTTAAAAACTGGAATCCTCCATTAGCAACCTTTTGTGGTACAGCCCATTCCACCTCATTTAGTTCTTCCCTGCATGCACACGAGCCTAGACTGAGACTCAATAGAAAAGCTCTGCAGAGAGCAATTTCTGTTCTGATTTGCTTTAGGAAAACAGGGATGACAGAAACGGCCAACAGTTTTGGAAACTACTGAGAGGAGTTTGCTCTTGAGAGTCGACCGCCTGGAAGCTGTGCCAGACACTCTCTCCCTTCTGGAGCCTTCCTTCAAAAGCATTCGGGCAACAGAATGTTGCCAGCCACAGTTAGACCTTCTGTGAGAAGATCTCCCTACCCATTATCTGATCAGAATCATGGTCAGCATGGCAGGATGACAAAGGATGTGCATCGGGGCTGAGACTTTGGGAAGAGGGTTTTCAACTGTAGCGAAATACCCCCGTGCCGTTTCCTCGGCTGAAATAGTTCTCAGCTTGTTTTTTAGCCACAATTGTGTGAGTTTGCTTGGGGGTGGGGGAGGTGGGGCGGCACAAACCCAGCCACAATTTCTGTGGCAACTTTTTTGAAGCTTAATTCCAAATCAGGGGATCCAGTTAAAGAAGCCAAACATCACACTCAGTTTGATCCTTAGATTTCCACTTCCCCGAAATCAAGGGGGCTTAGCTGCTTCATACATTTTAATAGCAACGAAGAAGTATGAGGCTGATCCCAGCTGAGAAGGGGCAGGGAGGGAGAGATGGGAGACTCACATGTCACTTCTCCAACACTCTGGAAGACACCCATTGACATGGCTTTGTTCCGCAAGGCGTTGAGGAGAGTCCATGGGTCAAACCACCCTTCGTTTTCTAGGCCTAAAACACATAGGAGGATACAAGAGGGAAATGTTCGCTTTGCTTCACAACTGGTTAATCTTTAAACAGCTTGCAAGTTACCACTGTACTTCAAGGACATAACCCAAGGAGCGAAAGGGAATGGTAGGAAGCATTCTGGCCTAGTGATAAATGAAGAGCTTCTTGTAAAGGTACCTCCCCTTTACAATATCCTCACACACCCCTTGAAGACACCTTCTTCCGATTCGGTTTTCCTTCCCTACCTTCACTGTAGCTATATGCCAATTGAGAACAGAAGATTCCAGACTATTCTGGTAGCCAGCCTACAAGTTCGCCATTCCTCAAGAAAAGCATATTACTAGTGCGATCCTAAACAGAGTTCGATTTCGAATACCTTTAATGGCATATAGATTGTTTAAGATTAGCTTAGCAAGATAATAACAGCCTTTACAACTTTACAATTTCTGA
The DNA here is from genome assembly GCF_021028975.2 of Sphaerodactylus townsendi. Lineage (NCBI taxonomy): Eukaryota > Metazoa > Chordata > Lepidosauria > Squamata > Sphaerodactylidae > Sphaerodactylus > Sphaerodactylus townsendi. The sequence continues at coordinate 11,385,970 of NC_059436.1, read as the reverse complement.
CGAGTTAAAATAACACCATTTAAAAATTTAGCCACCGCTTCCAACAGCTCGTAGTTGTGGCTGTTTAAAAGATATATAACCTTCTGTTTATCTGTAATGCCTTCACTTCCATGCAGGAAGGGGATTATGTGCTTCTTCCTACCTATCTCATAAAAGGGACAATCCAACAGCATATGAGATACTGTTTCCACAGAACCCATGCCACACGGGCATTTCCTTTCTTTATGTGGGATTCCAAGGTGGCGTCCAAGGCTAAAGGAAGAAGGCAGGGCATTACACCTAGCTAAGGTGATTGCTCTACGCCATCGGGCCTCAACCAGGAGATAAAGGTACTGGCCTAAACAGAGTTATGTCCTTCTAAACCTAAATGCTGGTGTCTATCTTGTATATCTCACAAGGCTTAGAAATAATTTTTGAAAAATTATTTTTACTTTATCCATAGAAAAGGAAAAGAAAGCTAAAAATTAAAAAAAATGAATATGCATGGGCAAACATAATAATAGCACGTTTTAGGGATGATTATATTAAATGGATCTGCATTTATAACCTTCATAGTCACATTCTTCGGTATATTTACAGTCTTTTTCCTCAAGTAATGCAGAGCTACTTATTACTAAAAAAAAATAAGAGCTAAAAAAGGAAAAGATTTTAAAAAAAGAGAAGAAAAACTTGGAAGATAACGAGGAGGCTGTTTCCAAGAGCTCAGTGGCTCACTCACATTGCTGATTCTGGATTTTTTCAGAACTAGTGGGTCTAAGATCCAGACCCTTCCAGTCCACCTGTCTGCCAATATTTCCCTTAATGTTCAAGTTACTGAATACAGGAAACATTAAACCTCCTCCCATTCTACCCCAGTCCAGGATATGGAGCAGAATAAAATCTTTTTCACAGAGGTCAGGAGTGAAGGCTGGTCAAGAGGCCCACAAGCAAATTGTAAGCAGGAAATGAAAAGCATGGGTCTCTTTCCTTCTCTTTCACATGATAAGGTCACAGTGTTGCCATCAAAAGGTTTCTATCCAAGTCAGCAGCCCCGTTTACATCCTGCTTTAGGACAGACAGAAACTCAGCAGTCCAATACCATAGGAAGCCAAAGCTACGCCATCTGTATTCACCCATGGAAATGTCTTTTTCAGTTGGGTCGGTGACAGCAGGGACACCTCAGCTCCTTCCATCCTGAAAAGCCGTTAAAGAACTCTCATCAGAATGCACTTGATTGGGAGGGGGCTCAAAAAACTGCCCCCAGGAAATGCAAAACAGCTGGGAAGCTTGCCTTAGATGGGGGAGGGAACAAAAGGGAAAAATCTGCATCAAAAATAAGGGACAGAAATTATACTTTAGGGAGGAAGGCGGAACATTACAGCCCAATCTCATCAAATCCTGGATGCTAAGCAGGGTTAGTACTTGGATGAAAGACCACCAAGGAAGGCTCCGCAGAGGAAAGCAAAGGCAAACCATCTCTGCTTGCTTTGAAAGCCCCTTGCTGGGATTGCCACAAATTGGCAGAAACTTGACAACACCTACATACACATTCTAATCTGGAGAACCGGCTTTGATTCCTCACTCCTCCACCTGAGTGGCAGAGGCTTATCTGGTGAACCAGATGTGTTTCCGCACTCCGACCTTGGCCTAATTACAATTCTTCAGAACTCTCTCAGCCCCACCTGTCTCACAAGGTGTCTGTTGTGGGGAGAGGAAGGGAAAGGAGCTTGTAAACCACTGTGAGTCTCTTTACAGGTGAGAAAGGTGGTGTATAAATCCAAACTCTTCTTCTCCTCCTTTAATTATACTTTTCAGATCACTTCTATGAGTAATTAAATAGACATAACCATAAGGAGTTGTGGAAGAGTAGTAATTCACCCCATCCCAACTATAAAGGTGGGAGAAATGGACCGCTTTGGATAACCCATCTACTGAAAACCACCTAAAACTAAAAGAAGGAGAAATGTGAAAGAGCAGTGATGAACAACCATATATGTCTTTTTCTTTTAAAAAAACCCAAACCTAAAAAAGAAGCTAGTCTTCATTTAAATCACAGTTTAAATTCACCAGCAAGTGTGGATTCTGTGAATAAGCTGCCGGCCTGATTGAAAAGGGGAGAGCTGTTTCTCAAAGGAGTTTTACATCACCATTTACTGAAGGAGCCTCTCTGTATCCCCTTAATGTCTAGACCAGTGTTTCCCAACATTTTCGAAGTCACGGTACCCTTGACCTCACTCTTCATATCTCACGGTACCCCTGACATCCCCCCCCACCTTCCCCTCCCAGTGCCCCTGCCTGCCACCCCCCACCTCCCCCTCCCAGTGCCACTGCTTGCACTTCCTAATTTCCACCTTCTCCCTCCCCAGGGTGAAGGGAAGCACTGTGGGGCGGGAAGTGGCTGCTGACCTTGCGGCAGGTCCTGCCCCCGGGCCAGCTTCATGTCCTTGCTGGCACCCCATGAAGACACCTAAAAGTGAGCGAGGGTTGGTAGCATCGTCAGCAGTACGCCTGGGACATGTTTCGACTGCACTCCCAGGGTACCACGGAAATTTTGGTTGGGAATCACTACCTAGGGGACTAGAGGTTTCTCCAGATAGCCTAGGGAACTACTCCTATCAGCTACCAGCATGGCCAATTGGCCATGCTGACAGAGGCTGATGGGAATTGTAGTTCCTGAACATCTGGAGAGCCGCAGGTTCCCTACCCCTGGTCTAGACTAACCCCATGTTATACTACAATCAGCATTACTGTCCAAGGTGCTGAAGAACAGACCCAGGACTCAGATTAAAAAGTGCCCTTTCTTTTCTTAAACCATCTCTGATGTATATAAATCAGGGCTCAGTGGAAAACCATCTGCCTCAGATGTTGAAAGTCCTCAGTTCATCTACTGTTAAAAGGGTCAGATAAATGGTGACAGGAAAGACCTCAGCCGGAGACCCCAAAATGCTCTGGCCAATCAATATCAGCGGTCTGACCAAGATCAAGAAGCTTCATTTGTGTTCACCTGAAGGTAATTTGAAGCCAGGAAATAAAGTGGACACCACAGGTGGGAAGCTGCTTTGCACCCAAGATCCATTAAAAACACAGGCCGTTTCCAATGACTTTTTCCATCAAAGCCACTGTGTAGCTGCTGCCCCCTCCCCCTCCTCTTTCAACAACAGCCTCTCTCAAGAGCCATACCTTTGAATTTGCACATTTTCCTCCAACACAGCAGCTCCTTCCTCTGTGGCCAGGAAGAGATAGCCCGAGGGATTAAACTGGATATCGATGGGCGGCTCATTGAAAACACCAAGGTAATCCTGGAAATAAAAAGTGGCTTTGTCAATCATTCGTGGGCTGTCTTGAAGAAGGGATAGGGATCGGACTTGGCTGCTATTACCTTAGCATTTATATAGCGCTGAGCACTAAGCACATCGCAAACGTTCTCACAGGCCCCTCACAACAACTCTATAAGGCAGGTCAGTGTTGGTGGTGACAAGAGCCATCAAGTTGCAACCGACTTATGCAGATCCATAGCATTTTCCAGGAAAATACACGTTCCGAAATGGTTTTGCCATTGCCCAGTGTTACTACCCCCCATGTTATAATGTGAGAATATAATGTGAGAATTCTCACCCCATGGGTGAGAATAACAGATCAATTACACTGCAGCAACCACAAGATGAGGGCTGGCTCCCACTTCACTTAGCCAATTTGTACGCTGCAGACATCTATTTAAGAACACAGGCACTGCTAGAGATGGAGCAAGAAGGAAGGAAGCGGTCCACTTTAAAAGGGTAATGCCAGCTTTCCCCCATCATTTTTCGTACATAATACTGAATGGAAAAGGACAGCCCTTTGTTGAAGCAGCCACCGGGAGGCTGAGCCACAGAGCTAGTACCTGAATGTGTGTGCTACAATAACAGATTGCTTATGACAGGAGCAAAATGCCAAACTGTTCCTAATATGCAATAACAGGGTGGGACACAGCTGGGAATAGGCAAATGTCTTCTAACCAGACAGGCATAGAAATATATTTGCTCAGAAGCTCAGCTGTGGGCGCTCAAGGCATCAGGACAGCAGCTACTGGCTGGCTGTCCAAAAGGGAGTCTTCTTCCCCTTTATCACGAAAAGCCAGGATCAGGGAGGTTCAATCCTGCAGTTCTGTCCTGGGTTCTCTTCTCCAAATGCTCCACGGGCTAGCCAAACGGCTTAGAATAGATCAAAGGATTGTTTAGAAGCGCATGGCAGGAAGGAAGTTTTCCTCAGAGGTAAAGGAACAAAGATAAAGGAATTCGACCATGGGCTGAGCAAGAGGACACATCTTTTTGCTTGAGGTCCAAATAAAAAACGTCATGGGAATGCGCTCAATTGAGAAATCTCTGTAATAGGAATTTGTTTACTTTCTTTGTTTTCAATTTTACAATAAAATCTTTGAGAACTCAGCGGGGTGAAGCATATGGGAGAAGAGAACCCAGGACAGAGATGCAGGATTGAACCTCCCTAATCCTGGCTATTCGTGATACCCTGCCTCTCCATGTCCTGTTCTAGGGGATGTGTCACACAGAGGTAGAAGGCAAGAATGAGGTCCCTCAGCTACAGCACCCCTGCAGAAACCTGGCCAGCATGAACATACGTTGACTGTGCGCAAGAACTCAGCCGAGAACCGGGACATCCTGATATTTTCAGGCAACGAAAACTGCTGCCGTATCCCTCCTACGGACAGAACGGTAGACGCTTTGGTGTACTGAAAAGAAAAACACGAAGGGGGAAAGGGCGATATAATTTAACTGTGCAACTCAAGAACAAAACCCCTTAAGTATTCCAACTGAACAACCAGTAAGCCCCGCCTCCCCCTTCAACTTTATCTACCGGCAATACAAACTGAAGCATCCCCACTTAGAAACTTGTTGGGTGATCTTACAAAACCCACATATCCTCATGCTAAGCTAACTCACAGTTATCCCCTGATCAAGGACCACATTTTGAACTTAGATGACGACAACTCACCTGGAGGTCCCTCTCAACAACCACCACCCGAAGCGCATTTCTATGCGGCTCTCTCATCTTCAGCCAGAACGCAATGGACCAGCCAATTATCCCACCTCCAACAATGACCACGTCTGCCCACTCAGGAGGGAGATCTTTTGAAATGCCCCAAGGGTTCCAGTCAGTACCAGGAAGGGCTGCTTTCAGCCTCTGGCGGAAGAGGTCCATCTCCTTCTCAAAACCTGAAAAGCGATGTGCGTGCACAAAATTCAAGTCAGCTATCAACTGAGCTAGTATGGTTGGATACTGGGATCTACACATAAGTGATGGTATAATACTGCATACATACTGTGACAACCTTTGTGCAGTGTATAATAAGTAATATAATATAATAATTAAGGAACTTTACCATTTATCTCCACAACAAACGTAAGATTAACCTTTTCATGCCTTTATTTTTTTCTTTTCACTGGTCTCAACCAGGGCTGGCCCCAACTTGGTGGAACGCTCTGTCTAATGAGACCGGGGTCCTGCGGGACTTTGTCATTCCACAGGGCCCGTAAGACAGAGCTGTTCCACCAGTTATGGCTGAGGCAGCTACGGTTATTCCATCTTAATTGCCTCCCTCCCCCCTTCTCCTCTTCTGTGTGTAATGTTGGGCATTTTAAGTGTTCCATTTTAATTAACTAAGTTGATTTATTGCCATTGGGGGCTTTTTATGGGATTTGGACATATTGTTTTTAACTGTGCATTTATATGGTGGAAGCCACTCTGAGCCTGCAAAGGGAAAGGCACCATATGAATGGAATGAAAAAAAAATATAAAAAGAATATTTTCATTTGGTTTGGTTTGCATATTAATAATAGTTTAGAGAACTCTATCGGATAGGGTTCAGCCAGCAGAGGAGGCGGTGGCGATCCAAAGCAGCCCGGTGGGTCTGGGCTGGGGGTGCCCGATGGGCCCGTGGCAGGCTCCCAGCCTGAGCAGGGGCGCCTCTCCGCAAGAGGGGTGTGGGGAGCTATTCTGCGCCCTCATGTGATCTAATGGGTGGCGCCTGGGGCGAAATGACCCCCCATGTCCCCCTGGCAGATACGCCCCTGCCTATTCCCTTTACTGTTGCTGTCAAGTCACAGCTGACTCATGGTGACCCCAAGGCAAGAGATGTTGGGAGGAGGATTGCCATTGCCTGCTGCCATGTCATGCCCCTGGTATTCCTTGGAGGTCTTCCATCCAAATACTTGACAGGATTGAGGCTGAGAGTGTTTGACCGGCTGAAGGTCACCCAGCAACCTTCCAAGGGGATTCAAACCTAGGTCGCCCAGTTTCTAGATCAACTCTTTAACCACTACACACCATGTTGGCTCTGTTAAAGCTGGTAAATCCCTTTTTAATTAATGTAATTAAAAATATAATAAATTCTCAGGAACTTGGCTACTAATCAGTTTTGCACAGGCAAAACCTTGAAAGTTGTTTATTACAGATTCTTTCATAGGATGTGGGAGGGAATCTCCCATTACAGATTGACATCAGCGCAGAATTGTAAAGTAGCAGGGCACAGCTCTGACTGAAATGGACCCAGTGAAATAGCAAAACATTCACAGGCCTCAGTGACTTTTATCAGATTGCAGGACTCTCTTGTACTTTGTGCCCACTAATTGTGCAGCTTCTGGCTCATGCCCAGTATCTTCAAGTTAAGAATGTCTAAGTCTGATGATCCAAGAAGGGCTTTGAAAAATAAGCTGCAAGATTCAGTCTTCTGTTTAATTAAAACATGGGTAAAGCATCTTCCAACCAATCACCCAACAGATTTTAAAATCAAGAACATTCCCCACCTCCCCAAAGAAGGTCAACTACAGGATGTCTCTTCTGAGGCTTTCTGGGCTGCAAAATGAAATGAAATGGAGTCCAAAGGTTGTGAATTTGGCCTGCATCACTTTAGCGTGTGTATGTGTGAGATCATATTTTTAATTCAGTTCTACTTGTATAGGAAAGGGTAGAAGCTCCCTGAAAGAATACATGCAATAGAGAGTAGACTATCCTAGCATTTGTTTTTAAAGAAACATGCTTTTTAAATACTTAGTTGCAACAAAGAGCTCTGTGACATCTGACGATATTGCACTGCCTTGCTAAATAAGCAAGTCAAGCTAGCCTACCTCACAGGGTTGTAGGAGAAAAACACTCAGAAGAGGAGAACCGTACATGCCGCCCTGGATCCCGCTGTAGAAAGGGCAGTTAAATAAAACAAAATGACACTTCTCCTTTTTTTAAACGATAGACTCAAATGCAAGCACCGCATGAATCTAGGAAGTTTTTATTACCCAGCAGGCACGTGGCTTATGCAATACCTTGGTAGAAGTCGCGTTGCCGGGACCTGCCAGCGCGGAATTGCCGCCGAGGCTCCACGGGGCTGGCGAAGGGCCGGACAGCCGCCGCCAACGGCCACAGACGGCCCAACGACAACCGCCCTCGGATCATCGCGAAATCTGAATGCACGTCCACTGAGCGCAAGAGGCGCCGCAGGTTAACGCCCCGCCTCCAGGACCATGATAGGTCGAGTCAATCCCGACGCCACACTTCAACTCCGCCCCCACATCTCACAGGCTTCCAGTTAATCCTCGGGCCTTCCCCCGACCAACGTATCATGCATAATAAAGTCCCACCCATCGCTTTTCTTATTGGGGGATTTGCGTTCTAACCCCACCCCTCCTTTTTCTCACCCCTTTTTCTCAGACTCACAGGGGGAGTCTGAAGCTAGTAGACCAATCAGCAATCAGACCATGGGGGAGGCGGAGACAGATGACTCTCTTTCCTCACTCTTTATGATTTGGCCGGCTCTCGTTTTCCGGCGAAGAGACTCAATCACATATGTTATTTTCTCCGTTGGCCCCACCTTGTTTTCTGCTTCCGGCGGAAGTGATGCATAGTGTTAGAGAATAATCTGACGTGGGTCAGGAAGTCGGGCTGGTTTCCCGGCGGCTCGACCCCGTTACCTCAGCTTCCCCCCACCTTCCCCCGGGCGAGGCCCGGAGCCCCCCGATCCCACCATGCTCGACTTCTTCACCATCTTCAGCAAGGGAGGCCTTGTGCTGTGGTGCTTCCAGGGCGTGCGCGGCCCCGCAGCTGCCTGCAGTGCGCCCGTGAACGCGCTTATCCGGTCTGTCCTGCTCCAGGTGAGACTCCCTCTCTTTCCTCTCCCCCAAACATGCAGGTTGACCTTAATTCCCTTGTATATTCTCGGGCTTTGGGTGACAAGAAGCGATCTTTGCTTCGGTGTTATTTGCTTTCACAATAACAACAGAAAATACTTCGATTTCATGGAGTACTTTTAAGTAGTCAAAAGTGGATTCAGCACAGCATATTTATAACGAGTCGCAATCGTTATGAATGAACTCGTTTTCCCTTTTTATAAATGTAAAACTAATTCATTTATAACGATTACGACTTGTTATAAATGTGTTGTGCGGAATCCACAAAAGTGCTTCGCACATGTCCATGTTGTGAGTCTTACAGCAAGGGTATGTTGTGCCAGAGTAGTTTGCCCAATGAGTTTATGGTTGAGGTATGATTTGAACCAGCAGCTTACTGGATCATAACTGCCATTGAGCCAGACTTCTGGTTGGGAATGGGCAGGATGTAAAATCTAATAAAATAAATAAAATTTCTTAGTTTCTGTGGTTCACCAACATCTGATCTGGGTTATGGTTGTGTTTTAAACTGTACTTATCAGGGAAGAAATCAGACTTGAAATAAGAATATCAGATTGTTGGCTGTAAAATAATCAGTGCATTTAGAAGGCTATTTTCTAAGCAGAAAGAGTATATTATTTTCTGTTTTCCTGTACTTTAGGTTGCCATATGGCTCTGCCCTGCAAACACATCCCTTGTTTCCGAATGTATCTTCATGGGACATCAACAAATATTTAGCAATATCCCATTTTATTGGAATATTTCCCTAGTTGTCTTCTGTCTGCTTCATTCACATTTCTGCTAATGAAGGAATTCTCAAATAGCCTCTGTTTTTCCATATGGATATGTTATGCATGTTAGCATATTACTTCCTGATTGCAGATTTTCCATTCCATTTCCTTCCACACCTCATTTCTTGATTACTATTGAAGGGCAGTATTTAACTATCCGTTTTGCGTCAAGGCAGAGATCCATATAGTCTGTTGCAACCACACCTAACAAACAGTAGCTATTCAGAATCTTGGGAAGAGTTTTTTCCTAGCACACTATCTTAAATCCTTTAGAAGTGTTTGAGATTCACCCTGTACACACATGCCCAATAATTCAGTTTTGATTTCTTTAGAAGCCGACTAACATTTTGTGTGCTGCTCATAAAGCCAAAATAGTTCAGCAGAAGTTGTACTAAGAATCACTTACTGAGTGTTTTTTATACTGGCAGGAGAAGTATGGATACAGCTGAATATAGATTATCATGTTGTGAGCAAAGGGTAGTTGATCCTGGATAGCAGAGAGTCTTAATCTTACTTTAATGGAAACTATGTTGCTGGTTGTGTTGAAGGGGGTGAGACATAAATCAAGTGACCAAATAGATGTTTGTAAGCAGATCTTGAAAAATCTAAGATACCCAGTTGCTTGGATACTTTGATTTGACACTGCCTCCTACAATGGAGGGGAGGTCTATTTTTCCTGCACAGCAGGCAGAAAGAAGTAGGTCACTGGTCTTTTTGTACACCAAAAAAGTTAGCGTATGTCAATCTTCACGGTTTCTGTAATGTAGACCTTATGTGACTCAACAGGACTTGCTAACCTATTCCTGCCTCCTTTGTCTTTTCAGGAGCGAGGTGGCAGTAACTCTTTCACCCATGACTCCCTTACGCTAAAATACAAATTGGACAATCAGTTTGAGTTGGTCTTTGTGGTAAGTGACTTACTGTGTTTGGGGCAAAAAAGCTGAAACAGAAGGATAGCTTCTGATAGACTCTGCAACAGAACAGTGTTTTGAAAGACTTTCTCTTGCCACTGCTCATGAGTCTATGCGGCTGGCATTCTGCTTCCTTTGATTCGGAACACACTGAACATTCCCTCAGTCTTTTTTTTTGGTCATGTTGGCAACACCTTTTTTGTCACGTTGTCAGCCATTCAGAAATGTTCTCTCTTTGGATTATTCACTGTGTAGAAAGTACTGTGCATGAACTGCTTTTTCAAGCTAATTAAGGTGTTCTCATTTTCCTGATAGTACTATGGTTCTCTGGCAGGTTGGATTTCAAAAAATTCTGACGTTAACCTATGTGGACAAGTTGATAGACGATGTTCATAAGGAGTTCCGGGACAAATATCGCAATGAATTTCAACAGAAGGGAACTCTTGGGCTTCTCAATGGCACCTTTGACTTTAAAGAAGATTTTTTACGCCTCTTACGGTAACAGGCCGCACCCCTTCAGCGATCAGGTTTCACCAGTAGTCCCGTTTGTTGTCTTGCCCCAGATGCCTTTGGTTCTCCAATTGCGAACTTGGCCTCAATAGACATGAGAAGTACAAGCAGGAATTAGCTTGGACCTACTAATAACTATGTGTCTTTGCTGTATTTGGCTTTTCTCATGCTTGTAATGTCTTTTAAATAAAACTGGACTGCCATTGGAAAGTTGCCCCCTAGCAGAGTGATTGCCCCCTAGCAGAGTGATCTGTCTCTCTTTCTTTACCCCTCACTTTCTGTCTAATCTCCCATCCCCTCCCATCCCTCACCCCCGGGTTCTGAGAAAAAACTAAGCCAAGTTGACATCCTAGTCTTCCCATCTTTGTTTATTACAGCCTGCAACATGAACAGTGATATGCTAAGAGCCAAGGTTAGGGTTGCACTAGCCAGTATCCAGCTTCAGGGTTGATTTGTAGGTTTTTAACATGGCTTTTAAAAACACCTTGTTATCAATAACTTGTTTCTTAGCATCTGCAGAGATCCAATGCAGTCATTAAACCCTGATTTGAATAAATTCTGATTTTGAACAATTTATGGTACAGGGCTAAATCTGGCCCTGTGAAGAACATATTCACAAGGCAACTCCAACAGGGAAAATTACCAAGTGGTAGCATTGTAGGATCATGATGTGTTGATTTTTGAATTGGGAAACAGACTGAAGGTTTGTTGCTTTGGGGCAAGGGATGGAGAAATTCCAGACCTGTATTGTTCTGCACGGTGATTAACTGACACAGTCGGTTAATCTTTCCCCCCTTTTTTTTCAACCAGGGATGCAGAGGAGAGCAGTAAAGTCCGAGCTCCCACTGCCATGAAGACATTTGAACAATCTGCAAAGTCCCAAAAAACAGTGAAGTCTATGATAGAAACTCGAGGAGAGAAACCAAAAGAGAAAACTAAGAACAAGAAAAACAAAGGTTCCAAAAAAGAAGGTGAGAGGGCGACTGCCGTGCCTGTGTTAATGCAAATATGTACGCTAAAAATTGCTTAAGACCTGTGAGATCTTTATAATTCTGCATTCCCACGTGCACATAAAGCTGAGCAAAGTGATCGTACTCAAAGTTAAACAAGTAGTGCCAAATGCATAATAGCAAGTGTCTTAGCCAAGGAGATGTAAATAACATGTTCTTTGAGGGACAGATGCCTCCTTGGCCCCAACTCAGGCTTTTGTGGGGAAGTTGGGTCTGAACTGCTGGGCTAGCTCAGCAATGCTTGTTTGTTTTACTTTAACCGTTTTCTCTTCAGACCAGCACCACTTCTCCTCTGTTCTTCTGTGTTGCTGCACTTTGTTGTCACAATCCCATTTTAATCATTTCTAGGAGCTGAAGCCGCTGCACCCCCCAAAGTAGCACCAGATGTTAAGCCGGACCTTCCTGTTGCCACTGGAGACAAGGAGGAACTGACCAAGGATGAGATCCTGCAGAAAAACCGTGAGGAGTTCTTTAGGAAGCGCATGAAGGGGGGAGAGAAAACCAAGTAAGTGAGGCCACTGTGTTGCCTCTCCTTTGCCTCAGCAGACTGACACTCAGCTCAGGGACAGTTGCATCTTTGTAGTCACGTCCCTGAGCTGTAAGAGTTTACAGTGACCCTCTGGAACTACAAATACAATTCACTCCCTGCTGCATAGAACCAGACAACCAATAAATATTTATGAAATCTCAGAGGGATCCATGATGTGCGTTGCATATATATCGTTTTAAAAAAAGGCATGTCTTAAGGGGGCATATTTTGGGACATATGCAACAGTCCTCTTTTAAGCTGAGCTTTCCACATATTCATGTACCTTAGAATGTTAATATTCTTAGGCTGGGTTCTCCCCAGGGTGGTAAAACTACATGCGGGCTCTGTACCACTTCAGACTGCAGGCAGTGCCTTTGATACATAATTCCATGCACAAAGAAAACTAGCATGTCAGGAAGAAGGGTAGGCTGGTACCCTTCTCTTTGATATGCAGCTTTGCAGACAGAAGGAATTCTTTATGTGGAGATACACCCTGTCAAGCCCTTTCTCCCTCACACACACTGCAAGTCTTACATAGTTTTATCACCTCAGAAAGAACCAGGCCTTAGTTTGGTGGGGGGGTTTTTTTTTTGGGGGGGGGGACTTTTTTCAATTAATTGCAGGGTTGGGAGGGGGAACTCTTACTTTAAGTTAGATATTGGGAATCATGACAGATCAGAGTTTGACTTGCTCAGCATGACTGTTAAGGACCCAACAAAGATTTGAAGCTGCTATTTCCCTCACTGTTAAGACCAACAGACTTTCTATTCTGCCTTCCTAGCAAGTCGCCAAAGCCAGACGCTTCGAAGGATAAGGGGAAGAAACCCAGAGTGTGGGATCTGGGGAACTCTAATGCCAAAGTACTTGATTATAGTAACTCAACTACCAATGGGAATGCAGACACTTGTCCTATGGAAGAGTATGACCCAGATATGGTAAGATCCAAAGCCCTTCTAGTCAGAAAGCAAAATATCTGTTTGAGGCCCTAGCTTGGTACTATACAGCTGCAGTAAATGCCTCACATTCTAATCGTCACTTGGGTTAACCAGAGCAGCTTGCACACCGGGGGCGGGTGGGTTGTGACACAAACTAGAAAACATGGCGTGGGTTCCATGTTTGGAGCTCCTGGTTGGGGAGGTCTGATTCAGATTGGGACCTAGGCGGGGGCTGTATTTTTCCTTTGTGCTGTTCCTCCAACTCCTTCCCCTGTAGCCCAAATCTGAATCCATCTTTCGTACTCCTTTTATTTAAAAAGAGGGGAGAAAACTTTGGAGTTCTAAACATGGAATTCCCAGCATCTTATCTTCGGATGTCAAGGACTCTGGGATGACTTCAACTGATCATAAATCCTCTGAGAGAGAAGCAGCATGATGTACTCCTAGCTCTTAGAAACATGCACTCCAGACTGTCCCCTCTAGAAGTAATTAATATAATTCAGTCGGGTTCATGTGACCATGGCAGTGAGATGCATTCTGACCCTCAGGTTTCTGTCTCTTTCCATTCAGGTCCTTGGGGATCCTGACCGTGAGCCTGGCCATCTCCGTGATCTGGAATATGAGAGTGAAGAAGAAATTGAAGAAGAGAAGGAGGTTCACAGCTCTTCAAGTGCCAGGTGAGGCTCCTCTGGACCTTTGGACGCATCTCATACTCCCATTTCTAAAGTACTTCCAAGGCTTATGTATGTACCCATGGAACTGGCTGTTGATTTCCTTGCTAGAGTGATCAAAAAAGATGCAGAGCCCAATCAATCTCTACTCTTTGCTCACTTTACTCACTTTTATTTCATTTGTTAGCCTTCATGGAGAATGAAGAACGATGGGGTAGGCATAGAATAAATCAGGGGATCTTACTGAGCTCCCCTGTGCTGTACAGAGGTTAGGATTCAGTTGAATACTGTTTGGGCCATCTTTTTACCAAGCCTAGTGCCAGATGTTCAGGCAGACACTGAAATGCAAAGAGCTGTCGTGGTGTTTTTTGAAGGTCAAATGGAACTGAATTGTCTTCACCTCGTGCCTGGTTTCCTCATAAAGATGTATAACAGCACCTTCTTCTTTCCAGCGTTAAGAAAGGTGGCCTTGGAGGCATGTTTGGGATGCTGAAAGGCCTTGTGGGCTCCAAAAATTTAACTAGAGAGGACATGGACCCTGTGCTGGAGAAGATGAAGGATCACCTAATTGGTATGTTTTTGTGTACCTCTGGAATGAACGTTCATACCTGGGCTATCTGTTGTCATGTTGGCTCAGGCATTCTGTCCATCCCTCCAGCATTGCAACTGGGAGGAGTTGACTCTCATTTATTTCATAGGGCAAAAGAGAAGAGAGGCCTTTACTTAGCTGAGTTTCAGAAGATGCTTGGTACTTCCTGAAAGTTCAGTTGCTAGATGAAAGAAAAGAGAAAGGGAGGAGGAGGCAATGGGGAGAGAAGGGATGGCTGATAGTAACATTTATAGGGCAGGCAGTCCCCAGGAGAGAGCCAGTGTGGTGTAGTGGTCAAACCTTAAATCGCTGTGGTTTTCTTCTTTTTCCAAAGCCAAGAATGTTGCGGCTGACATCGCCGTCCAGCTCTGTGAATCGGTTGCAAAAAAACTGGAAGGCAAAGTGATGGGCACCTTCACCAGTAAGACCTCCTTCTCTCTGTGGAGTGCATCTCTGCTGCAATCTTGTTACATGGATTTTCTCAGCTATATACCAAACAATAGTTACAGATTCCAAAGGCTTCTAGTAGGATGGTGCGGGCATGTCCAACTACAGCCATAAATTTGCATGATCAGCCTTTGCAATGTTACATTCCAAAAGGAAGGAAAGAGCTGGTGGTGGGTAGATTGTGGAGTGTTCCACTGATGTCACTTGCACGATACCAGATCTCCTATTATACTGGTGTATGTACTAGTTGGTGGGTGGATTCAGGGGCCCACTGCATGCACCGCATTTCTAGAAAGATGCTCAGCTGTGCAGCCTTTTGCTTTACTTTATTCCAGTATTGTTTTGCTGGCTATCTGTTTCAGTCTGCGTTTCCACACATTCACCATTGAAACAGTTTTGTGGAAGAAAAATCTTTATTCCAAGATAAATACTTAGTGAGCCAGCGTGTTTAAGATTATGGTTCAAATTAAATGATCAACACAGTGTCTTGGGTTTTATTTTTTCCAAGTGTTTTGCTTGCTTGAGCTAGTCTGTAGGTGATATGCTGACTTACAGTGCTGGTGGGGTATGGAAGAAATACTTCAGATTTGCCTGGTGGCTGTCTGTTTTCCTGTAGCTCAAGGATGCTTCTGGGATTGAGTGGGGGGTTTCTATGAAGTTACATCAGTTCAGTATTTTGTAAAGGTTAATTGATCATCTTGTCACTGGTGGGTAGGGCTTTCTTTACTAAGGGAACTCTCTGTGGGCACAGGATTCCCAGCCTTAGGATGTTAACATTGTCTGGAACCTTGTTGCCCCTTGGTATGAAGCCCAAGTAAGTGTTAGAAAAAAATAACAGTTGCAAAAGCAGCGTTACTGCAGAAGGATGTGCCCATGTCATCTAGGGGTTAAAAGTGTCTGATTAGGATCTGGGAAATCCAGGTTCAGTTTCCTGCTCTGCCATGGAAGCACACTGGGTTGGGCCAGTCATTCATTCTCAACCAAACCTACCTCACAGGGTTTTTGTGAGGATAAAACAGAAGAGAGAAGAACAATGTAAGCCACTTTGGATCCTCAGTGGAGTTAAGGGCAGGATATAAGTGAAGTAAATACAAAAAAGAGACAAAATAATGGCTTACAAGAGAGGCCAGAAGGATTACTGGTGATCTCAGCAGGTCATGAATATTGGACTGCTCTATGTGATGGCCAGGTTGATGTATTTCTGATATGAGATGGGATTTGTGTGAGATGAAATGCACAGGGGAATCTCCTCTGGCTGCCACAGATAAAAGCTTCCTTCTGTTTTCCTAGCGGTGACCTCAACCGTGAAACAGGCCCTTCAGGAATCTCTGGTACAGATCCTGCAGCCTCAGCGTCGTGTAGATGTCTTGCGCGATGTGATGGATGCCCAGCGCCACCGCCGACCCTATGTTATCACTTTCTGTGGGGTCAATGGAGTTGGGAAGTCAACCAACTTGGCCAAGGTACTTAAAAGGCCTGCATGTGTTGGGGACAGGGGGCTCTTTTCTTTCTCTCCCTGTGCTTCAGTGGTAACAATTCATGCATTTGGCCGAGAGGCATCTAGTAATCAAACAGCCTACAACAGAGAACTTAAAATCAGTTCTGAAATCTTTTGCTGCTGCTTGTCAGAGTTCTTCAGACTTTGCCAGTATTTCTTCATAGAAATTAGAAATCTGTGATAAATTAGGTGAAAGCGGAGGCTCGCAGGATGCTGAATTTCTGCATCCCGTATCAAAATCCAGGCACGAACGACAGAAGTACTGGATATCCAGCTTTGTGTGTTGCTAGAAGTGAAACTGCAAGGTGCCACTGTGTGTCCTGTTTTAGATGCTGGAGGGTTGCCCATGCGAGGGGTAATGTTCTTGTGTCCATCCCTCAGATTTCTTTCTGGCTGATTGAAAATGGGTTCAGTGTCCTTATTGCCGCCTGTGATACGTTCCGTGCCGGAGCTGTGGAACAGCTGCGCACTCACACTCGCCGCCTGAATGCCCTGCACCCGCCGGAGACTCACAGCGGCCGCACAATGGTTCAACTGTACGAGAAAGGATATGGGAAGGATGCTGCTGGGATTGCCATGGAGGCCATTGCTTATGGTAAGGCCATCCTTGTCCCCTTGGTCCAGTCACCTCTTCCCATGCGCCATAAGTCACTACATGTGGCTGAAAATTCCCCACCCACCATTTTTGGGGAGGTGTGAGTAGTCCCAGTGCTGAGAATTGTGTTGGCCACTAGGAAAGGTGTTAGGAGAAAAGGAGGCTGAAGCCAGGGTCCTCTCCAATCTATCCCCAGCTTTTTTTTTCATATAGAAGAAGAGTTGGATTTATATCTCCCCTTTCTCTCCTGTAAGGAGACTCAAAGGGGCTGACAAACTCCTTTCCCTTCCCTCCCTGTGTGGTGGATGGGGCTGAGAGAGCTCCAAAGAACTGTGACTAGCCCAAGGTCTCCCAGCTGGCATGTGTTGGAGTGCACAAGCTAATCTAGTTTACCAGGTAAGCCCCCACAGCTCAAGTGGTGGAGCGGGGAATCAAACCTGGTTCTCCAGATTAGAGTGCACCTGCTCTTAACCAGCACACCATGCTGGCTAGGAGAAGCCAGCCAGTTTTTCTACTATGCATAACCTGATACTCCGCTGCGGTCTTAAAAGGTTTCTAAAGTCAAACTTGGCCAAGGTTGCTCCTTGCAACAGCTGTCTGTTTGGCTTTATTTCTGACCATGAGCACTGAAAACATCTATGCTTGAAAAATTTTGCTTTTGTGGTTTTTCTGGGACATGTCTCTGATGATGCCAGCCATAGATGGGGCAAAACATTAGGAGCAAAAACTACTGGATCACGGGCACTCTGCCCAAAAACCCACAACCACCAGTTGATTCCAGCCATGAAAGCCTTCGACAATACTTGAAAAAATTGTTTATCAAATATTCAGCACTCCGGTCATCTCAGTGATCTTTTTAAAAAGTGTGCAACCCAGCCCCTCTGACTGTGACGATAAGGTTGAGAACTTATGGACAACACCTAATAGAAATCAAATGTACTATGCTAATAAAAGGCATATTGATTGACCTAATAGAAATCCTGGAAGGAGGCATAGAATATCTTGTTAGTTTTTTAGTGTTATCAGAATAATCTATTCAGACATCTGTGGGTCTCTTTGTTAAGTTGCACCATATTGCTCTTCCAGGAACAAGCATCTGGGTTGCGAGCAGCTGTATAAATTCAGTGCTATGTATAACCAGCTGTGAACACTAGTGTTTCCGAAACTTGGTATTGCAGAAAATATTGTCGGTGGGTGTACACACAGTCTCGTTTATATTGAGATAGGTGGGCAGGAATCCTTTGCAGTAAGAAACAGTTAGTGACTTTGGACATGAACTCCCTCTGAACAGTAACTCAGGCAGCCCACAATGGCAAAATGACAGGTGTTCACTGTCAGTTGTATAACAGTAGCCTTGGATTTTCTCCAACTATTACTTGATATTTATTCCTGCTAATATGTTTGCCCCTTCTTTGCAGCCCGCAACCAAGGTTTTGAAGTCGTCTTGGTGGATACCGCAGGCCGTATGCAAGACAACGCTCCCTTAATGACTGCTCTGGCCAAACTTATTGCGGTCAACACCCCTGACCTCGTCTTGTTTGTGGGAGAGGCCTTGGTGGGAAACGAGGCTGTGGATCAGCTGGTTAGTTCCTAAACTCGATTCACTTGAAATACAAACTTGAACCCAGTCCCTTGGAGGGCTGCTTCCCACAGAACCCTTTTTTACATATATGTCTGAATGAAGTGACATATCTAGATGATGCGTATTGCCAGAAGATGGACCAGGAAGCCAGGAGCGTGGTCAGCACTGAGCACCCTGGTTGTATGTGTTGGTTTGTGCATGTACTCGCCTGCTTGTGCGTGTTAGGAGAAAACTGGCTATTATGTGAGAATTCTTATTTCATTTCACTTATTAGTTTTATATGCCACCCTTCCCCTTAGAGACTCAGGATGGCTTCCAGCACTTAAATATAAATACAACAACCAAATACAACAACCAAACAACATGATCTAAACATATCTTGAAACCAGGGGGTGGTTTAATTACAGTAAAAACCAGAAAACAAGAGGGAAGTGGAAAAGGTGGCAAAGAAGGAGGGAGACCAAGACGATAAAAAGCCATAGGTGCCTCAACCATGCGCTTGGTGGAACAGCTCTGTCTTATAGGCCCTGCAGAACCTTATCAGGCCCCGGGTCTCACTGGACAGAGTGTTCCACCAGGTTGGGGCCAAGGCTGAGAAGGCTCTGTCCCTGGTTGAGGCAAGCTGGAAATGTTTCAGTCCAGGGATCACAAGTAGAGTATGAAGCTCATGTACGGTTTGCTTTTTCCGACAGGTCAAATTTAACAAGGCCCTTGCTGATCACTCCATGGCTCAGACTCCACGCCTCATTGATGGGATTGTGCTCACTAAATTTGACACTATTGATGACAAGGTAAGCAAAGCCAAGTCATTTGCATGAGGGTGAAGGGGAAACCCCTTGTTTCTTGTAATCATTACAACAAAAACTTGTGTTTTGTATGGCTTTGAAAGTCTTGAACCTGCATAGGCAGCATCTTACGAAGGCTCAAGAATGAAAGGCGCTTAGAGCAATAGTCATGGACCGGGTTCCTCGGTTCCTGGCTGCTTTTCTTGATGCTGTTCCTTGTCCAAAATAATGGGGGGGAGGGCCACAACCACAGTGCAGAAACCCGCAGTTTGAATAAAAATGTTTAAATAAGGTTATCGGGTGTATTTCAGACCTTTAGGCCCTTCACCAGGAAGCTAAAAGTGCCATATGAAATGCCCCATTTTAATTGGCAAAAAGTACCATTGTGATGAGTTCACAATTCACTTCATGGACATTTTAAATGAATACATTTATTCTCCAAAGAGCTCTCGCAGGTTTTGAGAGTCTCTGGGTTAACTGTGAAGGATTTATTAATACTTTTTATTGCATGCTTGGGGCTTGTCTGCTTTTGTTCTTGGCTGTTCTTGGTCACTTGATCCTTTGGATCATCAACCTATAGCCTCTGCCTGTGATGCAGTCATTATCTTGACGTTGTGAAAGGTTTGCCTGGACCCTTCAAAGCTTTCTCCTTTCCCAACAAGTCCAGTCCTGCCACAGCAGCAGGTAAACTGCCTCCTCCTAGCTGGTGATGTGGCTGTGGGTAGACTGGAAGGCAGACAACCACTTTCTGGGTCTGGTAAATCAACACGATGCCTCTTTTTTTTTTTTAGAAAAAGCAGATTTTTGAAATAAGTTTGCAGAATAAATTGATTTACACTGCTTATTCTGAACACGTTCTCGCCCGTTGTCAGATGGGACTGGCAGGTTTCCTGTATCTGTCCTGGGGCGCATCTGCTTCTCTTTCTTCTTCCGTTTTCTGTCCCTGACCAAGTTAGTGCAGTTGGTATATATTGTACCATTTATTTTATTTTTTATTTTATTAAATTTCTATACCGCCCTTCCCCGAAGGGCTCAGGGCGGTGTCCATCATTTAATAACAGTTAAAAACCATTTCACCCCAATCCCAGTTAAAACCATATACAAATTATAAAATTCAAAGTCCCGATGGCGATTAAAATTATTTTCCCCCTTCCTGCCCTAAGGCCCACAGATTTTTCCACAGAAGTGCGATGTTACCCCGGCTGGCAAAATGCCTGGCGGGACAGGTCCATTTTACAGGCCCCAAGTGGGCGGAAACTCTGTATGTCCCGCAGGGCCCTGATCTCACTTGGGAGCCTGTTCCACCAGGTAGGGGCCAGGGCTGTAAAAGCCCTGGCCCTTGTAGAGGCCAGCCGGATCACTTTGGGGCCAGGGATCACCAGGAGGTCCGCCTCCGAGGAGCGGAGGGGCCTAGCAGGGCGATATAGGGAGATACTTGAGCAGGATTATATAATGGGGATATATCTCCAGGAGGCAAGAAATCTCTTAACTCCTTTGTGGTGTCCGGTCTTATAAATGGCCTCAGAATAAAGTGCCATAGAAGGAGTCTCATTCTCTCTTTGTCTTGCCATACACAGTATTTATTTCGGAATGAACCAGTAGTCATGGTAGAATTATGAAGCTGCCTTTCCATCAGTCCAAAGTAACATAAACTTGTTTGGATTCTATCGTGTCTGCTGATGCCCACTCTGTTCCTTTTCCAGGTTGGTGCTGCAATCTCTATGACATACATCACCAGCAAACCGATTGTGTTTGTTGGTACCGGACAAACCTACTGTGACCTGCGTAGCCTTAATGCCAAGGCTGTGGTTGCTGCTCTCATGAAAGCCTAGCCACCAGTTATTGCACCAAATTCCTGTTTGCAGATGTCTGTCTCTCTTTTTCTTTTTGCTGACACAGTGCAGGCAGAGCGGAGGGATGCTGGAGAAAGGGGCTGCTGCTTCGTCCCTTCCCTGACATGTTCTTCCTCTTGGTTTCAATAATGCACACCTTCCTTTATGGGATGAGTGGGTTTTATTTGGCCAGGGAGGTCTGTCTTCAATCATGTTCTGCTGATTTGAAATTATTGATTCTGGTCACACATCTTGGCTTGGGGGAGAGGGGGCAGTTTGGGGGGGGGTGTCTTGCTCTAGCTAGAAGTGTTCATTGGCAATAGGAACCTCATGATCTTGTTAATGCAGCCAGCTAGCCTTCTTCCCCTGTGTCCTTTCATTCTACTTGCAGAGGTGAAAACAAGAGCTTTGTTCATCCTAGTTAGTGGGGTGGCGGAATACTCTGCCACTAACTAGGCATTTAAAATGTAGCTGAGATTCTTGTGGGCTTCTGCAACCACTCAAGAATGTGCTTCAGGAAGAATTGGGGGTGGGAGGGGTTGCTTTTTCCTGTTTCCTTGCAGTTAATTGGCTGCTGTAGAATGGATATAGACATTGCCAACTGCCAGTTCTAGCAGATCAAACATAACCCTTGCTGCTTGCTTTGATCGTAGTGGCTCACCAAAGCTTTCAAACCAAAAAGGAAAAAAATGGCAACAGTCAGCCCTGCTGCTCACAGAGGAGCTTTGGGAGGGAAGGATGGGGAGGGGGGGCTACTGATGCCTTAAAAGGTCCTGCTTCCCACAGGCAGTGGGACTCTTCACAGCAGGGCCGTCCACACATAGCCCCGCACCATGGTGTTCGCACAGCGCAGGTCCTCGCAGTCCCTTGTTTCTAATAACGCCTCTCCACCTGATCCAAGAGCTGCTGCTTGCCCCACCTTTTTACTGGACTAAACCCCAGCTGATTCACACAGCTGTGGCCCACGCGGTTGGATGTAGCCAGCAGGGCTTGGGCTGAACTTGTCCGTAATTCACTGTGGAGCACGAGCTGTAAATCATGCATGCCAAACCAACGGCATGTGCTGGTTGGTGAAACGGAAGCTTGTGCTCAAAACGGAACGAGTCGGATGGCCCCCTTCCCCGATTCCCCTGCAGAGTCCGATCCAAGTGTGGGAAGGGGATGACCTGTCTGGCCCCAGAAAGGGTTGTTTATGCTAATTGGCTCTAGCTCTGATATCACTGGAAAAGGCTGGGGCCAGTCCATGCTGATTCTCCTCTTTTCTTCCACAGGGTAAGTTTTCTGTACCTTCATTCCCAAACCTTGTTTCATCAGCAAACTTCATAATATAAATGGCCAGCACAAGTTATCTGCATGCTTCCCCACTCTAAACTGGCTTTGTTTGCTTTTCCAAACCGGTCTGTGAAAGGAATTTCCTGCTAGGAAAATGCTGGTGGCCGCTTGCTGCTTTTCTGTCCCCTCCCTTCAGAGTGCCTCTTGATCCTGGTAATAAAGTGCTATGTTGAATAAGACAAAACTCTCTATGAAGACGTCTTGTAGCTTGGTATTGCAGATGTGCTATCTAGTGCAATAAGTTGAATGCTGTCTGCGAAAAAAAAGTAATTTATATAATAAAATTTAATTTTAAAAAAACTGCTGTGTTTTTGTCAGCAAAAGCAGTGAGAGAAAGCCAGCAAGTAACTACTGGAAGATTTCAGTCGTCTTCTTATGAAGCTGCCTTATACTGAATTAAGAAGTTGGGCCATCTCGTCCATGATTGCTGGAAGAGGAAAAGCCTCTTTCAGTACTTGATAATTTACATCTGATAAACGAGATATGCTGGAGTCAGAATCTGGGCCTTGCTGCACATAAAATGAGCCATACAGAAAAGCAGGCCTTCCACGAGAAGAAGAGTTTGGATTTATATCCCACTTTTCTCTCCTGTACTCAAGGTGGCTTACAAGCTCCTTTTCCCTTCCTCTCCCCACAACAGACACCTTGTGAGATAGGTGGGGATGAGAGAGTTCCAAAGAACTGAGACAAACCCAAGGTCACCCAGCAGGAATGTAGGATAAGCCTTCACCACTCAGGTTCACCAGATAAGCCTTCACCACTCAGGTGGAGGAGTGGGGAATCAAACCCAGTTTCCCAGATTAGAATCCACCTGCTCTTAACCACTACGCGTGCTGGCTGCAGAAGAAGCTGCAGAAGTGTTCTCATCTCAGACCCTCCGTTCACCCAGCCATCCCAGGGGACTAGTCTTCTGTTCAATGACTCGTGTTGTACTGAACTACCTAGCGGTTTAATGGAGAAAGTTCCTTGAAAGTAAATATTTTTAACGTTATTAACATCTTCTAGCATTACATCTTTTGACTCCCAACTTGGAAAGCAAAAGCAGCACTATCGGGTTGGGTAACTTCAAGCTCACCCACGCAAGGGACAAATGAACAGCTTTTTTATTACAGCTTCAGACATATAAAACAGTGTATAAAGGAAGGACTAGAAAACTAGAGCTTCAAGTCATTTAAAAACGTCATGTTTCAGTCAAAACAGTTACAGAATACAAAAAGCACTAGTAGCAAACTCTTGCCCAAGGAGAACAACCAAATCTCCCAGCAGAGACAACGTTCAATAGAAAAAGACATTGCATTGATGCAGACAAGTTTTCGTGCCCAAGTCAGGAGGGTCCAAGGAAGGTTGTGTCAAGTCAAGGAGTTTTAAAGTTTCACACGTCGGGGCAGTAGACAGACCTCAGGCACATCAAGAACAAGTTGTGGAGACAGTAATGCTTCATTTTGCCATCTGGAGAGTCGCCTACCTTACTAAGAGCTGACAGTATCTTGCTTTTGGTTGTCAGTATACGGATTAGCTTGTAGAACCCAGGGGGCTGCTCTGATGGAGGCCTGTGCACACTTGGGGGCTGTATCCAGAACAGAGTTCAGCGTCTTCTGTCGTCTGGGTGGGTGACGTGGATCCTGCCCTTAAAACTAAAGCAACAGGAAACAGTCCAAGTTTGGTAAGAAACAGCTAATCTACTTTTTTTAGAGGAACATCTCACAACTCATTCCGCACAGCTGAATTACTCGTACTTTTTTAGAACACGGTTTCGGCCACTGTTCAATACCTGTTTTGTGAAGTAGTATTCTAAAACCACTTTGACATATATACCAGGAGATGTGCCCAAGGTCTGTACAGTAATCCTTTCCCCATAATCTTATTTCTCACAGTGACTGACCATCAGGGCACAGAGGTCAAGGCTATCTGGCATTCAGAAGCTTACTGCCTTTCAATATGGTGGCTCCTTTTCGTTATCTTGGCCAGAAGCTACTGATAGACCCATGAGGATGTTTTAGAAAAACAGCTTTTTATACCAGGCTTTTCTCTACCTTTAAGGAGTCTCAAAGCAGCTTACGAACTCCTGCCCCTCCCCACAACAGACATCTTGTGAGGTAGGTGAGGCTGAGAGAGTTCTTGGAGAACTACAACTGGGTCAAGGTCACCCAGCATGTTTTATGTGGAGGAGGGGAAAGTCGAAGTTCTCAGCTACCTGAGTGGCAGAGGTTTATCTGGTGAACCAGATAGGTTCCCGCACTTCTACATTCCTGCTAGGTGCTAGTCACGGTTCTCTCAGTACTCTCTCAGCCCCACCTACCTCACAAAGTGTCTGTTGTGGGAGAGGAAGGGAAAGGAACTTGTAAGCCACCTCAAGTCTCCTTACAGGAGAGAAAGGTGGGGTATAAATCCAAACTCCTCTTCTTCTAAGAGGCTCTCTGACTCCCTCAAGCTTTTCCTCCATTCCTCTGCTGCCATCACAGCTCAGCTCATTTAAACACATCCCCTACTCCTATCAAGGACGCTTCTGTGTTCTGCCAGATGCCATCCGCTGTGCTATTTCCTCAACTCCCGCCCCATATCCCATGAATCCATCATTTCAAGGGCCAAAGGGAGCTGCCAGTTGGCAAGACCTGTCTGTTCAAACCTGGCCTCAGTGAGTGAGAAGAATATTAAGTAAATTCCATACCTTTCACTTCCGCATGTGTTCCAGCTGTGCCATTTAGCTGTCCTTCTCGAGGCAGACCTGGCAGATGGGGATGGGGGGAGTTCAGTGATTGGAGGGGTGGCAGATCACATGCTAGTTTCACCCAAACTCAGCCTGGGCTACAAGAGGATCAGCCTGTACCTGTGCCAGCTTCCTGTGTCAGAACTGTTTCCGTGTGATGGAACAGTAGTGGTCGCTTGCACAAGTGGTCGCTGATTAATACATTGGAAGAGGTCAGACACACAGACCCGTTCATTCGTCTCCGTAACCTGTCCTAAGTTAATTCATCACTCTAAACAGCCCTGATATAGGTTTGGAAAATAGCAATAGTAATGCTGTATCTCACATGCATACATGGGCTTTTGGGGGGGGGGGGTGGAGGTTTTGTGGCGCGCACAATGCATACAAACACACACACCCCTCTTTCCCCTCAGTATGGCACTCATACACAGATCAATTCCTTCTCTCTTTCACAGCAATTTGTGTGTGGAAGCCTAACTCCCGGCATCTTCCACCTTCCTTTGAAGCCTTGCAAATTCAGCGTTCCCCCTACCCAGCAAGCCTAGGCCCCTTCCGCACATGCAGAATAATGCACTTTCAATCCACCTTTGCAATTGTTTGCTAGTGGATTTTGCTATTTCGCACAGTAAAATCCAGCTGCAAAGTGCATTGAACGTGCATGATTCTGCATGTGCGGAAGAGGCCTAGGCTTGCTGGATAGGGGGAACAGATAGTTCAGTTTCTATGAAAATGCACAATTTGTTAACACAGACTCAGATTTGTAATGTCCTTTCTGTTCTGCTTAACAAACCCCAGAATTCTCACCCCTAGAAAAGTTTTTCCTACCTGTGGCATGTTGCATCTAGCAAGCAACAACAACCCTTAAAATGATAGCAATTTCTCTTACCTGCTCGACCCCGGCTGGAGATCTCTTCTGTAAGCCTCTCAAAATATTCAGGCAAGTCTGCATATTCATTCCCGTAGGAAATCACTTTAATCCCTTTGTCCAGCATGTTTTCTCGGAGCTTCTTGAACTCATCCACGTCCCCTCGGCGCACAAGCATAAAGTGCTCCAAGTCGGATTTGTGCTTCACAGCTTCTAGGAAGAGGGCTTGAAATGTGGTATCGTCCACAGTCCAACCACAACCCAGAAACAAGAATGATTTTGTTTCATACAGCTTCTGGATCTCCCGCTTCAAGAGAGAAGGATAGAAATTACAGTTTTCCACTGGTGCCAGCTCTGCAACCAGTTCAGTACAAGTTGTATGTCAACAATATGCTTGCGTTTAAATCAACTATATGAAAACATGCACTCTTCCAATTTACATCCCATTCAAAGCAAGACAGTGTTGACACATTCTGCCATTCCTAATCAAGATATGAGTAATCTGCGGGGGGAAAGGGATTGGTTTGACAGAGACTGTATTACTTACAACAACAATATCCGAGCCCTATATAGGTATTATCGCCAAACAGGCTCCAAGGACATTCTGTTTCAAATTGCCACTCTTAAATATGAATTTAAAGCCTTAACCAAACAGAAGCACCAAGATTTTGTAATGTTGCAATGGAATAAACTATTACAAGCCTCCATTGCCAATGATGCAAAATGCTTCTGGGCATTGGTAAATAACACCACAGGCCTGCATAAGCTTACTACCTCTTCTATCTCTCCAGACAGGTGGTTTAATTATTTCTCAATCCTCTTTCATGATCAGACATCCAATGAAATTGACTGTCTAGACACTGACCAACTCCCTATTTGGCCTCCAGTTACTCCGGCAGAAGTTACCATCTTGATTGATAATATGAAAGAGGGGAAAGCCCCAGGCCCTGATGCACTTATTCCAGAAATCTTCAAACTAAATTTGAACTGGTGGGCTGAATTGCTAGCAGCGCTTTTTACCCACGTCAACAACTCAGGCCAAATCCCTAAATCTTGGCTTTCTGCCATACTTGTGCCGATATACAAAAAAAGGAGATCCAAGTGATCCCACAAATTTCCGTCCGATTGCTCTCTTATCAGTGGCTGGAAAGATTTACTCTAAATTCTTGTTGAACAAAATAGAATCTTGGCTGGTACACAATAAAATTCTTGGAGCTGAGCAAATTGGCTTCCGCAAAGGAAAAGCAACTTTAGACAGTGTTGACAGATGGTACCCACTCAGACATGCATCAGAACTTGCATCTAGCACAGGGGTAGGGAACCTGCGGCTCTCCAGATGTTCAGGAGCTACAATTCTCATCAGCCTGTCAGCATGGCCAATTGGCCATGCTGGCGGTGAGAACTGATAGAATTGTGGATTCCCTGGTATCTGAGCTCCTGGGATTCCTGAACAATGTGGCCTAGATACTCAGGGAGCCACACCTCATCAGTCTGGCCAAAGTACGGGCCACCCTGGCCACATGCTGTAGGGGCTGATGGGAATTGTAGTTCCTGAACATCTGGAGAGCCGCAGGTTCCCTACCCCTGACAAGTAGTAAGTAGGCATTTATGTATGCTTATGTCCAACACTTATCTACATAGATAGTTTGAGATACCCAACTCCAGCTTGGCAATCTTTGACCTCCAGAAGACTAAACCTAGCCCTAGAATCCAGATATTTGAAATATGCAGTCTTGCACCTTCTCATGTTCTGGAAGTATTCAGCCACCTTTAAAGGCAACCAACCCTCAAGGCAGAGCTCACCATAACTTCTGTGTTACGTAAAACGTTCTGGTAGCCAGCAGGATGCAGAACTATTCCACTCGGGTTTGTGTACACTCCATGGATATGTAGAACACTAAGCTTCCTTTTCTCCTGGGCCCACTCCAGAACCTACACGGGAGAAAAAGGAAAGAGAAAACACTCAACATTCAAAAATAGATTTGCTGTAAAGGACCATCTGGTTTCTCTAAAAGGCTGACCTTTGCCAAGAGGTTAGCAGTTCAAGACAGGCAACTAACAGGTCTGCCTTCATTTCCCTCTAGTTCCACATTCCAAAAATTCAATACTGTGTGGGTGTTTACAGTTCCCTGCCTCAAAGAAGCTCCCGGTATCTACAGATAAGATAAATCCCACATATCTGCAAGCAATCTAAGACTCAGGAAGCAATTGCTGTCCTCTGCAGGTCAAACAGATTTGGTTCACTATAGCACATAGTTGGATATGTTTACTGAGGATGTTCTGAGACTTGTGTTGGAATGCCAGTTGGGGTTCATAGGAGTTAGGAACGGGAAACTTGTGCTTATAGTCCACTACAGCATAAGGGGTAGCATCCTGTCTTTGCAATGGAAGTATAACAGAGACTTCTGCCTAAGGAAAAATTCCGCACATGAATACTGCTTCACATTCCATCTTTTATTTTATGCCTTTTAGTTTGAGGCTCCTAAAATATAAATGATCCAGCTTGTTCATCTGGGTAAGTCATCGTGGTCCTTCCAAATATGGCTCCCTACCTCAACCAGCTATCTATGCCTCAGATCTCAATGCCCTGATGTTGCACCTCTGTGTCATGCCCAAAATTTCATTTGGAAAAACTTGGAAGAAACAATGTTGCAACATGCAAATCTAGTCAAATTTGAGTAATGTACAGGATTTGTTGGTTTGCCTGCTGCTGAATTCCTTGCAGAATGAATGAATGAGACAACCCCCATCTCTCTTTCTGCTTTTGTTGTTCAAAGAAAATAAATTCTGAATTTACCTTATAAAGCAAAGCAACCATATTAAGGTTTTGTTTTCACATTTTTTTAAAAAAAAGATGTTTGCTTTATTTCCAATGCAAATTTCTATATTTTCTTTCCCTCTCCCACAAGCACAAAGGTGGCTTTTCAATAGATACTGTCAGGAAAAAATTTCTAAGATTCATGGAGTTGAAAATTTCACTCCTCGAAGTTCATCTCATGCTGTCCACTCTCAGTTTGCATTCCTTTAAAATGTTGTACTATAAACATTCCCACCATTAGACTAAAAAGTCACATAAAAGAGAGAGCACATGAATGCACAATGAAAATACACATTTGAAAAAAGAGACTAAACTCCCCCACTGTTATTTACATGCCTTCCGAATAAACTAGGCACCAGGCCAATTTCAAAGAAGGGTTTGCAGATGGAAGTGTCAGCTTCAAGAAGCTCAAAAAATGGGGATGAGTTTTTAGGTCTCAAAGATCAGTTGCAAAGGAGAAGGTGAGATGGGACAGGATGAAAGGGCAGACAAAATAACAGTACCCCTGACTACCAGTTCCCAAGG
Source organism: Sphaerodactylus townsendi (assembly GCF_021028975.2). Classification (NCBI taxonomy): domain Eukaryota; kingdom Metazoa; phylum Chordata; class Lepidosauria; order Squamata; family Sphaerodactylidae; genus Sphaerodactylus; species Sphaerodactylus townsendi. The sequence goes on along the minus strand of NC_059436.1, from coordinate 11,356,906 downwards.
GAATATGGCACCCCTCCAGTCCCATGGTCCAGAGACAATGCAGCCTCCCTTGGGGGTCAAAACAACCTACATTCCATACTACTGACAGAACTACAACTGCAGCCACCTAATAAACAGGTAAGGTATTGTCAAGTACTAAGAGTGAGAAAATACAACTACAGCAATTAAGGATACCACACCCAGGATGGGAGACATGGCAGGATCAAACATGGACTAATCATGACATGGATTTCCAAACTAGATCTAGAAGGACAAGTGTACGCAATTACCTTTTTCTCATCTGTGAGGTCAAGAGATTCAAGCTGCTTCCCTTGGTCTGCAGCATATATTTCCAGCAGGTTATCAAAGTTGGTGGTGAGCACAAGAGCACCATTTTCCATCAAATAAAGCACAGACTGAAGCAGCTGTTTCCCAGCATCTTCCATTTTGGACTCCAGGTCATCGAAGACCTCATACAGGCAATCTTTGAAGAATGTGGAACGGACGTTGCTTGTGCGCTGTCAAAAGAAAACAAAAAGATCATGCCAAGGTCACAGTAAATGTTTTATTGCAAGCTGAAAGACAAACAAGTGCCTGTCCCAGTGTGATAAGCTATAAGTAGGTTTTCCTGTCCACTGCTAAAAACTCAGTAGTATAAGTGGGTCTTCCAATTCACATTTCTTGAAGTGAAGAGTGTTTGGCTTTTTCCCTCTGAAGTTTACAAACCATGCAGTTCAGCGTGCGGTCAACTCACTGGTGACAATTTCTGAATAAGGTCATGGGCGACATGGATGAGATTCTTATCTTCGCAGAGGCATTTCTGAAACTTTTTCCGCTCCTCGTCTTCAAGGAGGTCAAAGTCAATAGCGGCATCCAGCAAGGCCTGGATGAGGCCTTTCCACGATTTCAGGGCTGGCACTTGAGGCGCAACAGCTGCACTAATGCCAGTCCCAATCACCAGCACCAGCTCCTGGGGCCGTTTGGTTTTTAGACTTGGCAATAATTTCCTGCAGCCAAAGAGAAGAAGGGGAAAGCATGTTGAGTTATATTAACTAATACTGGAGTAATATGTAGTATTTCAAATATTTTTATGTAAACATGAATAATTTTGGCAACATGAAGATGGTAAGGGAATAGTCTCATCCCTGAGTGTAGCTTGGAAGCCTTGCTCTGATCCCAGCGCGATACAATTTACATGGCCTGATGATTCAGCCAGCCAATTTGGAGAAGGAAATATAGACTGGAATTTACTGGCTCAGCAGTATCCAAGCCAGTTTTGAGCCCAACACATGATCCATAAGCCATGTCCAAATGTATTCTGCACTGAAATACATTTAAAACAAAGACGAAAATCTATACAAGAGTAATCTACTTCCTGAGCCTTGGGAACAGAATCACTAACAGAAATTACATTAGTACACTTTATTTGAAGAGATCAGATTATTCGGGGTTTTTTCCTAGTTTGGCTTGTCATGAAGAGTTATATGGACTTGCCTGTGGCACTGATACCCTGTCCCAAGGACTGGAAATACTGCTAAATTACCATAAAGTACTACATTTGAACAATAATGTACAGCTAGTAAAAGTTCAAAATACACTAAGCCATCCATTTTACGAGAGAGAAGTTCCATATCCTACCATAGCGAAGCATTTGAGAGTAGGTTACAGAATAACTGAAGGTAAACCATAAAGATCACTTCCTGAAAGAAACTACCAATACATAGTCATGGAAAATTCTGTAAGTTTTTTTCCCAAGAACTACACGGTGTTGCTTACCTGGGCTTTTTTGCTGGGGGAATTCCATCTTCCAACGAAGTTTCTTTAGCCAGAGTCAAATTTACATGAGAAGCCATCCAGTATCTGGAAGGCAAAGAAAAGAAACACAAACTTACAGAGTGGGAAAGAAAAACTCACTAAGGCTGATTCCGCATTGACCAAAAACAGCAGTGTGAAAATGGTGTGAAAATGGTGTAAAAGGGTTTAAAACGGTGTAAAAGGGTTTATACTGTTTTCACACCATTTTCACACTGCTTTTTTTGGGCCCATGGGGAATCAGCCTAAGAAAAAATGCTGACATCTTTTGCCCCCTCACTGTTATCCAATGTGTTGCCGATAGCAAGTCCCTGGCCTAAATCTCAACAAAGACAGCATTTTAAGGGTAACAAAAAGGAGTTATTTTCTAGAAATTGGTGTTGTGATTTACACCTTAAACTGGAAGGGTAGCAATGAATCACAAACTAGTATTGCCGTATAGCAGGGCATAGTTTTCCTGTGTTTTGCATGTTCTAAACAGGTAACCTGCCTCAAGTCATGGAGAAAAGGTGAGGTAAAATATTTTAATTAATAAATGAAAGATTTCAAATGTTTATTCATTCTGAATATTTATATATGGTACTTCACCTTTCTTTTGCTTTCCTGTGTGGTGCAGTGGTTAAGAGCAGGGGGACTCTAACTTGGATAACTGGGTTTGATTCTCCACTCCTCCACATGAGTGGTGGACTCTTTATATGTTTATTTATTTATTTATTTATTATTATATTTGTAGACCGCCCCATCCCCTAAGGGCTCTGTTGAACCAGAGTTGTTTCCCTGCTCCTATGCAATGAAGGCTGGGTGATCTCAGGCTAGTCACGGTTCTCACCAAACTCTCTCAGCTCCACCTACCTCCCAAAGTATCTGTTGTAGGTAGAGGAAGGAAAAGGAGTTTGTAAGCCCCTTTGAGTGTCCTTACAGGAGAGAAAGGGGGGTATACATTCAAACTCTTCTTTTATACAATCAGACCCAAAGTTAGGTGACAACAATAAATGCAAAAATAATGATCTCTGAACAGATAAACAGGCTGTGTGTATAATTTTCAAGCTCCCGCAAGTGTGGAAACCTGCCTTACCCTACCCCACTCAGTCCCTTGCATGACAGATAAACATTTATTTAAATTGCAGTCTTCCCTTCCTCTGAGATGCACATGTAAGTCTTCTTCCTTCTGTTCACTGGTTGGGTTTAGAGAGAGCATAGCTGAGCAAATTTTCACGGGAAGCATGGATCGGAACCTAAGTCTTGCTAGACCTAGTCCAATATTCTAACTAGTGCACCACCACAACACAAACATACTAGTCCAGTGGTGGCGAACCTTTGGCACTCCAGATGTTATGGACTACAATTCCCATCAGCCCCTGCCAGCATGGCTAATTGAGCCCTTCGGGGATTGGGCGGTATATTAAGTCAAATAAATAATAATAATAATAATAATAATAATAATAGTCCATAACATCTGGAGTGCCAAAGGTTCGCCACCATGGCACTAGTCGGTTGTAATTCAGAGCATGTGGTCATTATTAGCATTCTGTCTAAATCACCAACACCACCATTCTTTACCTAGTTACACCTTTCTAAGTCCACTGGCTTAGGAGGGTGTAACTCTGCTTTGAATGGGACTGCAAATGACGCCAGTGTGTCTTGGAAGGAAGACAAGTGTCATTGCCAAGAACACCTCATAGCACTGGAAGAGAGGAGGAGGAAGAAGTTGCCGCCTGGCTGATCAGAACAACCTTATTCCAAACAAAGGGGGGTGGGGAAAACCCTACCCTAAACTGACTAATACTTTCCTATTACAGAAAGTCTCTACTTCTCTGCATCAAGGCAGAAAACCAAACATCTTAATCAGTCATCAAAACATAAGCAGGGGATTTATGCAGGAAACTCGCCCTTTGAATACAGTGACCAAGCACTACTAGTGGGTAGAGAAAAGAGCCTTTTAATGTAAAATAAATTATTTTTGTGGCGTAACAGGAATAGGCATTTCAAGGGAGAGATTCGGGGTTCTTCCCAGTGGAGACCCCACTAATGCTTCCAAAAATAATTTTACCTCACATACTTAAAGTTAACAGCGTATCTAGTATAGTAATACAACAGGACAGTGCGGACAAAAAGGTAGATCACAACTCCACTCCAATCGGAGGGACTTGTCATTGGCAAAGTGGTATAAAACACAACAACAAAAAGTACTGGTTTAGTGATTAGGACAGTGAGAAATAGTGGTGCTGGTTTTCAAGTAGTCCTTGCGTCTGTTGGAGGTGCTTTTAGAACCCATTTTACCAAATGGTCATTGCCAGGAGATATTGAACGCGTGGTCAATATCCCCATCATTACAACACACACACACACACACCCCGATGAAAGCAGGATGCTAGAGATATTGCTCCCTCCACAAACCCTGCCCCTGGGTGGGCAACTGGGTTGGGGAAAAGGGGCAGACTCTTCAGAAGAGTATACTTGGCAGTACAGCCAGTTGCTGATCTGTACTTTACTTACAGAACATCCAGCCTTGATTCCAGAGGCTGGATTCGACTCCCACGAGATCCTTTCCAAATTTGCTATGGCAATAATAGACATCTGGGCTTGCAAGATGCAATAAATGACACTTCCATTTGTCTTGTCATCTACATCCCAAGTAAAGGGCATTGTTTCTGTCCCAGGCACTAAGTGGTGGCTATCTTCTGTCTAAAACTGCATCACCAAATTTAAACAGATAAAACTGCTTGCACAATAT